>NC_085949.1:625000-1250000 GCF_963556715.1 Cydia fagiglandana | reverse complement strand
AGTCCACTACTACTAACATACATACATAACTATATATGTAATAATAAATAATTTAGCCTATATACGTCCTACTGCTGGGAAAAGATTGCAGCAGGCGGCCGCTGCATTTTCCTTTCTGCAGGCGTGCGCGGGCCAGAGTACCCATTTTTTATTCTTAAAATACGGTAAAATAACCATACTTAAACATTTGATATTCTCTGTTTATATTCCTCGCAATCGAAATGAAAATATCGACCTATATCGGCGCTTGCTTACGCTCGAACCAATAACTTTCCTCGCATAAAATATGTTACTTTATGCCCTTGTTGTATAATTTACTATTTTGGGTCGTTGAGCGTTTTCAGAAATAAATATTGAAAACCTGATCTTTCACATCTGGACGTTCTTGGGCGCATTCTACTCAGAATCGACAGCATTCTCCATCCCACCATAAAAAAAGATGTCCCAAAATGTCCACTCCATTACGTCACGTTTTAGTATGAAAAATTTTCTCACTTGTATGTGCGTGACTAATGTAGGTACAATTTTAATACAAAATTTTGGGACATTTTATTTTATCATCAGAATTGAATATGCTAGTGATTCTGAGTTGAAAGAACCTAAAAACACCGGGATCTGTGAGAATCGGGTTTTAGATATTTATTTCTGAAAACGCCCTAAGCCAATGAAGTATTAACTGTTTCTCGTACGTTAACGTATAAAATCTCTGTCTTTCAATACCGTATTTTTCGGTAGATCCAATCCGTACAGGGATAAACCCGCTGTTCGCGGCTCTGCGGCGCACTGCCAACGTTATAGTGATGTGATACAGCGTATTTTCATTCGTTTAATTTTCCCGTAACTAGGGAATATTTTTTTAATAATATAAAAGCTAAACGAGCAGACGAATCGCTGACGGTAAGCAATTATCGTCGATCTTGGACACTTGCAACACTGGGTTGTAAGTTCATTTCCGGAATTTATGAAATGCTCTTGCTCTTTTTTATAAGGTTTATCGGTCTGGAAATACCGCAGTTCATTCCATAGTTCAGCAGAGCCTTATTTTAATATTGATTTAAACTTACACGATGTTTACTTTACTTTTAATAATATTTTAAACTTGTTAGTCGGGGGGGTGCGGGGCGGGGCAAGGAAATGAAAGACGTGCGTCTTGCGTAGGTGCATCTATTCGACTGATTTGCATACGGTCGCAGCCGTACTACTTATTACTAACATCCCTCCACCCTTAGCCTAAAAATATTGTTTATAGTTAACGACGTTTCGATTTCTCCGTGGGGGAGGTGGCTCAGCCACCGGAGAAGAATCAGGTGACTCAAACTGATCGGCGGTTTCTCCAGCCGAGTCTGATGTTGGTCCCGCCTGGTAACCTTCAGTTTGCTCAGAGCGCGGGGGCACAGACCCCTCGCCTAAACTGGTTCCGATTTGCTGCTCAGTGTGTTGCGTAGATATGTTGCCTTGCTCAATTGGAGTCGCATCTATCATAGGAGCCAGTACCCGTTCCTCCTCAGTAGGTACCACTGTAACTGGTGCAATATCGTGCTGAGTTGGAGTCACGTCGTTTCGCTGTACTGGTGGCAAAATAATTGCAGGCATTTCTGTTACGGTCTGGTCTATGCTAGAGGTACTTGGGTGAGTCACCAAATCATCACGCGATACTTCCTCCCCTTTTAGTTTTAACAGCTGATTAGCATGTCTTTTGATAACGCTGTCAGAGTCACTTAACTTGATCGTGTACAAACTTTTACCTATCTGATCTATTACAGTTCCCTTCACCCAATAGTTTTTTTGTGCACTGTACATTTTAACTAAAACTAAATCGTTCACTTTAAAGTCAACAACTCGCTTACCGCCGTAGTATTTACACTGCGAAAACTGGTTATCTTTTACAACGCACTCGAGTGCTGCGTCAGCTGTTGCTGGGCGATGCATGGCTAATGCGTCTAATCTACTTCTTAACTTGTGGCCAAAAACAACCTCTGCTGGTGACTTACCGGTTGTACTATGTACTGAATTTCTGTATCGCATCAGAAATTCGTGCATTTTGCAATTGAATGATTTCGGATGAATACCAGACAAAATTGAATGATCAAACGAACTTACCATAAGTGAAGTTCGATCATAATTATCTTGTCTTCGTCGAAGAGATTTAAAAATATTATGTTTTACTAATGTAGTTATGTCCAGAGCAACTTGCGAACCTACTCGCACCAGTATTTTAGCGCTGAAGGAGGGTAAAAAGGAAAAAACTTTTCGATACCTACCCTCAACGCTACCTTATTATATAAGGCCTGACAGCACCTAGCGACCTCATTATTTTCAGAGTATACCGTAAGCATTGATTTTCAAAGGGCCCAGAAAGGGAGGGAGGGTTTTTAAATCTCTTCGACGAAGACAAGATAATTATGATCGAACTTCACTTATGGTAAGTTCGTTTGATCATTCAATTATCTTGTCTTCGTCTCTTAGATTTAAAAATATTATGTTTTACTAATGTAGATGTTCAGAGAGTAAAAATCAATGCTGCGAAATCAAAGGTATAGCGAAAGGTAGTATAGCTTAATAAAAAAAACAAGTATAATCACACATGGTATTTATTCTAAATTAACAAATAATCCACAATAGATTTGACTTAATTAAGGATCATTGATGACTGGTCTATTATAAAAATTAGCGAAAACAGCTGATTGGTTAGACCAGCCAGCTGCTTTCCTGATCACCTCAATGCTAACGCCAGCCCGTGAAGCTGCGGAGGTTGTGGCATGGCGCGTCGAATGAGCGCCAAAAATACTAGTATCGATGCCACTCTCCTGGAGGACCTGTTTAATCCACCGACCAATCGTCTGTGATGAAACAGGTCTGTAAGGTTTCTTATGAGTAAGTATGAGTTTGTCTTCACTCGACCTATGGGCTGCAGTAACTACAATATACTTTTGTAATGTAGCAGCCGGGCATATACCTGGCCTTTGATTAAAAAATGGTAACTCTATTACTGGTTGCGCTCGCCCAATTCCAGATGTTTTAATTAAATCAGTTATGATAATTACAACCTTATCATTGTAAAATTTAATATTTGAAATTCTAATTAAAGACAAAGTTTGGATCCTTTGAGCAGTAGCCAAAGCAAGAAGCATAACCAGCTTTTTACTTAACTTTTCTAAATCGATTGTATCATTTGATAAAGAATTTAAATAATCTAATACCGTACTAGGGTTCCACGTTACACTGTAACGAGGGAACGACGGTCTTAATTTAAAAACTCCTCGAAAGAACCTTTTAACACTCTCGTTTTGACTTATATTATGAGATGAGATCAACGACACAGCGGATCTATGATTATTTAGCGTACCATAGCATGATCCGTTTTCAAAACATTTAGACAAAAAATCTAGCAATGATGGAATTTGAACATCATAAAAATCAACCTTATTTTCTTCGCAATATTGCCACCAGAGCTTGAGACTAGAAGAGTACTGTAACTTGGTACCTTGTGTTACTGAGGAAAGTAAGACATTTAAGGCAGACTCTGGTACCCCTTTTTTGACAAAGCTTTCCCTGATAACACGCTCGCTGCCAGGGTAAGGTGTCGGTGCAGCGGGTGGGTTGATCTGAAAGCAGATGTGAGGAGATATTTATTCGGAGGGAAAATTACTACTTCACCCATACTTAATGTCTTAAAAAGGGGATACCAGGGTTGTGGTTGTTGTTGTTGTAAAATAAGTGCAAACGGTGGAAATGCATAGAAGAAAAAAGGTTTCCAATTAATAGTAAATGCATCAATATTATACGCGTACGGATCTCTTTTCCAAGATATATATTTAGGGCATTTAGCATTTATGCGAGATGCAAATAAATCAATGTCTGGTCGACCAAACTTCTGAATAACATTAATGAAAGCTTCGTCCTGCAATTGCCATTCACCGTCAATATTAATTTTCCTAGACTCACTGTCAGCTTCAATATTTAGGGATGATTTAATATAAGACGCAAAAATAAAGATCCTTCTCTCCTCACACCACTTCCATATCATATTAGCCACATAATTAAGGTGTGGATATTGCACGCCACCCATTCTATTGATATACGATATGGCGGTGGTATTGTCAACGCGAAGGAGTATATCACAATTTACTTTATCCTCGGCAAATGATTTTAAACCGAAGTAGACTGCTAGCAGTTCCAGATAGTTAATGTGATTCTTACGTTCTATATCAGTCCATTGACCTCCGGTTTTCTCACCACCCGAGGCGGCACCCCACCCGGTAGTGGATGCATCTGTAAATATTTCTTGTATGTAGTTATATTTTTGAATGAGGTTACATGCTGTCAAAATGTTATTTTGCCACCACCGTAAGTCATCACGCACGCTATCTGGAACTGCCATAAACTTGTCGTAATCATCATTAGATTTAAGTAACGCTAAATATTTTGCTCTCTCCATTGACTTTGTGTAAAGCCAACCATATGTGATTGCCGGGCATGCAGCTGTAAGTGTGCCTAGAAAACTCGCGAAATCACGAATACGAATATTTTTAGTACTTAACATTTTATTTGTGCGTTCTAAAATATTGTTCCGTTTTTTTTGGGGTAATTTTAAACACATCATTTTAGAATCTAAAACAAAACCCAAATATGTACTTTCTTGTCCCGGAATCAAATTGCTTTTAGTGTAGTTTATAATGAAGCCTAGCTTTTCCAGGCATTCTATAGTATGGTTAGCATTTTTTAAACAATCTTCTTTAGTATGTCCTATACAAAGTATATCATCGAGATATCTTACAGACTGAAAACCTAATGTTCTTAAATATGATGCAACCGGTTGTAATATTTTTGTGAAAATATATGGAGCTGAAGAGAGCCCGAATGGGAGAGCCATAAATTCATATATCCTATCCTTAAACGAGAAACGTAAAAATTTTCTATGTGACTGGTGAATAGGCAATAACAAATAAGCTTCTTTCAAATCGATATTTATCATATAACATCCTTCTGTAAGAAGCTTTGTCGCAGTTCTGATATCTTCCATTTTAAAATGTTCAGTGTGAACATATTTATTTAATTTTTTAAGGTTTAAAATAAACCTCATAGAACCGTCACTTTTTGGAACAAGGAAGATATCAGACAGAAACTGGCCCGGTTCGGGCAGACACTCTTTTATTGCATTGATATTAGTTAAATGTAATAGTTCTTTATCAATCAGCGATGAGTCAGAGATGGAAAAAGATTTCTTAGGGTAATTTGTAGGATCTTGCTTAGGTATTGTTATAAATGGAATTTTGTAACCTTGTATCGTATTTAGAATAAATTTATCATTAGTTATGGACTCCCACGCATTCGAAAAATATTTTAAACGACCGGCATGTACCTGTGGATCTACATTTGTGACTGGTTGGCTGACGGGCGCGCTGCCTGCGCCGCTTGTCGCCTCGGCGGCGGAGGTGCTGGCGGCGGATGCTGCGTCTGCCGCCGGAATGCCGTGTTGTGGGCTGGGGGCGCTCGGCGCCTGGGCTGGTAGTACGAGTATCCTCTGAGCCCCCCGCCGCGGCCGGGATACGGCAGCTGGCCGCCTCGCTGTAGGCGTGGGCGTGACGGTGGGGGCCTCCAGTTTAAACCGGAACTTGAAGCAGACGCTGTGGGTGCTGCTTGAATCAACTGCCCAGTTTTCTTGATGCCGCGGGAGCTTTTAACTAAATCGCCAAGCTTTTCTCCAAATAAAAAGCTATCCCTTTTCCTATCTTTGAAAGGGTCAATGAGCGATTTGTCAACCAGCGGAATTACGACAGACCGACGAGTTTCAGTTTCGGCGAAGTGAGCGTCGGCAACTAATTTTCCAATGTCGCTTAACGTACGTATAGCTTCAGCTATATTAGGCTCCTTTTTCAAAAGAGAGGTCATAGCTTTGCCTAGTCCTGAAAGGGCTTTTCCAATCTGCTGCTGTTTGGCGAGAATTCGATTATCTCTATTTCTAGATGCCTCGGTCAGCATGGCGGCGATTTCCGGATTTAGAGTTGGGGCTTTTGATAAAGGTACGTTTTTTGGAAATAAATATTTTTTATTCCCAAAAAACGTACCTTCCTTTGCTTCTTTTTTTAGCCCATTCAAAAGGATGTGCTGAAAATGTTTAGCAATGTCTTCGTGAATGTTGTCGCCCCACTCAATAGTGTCTGCCTCAAACTCGCCTAAGGCTCGTAATAGATCAGGATCAAAATCCTCGGTGACAACGGCGATCTCGTCATTGTTATTTGATTCGGCAGGAACTAAATCCTTTTGCACGTCTGCATTACTAGGCGCCGGAATTTCTGCTTCAGCATGAATTTCTGCGGCACATTGGACCACGTGACTAGCAGGGGCAGCTAATATAGCTGACTCCGTTTCCAATTTATCTGGAAATTAAAAAATAAGCATTTAGCAGAATGAACGCATGTAATTAACACACGAGTGATTATTAAACTGAACCATAAAAAAAGTGGTTATAGATATAGGTATAACTACCTTCAATTGCATCATCGTACATGTACTCGTCATATTGCGCAGCGGAACCTGCAGGCTCAAAACCCGTATCTCGTTCGTATTCCTCATGATCTGTAAAATGCCATTAAATAAAACCGTGGTTAATCACGTATATTCAAACGTTTAAGTACACAAGAATACTTGTAGGTACTTTTGTTTTACAAATAAAATTTGTACTTTCCACTACAAATGCAGTGAAGGAAAAATTGCTACGGGTTAATATCTCGTATTAACTCTGAGCATAAAAAGGCTGTTGGCCAATATCGCGTATTGGCTCGAAGCAAAAAACATGAAATAATGGCATATTTTAACACAACGAACGAATCACTTTTAAACTTACCTTCAATTATATCATGTTCATCGTCCGAGTACACAACACGATGAACGTTCTGTTTTTCTTTTAACTTTGCTTGATATTTTTTTATTCGCCTGCGCCATTTGTCCTCTTCCGCCTCGTCCCTTTTACGCTTAGGCATAGTAACACTTTAAGAACTCGTAGAAACTATTTCAATACTAGGTGCGAATGTCGCGCGCGCACGAACAATAATGAGGTCGCTAGGTGCTGTCAGGCCTTATATAAGGTAGCGTTGAGGGTAGGTATCGAAAAGTTTTTTCCTTTTTACCCTCCTTCAGCGCTAAAATACTGGTGCGAGTAGGTTCGCAAGTTGCTCTGGACATAACTACATTAGTAAAACATAATATTTTTAAATCTAAGAGACGAAGACAAGATAATGAATGATTTTAGCGCTTTTTTTATTATTTTAACATATGCCTCAACCTGCCCGTTGCTACTCGGGTTATATGTTGGAGAAGTTAAATGAGTGATTCCGTTCCTCAAACAAAAATCCTCAAATTCTGCTGAGACAAAGGAAGTGCCATTGTCGGTACATATGGTGTGAAACAACCCGAACCTTGACATTAACTCACATATCTTTTCTATTACTACTTTAGACCCAAATCCGTTTGAAACATCGAAACATTCTGGCCATTTTGAATATGCATCAATGAAAACTAAGTACATTCTATTATTTAAGGGCCCTAAAAAATCTAAATGTACTCGATGGAAAGCGTGTGGCGGGAACGGCCAGGGCGTCAGCGGGGCGCGCGGGGGCGAAGGTCGTAAAGAAGTACATATTTTGCACGACGCAACAAACTTATCTATGTCTGCAGACATGCCCGGCCACCAAAACCGGCTCCGAGCCTCTACTCTCATTTTGTTAGACCCTAAGTGACCAATATGCAGTTCTGTTAGGATTTTGTTACGACAATTAGTGGGAATCACGACCTTATGACCTCTAGTTACACATGACTTTTCAACTGCTAACTCGTTTCGAACAGACATAAATGGCTTTAAACAGTCACTAACTTGACTAGGCCACCCTTGCATCACATATGTGCGTACAGTTGAAAGTACATTATCTGCCAATGTCTGTTTACCTAATTCGCTAATAGTTATTAACTGCTCATTCTCATAAACAAAGTTAATGTAAGTAGCTCGGTCGGGGGCTACGGCTGACTCCGCGTCAGCTGTTTCCTTATCAGTTACTTGTACCGCGCGGCTGAGATAGTCAGCTGCGTTGTGGGCACTACTCACATACTCAATAACGAAGTTATAAGACATTAGGTAAATGGCGTACCGCTGTAACCTATTAGCCGTTACCTCCGGTATTCCTTTGTCCGGATTAAATATTGACAATAAAGGTTTGTGGTCAGTCCTAAGTACAAAAGGAACTGACCGCCCATACAAATAATGGTGATATTTGCGTACCGCATAGATTAACGCAGTTGCTTCCTTTTGGATCTGACTATAGCTCTTCTCGGCTGCCGTGAGCGACCGAGACGCGAACGATACAGGTCTTTCGATACCATCGGCCCCAATTTGGGACAAAATCGACCCAAGACCCCAAGGTGACGCATCTGCGGTTACAATTAATTTGGCATCTGGATCAAAATGGGCTAAAGTTTTCTCTGATACCAATTCCCGCTTAATTGTAGATACAGCTACATCATGCTCCTTCCTCCATTGCCACGGAACATTTTTTTGTAACAGGTTATGTAATGGGCTTAAAATAGACGATGCATTTTTCACAAAGTTACGATAGTAATTTACCATGCCCAAGAAAGATTTAAGTTCGGTGACATTGGTGGGGATTTTTGCATCATTTATTGCTTTTATTTTGTCCTGACATTTGTGAAGACCATGGCGATCTATTTTAAATCCCAGGTACGACACTGAGTCTTGTAACAACATGCATTTTTCTTTCTGCAATACTAAACCTGACTCCTGCAGCCTATCAAACACTTTATTTAGCCTCATCAAGTGTTCCGACCGATCACGTCCGGTTACCAAAATGTCGTCTTGAAAAACAAGAACACCCTCTAACCCTGACAATATTTTATCTAAAGTCCGTTGAAATATTGATGCCGCCGATGCTAGACCGAAAACTAGTCTCGTGAATTTAAATAATCCTTTGATCGTGTTTATTGTTGTTAACAACTGTGATGACTCACTCAACAACAACTGGTTGTAAGCCTGCGACAAGTCTAGCTTAGAAAACTCCTGACCGCCGTGTAACTTTGCGAATAGCTCTTCGATGCGCGGTAGCGGGTATTTTTCTATCACTAACTGTTTATTCAAACTAACCGAATAATCGGCGCATAGGCGTATACTGCCATTGTGTTTTAAAACGGGCACTACAGGGCTTGCATAGTCAGAAAATGGCACTGGTACTAAAATTCCTAATCCGACTAACCTGTCTATCTCATTTTCGACTTTTGGCCTTAAAGCAAACGGTACGGGCCGTGATCTAAAAAATACTGGTTTGGCCTCTGGTTTTAAATGCAAATCGACGTAAACATTTTTACAGCAACCTAACCCACCCGTGAATAGTTTCGGGTACATGCGTTCCGCTTTTTCAATTAAGGTTTCTACGTCGCATTTTTTTACCTTAACCATTTCCAAATTAAATGCAGTGACAAAATTTCTACCTAGCAAAGATGGGCCGTTATCTCGTGCTACGAAAACCTGTAATGTGGCTGTCTCACCCTCGTACGTAAAGGGCAGGTTGAGTGTACCTAATATCGGAATGTTGCTATTATTATAACTAATTAGAACGGTGCGGTTCGGGCGTAACGGTATAATACTAAAATATGAAGCATACATTTTGTCTGGCATAATCGTAACCGCCGCACCTGTGTCCATCTCAAAAGATAGGTCATACCCCGCAACCTGAACCGTCACCATCATCGGTTCGCCACGTGAAGAACGAATATTATATATAACTAGCTTACCATCATCGCCAGTATCAGCATCAACATCACCGTATTCACCATCTATATAATTCTGACGATACACTTTCTTGCCGGGACACACGCGCCGTAGGTGACCCTTTAAACCGCATTTACCGCACTTATACCGAGAAAACTTGCATGTAGCCACCTCATGTCCTTCATAACCGCAAGCCGCGCAAACCACTTGTGGTTTTTGTGTTGAGCTACCGCTACCGAAGTTGCCTCCTGTGCCGCCGGGCCTCGCGCTACGTGGAACCGACGCCATCTTGTACACAGGCATATCGGGACATGGCAGCGTGCTCGATGCCGCTGGCGACGCCTGCGCAGCGCCCTGCCGAGCACACTGAATCCTTTCCGCTACTTCCAATGCCTTGCTGATGGTTAATTTCTCCATATCCATGGTAAAAAGCTTATCTCGCTCGTGCCCCGGGGTCATACCGAGTACAAAGCGATCTCGAAGAGTTTCATCTAAAGTCGTGGCAGAAAAACCGCAGTCGACCGCTAGTCCACGAATGCGTGCCGCCCATTCTGCCATACTTTCTGTAGGTTTTTGAGTCGATGAGTAGAATCTGTTGCGTTCCGCAAACCCGCACTTTGCAGACTTTAAGTGATCATCCAAGAGTTTCACGAGCTCGTCATATTCTAGGGTTCCCACGACTTTGGGTAATGCTAAATCCCTTAGCAGTTTATAAGAACCCTCTGTAAGACTGCTCAATAAGATAGCCCGACGCTTACACTTGGCCTTATCTGCCGCGGCGTCTATATCGTTGGCCACAAACCACTGTTCTAACCGTTCTTTGAACACTAACCAATCTTGCACTTCATGGTTAAACATGGTCAACGCTCCTATGGACACTTTAGCCATGATCACTGTTTTATTTTTGCACGCGTAATAATTAAAGGTACAGCCCAGTCGCCACTGTTAGTCGGGGGGGTGCGGGGCGGGGCAAGGAAATGAAAGACGTGCGTCTTGCGTAGGTGCATCTATTCGACTGATTTGCATACGGTCGCAGCCGTACTACTTATTACTAACAAAACTAAAACGGGATTTATTGAGATATTATATAATATTACCCATTACATGCATAACGTGTCGTTATCGTATCTTATTGTTCGAATTGGCCGGTTGCACGAACTTAAAGTTTTTACTAAACCGGGACTTCATCGCTTAAACTTCTTTGACACACATACTAAATACTTGTACAATGAACTGCAAATTTGCTTCCTATTATTTACATAACTCAGGAATGTTACCGAGAATGTTACCAGAAACATTCCTGGCTGGGAAATAATCCGGGAACGGCGCAACACTAACAACGGTACTTTAAGAGCCGGCATATTTGGTCATTGTAAATCTCCGCGCTCCGCCCAATACTTTTTGCTCGGTTGAAATATTTGTATAATGAAAACGGGCTGATTGCGTAGTTTTATGAGTATTGGCGTGGTATTGCTGTTTTTATGTGTGTCTGTCAATTTTTTAAATAATTGTTGCGTATTTTACTTTTTGATTAGTGTTTTTATTGGAAGCGTTGTTACTTAAAACTAATACTTATAGAATCTATGCGGAAAGAAAATAGTCGTGGAATGTATTGGGTCCCATACATTCCACGACTCTTTTCTTTCCGAACAGACTAAAGGGGCCCACTGATTAACAGTCCGTCGGACGGTATCGGCCTGTCAGTTGTTCGAAACTGTCAAAATTTCGTTCTAACTGACAGGCCGATACCGTCCGGCGGACTGATAATCAGTGGGCCCCTTTAGTGCAAAATTGACTGATTCAAACTTTACTTCAAATAAAAACGTCACTCTTGACACTGACATATCCGATCTATGTCGTATCTTTAACTAATTTTTGACGTACTTATCTCAAAGCTCGAATAAGGCCGTTAGTTGCCTAACAGAGCAGAGGTACATGTTTAATCTTGCCTTTGGACCATTATATGCCTTTTGAGACCTACCCTCTGTTTGAAAACCGCGCGGAAAACCGCTTGCCGTTGTACTTGAATAATTAGAACGTAAACTTTGCCGCGCGGCATCAAACTCTAACACTGTTCACGGTCTTTAACTTTATTGCAATGATATTAAGGTATATAAGGTATAAAACAAGCGAAATAATTCTTAAATACGGTGTCATTTCAGACATTCGTCCGCCTTATTGTAAATTTCAGGCATCGAAGGCACAGAACCTTCCGGCAATCAGCCACGATTGAAAATTGTGTGAAAATATTTTAAACAGCTATTTTAAATTCATAATTGTTACATATTTGCCGTAATTTATTTTTAAAAGCAGTTCATTTTACTTCCAATAATAGAACTGCTAGACGGGGCATTTCTGATATGATTGGGTTAAGTTTTTATACTGTAAATATACTAGGCAGGTACTAATTTATTATTAATTTTTAATTCTAAGTTAATTTATAGTATTTTTTTATTAATTTCTATTGTTATCTAATGTTATTATTTTAAATTAATCAAATTAAATATTCTTAAAAATAAACAAACAAATATGTAAAACGTCAGTTAAAAGCAAAACTCAACTATACCTTGACAAACAAGTTTTTTACTTATAACCTAAAACCTAATTGGTTCGTATGTGTTAGTGGGAGTAAAATCTTATTTTAGCTTTCACTGCACTGAAGAAAAAAAATTAAATGTAAAGTTTTAAAACACGTCTCTTATTTACGTACCTATACATTGAAGTCACTGAACTGCTTAAAGAATCATGGTCCATTTTTTCTTCCTCCAAGCTACATTATACAGCTATTCGTATTCACCAACTATATTCCTGAAAGTGCATCTATTTCATTCAGAATCCTAGACTTCCATGCAAACGACGTTCAAATGCGCCGATACGCTTTATCCGTAAGATAAGGCTCCGCCTGAGCGGTAAATGTAGCCAATAGCGCTAAAGGCACGGAGATACTGCAAATGTTCTGCACTTATCTGTTCTTTCGTCAAATACGGGGTTATACTTTGGGGTCATGTAGCGTCTTAGGGAATGTTTGGTAGCTTCAGCTATGTATTTACCTCCAAGATTTTATTTAACTTGTATGTATGTTTTTTGTATGTATGTTCGGGTCAAAATTTGCAAGGTAAATTAGACCCACTTACATTATTCGATTGAGCTGAAACATCACATACATAATAATATGTTAATTGGGTGGTAATGCAGTACTAGGATAGGAACGATTATTCGACATTCACATTCCGTCTAAATAAATTATTCTACAAAACCTCTGTATTTAAATTCATACATCAAACAAGGCAAGTCGACAAGCCACACACAAACAAAATTAATTTAAAAGCCATTCTCGGAAACAAAGTTTAACTAAAAAGGTTTATGTTTGCAGCATGTACAGTGTCACGGCGTGAAATATTACTTGTGTTGAATGTTTGAAAGTTGGGCAGACGTTGTCAGGCGTGGTACTCTGCGATTTCGTCGCTTTGCTACAGGTAGCTAAAAGTACATCCGTTCCACCCCGATTTTGGGGTTTGCCATAAGCCGCGCGTGGCGCTGTCGCCACCTAGCGGCCATGTCTGTGCTGATCGTGACAGACGCGTTTTGTTAGAGAGTGAGTCTCCTGTACCTAGTACTATTATTTATTCTGTGACGTTGTCAAGGTTTGACGGCGAATTTGGTATGAAATTAAAGGTTTTATAGTTCGTTTTTTTAGCATTAGTGAAATACTACTTTCACTTTTGCGTTATGTCTATTTTTGTATAGGATTTTAAACAGCGCGCCAAGCGGTACGTTTTGGAAACTCAAAATCCTATACAAAATTACACCTTAACGCAAACGCGTACGTCATGTCACGCTATCGAATGAAATTTACACTAGGGTACAGTAATAGTTGAAGTTGATAAAAAAATTGAAAAAAAAAATTGTTATTTAAGTGGAAGACAGTAAAAAATTTCATATTGTTTATTACAAGCTCACGTCTCGGGTCAACCTAGTTTACAAGAAAAAAGGTAAACTTTAACGTAACTCGTAACTTTGTACGTAGATTTAGTAGATGTTACTCAGGAATTCCGTAAAGAATTCTTAAGTTGATTGTTCCTTTGAACTAAAAGGTTATTTCGCTTTATTAGTTTGTAAAGGGTTTAGTATTGGATGGAAGTTTGTAGGAACGCGGATCTTACCCGTAAAGGTACCGTTCAGATTTAGACTGCACCAGCGTTGCTGCTGCAGTATTACAGTGCGACATTACTGCCGAATGCATTACTGCCGCAAAAGTCAAAAATCCGGACAGCGGAATTTTTAATTATCACTGGTCTGGGTTTTATTAAAAAA
This sequence comes from Cydia fagiglandana, assembly GCF_963556715.1. Classification (NCBI taxonomy): domain Eukaryota; kingdom Metazoa; phylum Arthropoda; class Insecta; order Lepidoptera; family Tortricidae; genus Cydia; species Cydia fagiglandana. The sequence goes on along the minus strand of NC_085949.1, from coordinate 1,235,911 downwards.
AGAGTTGTTTTTTAACTTTAAAATACATCAATGATCTTTCTGAATATTTCTTAGGAACTGGTTTGTTCACCGTAAGTCAGGATCGAATAATAAAAATATGTTTTATTTTGTCATTTTTGGTTTAATATCGGATTAAATAAATCTCTCGTCAAAAACGAGGAAAATATTAAAATGTTTTTGACAACGGTATCTAATGAAAATTTAAAAAGACAACAAAAACCGAATTTATTCTAATCCGCGCAGACCCTGCAAGCTAGTTAAATAATAATTAAAATTTACATTTCACCCTCCCTGCGATAATCCGGGCGAGTCCATATTACGCCATATTTTAAAGTCGAGTCCATTTATTTGGTTTAACTGAGATGGAAATATGGCGGTTTTGGAAGTAGGTTGTCAGAATGGTATTTGTTTACGTTTTCATGTGATAATTTTAATGTAGTTTTGACCATTTCGACATATTAATGTAGAAAGGATTTACTGAGATTTGAAAACATGATTTTAAAAGCTTCATGTAGTGTAATCAATATTTCAATACCCATTGTACCTATCACCAAAACACCAAGGAAATCTCTAGGATTCCTTAGAGATCGATTCGACCTCTAAGATAATAAACATAGACTAGGAATCTGCTAGACCGAGTTTAGCGCAATTATTTCATGCAACCGATGATGCCAAAAATGCGGAGTTGCGCGGGACGAGGTGAGCGAAGTTCCGTGCTGTGATTGGTCCGTTCAAAGACACGGACGTCACACAAAGACACTTTCGACTCGAACATGGAGTAAAATTACCGTACGCGTGGCAGAGGGGGTAGCGCGACTATGCTCAGTCTGGTGGATGTCTTGTCTGTGCTCTAGATAGATTAGAGATCGATTCGATCTCTAAGATAATAAGTAATAGTTAGTAAAGTTGACGTTCGGATATCAACTACAGGTGCATAATATATGTTGCGGCGTCGTTGTTGTTGCACACATACACAGGGCAAAAAGATGAAAAACAAAGAAAAAGAAAAGGATAACAACAAAGACAGAAAAAATAAATTACACTTGAGTTCAGCAATATCTGCAGTAAGGAAAAGGCTTTGACTCAGCATTTTGTCGCAATATTTTCTGTTGATTATTTTCTTGTAAGTATAAGTAATTCATGTCATTAACGGGTCTAACGCGATAAAATTTCATTATTTTACCTTTTTTTCGATGTTTCAGCAAGGTTGCACTTACTGTGGTAACGGAAGACTGACGTCCCAGCAAAATGTGTACAAAACGCGAGTTTAACCCTTTCGCCCAATGGTCAATGGACTTGATATGAAGTCCGAACATTTCGTGCCCCACACACCACGACTTGATATCAAGTCGTAGTTTTGGTCAAGTTTCTATCTATATGGACAATTTTTGACATGGCGGCGGCACTTTACTTCATTGACGTGGCGGCGAAAAGGTTAAAGTGTTATAGGCCAATCTCTAGTTCTCCCGAGAACTGAATTAACCCGTTTACGAGCCATGGTATTACCGCATACAGGGTGAATCTATCTAAATAGACATACCTATGCACCGTGGGCCTCACAAAATTGTAATTTATCGCTTCCCCTTTGTTTGCCGCGTTAGTCCGACTTCGCTTTGAAAAAGGATTTTTTTTAAATTGAACGCGATGCTGGTATTTATGTAAATTGGGGTGGTATCGGGTATTTTGTAATTAGGGTTGTTTTGGGTTGCCTGTTTTATTTGGGTTTGATGGAATTTCGGTCAAAGAGAAGATAAGTATATTAAAAAAAAAGATAAACATTTTCGTATGTGACCCTGGCAAGCCAGCTTCGTCAGTGGCAAATTCGAAAAATGTAGGCGCGAAGGATTGAGCTCTCATACAAATTTTGAATTTCATGCCTTTTACTACTGACAAAAATGGCTTTCAGGAGTCCAATGAAAACTTACTTTAGCTTACTGAGGGACTAAGTACTTATTTTCATTTACATTACATATTTTCTTATGGTACTTATTATATTTAATATTAGATAAGAACATTCAAACAGCTACACCAAACGCAAATCGTGTGCGAGAACTCGCATGCGAGTTTCATTATATTGTGTTATTTGATCGGTCGGCTGAATTTGATGTCAACCTCAATGGTCCGCAATGTAACTAAAATCCGATACGAATTCGCGCGCCTAACGCTTAATACGCTTAACGCTTATGACGGTAACGTTGCTATAAAATATGAAGTATGTCAAAATGTGTAAGCTGGCGAAAGTTTCATAATATTTTCCACACCGTCCGTGGTCACCGCTTAAATCACCCCACCCAGACACCCACAATACCCACATACTTCGCGATGATTAGAACTTCTCCTTTGAACACAGAATGACATGCATACTTAGTAAGATTAAAACACGCTCCATAATTAGAAAAAGAACACTACAACCCAAATTGCCTAATAAACAACGTTAATAGCTCGAAATCTTCAAAAGCGACCAAAATAAACCAATTTCTAAGAGGAATCTTCAACAAAAAAGCCATAAACACAAAACAGCATATTTTATTTCTTAAATACGCAACTTATATCCTTTTGGAGTGAAGGCAAGCTCAGCGTGATACTTAGCGCCGGAACGAAAGGACCGACAAAAAAAAGACAAAAAACACGCACAAACAGATGCGCAGGATTCACAAGACAATGATCTGTTTATCGTATCACATGTGTTGATATGTTCCACTTGGGACTTTTAAGTATTATACAGGGTCATTTTTGGACCGTAGGCCATATTATGCGAGGTGATTAGGTAGGTCACACTGAATAACTTTTTCTATGGGACCAACCCCGAAATCCCAAAAAAAATTTGGCTTTCCCATAGAAAACGTCGACATCCACTCGACCAAAATGTATGAAACGGCCAAAAATTTTTTTGTGATTTCGGAGTTGGTCCCATAGAAAAGGTTGTTCAGTATGGCCTACCTAATCACCTCGCACAATATTGCTAATGGTCCAAAATGACCCTGTATACTTATGGTTTATTGTTTACTAATATCTATGTGTTATGTGGGTGTCTAATGGGCGACGGTAATCGCTTACCATCAGGCGACTCGTCTGCTCGTTTGCTTCATAAATCATAAAAAACCGGGCAAGTGCGAGTTGGACTCGCACACGAAGGGTTCCGTACCGTAAAGCAAAAACAAAGCAAAAAAATAACGGTCACCCATCCAAGTACTGACCCCGCCCGACGTTGCTTAACTTCGGTCAAAAATCACGTTTGTTGTATGGGAGCCCCACTTAAATCTTTATTTTATTCTGTTTTTAGTATTTGTTGTGATAGCGGCAACAGAAATACATCATCTGTGAAAATTTCAACTGCCTAGCTATCACGGTTCGTGAGATACAGCCTGGTGACAGACGGACGGACGGACGGACGGACGGATGGACGGACAGCAGAGTCTTAGTAATAGGGTCCCGTTTTACCCTTTGGGTACGGAACCCTAAAAAGAACTTTAATAAGACGAAAGGGGGCGACCGCTCTCCATACAAACGGATATTTATATTATAGAAAATATTTGTACGCGATTTGATGTAACTATATTAACCACAATTATAATGATTATTAATCATAACTTTAAAAACTGTTAATTTTAAAACTAACTAAACTAATGTAGTTGATAGTATGAGATATGATACCTACTCGTAATAATAATACAATAACCTGCAGGAAAATCAACCCAATCGTTTTTACATCTTTTGTAATTTCTATTGAACTCCATTATTATATTTTAATCCGGAAAGCATTTCATCTGTTCACAGAACTATCGTTGTTTTATATTTTATTGCATTCGAGAACTGGAGGCCAATTTGAACTTACATTTTAACATCAAAATGATGTCATTTGGTTATTATTCACCGCTCGCGCCAATATAGTACCTATAAACGAGTACGACCGAAATGCCCGCGCAAATATTATATTTATTAAATTTAGGACTTTTATACTCCTTAAAATTATAAAATACATTAAGATCATAAAAACATTTATGTACACCTGAAAAGGTAAAGTTTCGGTGTAACTAAATATGTACCTAATTGTATATTTCACCTGGCCCCTGTTTCACCAACGTGACAGGTGCGACGAATTGTAAAATCACTGTTGCTGACGTCACAGGCATCCATGAACTACGGTTACCGCTTACCATCGGGCGGGCCGTATTCCTGTTTGCCACCATCATTGTATTATTAAAAAAAACTTTATGATATCGGAAAAAAACAGATATTTCTCTTGCTAAGTTTATGACAATTGTCACAAGAAACACTACAATTGTCACGAAATTCCGACATATAACTCATTACCTGTCAAGAATTACCTACAATTCTTCTAAGTCTTTGACAATTGTCAGAAACTTCGCAGGAGAAATATCTGTTTTTTTCCGATATAATAAAGTTTTTTTAAATAATACAATGATGGTGGCAAACAGGAATACGGCCCGCCCGATGGTAAGTGGTAATCGTAGCCCATGGATGCCTGTGACGTCAGCAATAGTGATTTTACAATTCGTAGCACCTGTCACCGATGTGAAATTGGGGCCTGGAATGAAACCTGATTCTTACATACATAAAAAACTTGAAAACTTGAAACAATAGGTAACAAGAAAATTTGTTCTTGTCCATTGTTTTTATATGATAACAAAATTATATCATTTAGATACTACAAAGTGGGTTCGAATTCGCCTCCTTTTGTATTGTGTTCTCCTATTTCTATTTTATTGATTTCGAGAACCGGTCGCAAGAAGAACAGAGCGGCAGCTGGGGACTGTCCGTCTGATCCCGCTGAAGCCTAAACAAACTGTACAAACACCGTTGTGTAAACTTTGGTTTACCGTTTCTTTGTATTTGTGGTACCTACATGATTTTAGAGGCAAATTCAAACTTATATTGTGACATCAAAATGATGGCACGTTCATATAATATGTGTGATCGAAATGTATATATTATAGTTCGTTTTTTTTAGCATTAGAAAGAACTTGAAAGAGGGTGAGCGATTTTGACATGTCTTAATTGAAAAACGCTTTTTAAAAATCGGTAATTAATAAATAAATAAATAAATAAATAAATAAATATTATAGGACATTCTTACACAGATTGACTAAGTCCCACAGTAAGCTCAAGAAGGCTTGTGTTGTGGGTACTCAGACAACGATATATATAATATACAAATACTTAAAAATACATAGAAAACACCCATGACTCAGGAACAAATATCTGTATCATCATACAAATAAATGCCCTTACTGGGATTCGAACCCAGGACCATCGGCTTCGCAGGCAGGGTCACTACCCACTAGGCCAGACCGGATTATTACTTATGAAAGCAGAAGAATATAAATGATCGTATTTTTTTTTTAAATTAGATTACATTCATAATTGTTACATATCTGCCGTAACTTATTTTTTAAATGTGTTTTTTAATTAAAAGACACATCTAGATTGTTTATCTTATTTCTAATGCTAAAAAATACTAACTATAAGTATGTTACACAGACGTTAGTGAATATGTCAGTGTCAATTTCGTGGTAAGGCTACTTTAGGTAGGTATGTAGGTACATGTTTTGTGATTTCTATTGAACTGGATTTTACGTTTTAATCCGAGAAACGTGATTCATGTTACTTTCACAGAACTAGAATTGTTAACTGTTAATCCGTAAAGCTTATTTTAAATAATATATCTCAACTGGGATAAGACAAACATAGTTTATTTTCTGGGCAAGAGTAAGAGTATGAGGGTTCCGTACCTCTCCTGGATATCTTAAATGTAAATTCACTTTCATCACCCCCCGTCCAGGATGTGAACTTCGTTCCTCCCGTTCTCTCAAACTTTCGATTCCTTCTCACCGTACTGGTTTTATGTCCAACTCTTTCGCCGTTGAGGCAATCCGTCTCTGGAACTCCCTCCCTCTCTCTATTCGACAAGCCCCAAGCAAACCTGTCTTTAAACGACTACTCCGCAAGCATCTTCTGTCAGAAGAATTTAAATAATGTTCTCCGTCTTCATATTATACAATATATATATATATATAATTTATATTTATTAGTTTATCTTTGTACATCATATAAGTACATATTAGTATTTTATCATATTTTTGTAGGTTTATGTTATTATGATTATATATAATATTTGACTTCTCGGTTACATTTCTCTTTATAAATTATGTATCTCCTGCACCAACATTTGTCTCTGTTTGACCCAATGGTTGACTGGTAGAGAATGCCTTTAGGCATTAAGTCCGCCATTTGTACATTTTTCCTGTGCTTGTGCAATAAAGTTTAAATAAATAAAAATAAATAAATAAAAATAAGACAAGTACATATTTAATTTTATTAGGATTATCTGAAAAACATAAATTAACTAACACGTTCAACTCGTTTTATATTATAGGTTTATCTGCAATGACATGTTTAGCAAGTTTCTTTTTAAACGAGTTAAACGCGTCGAGATGTTTAATATGTGAGGGTAGGTTGTTATAAATGCGCGCACCCTCAAAAGTAATCATTGATTTGCCGTAGTTAGTACGAATCTTCGGTAAGATAAGAAAACTAGCGCGGCGGCGATGTGGCGGCGGTGTTTTACTTACTCTTGCCCCAGTGTTTGTCTTACCCCATCTGACCTTACCTCAAATAGATTCACAATAAAAATATTTTATAGGACAATTATTCTTCCCAAATCTGTAGGTTCACCTGGAGTTTCGAATCCAAAATCGTTTAACTTAACATATTTTATCTCTAAGTGTCCTTCGAAACTCGGAAGGGCCAATAAAAGTGTTTGCGCTTTCTAATTCGGAACTTAGAAGACACCTGGTGGCCGATTTGAGAAGTTTTCAACGACCCCATAGCGCCAGAGAGCAACCGCCTTTACACTTTTCGACTATAATTTTTTATATGAATGGAATAAGCCCAGCTCAAAACGAGGCGAACCACGTCGTCGATGGCGAGACGGGTTATGCTCTTTTTTTAAGGAATGGCCAGAGACTGCACAGGATGGGGAAGACTGGAAAAAACGGGAGAGACCTTTGCCCAGCAGTGGACATAATAATAGGCTCCCAATAATATAAACCCCCCCACAAGGTGGACTAACGACCTGAAGTCGCAAGACTCGCAAGTTCGTATCTTGTCGGAGTCAAATTTTTCCATTTTTCTTTTAATATAAACATTTGTGCAACACCACAATTCTTCAACTACAATTTTGATATAACAAGAAAAATACTAAAACAACCTACTCTCGAAGTAAACGTGCTGTCATAACTGGGTCGCCGTCTGATACATCCTTTTGAAATCGTATAAAGAGATCCGGTGTTTTGGAAACTTTACGATTGGACATTTTGTTTGCTTTTTACGACTTCTGACTGGCTCTGAACTGATGAGGCTACTTAGCGGGTACCTAGTATAGTCGCTATCAATATATCAGAGCGGCCAAAGGGCTCAAAAATATCTAAACGCGCACTTTAGCGCCTTGACGACAGAAGGCCCGATTCGGATCATGAAATAGACATATATTATACATCTTTTAGATATCATCAAGATACGACAACGATATGTTTAAGATCTAACCTGTCAAAATTGACATTTGCGCGATTCTGGAGAATCTGGAGATACTCTTGAACGATTTCCACAGGATATGACTTAGAGATCCAATTCACATCTAATAGATATCTTACTCTATCTAACGTAAAGTGACATTGGTTGCCCGAATTGCGCTGCAAAAGAGAACTAGTTGATATCTAAACTATAGCGTATCTAGAAGGGATCTAGTAGGTACGTGTCGTCTCTTATGAATATCTTGAAGTTCGAATACGGCAGAGAGATGCGTGTTCCGATATTTGTGAGCACCTTGGCCGCTCCGACATATCTGATAGCGACCGTAGATTGTAATCATTTTAAGGTTTTATGAACCTATTTTCTGGGTTTGAACACTTAGTGCTTGAAAATAGAGACCTATGCTCTTCGAAATACCTATGTCACGCGTGGTAACTAAAACAACGTAACTAACATCGTCAAATAAAATTAGGTCTGCCAGGGCAATTGCAACTATGGGGCAAATGCAACTACTCTATACAAGAAGAGATAGAGCCACTTGCATGGAATACTTTCGCCAGTCATAAAAGAGAGGTCACCCATGGTTTAAGAGGCCCTACACCTCTAGACTCACTTCTTAAATTGTATTGTAAAAAGAGTGGATCTTAATTTGACACACGATCGCGTCATTGAATCTCGTCAGTATTTATGTTTTTTACTATAAGTATATCCGATATTAAGCTGTATTGGAATTTCTAATAAGATTTGATACTTATGTATATGGATTTAAGTCTAAAATCGACATTTTATGGACATTTAAACGCTTAGAAAAATTTACGATTTCGAGTCCAACAGAATCGAAGAAGAGTTATGGTTGTTCTATGCATGCTCAAGAAGTAACGGGTATTTGTCAGGTTTAGTTGTAGGTGGTGGTCTATTACGACATTATAAATTGTCATAAGACTCACATGTATAGTCAATTATTATTGCTAATCTTAACCATTGTTATAAAAATATTCTTTATTGTGTAACATACAGTTACAATAGGCGATCATATCGAGGCGTGTCAAATATTGTAATATTTTGAAGTTTTGACGTTATTTAGGTATCGGTCTCATAATTCTAAGTAACGTTTGGTTAGTTCAATTACCTAGTTACCAAATTTGATGAAAGGCATATGAACCGCTTAAGCCATCAAATGTTTGGCTTAAGCGGTTCATATTAAGCCACCAAATGTTTGGCTTAAGCGGTTCATATGCTTTCATTATGTAGCAGTCACATATAATATCACAACAACGTAAACAAGTTGCTCTTTGCGTACTTTTGTACGTAAATATTGTACACCCATAACCACTTTATATGCGCCGTTGCCAAGTAATACGTCAAAATGCGCATTTATAAAGGGGTTGAAGAGCACTTGGTTCCAGGTTCCAGCTCGCTGACAATCATAGTTTTCGAGAAATCTTTATTGTCACAACTCCCCTCTGTCCCCTCTGTCCCAATCCAATTACATAAAATGCGTAATAAATTAAAACCTATATACGAGTAATAATATAGTCCTCCTCATCGTTTTCGATGACGGCGAATCTAAATGAACATTAATATGGACGTTGTCTAGCGTGAGCCCTTAATTATGTGACTGGCCAGGCCGAACTTGGTCTTAAATTGCACGCGTGACAAAAGTTGGGCAGCTGCGTTGAGCGCGTACACGTAGGAAGGCATAAGGTAAGGGAGACCCCTTTCCGTAACTGGAGTTTAAAAAAAAACCTATTGCGGCTTAAATTAAACACATAACTTTCTACCAAATTGGCCCAGCAATTGACGCACAAAGGTATGAAGGAAATTTAAAAAGAGAATCCATTTTTAAAACCCTCGCCGAAAAATGCCGTTTGCTTTTTCCACGGATTGCCGGTGGCAGAGATTGGTTCTTTTACAGGGTTATGTGATTTCTGGGAAAGCGTTACGTTTTTATTTTTTGATTTGAATACAGTCGCCATCATGATATATCGGAGCGGCCGCGGTGCTCAAAAGTATCTGAACACGCCCTTAACGCCTTGACAATAGAGGCGTGTTTAGATATTTGTAGGCACCTTGGCCGCTCCGATATATCTGATGGCGACTGTACATACGTACAGTCAGTATCAAAAATAGCGGTTAAGGTGGCCTAGCCAAGGTGACAATCGCTTCTCCACCGAATCGTTTTGCGTCTCTCTATCACTCTTCCATATTTAGTGTGACAGTGACAGTTGCATTTCGTTCGCTACGTAGCTTTAGCGATTGGCATGTTATCTACGGGGCTAGGGTGCGTATGCGTATCCAAGATGACAATCGTTAACGCTCCGTGGCGAATGATATGGTAGTCTCTCTGTCACTCTTCCATATTAGTGCGATAGTGACAGTTGCGTTTCATTCGCTACGGATCGTAAACGATTGGCATGTTTGCTACGCACCCAGACTACTCCGGAAATACATCGTGAAAGTAATTCTGTATCTTATTTCGTTGCATTAGGTTTCAAAACATCACACAGGTAGTTTTAGCTTACCCACGCTTGATATGGACTACTAATGTTTACTGTCACTAGATGAGGCATACAACTGTCCTATTACACACTCACAGTACTACACACACACACACACACACACACACACACACACACACACACACACACACACACATTCACACACACACACACACACAGGCACAGGTACAGGCTGGGCCAAAAGTACGTTGACATAGATTTTTTACAGTGCATATTGCTAATAATTTTAACAAACGTTTCATAAATCAATTTTTTAAACATGCAGATACGTCTGCGAGCGATATTCCAAACGTTTTGAAACGTTTCATAGTTTAAAAGAAAAAATAAAACAGTTTTAGAGATAACTAATACATAGTTGGTAGCAATGCATGATGCATATCCTTGTAAGGCATCGTTTGGCTATACCTAGTTTCAATCTTCAATCTTACTTATTAGCTCAATAGTGGGACCGGATTTTTGCACTAAAAGTTTTGATAATTCTAAAGTTGAAAAAGTGATACTTATCTGATATAGGACATATTTTTAAGCATATATGCTATATATGATGAAAAGTTAGAACGAGCGTTAGATATAAATTAGGTATTTATATATTTTTAGTAATGATTTTTTAATATTGAATTAAAGTGCAATGTTTAAGTTCCATTGTTTATAATATGTATGACGCTTTATAATGTAAAATTATTAGAATTTTTTTTAACGTGCTTCTTTGTCGAACTACAATTAGCTTATTATTTTGTCGATATTGAATTAAAGTTTAATAAATCCACAACAACATATCTAAATTTATAAGTTAATAGGCAAGCTAAAAAGCTAGAAGAATAAGATATATGCTTTAGAATTAATATACGTTTTTTGTCCTATAATATCTAATATTGAATTAGAGTCTGTAAAAATAAGTCTATTACTATAAAATAATATACGCAGCCATATTATGGAAAGTAAGAAATTTCTGTGTGTAGCTTGCATTGTAATAGTAAAATCTAGTTAAAAAGGCGCGAAATTCATACATACGCCGCGCTGGTCCGTCAGTCGCCGGCGCGGCGCTCGAGAGCCTATCATAGCCTACCTATACCTCGCCCCTCGCCCCACCTCCCGCTCAGTAACACTGTCTGTCTTTTCTTATCATTCATTTGTTTGTTTACCGTGCACATATATAAATTAGATGCGGACATTACGTGAAATTAAAATATCTTATTAAGTAAAAATACCTACAGCTGGTCAATCAGATCTTGTCAGTAGAAAGAGGCGGCAAATTTGAAAAATGTAGGTGCGAAGGGATATCGTTCCATAGAAAATTTGAATTTCGCGCCTTTTTTTAGTGACAAGATTTGCTTGACCAGCTATATTTCATTATCTTGACTAATATTGTAATAAAAATGTACAAGATATTCACAACTATTTTTTACTATACATAGTTTGTCAAAGGACTGTCTCATTTCAAACATAGACAGGGAGAATCATCATACTATCTTTGACTTACACTAGTACTAGCACCCAAAAGAAAAGGATGAATATAGTTTTTTTGTTTTTATTTACTGACAAATTGGTTTGACCAACTATACCTATTTCTGGTTCCTATTGTCATGTCCTGTCCTATTCAACGTCAATATCATAATATGTATATTATAAACCAACTGATCAATATTACACGGTATACATCCTGAATATACAATAAGGTAAGTGGCCTCACTTACCTTATTGTATATTCCGTGTGGGCCGTATATGCCTATATACAGCCCACCTTAAATTAAAATGGTTTTTTTTAATAAACAGGATATGAAGTATGAAAAACTCACTCAAATAGGTTTCTCATTTATTTAAGTTTCTTCATTATACCAAAATAGTTATAAAAATATTACGATACTCTTGGAAAATATACCTTTTATAAAAGTCCTATTATGGGCCTTATTGAACACTACCAGTGTATTACTTAATCCCGCAAAAAATAATCATTTTGACAGTAGGTAATAACAGATTTTATTGTTTTTAACTTAAGACTTATACATATACAAATAACAATATTTGATACTTCATAACAGGAGGATTTATTTATAATAAGTGAAAATAATTATTTTGGGTCTTAATAACTAAAGATATAAAAATTGTCTAGTTTACGCGAAAATAGTAGGTAACTAAACATAAATCTTTATTAGTTACAGTAGTCTCATCTTTTAACATCTGGGGGCACGGCAGTGCCCCCGCCAAGACGAGAAAAGCGCAAGGGCACTATCTACCTTTTCTCGAAGCGCTTCGTCGTTTTTTGGAACCCTCATAACTTGGGGTTGGATTATACCAGATAAACAAAGTTCTCGGACTTATTAAGCATATCAATTGCATAGCTCTTATACTTTAGATTTTATTCATATCTAAAAACTTCGATTTCGTCACTGACTCACTCACTTGATGATCATCAATACCGGGTACTTCCTGAAGTCCTCTAAGAAGCTGAAATTTGGTATGTAAGATAGTTTTAGTACACAAACAACAAATAAATTCAAAAAAAAATTATCCCTAAGGGGATGAAGATGGGGTTTAATTTTGTATGGGAAATCAATAATCGCTGAACCGATTTAGTTGAAATTTGGTATGTAGATAGGTATTGTCATGGGGAAGGATATAGAATAGATTTCAACCTCAAAGTTTACCCTTACGGGGTGAAGGCAGATTTCAACCCCAAAGTTTACCCTTACGGGGTGAAGGGTTATATGGGGAATCAGTAAGAAGTACATTGTGTAACAGATGCCCCCAGATACTTATTTCAGGATTTTTAATAGTAAATCACCCCCAACCCTTTAAATTAGGGGATGGAAGATTGTCATAAACAACTTACAAAAATAAGTGAAATCCCATCAAAAACATTTTGATGTACAATGTTGCCCAAACGAAACCATAAGGCTCGCACTGTCAAAAAGTTATCAGATCTCTTGCCAAGCTTCTAACTCTACAAGCCCTCTAACTTTACTAGCTCTACACCAAAAGTGTGTGGCTTGGCCGTTTCGTTTCTACAAGAACTATTGTATGTAAGTATAATACAAAAACCGCCCAAATGCGAGTCGCACTCGCGTTCCAAGGGTTCTGTACATTACACAATTTTTAACAATATATTTTTTTAAGAGAAAAGTGAGTAGTCTTTAAAAAACCCGTAGGTATCGGAAAACTAGGTACTTAAGTCCGACTCACGCTTGACTGCACATTTCTAATAGGTTTTCCTGTCATCTATAGGAAGAGAGCTAATATGTGTATTTTTTTCATAATTTTAGACCCAGTAGTTTCGGAGATAAGGGGGGAGGGGGGAATGGTCATTTTTTGCGTATTTTCTTAAATCACTTCTAAACTATTTATTTTAAAATTATGAAAAAATATATCTGAGATTCTTACAATGAGCCCCTTCGTTTGATATATATATATATATATATATATATATATTTTTAATTTATTGAACAATAAGCTAAATAAAGTACATTATTATTACAAGACCCATCGTGGGCAAAACCTTGAGGAGGTTTGTATGCCGATGGGGAGTTCGAGAAAATAACATGACAATATACATATCTATCTTTCTACTAATTAAAATTCTAACAAAATTCTCTTATATTATTTCATATTCTAATTCTCTTATATTAATTATAACAAGATATAGTTTTTTTTTCTTCTATTTATCATTCATCTCAAAAGTGACCCCTTTATTTGAATTTCTATTATTTACTTTACGTGTATGTCCTTGGGCTAGAGACTTACATGTGTATACCAAATTTCAACTTATTGGTGCAGTAGTTGCGGAGCAAATAGGCTGTGACAGACGGACAGCCAGACACACGAGTGATCCTATAAGGGTTCAGTATTTTTCCTTTTGAGGTACGGAACCCTAAAAATAATGAATTTAATAAATTTTTCACCTTATGCCCATGTGGCGGTAGCGAAACAGCCAAGCCACATATTTTGACTAAGGTGTAGAGTTAGTGAAGTTAGGGCTTGTAGAGTTTGAAGCTTGGCTCGACAAGAGATCTGACAACTTTTTGACAGTGCGAGTCTTATGGTTTCGTCTTAGCAACAAAATTTACATGAAAATGTGTTTGGTGGGATATTTTTTTACAGTAAAAATATTTAGTCGTAACAGTAAGTATTATCTTTTAACATAATTTTTACAGTACATCTGGTGCTACATTACGACCGGTGCTATAATAAGCACGTTAAAACACTCCCTTTGACCGTGTTTTAAAATTCGTCACTCGTTGCAAAATATCTATTTTTCGCAATTCTATCGTAAAAGAAAAGAAAACTAACGAAGAGGTTTTACGCATACGAGGGCCGCACTGAAAGTTTTGCGTAACTTTTGAATAAAATCATTTATAACCATAATAATACATTTATTGCTTCTCAAAATGTTTCCCTTTACATTCTATGCACATATTCACTCGCTCAGACCATTTTTGGAAGCATGAGGCCCAATCACTTGACTGCATGTTTTCGACGTGGTGATGAAACGTAGTAACTGCCTTATCCGGGGTCTTAAATGTCAAACCCCAAATTAAATCCTTAATTTTGGGAAATAGATAGAAGTCACAGGGTGCAATGTCTGGATTATAATCCGTATAAGAGACATTTTCCACGTTTTCGTAATGAAAAAATGTTTTTGCCTTTATTGCGGTATCGGTGGACGCATTATTATGACGCAGGAGGATGCGGCTTCTCGGTCGTCTCTCGCGGTCTTTTTCAATGACTGCGGGCACACAAATGGTAGTGTACTACTCAGTATTTAACGTTCTTTTATTATTTAAAAGTACGGTACAAAAAAGTCGCGTTTAAAAAAACAGACGATAAAAATGTTTGGCAACGCTTTTGGCTTGTTGAACTTCTATGGGCCTCCTGTCACCTTCGAAAGACCCATTGACTGGACTAATGCCTTTTTTCCGGATCGTAGCAGTAAATCCAGATTTCATCTCCTCTAACGATGTTATATACAGCATTTGAACTTTCTTGCTTGTACTTACGCAGCATTTCTCGGCACCAGTCAAAAAGTACCTGTTTTTGGACTGAAGTTAATTCGTGAGGAATCCAAAGACAACAAGGCTTCCCGACTTTTAAATATTCTTGTAAAATCTTTTGTATTTGTCTCATACCTATCCCTAATTGTCCTCAAATTTCGTCATAGGTGATTCGTGGGTTTTCTTCAATGAGTCGTCTCACAGTAGCCACGTTTCCTTGAATGATCGCCGTGGACGGTCGACCTTCACGAAAATCATTATCTAGAATAATACTGTCTCTACTAAATTTACCATACCAACGCCTCACGATGCTCAGATGTGGTGCTTCAATCCCAAAAGCATTTTGAAGGCAAGCACTACACTCTTGCGGAGTAAGCGAACTTTTAAAATCATAACAAAATCATAGCTCTAAAAATATTTTCGCGTTAAAGCCACGTTCAACGCACTGACTTACTTTGACAAGCCATTAAAAACAAAAGACGATCGATTTGTCGCCAACATTTGTCACATTCCATAATCAAAAGCCTGTATTTTTTTTAAATATACAATTCATAATTTAAATGTTTACCAGTGGCCAGTAGTGCAAAACATTCAGTGTGGCCTATGTAGTAGGAGAGAGGAGGAGTTTGTTAAGAACTATAGACAATAGAAGAGGAAGGATGCTTGGGCACCTGATACGACACGACGAATTTATCAAAAATATCATAGAAGGGAAAGTTGAAGCAAACAGGAAGAGGGGAAGACCAAGGAGAGCGTACATGGATCAAATAAAGGAAAAGATCAAAGTCGTGTCGTATCGGGCTGTCAAAGAGAAGGCGGAGGACCGCCAAACATGGAATTTGCTCCACCGACAAGAGTCATACTCTTAAATATATGATGATGATCGTAAATACCTACCTATGTATTAACAAAAAAAAGTCA
Source organism: Cydia fagiglandana (assembly GCF_963556715.1). Classification (NCBI taxonomy): domain Eukaryota; kingdom Metazoa; phylum Arthropoda; class Insecta; order Lepidoptera; family Tortricidae; genus Cydia; species Cydia fagiglandana. The sequence goes on along the minus strand of NC_085949.1, from coordinate 1,219,935 downwards.
CTTGTAATTAGTTACTGCCTTTAAAAAGTATAAGTGCCTCAATGTTATTAGACTTTTTGATTCTTTAAAACGTCTTTAGGTCAATAAAGCAAGTGAAAAATTATTAGAGTTAGACCAAGAAAAGTCTGCAGCAATTTTGACAGCCCACGCAGTGCAAGTGTTATTTATAAGTCATAATTTCATAGAAGTTTCTTCAAATCGACCTTATTAATAAGAGATTAAAAATATTGAAAATTATCTTAAAATATTTTAATCTAATATTTCATCTCATACGTTCAATAAGGCCCGGGACTAGACCTTTTTACCTGCACTGACAGTGGGCCTTCTTATCAACAAGTACAAATTCAGAATAATTGGGAATAATAGGGAGCAACTGCTATTTTTGAATGCTGGGCCTTGTTACCCGCCGGGCCTCATATGCCTGCACCTCATCTACCTTATTTATTTGTTTTACAAGGGGAAAAGTTGTTGATTAACCGCTCGTGCTAATATTGATACCCAAACAAGCGAAACATTTTTTTTTATTAAATAGGAGGCAAACGAGCAGACGGATCATCTGGTGGTTAGCGATTACCGCCGCCCATGGACACCCGCAACACCAGAAGGGTTGCAAGCGCGTTGCCGACCTTTAAGATGGGGGTCTTTGAAGGTTTGAAGGTCGTATCGGACAGTTCATTCCACAGTTTGGCTGTTCGAGGCATTCACAAATTCAAACATTCTAAAATTGAACCACGAGCGTAGTTAGTGGTTCGTAAAGTTGAACCTTGAGCGTAGTGAAGGTTTCAAGGGACGAAGGTTAAATAAAATTTTCACCACATCAGCTCGTAAAGGCCCTCTTGATTGTTCGTAACGGATAAGAAAAGTGGCATTTAATTTGATGCAAATTTTGAGTTGTTACCGTAGGTAAATTGGATCAGTTGGTTGGTAATATTGACTTTAAAATGATAAATATTGAATAACGTCAGTTTGAAATTGATTTTATGATAAAGTAAATATTATCGGAGATGATCGCTCTTAAAAAATATATGTCGCTAGTCATTTATAACCTAAAAGCGCCAAATTACGCAAAATTATATTGAAATGACACCTGTGTATTGAATTTGAAGAATACTTTAACAAGGGTAGTTATCTGTATGACAATGCACCTAAAATAATTTTCAAATGTATCTATTATTTCTGTACTTAACACGATAACGAATTCTACGTAAACGAAACCGCGGGCAATCCCTAGTACATATAGAAATAAATAAGGGAAGGTAAGTTTTCATTAGTGTACTGTGTAAAATAACTATTTACCATTGATAATAATTTTATAAACGCTTTGCGTATTTTTAAGGGCACCGCGCTAACCGCTAGCCGCGACCGTCGATCGCTGCCTCCTGCCACGGCGCACAGCGCGGCGCGCGCAAACGCCGCGCGTTTGAAATGTAACTTAATATAAGCTCGGAATGCATACTTACGTATCAGTATTTAGTGTCGCCGTGATTTTATATTTCTAATCTTTTGTGTGAGAAGTAAGATCTTTATTATGACCGTGTAATATTAACTCTACAAACTTTAATTCAATATTGGCTATACTGCTTAACGAGAAATCAATATCTAGACAAGCACATTGTCTACATTTCTAACTTTTTACATGTATACTAAGTTGATAGATAATATCGTAATTTTGCAATATCAGCTACTCTAATTCTGTATTTTCATAATAATTCCTGTTTTTACGTTCACCAGAAAGCAGCTGTTCCAGATTTCTAAAAACCGAATAGTGTGAATAAATTAAAGTGTTATTGAATATGTTAAAGTTTTTTGTAACTTTAATTTTATATTTACATAGTTATTTAGCAAAAATTAAAAATTTAAATATGGCCGAACGCTCCACCTAAAATTTTCTAACTTTTTACATGAATGTTATTTAACATGCTTACAATAACATATCAAAAAAGAAAAAACTTTAATGTTATCAAAACCCATTTTTGTTCCACCGCTGGTCTATATACCTAGGTGGAAATCTTTCCAAAGCCCTCCCTCCACACCCTACTTCCGCACCTTCTACACCTTTTGAACAATTATTTCGATACCTACCTGTTGTGAAGTTGCCAACTGATAGGTATCTCTAACTGTTCTTCATAATAGAAGCTTTGTTTAAACTGTACGAGCGAAAAGAGTGGAGCTCGATTTCGCGCAGTACGGGATCTAGTGGGTGGTGATCTACGCCTGATTGTGAAGGTACAACCTACACGCTTGCGCAAACGGGCCCATCATTATTTTTAGTCTGACGCGGCGATATGTCAAACTCAGGGCTCGTAACCAATGTAACTGTTTGAAAAATGGCCTCGCCGTTTTACCACATTGCCAGAATAGTTTGTAGATATTAATTACCGGAACTGTAGGTTTGATATGGTATATGATATGGGGCCCGATTCGGATTTTGAAATAGACATCTATTAGACATCTTTTAGACATCACCAAGATACGATAACGATATGTTTAAGATCTAACCTGTCAAATTTGACATTTGCGCGATTCTGGAGATACTCTTGAACGATTTCCACAGGATATGACTTAGAGATCTAATTCACATCTAATAGATGTCTTACTCTATCTAACGTAAAAGTGACATTGGTTGCCCGAATTGCGCTGCAAAAGAGAACTAGTTGATATCTAAACTATAACGTATCTAGAATGGATCTAGTACGTGTCGTCTCTTGTGAATATCTTGAAGTTGGTAATGACCCTGCCTTGCCTACGAAGCAGGTGGTCCCGGGTTCGAATCCTGGTTCGGGCATATATTTGTGTGTGTTTTATATTTACTTAATTATTTGTGAATTAAAATTCGAGGTAATTATGATGATAAAAAATTTTAAACTTAACTTTGTGTGTTTATCACAAATATTTGTTCCTGAGTTATGAGGTATTATGGTACCCGAGGTATTTAAAATTATCTGTGATTAACGAAATCAATATCGACATTGATTTATCGACCTTTACCTCATTCAAAACACCTTATTTGTGCTATTATATTAATTAAACCAAAAATACGACGTTTTTCTTATCCGGTTTTTATCGGTTGCATTTCCGCTATTTTTCTTCGTTATTTAGAATATACAAATGAAGAAAATCAATCATTGTCTTCGTAACCATTGAGAAATAGGGATTTCTTAATTTGATCGTGGAATTTGATATCAAGACGGCTATAAATTAATACTGTTTTATTTGAAAATGACAAATTATAGACCTATAAACAGAATTGCTTTTAGTTGGTATATGATGCCTATTGCCGTTTTTAATTTTTGACAAGCAATTATAAATAGCAGTAGGATGGCAGTTTACATAGATACAAAAATAGTTTTTTTTTAATAGCCTATAGGACAAAGGCCAACCCTGTCTTCCGCCACTCGTCACAGCTTTGTGCATGCTCCCGCCAGTCGCCACAGAATGAGTCCAGGACGTCTTGCGGCACCCATACCGTGGTTATTTTGGTCCACCTCTGTGGGTGCAGCAGATATGGCCGGCCCAGTCCCATTTCAGCTTGGCGGTCTTAGTTCCAACATCAGTAATGCGCGTTTTAAAGCGCAGCGTAGAGATACGGATTCGGTACCTAAAATGTAAAAATAATTATTAATGTCATCTACAACATTGCTGATTCTCACGGCGTAGTATGGAGGCCGTGTTATTTACTAGACTTTGACCACACTAAGCTTTGTTTGCAAAGCTATACTTTACCTCATAAACCTTGAGCTTTTATTTGCGCCCGATGAAGCTCTAAAAGCTTCACTTATCACGCGCAGCTTTTGCCTTTTAATTAATGTGCCCATTGTTTTTTTGAAAGCTTTTCGCACTTTGATATTAAGCTGTGGACTGGGGGCGGATTCGTTGATCTGAATTATGATTCTAATTTTACATATACGTATAATCCAATAGCCGTGAATTAGGTCAGGTCATAATTATTTATGTTATTTTGACCAACCGTTTAGAAACTGAAATTTAGATATCATATACTTAAGAAACCGGTCAAGTGTGAGTCGACTCAAACTTACCTGCACATTTCTTATAGGTTTTCCTATCATCTATAGGTAAAGAAGTGTTTTGTGTATTTTTTCAAAATTTTAGACTCAGTAGTTTTGGAGCTAAAGGGAGGAGGGGGGAATAGTCGGATAGACAGACAGACAGACAGACGGTCGAGTGATCCTATATCCTCGAGTGCGTGAAGCTCGAGTGGTTTCGTTTTTTCCTTTTGGGGTACTAATCATATCTCCAATTTCCACAAATATCGCGTAATTTAATTAAAAACCTGACAGATATATTCAGTGTGGCCCACTAAAATGTAAAAAATCCCATATTTTTTGTACTATCAGTAGCCCTATAATCTGGCCCGTCAATCTTACGTAACCCAAAGGGTTATAAAGTGTTTGAGCCATTTAAAGGTTAACAACACATACGAACTTTGTGTAGGCTTAATTCCCTAAATACTTGCCTAGCTTAGTACAACAAATGTTTTTGGAAACAGTATTTTGACTTGAAGAAAAACTTAACCTGGCTAACTTGAATTATAGACAGAATAATTTTCTGGAATGAGGTATGAACTACATTCGTTTATTTATTCTCTCATAGCTAAAATGTAGAATGAACTATCGACCGTGGTATTTCCTGAAACGACCTTCAAACCTTAAAAATAAGAACGTCCTCCCACATTACACTTGCATTCCCTTTGGTGTTGCGAATATCCATTTGCGACGGTAATTTTTGACCATCAGGCCAGTCGTTTCCTCGACCGTCTCTATAAAAGGCAAGCGGAATCGTGGTTTATCCTATTTTGACTTTCGTACGCTTATCCTCTGTCACCACTTATTGAACTGTTTTACATAATTATATTGTAGATTAAACAGTCTCTTAGCATACTCCGGATAAGCCTATAATAGGCTTAGTCTTAAGCCGATCGTCGATTGTAATAAATTATTCACAAATTTAACTGGATTCCGTTTTGACAGCTAGTGCTCAATAGATTTCGAATGTGATCGTCATTGTGCAATCATGTCAAAAATAGAAACGGTACTAAATGGTCAAGAATATCTTAGGGAAACCAAGAAAAGTCTGCAAAGATTTTGATAGCACAATTTTAAACGTCAACTTCTGTAAAATTATGACGTGAATATCATTAAAAATATGTATCATATCAATAGATGGAAATCTGTATTTATTTAAGAAATAATCTACAAACACATCTCGAAAATTTTAAGATCACTAATTTAAACACGTAAAAAGTACGAGCACTTTTTATTTAGGCGCAGTGACCCATTACAATAAATATTTCTTGAAACCGATACAAAAGATTCCTTAACAATGGATTCCTTTATATAAAGAGGGAACTTTGGATCCCGTACAATTTTTGACGTAAGTTTTAATCTCCATAAGGTTCGTTTTCGGATGAAAGGAACTAACTAAGGATATAGAAACAAGCGAAATACTTAAGTTATCCGCACTTATCGTATACAGAATCTCTCGCGCAGGAGTGGTTAGCTAAATTGGTGTCAAAGGTGGACGTGCGATTCTCGATATCGGCGTTAAGTGCTTGTTTGTGACTAGGGATGGGACAAATAGCCGAAAATAATGCCAGAATAAATTGAGCTTCGGCGCTTCGCTTTTGTAGCGATTTTCATCATCATCATCATCGGCCTTCGAGTCTATTACAAACTATACAAGCAGTGTCAGGTAGGGGTTTTTGTGGCTGTGTAAGCCAATACGGGAGCGGCAAACATGCCCACAGGCCTGGCAGGTGTAATGTGCCCGTGGCGAACATGTGTCGGGCTGATGACGCTAGTTGCTAGATGTAGCCATTTTAAGCTACATCTTTAACAATATTCCAAACAGATTACATTAATTACATAGGTACCATCACGCTCCGCGATTGTTATGCCATGTAGGGTCCTAGCTAAATTGGTTGTTCCATACTTACGCTATGGAATGTCTAATTTAGCTAGAACCCTAAATGGCATAACAATCACGAAGCATGACTATACGAAAAAATAATTTGGATTTAATATTTTACTTGTTATGGTGGTCCCACACAGGCTTGCTATGTGACATTGTCTGACAGGAAGGACATAATAAAACACTATCATATCATCACACGATGTTATTATTATTCCTTAGCCTATTAAGGTGTCCCACTGCTGGGCAAAGGTGTCCCACTGCTGGGCAAAGGCCTCCCCTCGTTTTCTCCACTCGACCCTGTTATCGAGTCTGAGTGGGACCCACGGAACACAATAGACGGTGCAGACCGGAGTTTAGGCAAACCGAAAAAGAGGTGGGAGACGACTTGGACGCATTCTACCCCAAATGGTGGGAAAATGCACATGATGTTGTATAACGTTATATAATAGCCAGTGTAGGACAATCGTTATAAAATACGGTTTACTTGTTATAAAATGTATAACCAACTTTAAACACCTCAATAAAAGAAAACAGAAACACAGGCAGAGGTAAACAACAGGCGGTCTTATCGCTGAGAAGCGATCTCTTCCAGACAATATCCAAACGAAACCTTGATTTAAGTTCTAAACCAAGTTCCTTAATAAAATGAATCTTATTAAATTAATGCTCAGAAATCATTCGACTAAAAGTTTTTTTGCGATACGTGTTATGCGACATGTATTTCTGACAAATAATATTCTGCCAGGTAAAGGTAACTCCTCGGCGATGGTCCCCTCACTAATACAAGAGTAAACCCGTCGTACACAAGGATGTTGAAGCATGTAAATTGCTAGTTAGCGCAGTTATAATATTCCTCTTAACTACGTCGCAACTGAGGGCTTACCGCGACCCACGTTCGACGTGTTGCCTCCCTGTCACACTTACGTACGAATATAAAAGTGCGACACAGAGGCAACACGTCGAACGTGGTTCGCGGTAGGCCCTCTGAACCTTTTACTGATACAACAAATTTATAGTCATCATTAGTATACCTTACCACGTGGACACTGACATATTCGCTGACGTCTGCGTGACTTACTTTTTATGCATCTCGCTCGCACTAATATGACAGTATTAGCAAGATGCATAGCCTTGGTCATTTCTTCTTTCGTATATGACACTTATTTCGGTTTGTAATTAAAATAGTAGTGTGTCTACTCGAAATAACACAAAAATATTTTAATAGAAAGTAATTTAATTTGTTCTTAAAGTTTCTGCTCGTCATGAAAGCAGAGATACAAAAATTAATAATCTTCAACTATAAAAATATACAAGACAAAAATGGTCTAAGCGCTTGAGAAAATGAATCCAATATAAAACTTGAACGTACAAAGACTTAAATTAAACGACATTTTTGCCAAGTTAATGGAGTTTTAAGTAAATAAAGATCGTTTCGCGATATTAATATTTAAATTCGTTCCACTTTTAATGGCGGAGCGCGAGATGAAATTTTTAACGTTTGATTCTTGGGTAGTGGAGTCGGCGAGGTCTCTCGAAGGAATTAATGGAGAATTTAAAGAAATGGTGAGCTTAACCCGTTTACTGGAAGTTAAATTAACCTTTTTCATGACACGGTTTAAAAAGGCTTGGAAATCATGAAATTGTTAATATACTGTGCAGTTGTGCCCGCCTATTATTCGTGCCAAATAAAATCAATGTTGCTGCAGTAATGTCGTGCTAATACTACTCCAGTATACAATGCTGTTGTTGTCTGAATCAGAACGGCACCTTAAATTAAAATAGATCCCAGAACCAGGAAACTTACGAGGAAAATCGCTGATTTGAATGCATTAAATCCTTCACTAAGCACTTTGAGCACATCCTCAGGAGATCTAGTAGGTACATCGAGTAACGGCGCGATTCGGGAAATGAATTAGACATTCACTAGACATGAAATAGTAACGATATGTGACGTTCCACGGCAAAAGGTACCCTATGGCGGTTGGCGCTTGCACTATTATTAACGCCGCTCCAATATTATTTCGGCCATAAGGTACCTTTTGCCGTGGAACGTCACATATCGTTACTATTTCGTATCTAGTGAATGTCTAATTCATTTCCCGAATCGCGCCGTAAGACGCTAGTTAAGAAATGCAGCTTGCAATCAGGATGCTCCGTTTAAAATGGAATCTTTTCTATTGTAAAAAAGTAGATTCGTCTTCATTCGTTCGATTTTTATGGTAATAAAGAACGTTTCGTTCTTTGGTAGAATCAGTTGCTGTGTGTCTACCCTACCTATCTTATAAAACAAAGTCCCTCGCTGCATCTGTCTGTGGGCCCGTTTCGGATTTTGAAATAGACATCTATTAGACATTTTTTAGACATCATCAAGATACGATAACGATATGTTTAAGATCTAACCTGTCAAATTTGACATTTGCGCGATTCTGGAGATACTCTTGAACGATTTCATACGATACAGGATACTTAGAGATCCAATTCACATCTAATAGACATCTTACTCTATCTAACATAAAAGTGACATTGGTTGCCCGAATTGCGCTGCAAAAGAGAACTAGTTGATATCTAAACTTTAACGTATCTAGAATGGATCTAGTACGTGTCGTCTCTTGTGAATATCTTGAAGTTCGAATACGGCAGTGTATGTTCGCGATGAACTCAAAAACTACTGAACGGATTTGGTTTCCACCTATACTATCAATACATTGCGATTCTTATGGAAGGTTCAGGTATTTAATTAATTAACTTAGGTTTTGAGTAAAAATGTGTTTTATTTTATAATAGTTGGGTATCCCTACCTATTTTATATGTATACAATAGTCACAAAATATTGTTTGTTTCAGGTAACTATGACAACGAAGAGAAAACCTAACTGCAAAAGGTTTGACCCTACTAAACTAAAAAAAATCGATACTTCATCTATCTTTTCTGACTACAGTTAGATCAAGAAAAGTCTAAAGATTTTGATAGCACACGCAGTGCAAGTGCTATTTTAAACGACAAACTCTTATGAGATTATGACGTATAAATAACACTTGCACTGCGTATGCGTAATGCTATCAAAATTCTTGCGAGACTTTTCTTGGTCTAACTCTATCATTTCTAACTTGGGTCCTATTTAGAAATTTGGTCCTCAATATAAAAACATGACCAGCCGATACCAGTTATAATAACTTGTCGTCTAGCCTAGCCTATTGTGTAAATGTGTATTTATGATGGTACCTAACACATGTATCGTAATCGATACTACTTTTTAAAGCACTATAAACTGATTTTATTTTGCTCTTAACAGTAATCTGCGTAGAGGTTTTCATGTTATAGCTGTATAACAGGCATAACAGCTATGAAATACAACACCAGACGTATAAATCTGCTTTAACATAACAGTTTCAATTGGGTGGTATATTTTTGGGTGAGAAACTACCGAAGAATTAAGTTTACAACCATAGTACCACTGAATAGAGTTTAATGTTGGACATCATATCATTTGATGTTTAAAATGCTGTCGAAATAAAATTAGATATTGAAGTGTTAATAAGTTTATAGTAAAAAATAGATTTAATTAGTAATACTTAAATTTTCAACATAAACTTTTTTTTTATATTAGCAGTTTTTAGACAATTATATCTGCTGCAAACGAGTCAAATAAGCTAATGACACTTTCATATCAAATTAATTACAATAATTATTCAGCTCGCCTGCTCTAATAACATTGACATACGTATATATTGAAATTACCACATAACCACAAATTATCATTTACCACAATTTGATTCCCTATAATAGGTAACCCGAGTTGCCTTTGGTAACCTGAGCGGGCTCGATGTCAAAACCTCGTAAATTATTTCGTGTAATTATTTTAAAATCTCCCCTTTCTTAATTTAATTTCTAACTCCGAAGACAAAAGTTTGGTGCCAGTCTTTCTGAAGTTAAGGATTACAGTTTAAATAAGGAAAGTTTGTAAAATTTGATTTTGAATCGATGAACAAAGGGAGATGTACTTACTTTGTTATGTTATGGTTTATTATATAATAAGTAAATTTAAGAATACAATAATATCATAATAGACATTAAATTAGAATCTGTGATCGCACTAAACTAAAATTAATTTTTTGCTTAAATACATTGGTTTCAAAGATACTGACATAGAAAAATGACAAATATAGCTACATGGATTTTCATCGCTTGCACGGTTTTATTATTTTTATGGAAGAATGTAGACTTCTCTTTCTGCTTCTTCCTGGCATTATCCCGTTATATGTATAGAATTTAAAAAAAAACATGTTTTAATGTGAAAGACTTCGAGCAACACGGAAGGGAGGCGGCATTCGCACTATTTCCCCTCTGCCGAGGTACAAGATTCGCGCGTCAATTTAATCTAGCGCGGGTAATAAAACTAGTTGCACTTGGATTTTTCACTAGACCGAGTCCAGACGCGCGCGTGAACACTGCTGCACATAAATGCCTGTTTGCTCGCTTTTTTGCTATAAAAAGAGGTCGGGGACATCAAATTTACAAAAAGAAAGTGTTACATTTCACATGTAATATTTTTTTTACATATCATACGTTTAATTACATTTAAATACAATTATTATAGTTTAGTCTCAAGTATTTGTTGGATTTATCGTTTTTGCTCGCTCAGTACAAATTGCGGATCGGTCGAGCGACAAAACCGACTTCTCATCTCTCAGAATACAATGACATACTTCAACGAAAATGTGTTAGTGTGCGTGTTGTGACACTAGTCACTCGTCCGTACACAAAAAGAGAACGAGGTTTGCAAGATTTGTCTTTGACGTGTGTCATTTTCTATGTATTTGTGTCGTCATTACAGAGGGCCTACCGCGAACCACGTTTGACGTGTTGCCTCCCTGTCACACTTACGTATGAATTTACAAGTGCCATAGAGAGGCAACACGTCGAACGTGGTTCGCGGTAGGGCCTCTGATTGGATTTTGTATGTAAGTGTGTGAGAAGTGCGACTGTGTGCACCTTCCCCCCGCGAAAAATGGCAGAAAGATTTGTACGGTGAGATATCGCTTGGGCCCCTCCCTTCCGACGTGTCGGAAGCCGGTGTTGCTCGAAGGTGAAAGATGATGATATCTTTCCTACGTCATGAAACTTACCTTAAGTTGGAAGTACCTAAAGTTAGACCGTAAAAAGTCTGCAGCGATTTTGATCACCCACGCAGTGCAATTGTCATTTTAAACGTCAAACTTGTATGAAAATATGACGTATAAATAACACTTACACTGCGTGGGCTATCAAATCCGCTCAAACTTTTATTGGTGCGACTATAACAGAATTTTAGCGATATACAACTTCTGCCGCTTTCTTGGCTCAAATTGATATAGGTACGTCATATAAGTGTATATACAAAGATGTCAGATTTTCACTTTTACCTACACTTTTTGCGTCACGTATAAGAATGTCGAACAAGCGGCGTTCTTTGTTAAAATTTGTCACTTAAATCCTCCTCAAATCCTGCTTGATTTTATTACATTTTCTATTTTCAGCGACTTTCAGGTGGCTGTAAAGACGAGGATTATAAGCGAAGCCGAGGCTTTCAGGATTTCAGCAAATTGTTAAGGAAAACGCCTTATGAAATTTTTATTTTTTTGTTGTCTGCTACATGAGGCTGTTTGTGTAATCTAAATGTACATAATTTTATGACTGATGATGTTGACAATAGATTATGGATGTAAGATGTGTATGAAACTAATGCCATACTCGCAAAAAAAAATACTTCTCCCATAGAAAATATCGACATCTGGATGGCCATCCAAAACATTTAAAACAGCCAATATTTTTATAATTAAAGTAGCTCAGTTTCAGCCCAGTTTAGTGAGTAGAGTGAAGTAAAGATCCATAGTGGAAGGCACGTTATATTAAGAAGAGGGAAAATTGTAGTTTTATGCGTTTTTAAAAAGGCAAATGACATGAAGAAAATCACGCGGAAACCAGATAATAGGTATTTGCAAAGTGCAGAATTGAAGCAATGCTCTTGTAATGTGTTGGAGGCCAAGACTCGTTTTGGGTCACCGCGCCAACCAAGTAAGTAAGAATCGAAGCAAATCCTTACTAGGTAAAGGTAGCTCGATAGAAAAAAGTCACGAAAACATGTTTAACGTTGAAAGCGCCGGTTCGAATCCGGCCTCGGCCGTCAGAGGGCTACCTTTTCTTTGTCTATTTCAGTTTATAATTTACATAATAGGTACTGTGAGTACTTAAAAATACAAATCAAAAAACTAAATAAAATAATCTCATTTGCTCTCTGCTTATATTTGAGATCATGTCACAAAGTGTACACAATAGAATCTACAGTAAAGTTTCTTCAAAACTCCAAATCTCCCCTGTCCCTAATTCGCGTCAGAACTTTTTCCCTGCTATTTTGAACTTAATGCGTAGATTAATGTCATTAGGATTAACAACCTTCTTCTGTAATCTCCTTACTCAAGAACTGGGAGCTTCTGCGTTTGAAGTCTGTTCTTAGTTAAAAATATATAGTATATTATTATAAGGCAAGATGAACTTTGTAGACTGCATTATTAGATTTTTGATGTAAACCTTAATAACTTTGCTTTTACGGACTTAAAGTCGGGTACGAAGCAAAACATAAAACCTTTTGAGAATAACAAAACCATATTGCACAACAACAATGAAGTTAATGATTATGTTCAGGACATAACTGCAATAAATTGTCATACAATTCATGAACTGGGTTACAACACCCATATCAATTCTAACACCAACATGAATATGATTGCAATATCACTTTTAACTCAATTCATTCTAATAAATATGTCAAATCTATTCTTAGGCCGTTCCATTTTACAATTTAGTTAATTCGATTCTTCCATTGTAATACAAATATAACAGCGACGATATTCAAGACGCATAGCGAGTGCGGATGAGTTTAATTTTTTTGTAACTTTTTTTTATCTTATAAATGAATGAATGAACTGGATGCCAAGTGCCAAGTGAATGCCAGAAGGAGAGCGCTGACGCGGCAGGCCCAGACGGACATGGCGGGATTCCCTAGACACCTTTCTCTGTAACAGGCCTAAGTAGGCGTTATGTCGGGAGTCGTGAAAAACAAGGGGAGAGGCCTTTGCCCAACAGTGGGATACCTTAATAGGCTAGCAAAAAAAGAGAGAGAGATGAGATCCGGATGGTGACTACAGCAACTTTCTATTGTAAGATCACATTCGGATGGCAACAGAAGGGTCGCTGAAGATAGGAAGGTGTGGCGCGAGCTTTTGAAGGCCCTTTGCACCTCTGGGGTGCCATAGGGCAACAACATCTTAACTTAAAATACATGAGTTAAAACCGTCGCTATTAAGTAGCTAAATGTTTAATTGATATCTTTCAATAACCTCTATTATTATAATAAAATAAGCGCGACAGCTGGTTACTACAGCTACCAAAAGCATGTGAATTGTTACGAAGCTCAGCTAGTACTGGTTCTATTCACCCGTACTCTTCAATAAATGAAAACACGAGGCCACCCGCGGGGACGAACAGAAAGGTCACTTGTTCGGAAAACTACTTCGATGTTAGTAATTGAATCATACATAACTTATTTTATTACCAAAAACAAAACTTATACAAACTATTATTAAAATTAAACTAGTATAAACTAAATAAATTAAACCTAAAACTAATAAATAAATAAATAAAACTTACCCACTTTAGGTCCCCCAGATCTGTCCCCTGCGGAAGGGTGCCCATAAGGCTGGCTACATTCCCACGCTGAATAGCTATCCCTATTCTTTGGCCTAGGAATGAGCCAGCCCTAACTTTTGGAAGTTTACAGACAATTCTGGATTTGGATTCTTTGCTGATTTGGATCAAATAAGGACCTGATGGTATCGTCTTGGGTCGTCCCATTCGTTTTTCGTCGAGTTCTTAAATTAGTCCTATTCTGCTTTCGTCACACATTCTACATTCCTCACAATCGTCGGTGGCTTTCAATGTAGAATGAGTGACGAAAGCAGAATAGGACTAATTTAAGAATTTGACGAAAAATGAATGGGACGACCCAAGCCGATACCGACCTGATCTGTCAGTGTCGTAAGTGTCGTTTTTGGTTGAAGAAATTATCCAAATCTAATTTATGGTTTGTAAAAAAATCTAGGCATGCCTGTAAGATAATTCCCCCACCGCGATACAGAAATTGCTAAGGTCATTACAACGACATCTACTGTCAAATAGGGTAATTTTTAGGGTTCCGTACCCAAAGGGTAAAAACTGGACCCTATTACTAAGACTCCGCTGTCCGTCCGTCCGTCCGTCCGTCCGTCCGTCCGTCCGTCCGTCCGTCTGTCACCAGGCTGTATCTCATGTACTGTGATAGCTAGGCAGTTGAAATTTTCACAGATGATGTATGCCGCTATAACAACAAATACTAAAAAGTACGGAACCCTCGGTGGGCGAGTCCGACTCGCACTTGTCCGGTTTTTTATAGCTTATGCTAACATAAAGTTTTTTGCATAGTTTTTAATGCCTAATAAATCCAAAGAAGTGTCGTCCACAATCCAAGGATCCCTGATGGCAGCGTTTATTTCCAAGATCAGAGTGTAAACCAACAGGGAGTAATCTATTTCCAAAATACGAGCAGAACGTTCCAATTTTAATAGATAGATAGATAGATAAACACTTTATTTATTTCCACAACATACATGGTAATTACAAAGAGAGATTTATTAATACTCGTAAGAAAGATAGAAAGCGGATTGTTTATCTGATGACAGACAAAAATATGATTTCTAGAAATCGCAAATAAATAACTATTTGTGTTCTAAGTCAATTTAGAATAGTTATAACCCAGTAATGTGTAGAATTGATTGTTTTTAAATTTGACGAATGATTTATTTATTCAAATGACATAAAGTCACACACACACACACACACACACACACGACACACAGCTACACGAGCTTATTCCACCGTCCCCATTCTACCATCGGACTTTTAGACGCACGGCCGGTTTCCATCCTTACTTGGTAGATATTCCACCAATTCGCACGAAGCGTTTTGCTTCTACTTTCCTTATGCGCACTGCCAAGGAATGGAATTCCTTGCCGGCGTCTATATTTCCGTGTTCTTATAACCCGGCAACCTTCAAATCAAGAGTCAACAGGCACCTTCTGGGCGAGCTCGCTCCATCGTAGGCCACGTCTACGCCTCGGCTAGTCTGTGGCCATGAGTAAGCCCATTCATAATAAAAAAAAAAAAAGTCACAAGCACAATACCCATTGTACTTACTGTTGCTGCGGTTAATTCCAGAAAAATAATCATTTAATATAATATTTAATATGCCGCCCCAAAAAGTATTATAACGCTAATTCTCGGCTATTATTATAAAAATTACACATGAAGAATTCAAAACTTTTTTTTTCAAATATTTTTTGTACGCAGGTAAACAGATTATAAACTGAAATAAGTTGTGTAGCACCAGCAAACTCAACTTCGACCCAAAATGACCTCGACGCGTAACGCAGGTAGCAGATCCTGCCGGCCCTTCCGCTAAGCGCCGGCGCCAGGCCGTTTTTCATATAGTGCAGCGGTCGCGCGTTCCAGTAATGTCGCCGCCACGCCATTTTTTCTCTACGATGCAATTGTCGTGCGCTCCAGATTCGCGCACCAAAAGTCGGTTACACCCCCACCGCGGGGTGACGCCAAGCTTCGAGAGCATCGCTTCACCCACGCTGTCGAGTGGTATAAAAGGTCGCCGGGTCACGACCTAAATCAGTTGACATCCCAGTCGGCTCCTAGCTAGGACCTTGCTCTAGGCACGGCAGTCCCGAGTCACACATTGCGTAAACCCTATATGGTCGCAATTCCGATTCACACGGCTGTCTACTAGACCAAGTCCTCCAAGCGAACTCCTTACTAGTACGGAGCAAGCCCGTCCAGATCACACATTGCATAAACCCTCTATGGTCGCAATTCCGATCACACACGGTGTAACTCCTACCCTAGTAAGGCGTAAGCCTAGTGCGGAGTACGTCTCGTCACAGTTAATTCGCCAAACCCGTATCACCTATACGGTCGGTCGCCTAACCAAGTAAACGGACAATTTGACGTTCGCGTATTGTGCAGTGCTAGTGTCATTACGGACCTTATCAATACGTCATAAGAGAACTGTATAAATATACTGTGTGTGTGCTCAATAAAATTCTTATTGGAAGATCTGTGTTGTTCTGATTAGCCAGGCCTGGCCGCGTAGCCAAGATGTCAATCGCTTACGCTCCGTAGCGATCGAAACGCAACTGTCACTGTCACATTAATATGGAAGATAAATAGAGAGACATAATGCTTTTCGTTGTCGAAGCGATAGCGATTGTAACCTTGGCTAGGCCGGTGAACCCATTACCATCAGAACCATCCAATAAGAGTGCCAACTAGGTAGAAACCTCCACCTACCTAGTCAGCGCTCTCACGAGGGAAACTCACCAACCCCCCTCGTTTTCACAGTTGTCATTTACTAAAGAAAAAGTGACCAAGCCCTAAAGAGAGCGGCTCAGAGCAGGGCAGGACAACACCCAGGGCTTGGTTATGTGACTACTTAAAAATACAATTCAAATTAATACCCAATTGATTTGTTCCCTACATCGAATTAAAACTGTTGTGAGACATACTAACATTGAAACGCGCGTAGCGTGCGACGCGGCGAGCCGCAGTACGCGATACACGGCCGTCGTGAACGCTGGTCGCACTGTTAGTGCTTGAGAAAGGAGACCTAGGCTCTCCGAAACATGTCGCGCGAGTAACTAAAAACAAGTGAGTCTAAACCGTAAAATTATTCAATGTTCCCTACATAGTTAGACAGATTACTTTATTATGTAATCCACTCTGCCCATGCTGACGCAAGCCGTCTAATATTTACGACGCTGGTCAGCCAGTTCAATTGTTAATAGATTCTCAGACTGAAATATTGGCCGTCATGTCTGACGACGGAATTACGGACGGAATTTAAGGAAACGGCCGCAATTTACGGCCTACACTGAGGAAACCGTTTTTATCAACATTTCCGGATTGGGCGTAATTTAGTTAATTAGGATTATTTGGATGTGCCAGAAAAAAGGCGCTGTAATTAGTAGGTCTTGACTATCTTATTGTACAGTCAGCGTCAAAAATAAGGGATCAGACTGCGTGTCAAAAATATGTACCATTTTTTCAAACAAAAACTCATCGGATTGGATATGTCAGTGTCAAAAATAAGTTTATGTTTGAAGAAACGTCACTTTTGACATTGGCATATTCGATCCATATGGTATCTTTAGCAAATCTTAGACGTATCTTAAACTTTTAATCAATGTACATCCAAACTTGCCTGTATGCACAGACAAAACATCCTCCAGACTGAGCATAGTCGCGCTACCCCCTCTGCCACGCATACGGTAGTTTTACTCCATGTTCGAGTCGAAAGTATCTTTGTGTGACGTCCGTGTCTTTGAACGGACCAATCACGGCACGGGACTTCGCTCACCTCGTCCCTCGCACCCTCGCATTTTTGGCATCATCGGTTGCATGAAATAATTGCTCTAAACTCGGTCTAGAGGATTCCTAGTCTATGCCTGTATGCTTGCTTGTTTCTCTGTGCTAGTAAGGTAGAAGTACTAGTGCTCGATGCTGCACTAGTATTCGACATGGGCACTTTATGTCTAAGTAATAAAGGTTAAATTTGAACGGCGAAGATTTTTCTGTGTTCAAATTTAATCCTAGTCACTTTGACATAAAGTAGGTACCCATGTCGAATACTAGTGCAGCGTCGAGCACTAGTAGGCTAGTACTTCTACCTTAAGCAGTTTCTGTCATTTACTCATCTCTTAATCATTGTCAACGGAAAGTACGGAAACATTATTTCTCTCGAAATATTCTCAAATCCGTGTCATCTGGGGCATAATGAGCTACAGTGTAAGCTTAATTAAATTTCGATGGCCCCGGAACAATTAATGGCAGTGGGGAAATTTATATAAAGCGATTCTTCACTAGAAATGGTGGGTGTTAAGGCAGAGGCGGAAAGCGGTTTTTAAGAAGGATAACTTAGTTTGATTAGCGTTAACGCTGTCTGAGCGGATACTCAAATTTAATATAAATGACCTCGGATTTTCCTGGAGTAATGCAGTCGGCAGCAGTAATTCAGCGTGACGTTACTGCCGACTGCATTGCTGCTGATAATGTCACTCCGCAATACTGCAGCAGCAGTAACGCTGGTGCAGTCTGATCTAACGGTAGATACCTTTACTCGTCCCATACTAGTGCAACACTTCCCACTACTAATTTTGTGTTGTACTTACTCGGTAGGTAACAATGTCTGTTTTGAATATCGTGCCTTGAAACCCTCCCTTGTTTCCAATTTACGAACCGTTCGCTATGCTCGTGATTCGATTTTAGAATATTTTGCTTGCTCGGGTATCAATATTATTTATCACGAGGATTTTAAGCACAACAACTTGGCCCCCTTGTAAAACAAATATTTATTTTAAGTATCTCTCGTTTTCTTAGTCGGATACTCTTGTCAGAGCAGTCGTGGTCATTGAGGTCGACGTACGGCCTTTTTTGTTGTTTCCCGCCATTCTTCTCTATTTATTGCATTCCGCACGCACAGATTTAAAGGCGACCCGGTGAGAGCTTTAACTCTCTATCTCTCGTAACTTGCGCCGCTTTCTTAAAATATTGGACGCCAAAACCTTCTGTCAGTGTTTCGATGAAGACTAGAGAATAATGACCTGACGAGTTAAAGAGCGATAGCGACTTCAAATAAAGGCGTATACAGAAATTAAAAAGTTACAATAAATCGTACATCATGTCATATAATTGTCTGTGGTATTCTACTATCGTTTAAACTCCTTGGGGGCCGATTCGGATTTTGAAATAGATATCTATTAGACATCTTTTAGATATCACCAAGATACGATAACGATATGTTTAAGATCTAACCTGTCAAATTTGACATTTGCGCGATTCTGGAGATACTCTTTAACGATTTGCACAGGATATGACTTAGAGATCCAATTCGCATCTAATAGATATCTTACTCTATCTAACGTAAAAGTGACATTGGTTGCCCGAATTGCGCTGCAAAAGAGAACTAGTTGATATCTAAACTATAAAGTATCTAGAATTGATCTAGTACGTGTCGTCTCTTGTGAATATCTTGAAGTTCGAATACAGCAGTCGGTCTAGCCAAGATGGTAATAATATTAATAATCGACAATATAAACTTAGGTAAGTAACAATGGAAATACATACATAAATAGAGTTAGACCAAGAGAAGTCTGCAACGAGTTTGATAACACACGCTGTTCAAGTGTCATTTATATGTCATAATTTCTTAGAAGTTAGACGTGTAAATAACACTTGCACTAGGTGTGATATCAATAACATTGCAGACTTCTGTTGGTCCAACTCTAGCCACGTAACTTTTTGATTTGCGTTTGTCATTGACTTTGAATAAACAGCCCCTGATTAAAAAATAGCAGCTTGCTTTCAAATTGTTATCCATTTTACACTGAATATAATTGCTTAATTAAGGTGTTATTCTATCGAACTTGCTAACTATACATATGTTTATATAAACAAACCGCCATATTGAAATTGTCTCTGAATCATGAATTTACTAGTGACTTGTTTACATAGTTAGCAAGTTCCATAGAATGACACTTTAGGGAGCGTGCATGTCAAGTTCAAGTTTCCGATTTAAGCCACTAGATGGTAGATCCTTCAACGTGCACTGTATATACTATATACATACATAACAGAGGAGTATCTCTTGTAATTTAATAAGAGTGAGGATGCCCGCGAGCAAAGCCCTTGTTATTAGCACTTCAGAGGGTTATTGTGGTACTTAGAATACGATATAACACAGTATTATGCTCAGAACATTGCTTCAAGAACGCTGGTCTCCCAGAATATACAATATTATCTATTGTTCATACAATGCATTATGGAAATATTTGTGTTTTTAAACAAAAGTAAACATGAAATGTCGTGCATAACTGCGAGAAACTCTGAATTAAATATTTTCTACTGAAGACCCTTGCCTACGGTGGCTGCAAGCATATTGGACTCATGATGGACCATGCCGTGCCCAGGCCGAGGCGTCAGACTTGTCATTTTCTATGACTGCTGATGAACACTTGGTGCTCTCCATAGAAAACAAAGCGCCGGAAGCTCCGGTCCGGTCCCGGCCCGGTCTAGCGCGAGTCATTCTTATTTCAGATCGCCTAGACTCCTTGGTGCTGCATAGAGATGTAGCCTCGTTCTGCATTTTCTATCGCATGTATATCAGGAAGTGCTCCGAGATATTGTTGTGATTAAACCCTCACGTTTCATTCCACCATCGCTATACGTGACAACATCATCACTTATATTTAATTACACAAACGGGTCTACCAATTTCATTGTTTTTATTGTGTAATGAAATATGTGTACAAAACGCGAGAGTGTTACATCATCACTTAGTTACATGGTTGGATGTCCTCAGCTGTGTGTTTCTCCAGAAATTTCCTTCGTATCAGCTAAACTGTGAATTGTATCCACTGTCGCCTGCGCATGCGCAATAGCGCAAATATCCGAACCGATCTTCAATTAAATCTTCAAGAAAACAGCGTTCTCCCATCTTAAAAGCCGGCAACACTTTTGCAACCAAAACCTCCATGGGCGACTGTAATTGTTTATTATCAGCTTGTTTGCCTCCTACATAGTAAAAAATACCGTAGCAATACAAATCGGTCAATTTGTATGAAATATACCATAGTCATTGCTCTCAATAGGTATGGATGTACTTGAAATTTTGTGGATCAATTTTCTACTATGCCTTGTACGCCTACGTTTAGCAATTATATCACGATCCGCTATC
Organism: Cydia fagiglandana; assembly: GCF_963556715.1. Lineage (NCBI taxonomy): Eukaryota > Metazoa > Arthropoda > Insecta > Lepidoptera > Tortricidae > Cydia > Cydia fagiglandana. The sequence goes on along the minus strand of NC_085949.1, from coordinate 1,199,135 downwards.
ATTTGATACCGTGTCACAATGAAATCAAAGACTCATGTTTATTATCATCTTTAATATATACTTTGATAAGGTTCTATATATGTAACAATATAAATTGGATGACAGACCTGAGTAGGAGTAAACTTAATAATGGAATATTCAACAAATTGTAACTCCCACGTAACTACATATATATTATGTTATTCATTCAAGTTTACATTAATCATTACGTTGAGCGTGCGACTTTCAATCCAGAAGTCGCGGATTCCAATGTGTTTTTCGGAACGCACGAAATTTCATTTGTTATTTACCAGTCGCTTTTCGGTGAAGAAAAACATCGTGAGGAAACCGGACTAATCTTAATAAGGTCTAGTTTCCCCTCTGGGTTGGAAGGTCAGATGGCAGTCGCTTTCGTAAAGACTAGTGACTACATTAATTCCTGGGATTAGTTATCGGACGGACCCCTGGCTCCCATGAGCCGTGGCAAAATGCCGGGATATAGCGAGGAAGATGATGATGCTCAGTCATTTCTTTATTATATTTATAGTGGCCGAAGTAGGCTAATATAATTTTAGAAAGAAACCTTTATACTTTGATTTTAACCATTAATCTATATTTATAGATTAATGTTTAGTTTATATAAATGATGATGATAGCTTGTATGTTCTTCTGATTTCATAAGTAATAGGAAAGTAATAGTTACTGATTGTAAAATTTTTAAAAAAGCGTTTTAGGACATTTATATTCTTCTGATTTCATAAGTAATAGTAAAGTAATACTTAGTTAAAGATTTTAAAGCGTTTTTGTATTAAAAGACATGTCATGATCGCTTACCTTCTTTCTAATGCGAACCTTCTGTTCGTAAAATAACTAGAAGAAGTTAAGAAATACTCCAAAGCAATCGTGCTCAAAACGCGGTGGGAAGGTAGGAACCGATCTCCAATCACAGGTTTAGCCGCCAATTTGATGCAATCGCGTTAGTCACGGGTCTGGGCTTGCTCAAACGAGCTACCGACATCTTGTTACGGACCAACGGACAGATACTGCCGTATTCGAACTTCAATACATTCACAAGAGACGACACGTACTAGATCCATTCTAGATACGTTATAGTTTAGATATCAACTAGTTCTCTTTTGCAGCGCAATTCGGGCAACCAATGTCACTTTTACGTTAGATAGAGTAAGATATCTACTAGATGTGAATTGGATCTCTAAGTCATATCCTGTGGAAATCGTTTAAGAGTATCTCCAGAATCGCTCAAATGTCAAATTTGACAGTTTAGATCTTAAACATATCGTTATCATATCTTGGTGATGTCTAAAAGATATCTAATAGATGTCTATTTCAAAATCCAAATCGGGCCCATATTAACTTATCTACCTATCAGATGTAACATGACTCATACGAGCTGTATGTTTATATTTGAAGGACTTTAAAATGTAACTAACAAATGTGTACAGTCTAACAAAAAAGGAGTAGAAATTAAAAAATGGCAACACTGTAATGTCATCCCGTTTTCTTAAATTAATTGGTTTGAAAAAGACGTCACTGCAGTGTTGCCACTTTTTAATTTCTACTCTTTTTTGTCAAACTGTATATAAATTTAATGTGCTTAATATGTGGTTGAAGTCGGATTCCGTTCACAGGCTTAGCCCTCTTTTGCTGAAATATATATGTAGTTTCCTGAACTTAAAATAAATTATTTCACACCATGCACGAAATAAAGCACCAGATAATTATTAGAAAAACATAGATAGCAGTTATTTTTAAACACTATTTCTACTTAAATTATAATTTATAAATCGGAGAGAAACATAAAAAGTAGGTGAGTTGACAGTGTCGTGACTATACTCAGCAAATCGTTTCGATCTTCTAAAATAGAAGCTGATTTGACTGACTAGTAGGAAAGTAGCCTAAATTATGGAAGGTAGAGGTATTACTTCTACACTCCATAGCCTAAATATTCTGTTAGTCACGGCTCGTGTTTCAAACGATCTATTGACGTACAGATAATAGCTGGTAGACAGAAGTAAGTAATTCTGAGATTCAGGCGTTAGGACCCTTCCATTTTGAGATCTAGGTATTTTGGTGAATGGGTAAAATGAAATTAAGGTGCTATGAAACCAAAGCGAAAATTGAAATTCGTTTTCAAATATTGAATAGATTCAGACGTCATTTTGCGGAAATCCATACTAATTAAAACCAACATATTACTTTGCTATTTCCTTGGATTAGCAAAATAATATTTTGAAATTAGTTTTAATTTGTACGCAATAAAACCTATAATTGTGTGGCGCATTTTTGTACACTTCATTTGTTCTGTCTGTACATTTGTTACACACAAGACTGAAGGTGAAATCAATCAGAAATGAATATTATCATCGTATTTGCATACTAACATGATTGACAAATTATAATCTCAACTTGTTTTGACCGCAACTTATTAACAAGTTTTACATATATTAACTTCCTGTCTAAACGCAGAATGGCTTATGTCCAAATAAAGGTACATATTTAAATTATTTTAAACGGCTTACTCAGCGAATAAACGCTCGACATATTTCGATAAATTTTTGAGAGTCTTCGTCTAAGAGCAACGACTGCACTGCCTACACTATCGAGCGCGCTAATAATTTTATTATGCTCGCATTGCTCGCGTCTCATGAGGGTTTGAAACTTAGTTAGAATTCCAATAAGCGCCACTTGCATCATCCCACTAACCCGGGGTTAGCCGGTTAAACCGATAATCCAGTGTCTAATTGGTAACCGTGGTAACTCCAGGTTTAACCGGTTAACCCCCGGGTTAGTGAATGGTGTAAGTGCCTCTAAATGTGTAAATCAATCTAATTAGTAGGGTAAGCTGGTGTATGAGGACGCACGTAAGGTTCAAAGTGCTATAAAAAATTAACAAAAGCAAAAAAATCCGTTCTTGTTTTGATATGAAAAATAGCTGAAGGGAAAATTGGTCTACCATATTTACTTATAGGCTTTTACGCCTTTAGAGTTAGAGCAATCAACTAAACCAGATTTATAAAGACAGCTTATCTTCAAAATTGTATATCCCTTTTAGATACCTATGCAATAAGATTTCATCCTTATTCTCTATTGGATACGGCTGCTTTTTCAATGAATATTAAACCAAGATACGATGTTTGTGAAGTAAAATGAATTGACATTTAACTAAATCCACTTAGCGGGATTATGAGAATGCTTTTAAAAGTAAAAAATCTGTCATCGCTGATCGATAAGTATCTTTAATCGCTGACCGAGCAAAAAGTAGGTTAAGATTAAATAATTAATGTAATTATAATGACAGCTGTTTAACTATTGAATTTGAAAGGCTAAATGCTCAGATCAGATAAAAAATATGCTTGTTTAAGACATTACGCTTAGTGAACAATTGCGCTTTAAATATAATTATTTAACGAATCTACAAAGCGATTCCTTTTATTGTAGACCTTGTATTCATTTGTTTTACAAGGGGGCAAAGTTATTTAACGCCTCGTACTAATATTGATACCCGGGCAAGCGAAAGATTCCAAAATTGAACCACGAGCGTAGTGAGTGCACGGGTTTCGATGCACGATGGTCAAACAAACTTTGCCACCGCGTGAAACACATTTTTCACCAACGCGAGGAAAATACTGTAAAATTACAAATCAAATCCAAATGAACGCTGTGAAATATTTATTATATCAAAATTAGTATAATTATCATATATTTTCATAAGACACGGTACATGAAATACAATGAAATAGTACTGCCAAACTGCGAAATTAAGAAAATTGAATCGAAGATAATAATTGATGAAATGTAGTAGGAGCTTATATGGTGAAAATATTATGTATTTATTTATTAGATAGCTTTGAGCAATTTGTTTGCACAAATGTATTTCATGACTTTACGTAGCTATTTTTTGTGTATGCTGAAATCGTTGTGTTTTCAACATAGTTTCTTTTGTATCTAATAATTTGTTTACCTAGTATCTCAAACAAACGTTGCACGCTTTCTCAAAACATTGCAACACGTATTCTTTTTAGAACAATAACAAAACATAAAGCCACTTTGATGTATGAAAATATGTTTATTAACGACATCACTACGTTAAATGATGCTAGATATATTATAAACATGATAGGTACTTTACTGAAACTCTTTATACTGTAGTGTGACGATAATAAAGATAACCGATGGGTTAATAAGTACTTACTTACGGTTTTATTCTAGATATTGTTCCTAAGTGCTAACGTACTAATACCTAAAAAAACGTCCTAGCCTAGTGTCGGTAGTGACCCTTTCTATGAAGAAGGAGGTCCCGGGTTCGAGTCCCGGCATTTATTAGTGTTTATCATACTTTGATGTCATCAGAATTGGTCTCTTAACCTTACGGCACAATTCGAATTTTAAGATACATCTACGTCAAATATTTGTCCTAGATACGATATGGATTAGATAATATTTGTCAGTATCAAAAGTGACATTTCTTTAAACAAATCTGTCACTTTTGACACTGACATATCTAATCCATATCGTATCTAGACCAAATATTTGACGTATATTGTTTGAATCGGGCTGTTAGACATCAAAATGTAAGTTACAATTCGCCCGTAAATGACACGTATCTTCAAAGGCCCCTAGGCATAAAAACTTGTCATCTCCCCAGATCTCCATTAGACTATCAGAACCCTCAAAAAGGTCTGACGAACCCCGGAGCCAGCCGCCTCAATACTCGTATCTTATTTGAAAATCAAAAAGCGACTTGAGAGCGAGCGCAAAAAGAGTTGAGAGATACGTAAACAGGCCCGTACTACTGGTACCGTTCGAGTTGGTTTCTCATCTTGACTTAAAAAATCTGGCCTTCACCATCACCACACACGGTGGCTTCGTCATTTTATCTTTAATATGATGATATTCTGTTAACCCTCATCAGGGACATAGGACTCTCAGAAGGGATTTCCATTCTTGGCGGACCAGCGCGGCCCCCTCCAGCTCCGCCCAGCCGCTTATCTTTAATATAATACATCTATATGGTAGCGAAACCTGGCCTGTCCTGGAAGGCATGTCAAGCAGCTTCACGGAGATGAAGATGTTGCGATGTATGTGTGACGATACGCGACTAGATTGCATGTAACAAACACATCAGTGGCTGCCTCGGAATCCGTGACGTAGCGGATAAGCTGCAGGAAAGTCACCTCCGATGGTATGGCCGTGTACAATGCAGATTGGTAGACTAAGTCAGAAATATATGCCTCAACCTCACTACCCAAGGCCCTAGATCACGCGGCCACGGTAGGTCTAAGAAGCGCTGGCGGGACGTCGTGATAGCGGACATGGAAGAGGACAATCTCACACCTGACGATGCTGAAGACCGGGTAAAGTGGAGAAGGTTGAACAGGAAAGCGGACCCTGGTTCAAGGCCGGAAAAACGCTAGGTTAAAGAAGAAGAAGATATAACATAGAGATATGTATTTCAGTTTATAATTCTTGGTGTGACTTGGGGGACGTTTTTATTTATAGGCTGTAAGGCATTGTTGCCGCAAATGTCAAAAATCTGGGCTGATTTCGATTTGAGGCAGTAATGTCGCGCTGCAACTGCAGCAGTAATTCTGATGCGGTCCGAATCCAAACCGTACCTTTAGTTAGCGACGAAATCAAGCAAAGACTTTAAACTTACCGTCCTTAAGATTAATTTCGAATAAACTCCACCAATGGTTGTTGTTGTTGTTGTCCTAAGGCACCCCAGAGGTGCAAAGGGCCTTCACAAGCTCGCGCCACGCCTTCCAGTCTTCAGCGACCGCTCTGGCCTCGCTCCAGCTCAACCCGACCGCTCGTAGTTCATTTGTGACGGACCGTTGCCAAGAGTGTACCAATGGTAGTGCCCACAATTTTTCCGCAACCAGGTGTACTCGGCTCGGCAAACACGTGTCCGCGACATGTTTGGCCGGCATTGTGCGTCCACTAAATAACGGCCGATTGCAGAAAGGACTCCTTTCCTAGGATTGAGGACGTTCTGAATGCTGTGCAAAGACTTTGAAGATTCGTGAGGGAAGTTGGTAACGGGGATTGACTTTGAACATTAATAGGAAATGTGTTTAGTTTAGGAAATGAGTTTTTCGGAACTTAGGTACGAAATATCATTTGATATTTACCAGTCGCTTTTCGGTGAAGGAAAACATCGTGAGGAAACCGGACTAATCCCAATAAGGCCTAGTGTACCCTCTGAGTCAGATGGCAATCGCTTTCGTAAAAACTAGTGCCTACGCCAATTCTTGGGATTAGTTGTCAAGCGGACCCCAGGCTTCCATGAGCCGTGGCATAATGCTGGGACAAGGCGAGGAAGATGATAAGGAAATGTGTTTAGTGTTTTGATTAGCTATCACAGCCTATTTTCTCCGAAACTACTGGTCCATTAAAGTTTGAAATTTGGTACATATGTAAGTCTGTGAACTAAATCCCAAAGATGGCTGGATGAATTTTAAACATAAAAGCATCCACTTTTGGAGGGTACATGAGAAAACAAAAAAAAGTTTGGCGAACTATTTATTGTAAACTGAAAGCGATAGATAAATAGATAATATAATTATCATATATTAAAATAAAAGTGAGGAAAACCGAAGTGGTGCAATATAAAAAATATTAAATATAAATTAAACTAAAGTCACGTATTCTGCCCAAAACACAATAATAATGTTCATTTAGAATGTATTCTTGCAATGAAAACCAAAAAAGACATAAATATTTGTCCAAAAGCAATAAAACAAACCCAATTGGCCTTGCAAAAAGCGCCATAAAGCGCAAGACATGATCACATAAGTTAAATACCGGAAGTCCAATAAGGCGACCATATCTCAACTGGATACGCCCGTCTCTCTCCCTCCTGAGGAAGCTACATAAATCTTACTCCGTCTACCAAATTCAAGAAGCCTGGACACTGGCCCACCTGCGTCGTAGGTAAAGAGAAGTTATGCGTTCAATATTGTTACGCGCGGATAGGTTTTTGTGGTGCAAGTTAAAAGAACTCGCGTTGATAGTTTTAGAAATCGCTGCTTCTGCCACGAATGTAGTTTTCCAACGTAATCAGGCCAATTCCAACGTGCACTAACATCAAACCGATATAGCATGATATTAGAATCATGTAAGTTAGCGGTCATTCGCGCGGGCCTCTAAAAGGGACCCACAGATTACCAGTTCGCCGGATGATATCAGCCTGTCAGTTGTTCGGAGCTGTCATATTTTGCGTTTAATTGCCAGGCTGATATCGTCCGGCGAACTGGTAATCAGTGGGCCTCTTAATACTTCTGCGGACAAATCTGAACGAAATGAACGTCAATGAACATCATTCAGGCTTATGTTCTCAGTGCGTTCTGCCGGGCGTTTTTTCTGCCCCACCACTTAAGGTCATTGTGGGTCAGTGTGGATGACCTTATTATTAGTGTTTATTGCGATTTCATACATTTGCCACTAAATGGAAGTAGCAAGAAGCAAATGTATGAACTTGCAATCATCATCATTATTATATCAGCCTTTTATCGCCCACTATCCGCCACGTATATACGCCACGTATCCCGATCCCGAGCCAATCTCATACAGAAGTGACCCGCAATCTTCCGTATGTCGTCCACCCAACTAGCCAACGGACGCCAGGCACTTTCGTCTGTAAGCGGCCAGCGGCCACCATTCCGTTAACATTTTGGCGCACCTGCCATCACTCTGCCTGGCAACATGTCCCGCCCAGCTCCATATAACTAATCAAATGATTACCGGCAGAAGTAGGTAATCTTTTCAACTTCTGCCGGCATATCGCAATGTTAACGCTACCTACTTTGATACGCTCCCTCTCTCGCCTATGTCTTAACCCCTATCTCCGCTGTCAGAGGCAAATGCCTCCCGGAGAGAACTTCCTGCCCTTCTAATAGCCTTTTGTTCTTGTGTCCGACGCGCTGATACGATATTTTTTCTTTTTTTTTATTCAGGACAATACCTCTGTATTTCAATTTAGTTCAGCGCCGTGGAAATTATTTTTTGTTCCGAGGCAATGATAATTTCCCGCGTTCTTTGAAGTCGGGAAATGAACTTCATTGTGATAGCGTTTCGTTTGAGACTGTTGGGACTTCTTAAAAAAATATGAATATAAATTTGTACTGTCAAATGCTGAAGACCGATAAATACACGGTGTAACATGATGAAACCGAATAATTTCAACAGCGTATTCCTGATCATATTTAGAGACAATAATGTCCTATAAACTTTTTTTTAAATGCGCCTAGTTTCAGAGTTAGTGCCAATTTAAGAAATAAAACATGTTTTTATTTTTACATAGTGCAAAACGCCTTTTTGGTGGCGATGTTGCTGCTATGGGACGTAGTCTAAATATCCTTATTGATAGATATCAAAAAGTGACAAGTAACACTTTGCAAAAAGTAAATTTACGAAAAAAAATTATAAATCAATTTTAAGTGACAAGTTTACCAATAACATTTATTTTTTATGTACAAATACATTCAAAAAATGGAAAAATCAAAACAAAAAAAAATTGAGGGGGCTGACGCAGTTTTAATTTTCTATTGGTTTTTAACAACTTTTAATCAAAGGCAATTTTCCATAAATTCACACGGAAACAAGACTATATTTTGCAAGGGCAGATTCTAACCAAACCCGAATCTCAATCCAGCTTTTAAGACGGTTAAAACATAATAAGAAAAAAACACGAATAAATTTACCACCACTTTATTTAAAAATAGCAAGTAACATTGCCCAGGATTTGATGAGCAAAATTAAGATAAACAGAAGTATATTTTGAGATTGAGATAAAAGGAAAAAGATCGCGCGATAGCCATTTCTTCTGACGCGCGGCGTGACATATCTTCTGTCCTTTTTTAATTTTCTGGCATTAGATACGCCTACTCTGACACAAAACTGGTGAATGTCTCCCGGCAAATACGTGTTTTCATACTGTGTGAACGGATAACGGATCAAACAAAGAGAAAAGCCCTAATTTATTTGTAGAGTAGGCACACATGTTAGGTCAGTGTTTCTCAAACTTGTAACCCCACTTACCCCTGTAAAATTTTACAGACGACTGCAAAGTTTCGGTTAGGTATAATGGTTAGGTATATTAGGAAACTGCAGTACTACTTTGGTCATATATTACGAAATGACAAATACCACCTCCTCCAGCTGATAATACAGGGGAAAATCCAGGGTAGGTAAACGAAAAAACCTCAGGTGCTGGTTCAAGATGAGCACCAGATCGCTGTTTCGAGACTTTCGAGCTGCAGCGTCAAAAGTGAAAATAGCGATAATGATAGCCAACCTCCGGCAGGAGACGGCACCATAAGAAGAAGAAGTTATTCGGATGGCTGCGTTAAATGCCGTATATCACTAAAATCCGGGCAGCAACATCGATTTTGACGTTAGCGGCAGCAATGCAGTCGGCAGTAATGTCGCGTTGCAATACAGATGCAGTAATGCTGTTGTAGCCAGAATCCGAACGGTACCTTTACAGCGGTAAACGGACTATGACATTGTTATTAAGCTTTTTGACAGTATGACACAGAGTTGAACGTTCCAATTGCGACACGCTACACAGCAATCACGCCCTTGAGTAAGTACCTAATTTTTTTAAAGCACATTATTAGGGCGTTTTCGGAAAAAAATATTTGGGTAAAATATCACTGTCCTACGACTTTGGTATACTTTTTTACCGTCAAATACTGTTTTAAAGTGTACTACATGTATACAAAAATTGTAAAGTGATTTATTATCTGAGTATTTATGGTAAAAAAACTGATTAAAAGGTACTTTAAAGTAAAGAAAATGTACAAAAACTGAAGAAAGGGAGATGATTTTTGAGTGTCCCATGCACACTTTGCATACTTTGGATCCAAATATTATATATCTGCCTCCTTCTAGGCCCGAACCTGGTTGTTGTGTGATAAGATCGTACCAGCCAAAATCTATTAAAAACCTTATTTTTTAGCACCTAAAGTAAAAATATGCATTAAAGTTTAATTTATTGTTGTCCTTCAATATCGACGTAGTGGAAACTTCCACCAACGTCACGGAGTTTTTACCAACTTAGTAGCAAAAATCTACTAATATCATACGGATTTTTACATGATCGTAACATTATGTTCCTATAATTACCCGGTGTTTAGGTTTTACAAGGCAATTGGGCTCGAAAAAAGCTAGTGTAGGTTGTGCGTCACGATGTGCAGAAATTTGTTTTCCACAACGAACTGAATTAAACTGAAGATAAGGAGTCAATTATTGACTAAATATTTATGAATTACGTTAGATTATTATGTGTTGTATGATATCAAATAATTATAATTAAGAAAATTCAAACGATCAGACCGCTATTTCGTTTTATTAACCAACCGGCATGCCTACGTCACATCCAAAACGTTACGTGATGTATTAGTGGAACAAAAAAACGTGACGTATGGAATGAAAATGCACGGTTTACATGCCGTCAGTTTAAGTTGCCAAAATATAGTAGGTAGAGTGATATTAAAAACACACAGATAGATTTATTTCCATAAGGTACCTTTTCGTAAATGTGTGGAGCAAATACTGTTATTGTTATGTAAGTTTAAAGTGGCATAAGGGGTTACATATAGTATTTAGTTGGGGTTTTAGGATTTATTTCATCTGAATGACAGAATTTCTTTCATATGTGCTCAGAAAAATTGATTGTGTGTTACATTAATAATAATTTTATTCTAGCTATATTCTTCTAACTACTCGACCTACTAGTAAAATATTACTTAGCACCAGTGGCGGCTCGACCTAAGAAACGCTGGCAAGGCGCAGGTTATGCTTTCGACTGCAGCAGTATTGCAGTACGACAATACTGCTAACTGCAAATGTCAAAAAACTGGGCAGCAACATCTATTTTGATTTTGTAGCAGTAATAGATATGAGCGCCGCGCCGGCGCGCCGCCGCCGCCGACGAAATTTTCGCGCCGCCGCCGCCGACGCTGCGCTATCGGCGTGGCATCGGCGTGACCTTGGTAGATACTAACTACTTTCAGAATCAGATTTTATCTAGTTTAGATCTTTAACGGCGCCACTCTGAATAGCTTATAGACATTTAAAAGGTAGTTTAGGTCCATAGCATCATCATCTCAGCCATAAGACGTCCACTGCTGAACAAAGGCCTCCCCCTTGGATCTCCATTCGTACTGGTTGGAAGCGACCCGCATCCAGCGTCTTCCGGCGGCCTTAACAAGGTCGTCCGTCCATCTTGTGGGTGGAGGTCCATATAATTCAAAAATATCGAAGGTAAATTCAAACTTTTCTGTCTGGTAACCGCGCTACTAGTCTTAGGACAACGAAATTACAAATTTTGCCAACTGGTTAGGTAATCCGTCATTCGCCGCGAAATTAACCATTGCAAGCATGGCTGAATGTTTTGAAAATGTATAAAAAGCGGTTAATATCAGATAATAAGCGTTTTCGCGTCCAAAGGAAGGGCGTCGGAAACGGCTCTCATATAAACTTGGCCATTGTTCAAATTTCAAACTTTCCTCTCTCGAAGCTCAATATTTGGCCTCGCATCGCTCGCATGGAAGTATGCCGCTATCTGAATCGCCAAGTTTTCGGCTCTGTTTGGAGCTCAACTTTCGGCCTCGCTTTTAAAATGTTTGGTCACTGGTTTTTGTCCGATCTTAGCTCCACTGCAGCACGGGCTTTGGCCTCGCACGAAAGCGCCTGTATGGAGATACAGGCGCTTTCGTAGTTTTTACATTATGGCCTCGGTCTTTATCGGCCTTCGGACTTGTTTACACTGGACCACTAGTTCTAAGCTCTGCTCTCTTGCAGCTTGATCTTCGGCCTTGCACAGAAGCGCACCGCAATCGGCGCTCCAGGCATTGGGCCGTCAGCCAAGCTCACAATTGGCGTTCGATTCTAAGCTGTATGCTTAATACCAGCAGCTCAGCCTCTGGCCTCGCATGCTCGCATGGGAAGGCGTCGGAATCAGGTCTTCGGTGTTAAGTGGAGCTCGGCCTCGAGCCTCACCTTTAGACATAAATCGGTTTTGTTGGGTTGATTTGGTTAACGAAAAAGCTTGATTTTCCTCACTTCGGCTCTTTAGAATATCGACAAGACGTTTTCCTGATGATACAGTCAATCCGCTACTGTTTAGTTAGCACAAAAGATAAGGGCCTCGCAAAGATCTTCCGGCCACGGCCTCACCAAGATTAAGACTGGCTCTGATGAAGCGCGATACCGTTTATGCGAGTGTTTATACTATATCAAACTATTTTCGTACGTTTATTCAATAAATTATCCTTGAAATTGAAAAATGCACTTATTTTATAACTTTCCTGCAGCAAAAACATGTTTTTTCGGTAAAATTTCGGTTTGAATTATTTTTTCATTAATCAAAGATGTTTCAAGGCCACGCCGCCGATTCGCCGCCGCCGCCGACCGATTTTGACCGGCGCGCCGCCGCCGGCTAAATGCCTATCGGCGCTCATATCTAAGCAGTAATGCAGTCGGCAGTATTATCGTGCTACAATACTGCTGCAGTCGAAAGCATAATTACTGCAGGAAATTTCAAAATCTGTTAAGTTAAACTATAATAATAGGTATTAATTACTAAATTATTTAATTTAGTACAACATTAAGTAGGTATTAAATTAAGTAGCTATTTTCCGCACATGTAAACCCTTCATGTAGTTCCTAAACGCGATATTATGGTCCATAACGTCACTTTGTCCTACTGTGGCTGTGATTGATTTTATTAGAATTTATATTAATTTTTAGGATAACTGATACTGATTTCGATCTCATTTGCAAGAATAATATATGATAATTATTAAAAACAACTTTTTATAATACCTTTACCTTACGTTTTTTATAACAAAATGATTGCAAAGCAACAATTAAAACGAAAAATGTGACGTATTGGAAAGACTTCTTTAAATAACTTTATTGTAATACTTAGTATTGCAGTTGTTATTCGTTTTTAGAAAATTAATATTGTTTTGTATTTCAATAAATAAAAACTGGTTCCCTTAAAACACTCCGATCTTCACTTAAAACCTGCCTAAAACTTGTAACGTAATGGATCGTCACATTCGCTGTCATTCAGTTTAAAGTGATTTATTAGGAATATAAATAATTTATATAGAAACAAAGTAACATTGTCATAAAATATATAAATAGTAGATTTAATTCAACCCATTTTTAGTAAAAAAAAATTTTTTTTTGGTGGGTAGAATTCCATTACGTGACGGACTCTAATTCTAAAAACGCCCTTTAACGTGTAACCGTGACAATCACCCGTCACCTGTCATTATGCGGTGTCTTGTCGCGAACTCTTTAGGGCGTCCGCTAGTTGGCGCGGGTGCACGGAGCGGGCGCACGCACGCGGGTGCCATTGTAGGGCACAATTCATCACACGCGCCCTGGTAGTTACCGGATGCCCTTAGGGGCCCACATATTACCAGTTCAACGGACGATATCAGCCTGTCAGTTGTTCGGAGCTGCCAAATTTTGCTTTTAACTGACAGGCCGATATCGTCCGGCGGACTGATCAGTGGGCCTCTTTACAGTAAAATAGGGTTTCGTGTAGAAAACTTTGAGAACCCCTGTTCTAGGTCAACACACAACAAAGAACGCTGAGGACAATATCTTTTGATCTTCGCCTCAATAGATCACACGGATTTTTCGATGTCACAGTTCAAATACCGGCTCTGTCCAATAAATTTTCCTAATTAAGACGCATTGTCATTAATGAATCGGAAATTAAGGCAAAATTATTACAGACTGAATGTTGAAGATAAAAAATACTTAATTTTACTACCAGGTACAGTCAGCGTCAATAGTAGAAGATGAAACGACTCCCTTAAAAGGCTTAAATTCGACCCTTTTGACTATCTTTTTTATTTATGATACTATTAAGGTGGCCACTGACGAGCCTTCCAATAGTCCAAATAGCGTGGTTGCAATCCAAAATCGGTCCGTGAATGTTAAAATCGTACAATGTTTAATATTAGGATACCGTCCATTTGGATGAATCCATAGTAACGGCATCCATTTGGAAGGCTCGTCAGTGGCCTGCTTTAATACTGACTGGGCAAATGTCACCATTGCCGCACATTTGCGAACAAATTGTCAAAAGCACTTCCAGTATATTTCTTTTTTTTTGTCGATTATTGGAAGTAATTTGTCTTTGGAAAAATATTTTTTTATCTTTTATTCTAATAAAAAAATGACTTAACATTCCTGAGAAGTAACTACGTGGGATTTCAGGGTTTGTCCAATGGCTAAGGGCAGACCTATAGTACATACTGTACTTCATTTATAGGTACTGTATATTTTCATGGCTAAATATTCTGCTTCACAGTATTTTTACAAACAAATGCTATCTTACCCTGCAAAAAAACTGTAAGTAAAAATATTGATTTATAATAATACCTAATACTTACCAGTTCTATGAATGATGGAATCCCAGAAACCAATCAAATCGGCTTATTACGCATTAGGTCGTGGTTCCTCTATCGACCGGCACTAATCGCAACGATGTATCGTATCCTCTTCAATAATTTCTCCTGCTAGTGTTGTACCAAAATCATATCGATAACTTAAAAATCAAATACGATTAACTCAAAAATAAAAAGAAGTTGATAACTGTAGTAAAATTCTGATCGCTTATTACTGTCAAAGTTACAAATGGGTAATTTAATAGGTTGATAAATTCAACTCCGCAACGTAGGCTTCGTCAGTTAATATGTTACACAACGAAGGCCGCAAAAATATCTGGCTTGATCTTATTTGTAGGTAGAGCCCTCAGACCGGTGTCACATATATTTGCAACCTTCGAATAGTAACATATTATTGCAGGTGACTGTACAACCTTAAATCAGTAACAGCCGTCGTCATTACACACAAACAACAAAATGTAACGCAGCGTCTTACGTAGGCGAACAACGCGCGAACGCGGCGCGGCGCGGCGAGGAAGGAACAAAACGTTGATACGTATAGGTGTGTCCTACTCACACAGCGAAGCGGCGCGGCGCGGCGAGGCGAGGCGAGGAAGAAACAAAAGTTGATACGTATAGGTGTGTCCTACTCACACAGCGAAGCGGCGCGGCGCGGCGACCTTGTCCGGCTAGGGAGACACTCCCGACCGCCTTGGCCGCACACAGACACGGTTTATTAGAAAATTCGTATTTAAATTATGAGTAAACTATGTCTTTTAATGCAAGTAAGTGCAGCGTTCTTCGTTGTCTGAAATTTTGGTTTACTGGCATTTTGATTTGGCACCGCCTTCAAAAACTAAGTACACAATTACCCCGGTGGTTATTAATTTGCTTATTATTAGGTATTAATTACGTTTTGGCAGAAATTGGTTTTACGACGGGATAGGGACTGGAAAAGGATAGGGGTGGGATCTGGGTATATAAAAAAATATTTTGTGCTTTTCAGCGGGTTGGGTTTTTGAAAGTACCTCAAAAGGAAAAACAGAACCCTTATAGGATCACTCGTGCGTCTGTCTGTCTGTCCGTCTGTCACAGCCTATTTTGTCGGAAACTACTGGACCAATTAAGTTGAAATTTGGTATACATACAATACAATACAATACTCTTTATTGCACACCTCACATACACGTAGTTTACATATGTACATTAGTAACCTAAAGATAGACATGTTTTTAGGGTTCCGTACCCAAAGGGTAAAACGGGACCCTATTACTAAGACTTCGCTGTCCGCCCGTCCGTCCGTCCGTCCGTCTGTCCGTCTGTCTGTCACCAGGCTGCATCTCATGAACCGTGATAGCTAGACAGTTGAAATTTTCACAGATGATCTATTTCTGTTGCCGCTATAACAACAAATACTAAAATACATAGGTTCGAAGTTAGGGAAATAATGACCATTCCCCCTCTTTACCTCAAAACTACTATGTAGGTCTAAAATTTTGAAAAAAAATATACAAAATAGTTTTTTCTTTACCTATAGATGTCAGGAAAACCTATTAAAAATGTGAAGTCAAGCGTGAGTCAGAATTATGTACGGAACCCTAGAAACGCGAGTCTGACTCGCACTTAACCGGTTTTTTTAAAGAAATTAAGTATATTAAGTTATTTTGCTTTAATGTTTGTTTATTTTTTTTTTACTTTTTTTTTGGTTTTAGTTATTTTTGTTTCATTATTACGATCGGTTGATCTTGCTGCACGCACGTAATATAGGGACGCACTCCCACTCCCACCCACTCGCACTCGCACTCCCACTCCCTCTCCCACTCTAAATCCCACTGAAAACCGCATCAAAAACACGGACAAACATACATACATACATTCAGGTCAAACTGAGTACCTCCTTTTTTTAAGGCGGTTAAAACAAAAGTAGTTGCTCTTTTCTGTGACTTCGCAATTAGCTTAAAAAAATTAAAATAATTACAGCGAACTCAGAATAGTCGTAAGTGCCATAGACGCTACTGGAGTTAAGTCTTTTATGCCAATTTCCGCGAATTTGAATATTTTTTAGTTTTGTGCCTATAGAATACAGGAAAAACCTATAAAGAAATCAAACGGGAGTTAACTAATTAAATCAAAGCCGTAAATTCTATATACGCCACGCCTCTAGCCGCGTCATACTCGCGTCTAAAAATCAAATGGATTGATCGCGCCAGATCCGCGCCGCGCCGCGCCGCCGCCGCGCCGCTTCGCCATCGCGTTATAATCGCTCACCTAGGACACTTCCATACGCAACAACGGTTTGTTGTTTCCGTGCCGCGTCTCGCCGCGCCGCCGCCGCGCCGCGCCGCGCCGCGCCCCCCGACATTCGCGTGCAAATCGCGCCGCGCCGCGTTCGCAACGAGATCGCTTACGTAGGACACTTCTATGGGCATCAAAGGATTGATTTAGCCGCACCGCGCCGCACCGCGCCGCGCCGCTTTCGCGCGTTGTTCGCCTACGTAAGACGTAGCGTAAGCTATTCGCAACAGACTTCGGGCACGATTCGGATTTTATATATATCTTCTGACATTTGCGCGATACTGGAGATACTCTTGAACAATTTCCACAGGATATGACTTAGAGATCCAATTCACATCAAATAGATATCTTACTCTATCTAACGTAAAAGTGACATTGGTTGCCCGAATTGCGCTGCAAAAGAGGACTATTTGATATCTAAACTATAACGTATCTAGAATGGATCTAGTACGTGTCGTCTCTTGTGAATATCTTGAAGTTCGAATACGGCAGTTCGTCAGTTTCCATTATACAAAATATAGCAAAATAAGTTTACCTATTATATTTAGTTGTGATAAGTTGTTTCAATGAATAAAAATGGAAGAAGATAAAATAAGCAAGCGAAATGGGCAAGCTGATGGACTTCTGTAATATTTATCCCACCAAAAACATTCTGTAAAAAACTAGCCAAGTCTCGATGGAGCTGCTTGTTTATCTCTAAAAAGTAATGAAATCTAGACAAAGTCGTGCCAAGTCTAAGGTTCCTTACTGCGATTTCTTTATTATTATAGTTAATGTTGTGTGACTTGGCCGTTGAAGGGTACACAAGGGTACAAAACCAGGTGCTCCATGACACCATTGCACCAATCTGCCATTGCACCAAAAAGAAGTGTTTGTTTCAGGCTCGCCCATACATAAGTATTATTGAAATACGCAGCTTTATCAAGCCTACAATTGACTGGTTATTGAATCAACGTTTTCCAAGTGGCAATTTTCCATCGTCAATGGGTAGCGGTTCTGGAGACAGATTGGTGCAATGGTGTCATGGAGCACCTGGTTTTGTACCCTTGTGTACCCTTCAACGGCCAAGTCACACAACATTAACTATAATAATAAAGAAATCGCAGTAAGGAACCTTAGACTTGGCACGACTTTGTCTAGATTTCATTACTTTTTAGAGATAAACAAGCAGCTCCATCGAGACTTGGCTAGTTTTTTACAGAATGTTTTTGGTGGGATTTCACTTCTTTTTGTAGAAACCCCTGGCACTGATTAAAATAACCGACTTGGTTTCACATTACATCTCAAAACTTATTTGTAGTAAAAACGTTGCGAGACTTGCACCTTTTTACATGTAATGTTTTTGATGGGATCTCATCTCTTTTTGTAGGCAGTCCTTCTTT
This sequence comes from Cydia fagiglandana, assembly GCF_963556715.1. Lineage (NCBI taxonomy): Eukaryota > Metazoa > Arthropoda > Insecta > Lepidoptera > Tortricidae > Cydia > Cydia fagiglandana. Next base: position 1,181,041 of record NC_085949.1, on the reverse strand, counting down.
TCGGGTACTCATACCCATACTATGTATACACATATCATAACTAAACATATCTTCATTCATACTCACATCGTACATCGTAGTGTACCTTTACTTTACTTTACCTACTATTTGTAGGAACTGCAACAGTAACTTTGTAATATCATATATCTATATGGGATTACAAACTTACTTATGCAGTTCTTAGATCTTTAAAACGTGACTGATATTGCAATATTTTTAGGTTTTCCCTTTATGTGGCCATTAAACCCTAACTCTGTACCAAATTTCAGCTCTCTTAGTTTATGGGAAGTACTAGTTCTATTCTGATGATCATGAGTGAGTTTCATAAATGCGAAACTTTGCTTTCGCTTAACTTCGGAACTAAATGACCTACAGACTTGAAATTTTGGATTTTAAGTATGTGATTATAGCTTACTGGATGACCAAAATTTCTCCGTTCTGGTCTTATCCAGAGGTTCTCAAATAGGGGCCTGAAAATGCGGCGAAATGGTTCCTGTAAAGGATGGTACGGCAGTGTTTGCTTCGCGCTCGACTTGGCGGGGGCACTGCCGTGCCCCCCGATAAGACCTATGTACCAACACAGCTTTGACAATAAAGAAATCTAATCTAATCTAATCTAATCTTAAGGAATAAGTAATAAGGATTATCCCAAGGATAAATGAGGAATTTTCCTTATGTAGATATGTGTAATCCGTTGGTATGTGGTACCTCTGGAATTTCAAGCGATATGGCCCGTTTTCTCGCTCATGTAATTTAACTATGCTTTGTAACCTAACCGCTGGATAGAAACAGTCACGCATTATCTTATTATACTACAAAACACACATTCATATTAAAATCGGTACGTACATGATGGTCCTTCTTGCCTACGTGACACCGTGATAAAACGGTGTCCGTCACTTTCAATCCTGCGGTGTTAAAAAGTGACGGATATTTTATCATTTGAATAAAGCCATCCGTATTACGCCTGCTGGAAAGTTGCTCTTTATCACATTTTGTGCTAAAATGACATTATGAATAACTCATTGTCTGACAAGAAACGCTTATGTATTTAATCATCGGTATAAAGCAAGGACGATAAGTTAGATAAGTTTTTATAATCTCTTCCAGAGGTTTCCTTGCTTTCCTAGCCTTCTAGGACCGCCAAGCTCTCGACTTTAATCTCAGCGGGGCAACACGAAGTTTTCGCGACTCACGGACAAAGTGCATTTTGTTCATTTCTACTTTTCTACTCGCTGCAAAGCTGAGTGATCAAGGATAGCAACTTGCTAGCAACTTGCTAGCACAGAGCAATTGTTAGGACTTAGGTATTGAGTTTGTGTCTATCTGTTGGTTTCTTTCAGTCGCCATCAGATATATCGGAGCGGTCGTAGTGCTCAAAAATATGTAACCACGCACTTTAGCGCCTTAAGAATAGATATTTGTGAGCACCTTGGCCGCTCCGATATATCTGGTGGCGACTGTACCTTAAAATGGAAATACGTAGAGTTTTTCAACTGAAATATTGTATTTTTTCCGAAGTCTAAACGATGACACTTCAGACACTTCGTTTTCTATGACGGGTCATGATGTTTCGGATGCCCCGGACCGGACCAGAGGGGCTACCGCGAAAACCGAAATTCGCAAATTGCGGGGATCTTTCTCTTTTACTCCCATGAAGGCGTAATTAGAGTGACAGAGAAAAATGCCAGCAATTTGCGAACTTCGATTTTCGCGGCTATAGCCCTGGACGCGGAGCGTTTCTTTTATTTTTTGGCATTTTTATTTATTATGATTTTTTTTCCTTGTTTTGTGTTATTTCTACTCAGAATCACGAGCTCTTTCGATCCTAATGGGATAAAAAATGTCCCAGGGTTTTTTCCTATTGTGTTACCTTTTCCCCATACACTTTGTATGGCGGTAACAAAAAGGAAAGTTTGAAAAATGTATGGAAATTTTAGGACACTTTTTTTCTCCTACAAGGATGAAAAGGGCTCGCGATCCTGGCTAGAAATATTTTAACACAAAAGTGGCAAAAAACGTCACAATAATATTATATAAAATGGCCAAAAAAAAGAAACGCTCTTATATCTAGGCATTGATTTCGATGAGAGCAAATCTGGCAGTCAAACGAAAAGAGAGTGTGTACAAAATCATAGATAGTCTTAAGCAATCAGATCACATTTTCCATATAATGCGAAACTGCAAAGTACCACTAATTTTATTATTACCACGATATTAAACAGTGTTTTTATACTGAGATAACGCACTGCTACCGTAGTCGAGAAACCCTAATGTCACCCTCTGAATACAAATGTTCTATTTAGAACTTTATCACAGCATTATGTTGAATGGCGGCACATATTTTTATCATAAAATCATGGAAAGGTTGCGTCATGCCCTTTTATAAAAGTGACTGTACAAAGTATCATATTCTCACTGTTAAATTCTATTATGATAATAAAATAATAATAAAAATTTAGCCTATATACGTCCCACTGCTGGGCACAGGCCTCCTCTTAATACGAGAGGGTTTTGGGCTATAGTCCCCACGTTAGCCCAATGCGGATTGAGGACTTCACATAACCTTTGAATTTCTTCGCAGATGTATGCAGGTTTCCTCACATTCTATTATTATTGGAATTTTTTTAAAATGCTAGTGTATACAGGGTGGCTAAAAATAATTACATTCCCATTACCAGGGAGGTTTTGGGATTATACTGAACAACTTCTACTATGGGACCAACCACGAACCGTGACAAAAAAAATTACCTTTAGTTCCAAAATGTATGGAACAGCCAAAGATTTTTCTGATTTCGAGGTTGATCCAATAGTAAAAGTTGCTAATTATAATCCCTAATCATCAATTATTTTAGTCACTGTGTATAACTCTTAATCAAAGTACTGATATCTATTTTTCCGAAACAGCAAAATCATAAAGCACAAATACTACAAAAGTAAATGGTAGACGAAAAAGCTACCGCGGTTGTTTCATATAGGTACAGACGTACGCGGTTGTTCTACTCGTATATAGGTACAGATGTTTTGACAAAAAATAGATACCGACTTTTTTGAGACGAAATAACGTTTAAAATAAATATCGATAGGTACGTGTCCCATCACTATCGATTAACTAACTAGCGTGTAATTGATCACCGCTTATGGCAGGACGAAGGCACGTTCCTACTTATATGACCAATTTACTCTTTTAACCCTTATCTTGGCAAGGCTCAAAATATCTTAAATATAAACATTTTTTTAGTTTTTTGTCACCTATTGAGCATACTAGACTATTAAAAAATAAGAAAAAAAATCCAGGATTTTCCAGTTTCGGAAAATCATATGTATCATATTTGATACAGTGCCAATAACTCGACAAAATAGTTACCTACTTTTTAAAAGAAAAATGTAGATTTTAATAAAAATAAAACATGTAATGCAACAGAAATTAGCATTTACTGCTAATTAAACGCAATCTAAAGCATCAGATGACTATTAAACCTGTAAATATAAAATATATCTACGAATACCTGATCACATGGGCGGAAAATTTAATCCCGTAAAGTTTCAAAAAAGTCGTCAGCAAAAAGTTGAGTAAAATATGAAAAGTAAACAAATAATTAAAAGTAAAAAAAAATATTTTTTTTTTACTTTGGGGCCATGTTTTGCCATACACATATTTTTCCGTGCTACGGGCTACGGCGTAGCAATAGTGCTACAGCGTACGAATATATAGTTAAATAACATCTAGTTCTTAAAAAAATCAAAGTTAAATAACTAAATAATACGACAACTAATATTCTATAATTGAAGCATGTTTTGTAACCCCACAAAAATAAAAAAATAAAAAAATCATGTAAATCTATTTTGACGATAACTTGGCAATGTATTAAATGTAATACAATCCTTTCGATATGTACATTTCTGAGTTCTTGGCACTGTATCAAATATAATACATAACAGTTTCATGTAAGGTTCTATGTATTAAATGTTTTTAAATTCAAAGGCATTGTAAATATGTATGCATTAAGAGCCAGTAAAGACATCAAAATGTAGATTATGGAAAAATATATACTAACATAAGAAATAAATGCAAAACTTCCTGTACGAACCGAAATCTATTGTTTCCGCGGCGCCATGTTGATTATTACTAATTAATTTACAATGACACTCGTGCCCATTATTTTTTTCTATAAGTAAGGAGGGTAGCTCGACATATTGATGGTAGAATTATTTTGTTAGGTAATAAAGTGAACTTGCTAGATTTTTTTAAGTTCCATGTATCACGGGTGTTACGATGCCAAGATAAGGGTTAATTCATATATTAGGTCGTTTTATTCGTTAGTCCTTCTTTTATGAATACTTATACGTTCAAAATGGTGAAAATTGGCATAAAAGACTGAAGTGGACTCAAGTGGCATAAAGGAAATAACGTGTATGGTATTTAAAAACCATTGCGAGTACGATATATAGTGACTCAAAGAAATAAGTATTTTAGTTTTTACATTTTTTAAGCTTATGAACAGAGCTCGGCGGGGTTGAAATGAGCTGTTTTCAGAGTTTGCACAACATGGACAAGCCTTGTCATTCGATAGTATATGTGGTTTAATTTAATAACTGAAGAAATTATTTTATTTAGGCTGCCTTTCTGCTACGATCTTTACGTCGCTATTAACACAAATGAATTTTATACCAAGCTTTTTTAGTAAACCTCTTCAAATAATATGTATAACCATCCATATGCTACTATTAAAGTTTAGTTGTACATAAGGCATTGTCGTTTTAGTTTATTTATAATTAATAAAGTTTTATTTTAATATTTCTTTCTAAGGTATATCTATATTAATATCTTCACTTGACGTAAGTGACGTCAAAATGGCCCCTGCAGAGCTCTGCTTATGAATCTTAACGCGAGGTCCAAGCTCACAGAACCACTAGTTATACAATGTTCGGATATTTAAAAACCTAGTTTTTCACCATATGTTACAAAGTTCAACCTAACAACACAGTTCACAGTAAAAACAATATTAATACGTCTAGCCAAGGCCACGAGTGATTGATTCACAAATGGCCGCCTTAATGAGGTACATTTGTTATATCTTGACGGGACTGAATAATTAGGTATAGCGATTGTAGATGAATCAGGGCAGTGGCGGTGGGTTCCTTGTATAGTTGATTTAATTGGTAGATTTCTTGCATTACATTAGGGTCAGCTGGGTTTTATTAAATTAGAGGTTGACTAAAGCAATGGCCACAGAATAAGTACAGTCGCCATCAGATATATCGGAGCGGCCAAGGTGTTCACAATATCTGAACACGCACTCTAACGCCCTGACAATAGAGGCGTGCTCAGATATTTGTGAGCACCTTGGCCGCTCCGATATATCTGATGGCGACTGTACTAGGTACAGAAGACTCACTCTCTAACAAAACGCGTTTGTTACGATCAGCACAGATATGGCCGCTAGGTGGCGAGAGCGCCACGCGCGGCTTATTACTTTCCCCAAAATTGGGGTGGAACGGATGTACTTTTAGCTACCTGTAGCAAAGCAATGAAATCGCGGAGTGAGCCACGCCAGCTATGGCTTGATATTATTATAAGATATTTGTATGAAATTCTTTTTTAATAAAAAAATCTAAAAAGTCATACTTAGTATATAGAAGTAAGATAATACCACCGGATAATACATCAAATTATGTAAAAATATTTTAAAGAATTTCAATTACCAGAGACGAAAATAGACGTTTGTATAGAGATGAGATAGCCCTCATTTCTCTTAATAATTCTGTAATAATACATAACTATTCAAACTGTCAGGTTAGATTTACCTGAAATGTCAATGTGCCAATCAATAGAACCACATTTGTTTACATTTTTACCATTTTTGTTGTCACAAGGCACATCACTTTGCAATGGGCATCCGCTAGATAGCGCGGGCGCACTCACGCGGGTGTGTTGTAGGTTAAATCCGTCGCACACGACCGCGCCAGTTAGCGTTGCACAATACTTCTTCTTCTACCTAGCGTTTTCCCGGCCTTTGCCAGGGTCCGCTTTCCTACTTGCTTTCCTCCACTTTGCGCAATCCTGGGCGTCGTCTCGTGTGAGCCCGTCATAGACTAGGAATCTTAGACCGAGTTTAGAGCAATTGTTTCATGCAACCGATGATGCCAAAAATGCGGGGTACGCGGGACGAGGTGAGCGAAGACCCGTTCCGTGATTAGCCCGTTCAAAGACACGGACGTCACACAATTTAGACACTTTCGACTCGAACATGGAGTAAAATTGCCGTATGCGTGGCAGAGGGGGTAGCGCGACTATGCTCAGTCTGGAGGATGTTTTGTCTGTGGAGCCCGTTCACGCTCATATCTGCTTTCACAACATTAACCCATACTATTTTACGTAAACTCGTAAATAAATAAAAATTTGTAAATTTGTAAAACTCGCTCCCTTACTCCGTACAACCGGGCCAGCTAGCGTACGCCCTGTGTAAATGCCGTGATACGTAATTAGGTATAGATCCTTTATATTCTAGACTAGTACCCCGTTTAAATTTCCAAATTGCCCGTATTAAATTACCCGAATTGGCCCATAACTTCGAGAACACGAAGCCTCTCTCTTAGTTTAAGGTGAGGTATGCCCGGGGAAAATTTTCAGATTCTGTCAAATTACCCCATTTCACACACAAGCACACGTCACGCACACTACCTCACTTTACCGGGACAGGTCAGTGACCCATCCTATTTTTTTTTTAAGATGCAAATGAGAGTATTTTGAGTTTCGTCTTAACCACTAGCCTCCTTTGAGGAAGAGAAACTCTAAAAAAGTTCCATTGAAAGAAGGAAGACAAAACAATATATTTTATCTTGCTCTCTTTGTCTGTTCATGTCACATGTGACGTACTTAAATGTAAATTAACTAAATAATCGAATTCATTAGATACTCGAACTAAATAAACCGAATAAATACAGAAGTCGTCAAATGAAAAAAGTTATTTAGGTACTACTCTAATTAATAGGGCTTTCGATAAGGCACAAATCAATTCAATGACAATTTCATTAAAATCATATGTGTATTCCGATGATGTTATTATTATATAACTTACCTTAGCTTAGCTTAAATTTGTATATATTAAGTTATACTACCTAGCTACTAAGCAAAATTTGCATGCTTCTTCAAGTGAAATGTAGGGGAGAGCGGGGACAAAGGTAACTGCGGGTGGAAAGTAACTATTGCTCTGTAGGTTTATCTAATAGACAAAATACCACTCCGCTGCTATTAAGTGATAGACAGTGGTGCCCCCTTCACTCAGTCAGCGCATTCAGTCGAAACGGTCGCCACGTGCTATTAGGTTGTGTGAGAGGACGCAACGTGATTTTTCGAATCTAAAGTACGTTTTTTGACTTTTAGTTATTTGATGTTTATGTTGTATTAAAATTCATACATTTTCTGAATATTTGCATATCCCCTAGAGTGGTATTGTCTGGCTCCCAGTCTCTATGGTGGCGGGGAGCCGGGAGACGGACAGTCATAACAAGCCGTTGAATGGCGGCGCCTCAGATTTAACGGTGGCTTGAGGTTGAGTGGCGCGGCCAATTTAGAAAAATATACGTCTAGTGGCGTGGCCTCCATGGGTGGTCATCGCGAATTTGGCGTGTGTTAGAAATATGACCATTTCTTTAAAAATATGTATGAATGATATTAATTATGTATCATTGAATTCAGCATAAAATGGCTTATTTGATTGTATACCAATGAATTTCATTATATTTATGTGAATTATGCTGGACTTGATCAAATCTCATAATACCAATTTTTTTTTTCATGTATCAAAATACGTATAATTAGGAAATAAAACAATTGATTGTAGAAAAAGCAGCCTTTATGACAAAACATTACATTTAACACGATTCACACAGTTTATTTCACGTTTTAGGGTTCCGTAGCCAAATGGCAAAAAACGGAACCCTTATAGATTCGTCATGTCTGTCTGTCTGTCTGTCTGTCTGTCTGTCTGTCTGTCTGTCTGTCTGTCTGTCCGTCCGTATGTCACAGCCACTTTTATCAGAAACTATAAACACTATACTCTTGAAACTTGGTGAGTAGATGTATTCTGTGAACCGCATTAAGATTTTCATACAAAAATAGAAAAAAACGGTAAATTTTTAGGGTTCCCCATACATAGAACTGAAACTCAAAAAAAAAATTTTCATCAAACCCATACGTGTGGGGTATCTATGGATAGGTCTTCAAAAATGATATTGAGGTTTCTTATATCATTTTCTTCTAAACTGAATAGTTTGCGCGAGAGACTCTTCCAAAGTGGTAAAATGTGTCCCCCCCCCCCTGTAACTTCTAAAATAAGAGAATGTTAAAACTAAAAAAAATATATGATGTACATTACCATGCAAACTTCCACCGAAAATTGGTTTGAACAAGATTTGGGCTCAAGGGCTACGGCCGGGGACTTTTGATATGTTCACCTCCTAACTTGCCCAAACCAAGTTACAGAGTCAAAAATTGTGTTCCGAGCATTTCCCTCTACAACTTTTTGGAGCATTCGTTGGCTGACCTAAGTAGCTTATTGCATTTCTTTAAAAACTTTTCTGTAAAAGGTTGACGGGTGTTGGGTGTTTATATGGTTTTGGTCAATTATTATCATTTGCATCGCCCATGATGACTTACTAGAATTACTTACGAGCACACGAGACACTAATAGTAGTTTGTCAAACCTTGGTTTTCAAGAGGTATTTTATATTGACATTTGCTGTCACAAATTTGCTGTCAGATTTAGTCGCAAACCGCACGCAAAGTGCACACAAATGTGTCGACACCTTGTTACGGAAAAGTGTACACACGGCGACGACACTTTGTTTCGAAACAATTCTAGACACATTGTGTGGACTCTGTTACGACACATCTGACATTTAGTTACCACTTTGATGATTCTGCGACTGGAATGGTTATATGGGAGGTGCACCTCCACGCAAGGTCGAAGCATGAGCTTTAGGAGGTTAGTGCTCAAACAGAACAAATAATTGGTTTAAGTACGAGTAGCTAAGTGAGAAGGCTGAACTGCCGTATATCGCGACCATCGAATTTCGCAAATTGCGGGGATTTTTCTTTTACACCAATGAAACCGTAGGTAATTAGAGTGACAGAGAGAAATGCCAGCAATTTGCGAACTTCGATTGCCGCGGTTATAGCCCTGCTATCTTGAATTAACAGAGATACGCCTAACAATGAAAACAAATGTAGGCACTATGCTTAACATAATACTTGAACAAAAAAAAATGGGTAACTAACTATCCTAAGATAGCCAGCCGTGTGTGGACGAATTGAATAAATAGTTGAATGTACTTAAGAACTTCGCTTTGCTCGCTCGTTCAAAAATGTGTGCAGTACTGAACCCTCGGGACGCGAGTTCGACTCACACTTGACCGGTTTTTATTTTGATTTGATATGTCATATTATATTAAATTACAGCCCACTGTGTCTTGTTACTTTTGACCCACAACGTGTTACTTTCTGCACGCCAACGGGGTCATTAGTAACAAAAGACGATTTTTTTAAAACATAATACACAATTATAATGTTAGTCAAGACGTTAATGTACAGAACATGCACTGACGTTATATACGAGTATGACTACATTAAACTCATCAAAATAATAATGGTTAACCAGAAACTAAGGTCAAAGTACATAGTGTTACGTTTCTCCCCGCTCTACCCTACGCATCCAAAATTACTGTCCACCTATGTTCATCACTATATTTTTTGCAAATAAATATATCGTTATCTTTATCAATAAATAAAGTCCTGGCAGGGTGGAAATTTCATTTTGGCGGATTCTTTCTCTCTGCATCTGACTGTACCTACAGCTATTACGGCATTTTTTTGGTAAACTTACGGTTATATGTTCAGACTCTGAATCTCTATAGTTAATATTTAAGATATATGGACATATCGGTATCGGCATATTTAAGATATATGGTCCTTGAACTACGTCCAAAGAGAGGTATGGGAATGGGAACTGAGAATGACATCTCGCTTTGTGTGGTAGGGCACAGCACAGCGGATGTCATTCCAGATCTAGAGCAGAGCTCAACCTTACAGAAATCTGCAGCCAAATAACACTAGCACTAGACCCTACTCATAGTGTCCTTCCTGCCGGTGAGTATGGTTGCCAGTTATCAACGAGGGGTGCGGAGTGTTAGACTCGGCAACGCGCATGGAGTTGCAGGCATCCAAAGGCTACGAAGATTGCTTATCATCAGACGGGCCGTATGCTTGTTTGTCATCGACGAGGTATAAAATTAAATATGCACAGAATATCATTGAACGAAAAACTTTGTTTTATTTTATAGTAAATTAGTATAACACTCGATACATAGGCAATCACAAACCAGGCACCGCAGTGGTTTTGGGCTGTAAGCCTCGTAGGCCAGTATGTATAATGTATATCTCGGCCTCACAAGCCGCAAAAACTCGCTGAGGCTAGACCATAGCCGTTTATTTATTCTTGATTTCATGAAGGTTTGCAGAACAGCACGTAACCGCGTTATACATCTATCTTAGACGGACCTCACAGCAACAAAATAGGTGTACCACTGCACGATTTTCAAGTAGTACACGAAATATTTACATAATGTTCCGTATTAATAGGTAATATTTGAAGATCAAAAGTTCTCTAACATAAATACAAGATCACAACATTGTCATCACAGTTCATTGACGTTGACGTACAAAAGTACGTCAAATAGGTATGCAATATTAATACCAGCATAATGAAAATTAATTCCAATCAATAAGTATGAGTCTTCAAACTTTTTTCATTCTAAGCCGGGTTTCAAGGAGCAAATTACTTAAATGATATTGGAATCGTATTGTTTTAAGATAGTTTACTGCGTTTTTCAACCATTATGCCCTAACAAATCAAATCTAAGATGAGACTCGAGCTCCATGTGATGATAATTATTTACCCTGTTTTTTTAAATACTATTTGTCTACTGGTATACTTTTTCGTATATGTATATGACTTAATGTCGAAATAAATGCGAAAACCAACTGTCATTTTAATTAAATTCGCGATACGTGTGCTTTGATCCGAGCCCAGCGGGCATCTGATCAAAGAAGTTGCGTGCACGGAACCGCTGATATCATATTTTCGAACTTATTTAGTGAATGTGAAATTAAAAAAAAAAGTAATCCTGGTAGTCGTTCAAGCATACAATTGCGCGTACATAGAAGCAGTTTTCATATTTCTATCTTTTGTGCACAAATTGTTACGAATCTTTAAAGTCCGTTTTAGACCTATGTTCGTGATCGTTTTCTATCGAGCAAAAGTCAAAAACTTAGGATTCTAATCACTCCACTCACTAGAAAAAGCCCTCAAGTTTGCTAATTGAATGTATGGCAGCCGTATTGTGATCCAAAAAAGAGCTACGGCTTTTAAAAAACTCCGTTTTCTGAACTCACTGCACCTTAATATGCTCCAATTTCTTGTTGGAATCACGCTTTATGTTTTCATCTAGCTAGGCTATTAAGGTACGAAGCATACAGAGACGTAGTGCATAATTATTTTCCATTGTATTTTCACGGAAACGTACGAATATGTCTTGCTATTTCAGTCGGTAACAGTACAAAAAGTACTGAGGTTGACTGGAGTAGCATGACAAACACGAACGATAAGTATATAACCAACTCTCCCCTAGTTCTAATAAACAATAAGAAATATAAAATAGAGATTACAAAACGTTTAAGTATTACTAAATTCAGCATCGTCAAAACGATTAATCTAAAATTTAGATTCTAAAAGATGAAGCACCTATATCTTTTGTAAGTAAAATTTAACGGCCAAATCCGTTCATTTAACATCTGACCAAATTTATTCAATCGTAAAAACTTATGTCTCTCATACGAGTGTCTAGTAATATCTCTTTGTGACCCGTCATTGGAATTTGTATTCTAATGTGATTAGAATAGGGTTCAGTTTTAGTAAATTGGGGGGGTATAACCATGAAAGCAAAAGCACCTTTGGTTATTATTGGACCCTGTGGCAGATGGTAGACGGAATTTATAGTAATATCAGTTAAGTATGAAAGCTTATAGTAATTGTGTTGTTGGATATTGATTTTAGGGATTAGTGGGTGGATATTGTTCAAGTTTCAATATTTAGGAAGGAGGGTCAGAGGAATCGCTATAAGGCTAAATTGGGATTGAAAGTTCATTTTGTGAACTTACTTACTGCTATGGCGCAAGTGGCGCAACGACCCGAAGTGGATCTTGGCCTCCGACACCAAAGACCGCCATGCTACTCTGTCCAAAGCCGTTTCTGTCCAATCGATGGGCGCCGAGTTCGCTAAGGTCTTTCTGCACTTCGTCTCTCCAGCGGTACCTAGGAGTCATTTTGTGAAAACTACTGATAAATGTTTTAGAATGTTGTTGAGCTCCACTATGTATTGAGTTATTTTATGTTCATTTTGTATCTAAATATTATGTATTTCTGAAATAAGATATTTTGAAAATGAGATAATGATAATTGTTTTCTTGTACATATGCTTGATTCTATGATTCAACCCTTGACAAGATTCATTAATTTGAGCTTAAAAAGATTGTGCAATGTGTGTATACTTTCTTGCTATAATTTTCACTCCGTTCGTTTTATTTATGCAGACATTCCATATCACAATGGAGGATCTTTATTATACATACGAACATTTTCATAAAATATGACCTATTTTTATTGCTCTTCACTGTTTTTTTTGTAACATGTATGTTTGTCGCAATTGTCAAAATCGATGTCCCGTTGCTCAGAATATATTTTGCGGCAGCATTGCAGTCGACAGTAATGTCGCGCTGCAAAACTGCAGCATTATGGTAACATTCCATTTCTAACCGCAGCTGCACTATCGGTACTGAACGCGTCGCTGTCATTGTCAATTTCCATAGTAAAATGAACAGTAGTGCAGCTGTCGTTGGAAATGGACTGTCACCTTTATGCTGATGTGGTCTGAATCCGAATGGTACCTTTTCTTTCAAGTGTATATATATTATATTGATGCAGATCTGACCCATCAAGAAACGAGCCTATCCCATTAACCCCACTTTACACTATAATCTATGTATCAATACTTACACAAGTATCACCCGATAGAGCACACCTGCTGCGTTGGTAAACTCTGTTGGACACTTTCCAGGCTGGTTATTATTATAAAGCTGCGTTTCCAGAGATGTGCGAGGATACGTAGCGAGGGATGTGTTTGTTAAGAACCAATAGAATCACTTCATTTACCTACCCTCGCTCAGCGCAGCTCTTACTTACTTACTTACTGCCGTGGCGCAGCGACCCGAAGTGGATCTTGGCCTCTGACACTAAGGAACACCATGCTTCTCTGTCTAGCGCCGTTTCTGTCCAATCGACGGCACCGAGCTCGTTCAGACCTTTCACGACCTCATCGCACCAGCGATACCTAGGACGCCCAACCGGTCGTCGACTAGCTCTAGTCGGCAATTTTCTATTGGTTGTTAACAAACACATCCCTCACTACGCATCCTCGCACATGTCTAGTGACAACTCAGCCTGAGGGTTGTATCGTATACCGATGTGATACAAACATAAACGACGGTTAGGGATCTGTTGGTAAGAATTAGAGTCTTTTGAGTCTAAATTTGGAGAACCCTGCACTGTGCTAAAAAACTTCCTAGTATTTCAAGTACCGAGACAGAATAAGTAATAACTACCGTACACAAAGTTAACTTCCTACAAAACCGAAGTTTGACAGCGGTTCAGATTCGAATCATGCTGTCCCTTTCTAATACATATATGGCTTTATCCGTTTCGGCTATTTAGGGTTGTCAAAATTCAAGCCATTATCTTATTTGTGGTCGTGCACGACTGCACGCAAAGGGACGTCAAGTTGTGTCACCCCTAATGTTGAGCCGATTGGAGCCGAGTTTGCCCGAAGTCAGGATTTTGGCACCCCTGGTACCGAGTCGAGTTTTAATTGAGTAAGTGTAATTCAAAATGATTCGAGCTATATCAAGGTATAACAGACTTTAAATGAGCGCCGGAACCTGTCAGTATTGTTTCTGAAAAATCATGTTATTTACCTATGTTACAAAATTCATACAGGCCCATATTAAAAGTACTGTCAAATTAACGACAGATTCGAATATACCTAGCTGCCTACTTGCCAATTTGATATATCGTTACTTCACTCAAATACATCACTTTTAAAGATAAAACTGACATATTATAGATTATCTATGACACAATTTAAAGTGGCTACGTTGTCAAATTAATCAAATACAACGGAACAGAAGATTACCTTCGATAGCTGCCATTTTAGAAAAAACTGGGTGTTGTGAATCATTATACTTATACTCATATTTTTGGTCTTCAAGTGTTTAAAAGTTGGATTTTACTTTTTCACGTAAGAAGATAACTAAACTAGTGTTTATTGTTTGAAATAGGTACAAAAATCTTATCACCTAATGTTAATTGCTCTTACGTAACATTCGTAAGCGACGTTCAAAAATCATTCAATTATTTTCTGTACTTATCTCGGATTCATAGTTGAAACTTTTTTATGTTACTTAGGGCCAATTGCACCATCCATTTACCCGGGGTTAAGTGGTTAAACCGTTAACCCAGTGTCAAACTGTACTGGTAATCATGGTAACTCCAGGTAAAACCGGTTAACCCCGGGTTAGTGGAATGCGCAAGTGCCGCTTATATAGGGCCACTTGTGCCAGCCAGGCTTAGCCACTAAAGTAACCTGGGATTAACCGTTAACCCAGTGTTAAATTGTACTGGTAACCATGGTAACTCCAGGTTTAACCCCGGCCATACCCCGGCTTAACCCTGGCTAGCGCAAGCTCTTACAGTTATTACAAGTGTAGGGCAGGATTAATATCAGTATTTCCGTAAATTCACCTTTGACCCTCGAAGGTTAAAGTTATAAAATAAATAAATATTATAGGACATTTTTACACAAATTGACTAAGCCCCACGGTAAGCTCAAGAAGGCTTGTGTTGTGGGTACTCCGACAACGATATATATAATATATAAATACTTAAATACATAGAAAACAACCATGACTCAGGAACAAATATCTGTATCATAATACAAATAAATGCCCTTACCAGGATTCGAATCCGGGACCATCGGCTTCATAGGCAGGGTCACTACCCACTAGGCCAGACCGGTCGTCAATTATTTGTCGGTAATTATTGGGAATTAGGAGTTGTGAGTTTTAATTACTTTTTGTTATGTATGTAATTGTAACGTGATGTAAAAAATTAAATTAGAAACAAGTCTTCGGTATTCTTTGCTAAATAACTTTATAACACAAAGCTTTGGAATTCAAACCATAATACCATGTGATAAAGTTCTTTTTAGAATACAATAGTTATCGGATATGTTGTGTAATTCTATATCAATTGCTTTGTTGACCACATCGATCAATCATCACCCACAACCTTAGGCTGACCTGACAATACGACAACAACCTATTGTAATACTATCTAAGCTAAATTGAACCTTAAACTACTTAAATTACAGTTTAAACTTGAATAGTTCTGTGGAAACTTAGTCAAAAGCGTGGACGTACAAATTTATTACCAGGTTTTTGTGAAATGTTTTAATGGTTTGTACGTAACAAAGTAATGTACCAACGTGATTTTGATGCCTTCTTAAGATGCAGTGGGTTCAGGCCCCTATTTCACCAACGTGACAGGTGCGACAATTCGACAAGTCTCATTGTTGCTGACGTCACAGGCATCCATGGGCTACGGTTACCGCTTACCATCGGGCGGGCTGTATTCCTGTTTGCCACCATCATTCTATTATTTAAAAAAACTTTATTATATCGACAAAAAACAGGTATTTCTCTTGCGATGTTTATGATGATAATGATGACAATTGTCACAAGATTTCAAAGAACTTTCGGTAATTCTTGACAGCAAATGAGTTCTGTGTCGGAATTTCGTGACAATTGTCGTATTTCTTGTGACAATTGTCATTAACTTCGCAAAATAAGTACTTATTAACTGGCGATATAGTGGAGTTTTGATTTTAATTAACATGTTGGTGGCAAACAACCACACCGCCCGTCTGATGGTAAGCGGTTACCATAGCCTATGGAGGCCTGTGACGTCAGTAACAGTGATGTCGACAATTGTCGGACCTATCACGTTGGTGAAATAGGGGCCAGGCAGCTGAGTTAGGTACTAGAAATCGTACCTAACTCAGCGCTTTTTTAGATCATAAAGGATGACTCACGTTAGACCGGGCCGTGTAGGAAACAAAATTTCGCAGAAATCCTAGTTCTGATTTATTATATTAATATACTGCCTTTTCACGTTCAAGAATCACCATTATAAAGGCAATCACACACGACACGAATTTCTCATAATACCGTATAAATAAGGAAAAAGTTTGCTTACAAGACTTGTTACACGAATATTGTTGTTTAACACGCCAATAGGCCAATTCAAATTTACATTTTGACATCAAAATGATATCCATTGTTAGTCGCGCGTACATTTCGCTCGTTCTTGTCCGCATATGTATTGGAAAGAGCGAGACGCACTGGCAACGCATTTAGATATCAGTTTGATGTCACAATTTAAGTTTAATTGGCCTCCAGGACATATATTACATTTGTATGGGTTCGAAAACGTAAAAGTATCATGTTACGGGTTGTATTTATTTTACAATGTAAACATGGCAAACAAGCAAACAATATGTGCCTTAAACTTATTGTTGATATTTTCCATTTTCGCAATAAAGTTTCCGTTTTCGCTACAAAATGTATGACAAAAACACAACATGTAAAACACATCTCCGCGGAGTGCACACTGCGTGTTAATTTTTAGGGTTCCGTACCCAAAGGGTAAAACGGGACCCTATTACTAAGACTTCGCTGTCCGTCCGTCCGTCCGTCCGTCTGTCACCAGGCTGTATCTCACGAACCGTGATAGCTAGACAGTTGAAATTTTCACAGATGATGTATTTCTGTTGCCGCTATAACAACAAATACTAAAAACAGAATAAAATAAAGATTTAAATGGGGCTCCCATACAACAAACGTGATTTTTGACCAAAGTTAAGCAACGTCGGGAGTGGTCAGTACTTGGATGGGTGACCGTTTTTTTTTTTGCTTTTTTTTGTTTTTCTTTTTGCATTATGGTACGGAACCCTTCGTGCGCGAGTCCGACACGCACTTGCCCGGTTTTTTTTTTCAGAAAAGTATGGTACATAATTTTAAACTTATATTAGGTTCGCCAAACTTACGTTTAACGGCGACATGATGCACTCATTTTCAACGTTAGTACCTTAATCTAACTTACATTACTAAGGTTAATACATAATGATAACATATGATAACTTATGACAAACATCATTAAAACATCTTTTTTTAGCAGAACAATTTCTTCTATAATGCCTAAGTTAAAAACATCGAAAGAAGAATAAATATTAACTGTATTTCCCGGCCTATTGAAGCACTTGTTATCATACCCTTTTGACCTACATCGCATGCTTGTTACATAAACATTGTATTGTAGGTTTTTGTACCAATCGATACACACTAGACGATGTTTGTGTAGGTATCTCATTATTTTTTAAGGGTCACAGGGTTTTCAAAGAAAAAGTTACACAAGGGATGTTGACTGTATTTGAAGTAAATTACTTATTTCACATCATGCATAAAAGTCTAGCATAAGTTGCTTTCTCGCGCGCGAGTCCATACTTGAAGACGCGCTGGATTTATGGCACATTTATACTCTGGCAAACCGACCTTGTTAGTAGAAAAAGGCAGCAAATTTAAAAAATGTAGGCGCGAAGATTTGACTTATAGAAAATTTGAATTTCGCGCCTTTTTCTACTGGCAAGTTGGGTGTGCTTCAGTATATTTTTTTCGATAAAATAACCTTTTGGTGCGCGACATTACCTCCGACTGCTTTGCTGTCGCAAACTACGTATCAGAAATCGGCGTACGGAGCACAGATTCTGTGCTCCGTACGCCGATTTCTTCTTATATCCAATAACTAATACAGGGTGATTTCGGGGTCGTGGAGCAAGAGAGCCAGACATCATACAGAATCCAAAGATGAGCCTAATGATGTTGTTAGTTATTGTTTATCACCAATAATGATGATTATTTTCCAGATGAAAAGTAGGAATAAACATTTTTGCATAAAATTTGGTGACCCTACTCAAGGGGTGACCATAATTTCTTAGTATAACATTAATTTTACTTGAAAAATAAGAATAATTAAAGTAATTATCTTTTAATCAAATACTACCATATGATAATGTGGATCATTTACAGACTCAGAAAAAGTGGTTCTGGATCACGACCCAGAAATCACCCTGTATAAACCCAGCTTTTCCCAACCTACAAAATAACCTCAACCCGGAAATCACCCAGTGTGACCCGTGAAGGAAATGAGCATTGCTGAAAATTGGCGCAGAGCTATATTTCTGTACACGCGCGTAACGAAGGGCGTTGATTTACGAGCCACGGATGTGGCCTTTACCTACTTACAGTCGAGTTCATAAATATGTATACATTCTTTTCAACTTTATGCAATGAATTGAGGTGTAAAAATGTATACATATTTATGAACTCGATTGTACAACCTCGAACACAGCTACGGAATATTAAACTTTGGATTTATTTAGAAAAAAGTCCGAAAATAATTCTGAAGTATATATTTTATATGTATTAGGTTACATTTTAGGTACATGACATCAAATACTATTTGTGATACTTAATTAAAAGATCTCTTTTCTCAAAAATTTCGACCTAAAATCAAAACTACCCGTAGGTTCAATTTTGTCTCACTCACGACGAAACGATGATGTGAGGCTCATTCTCACTTTGCTGGCCTAGGCCGGCAATGTACGTATGACAATCTATTGACGGCCACAAAGTGATGTGATGTTACGAAGTATGTTCTCATGCAAAAGACCGTCAGCGCGATTCGGGAAATGAATTAGAGATACACTAGATATGAAATAGTAAAGATATGTGCTGTTCCACGGCAAAAGGTACCTTATGGCTATGCGACGTAAGCGCCAGCCGCCATCTTCGACATGCATATTATCTATCCACATATCTTTACTATTTCATATCTAGTGAATCTCTAATTCATTTCCCGAATCGCGCCAAGTATAGTTATATCCGGTTTGGAGAAAAGTCAGCTACTTTTAAATTGCTATCAAATAACACTAACAAAGCATATTAAATACATTACCTAACTTGGCTTACGTTTACCAAACAAGTTTTCCATATAATATCCAGACAATTCGGTAGTCTTATAAACACGTTATTTAAGATAATAATGTCTTGTTTTTTATAGAACGGAAATGCCACCGCATGTGAGGTCAAAATGTATTTACCTACACAAAGTTATAATTGCGGTCAAGTCTTCATTATACAAGTGAATTTTATATGTGGTTTCTGCTTGTTGACCTGTAAAGTAAAGTTGGTAATAAAAACAGGTTTTACACCCGGAGATGGTCACGTTCTTTTTTTATGATAATGTGGCAATGACTCGACCTCAGTGTGTGTTTAGTTCTTGGTAATGTTATATGCGCATTTTATGCTTATTGGGAAATTCTAATTGAGTTCTATTTTTAGTTAATAAGCATATGAGTAAGATAACTTATGTCGCCAAGTAATTGTAAAAGTGAATAGACAAGAAAATGATAGAATTTTAAACGTCAAGTACCTATATACCTATAAAAATATATGTGTATTATAGTTTTTTAAACAGGTAATGATAGTAAAGTGAGCTCATAAATTAATAAAAGAGTTTACAATATTATTATTGTCCTAAGATACAATGATAAATTTTAAATTAACTTAAAATAGCCAATAAGCAATTTAAAATTCGACTAGTACCTAAATAACTATAGGTACTTTTACAGTACATCTGGTGCTACATTACGGCACTAGGTGCTATAATAAGCACATTACGCAACTACGACAAAAATTTAAAGGGCCAGTACTGTAAAACGTTGTAAATAACTTAATACACCCCATTCGACATAGGATTCACTTCGATAATATGCATTACATATTTTTAATCAGAAATAATGTAAACATTAAAGAGCACCCGACTGTTATTTAAATTAACCACCATTACCAAATATATTTAATTGGTGGTCATAATTATTAAAATTACCGAAATATTTCGATTATTTGTGTCGCTTCGAAGAAATTAAACCGGACAAGTGCGTGTCGAACTCGCCCACTGAGGGTTCCGTACTTTTTTAGTATTTGTTGTTAGAACGAACGTCAACAGAAATACATCATCTATGAAAATTTCAACTCGCTATCACGGTTCATGAGATATAGCCGGGTGTGGTGACAGACAGACGGACAGTGGAGTCTTAGTAATAGGGTCCCGTTTTTATCCCTTGTGTACGGAACCCTAAAAGCACCTCAAAGCATGTGTAACTTACTCTTACAATTGAATTTCGCGACGTTAGCAGTTCCTTTTTCCGCGCATGTCACATTTTGGTTGTATCTTATTAAACCTCATTTTATAGCCTTGTTATATCTGAGCAACACTTTAAAGCCACATTTCCAATTAGGCTTATCTGCTTTAATCGGTTTTCTGAATTTAAATTCATTTAATGTGTTTTGCAAAGCACTTTGTCAAATTCGCAGTAACTTTTGTATAATTTTGGATGTTTGAAGCGTTTTGGCGGTCAATTAAGTTGAAATTTTGCGGGAAAGATTATAATTATTATGTGTTTTATAAGGTATATATTGCGTGTTATCTACGCGAATTTAAATCTGAAATCGGCATTAATATACACAATATTTTCATATACTGTACATTCTTACCTACCTATGTACCTAGTACTACTAAACTACCTAAACTATTACTACTTTAATGATAATGAAATGACGAATCTAATGATATGATTTTACGAAAGAATCTAAGAGCACATTTGAGCAAAAAATAAAAGTGGCAGAGATCATTCCAAGAAAAATCGACCGGACATAGTTACAGTACGATGACCTACAAAATCGTTGATCGATGACGCAGTGATGAGATCAATTTGATGACGGTATCAGATAATCATCATCAATCTTTGACCTTGAGGTTGATGTTGCATGACTGGTCTGTGAGATGGTAATAGGTTATACTAAAAGACTAGTTTTTTAGTGTTCCGTACAAAACTTTGTGTACGGAACACTTATGGGATCACTTCGGTCTTGTTTATGATCTGAATCGTTTTTCTAATAACCTGATATATTTTACGGTGTGAAGAAATCATACTGAGCAACTTTTATTATAAGAATAAGATATGTTTGTAAGTACAAAAATTAATAAAAAAATAACACAAAACTTAAATTTATTTAGAACATAAATATTTGTGCCAAAAGTTTCTCACTCAGCTTCTATGAGACCAACACTCTGAAATCACAAAAAATAGCTTTTTCATACGTTTTGACTGGTCTGATGTTGATACCTAAGTATATTATTTTTAATGGAAAAGTAAATTTTTCGCGACTTTGGGTTTGGTGCCATAGTAAAAGTTGCTCAGTATAATCGACATATTCACATCGTAAAATTTTGCAGTACGGCTACTGCTACTACCAATTGACATTTACTCTAGTGACAGCGTAAAAACAATCGCTGTCCATCTCGCTCGCACTGATGTATTGGTGCGAGGCGGTGCGACTGCTCTTATTGGACAATTTTGTCTTTATTTCTTCTACTTCTTCTTCCTTGTCCTAACCTCATGGCTGAGGGACGTGACGAGTGAGGGCACTCACCAGTGCTCTCCAAGCCGCTCGCTCTGTTATGGGCCCAGTGCATGCTAGCCTGCAATGTGGCGTTTGTTACCGACGTTATTCTGTCCGCCCAACGTGAGGCGACACGTCCATCCCTATGCTTTCTTGCCATGCGGCTATTTAACGTGTTTTTTCTTCCACAGTGCCAACATCTGACGTGCAAGGCGTGCTGGGGAAGAAGGCGTCCCTCCCGTGCGACATCGCGCCGCTGCAGCAAAACGACGAAGTGGTCATGGTGCTCTGGTTCAAGGAGAGCGGCGGGGAACCTTTATACAGGTAAGGACCCTTAGGGCCGCCATACACGGACTGCTTTAAGCAGTCAGTGCCGGCAGCTTCAAGCGGTCGCCGTTGGGTGATCTGCAGTTTCAATACAAAATCGTCATTCGCAATACACGACACGAACCGCTCAAGCAGTTGAACTGCTTCGGGCGGTTGACTGCGCGGTGAAATATCATCATGAGGTCAAGCTGCACAAGCAGTCCGTGTATGTTGATCATTGGGTTACTGCTCGAGCAGTCCGTATATGGCCGCTCTTAGGGTCTCCCGAGCGTCGGCGGCTATAGTCAACTCGCAACCGCGCGACTGGTGGCAGCGGCGGCGGCACCAGGTTGGAGTGAGACACAGCGATCGAACCTTTCGTTACCACCTGCTCGACGCAACGTCGCCTCAACTGCGCAGCGACACCGTTCCCCATAGAGCTGACTAGACATCGACGCTCAAAAACGTTGCGACGCTTAAAAGACAGAGGGCTATCTATGTTCAGCTTTGAATAAAAAGTATAAATAAGGGAGATACAGTTCTGCAATTCAGGACTGTTTTATTGGAAATTTCCGCCTCTTTAATAATATTCAATTTAGACCTCTTCATCATCATCATCATCATCTCAGCCATGAGACGTCCACTGCTGAACATAGGCCTCCCCCTTGTGGGGGGTGAATGCCATAATCGCCACGCTTGGCAGGCGGGTTGGCGATCGCAGTCGTGTACACCGAATTTGAGGGACGCTGCTGCCCGTCCACCGGTGGCCTTGGACGTAGTTTAAGGACATACTCGGGTCCGGGTTTAGACCTCTTAAGTATTAATATATTTGAGATATTTGTGGAAAAATAAATATCTTCTTTTTTCCGTCTTTTTTTGTATACGTATAATTTTTGAAATTATTTGCGTGGGAATGAACGCTTGAATACATCTTTTGATTTATCATTTCAAATTCAATGATTAGGAGTAATTTTAGGAGTAGGTAGTATCTCTATTTTCACTATTTTGAATTGGACTATTTTCTCACAATCAAATCCCAAATTCATACTGGTTATTATAATTCAGTGGCGGATGCTATATGTGGCAAGTCCATAATTCGCATAATGGATACCTAGTAATATTCGCATTGAAAACATATTCATTTCTATATTCGTATCTAACATTGTACCTATTTCTAGCTAATTTGAATACCTACAAACACGGACTAGTCTATCAATATAGAAGCTTTAATTTAGGAATAAGATACTTCGAGTATACACGTGTATTATGTAAATGCTTTGTATGCCTTTGATGAATATGCTATAGCGTTCACCCGTCTGAATGGAGGTAGAATTCCTTCCCACCTCCATGTAGGTTTGTAGGTACCTAGGTAAGATCTCTGGTTTATCTATTTCAGATTTCGATAGATGTTACTTGAGGCATGAATGGATTAAATGTGAATAAAGCTACAGAGTCAACTACTCTGCCTCCGATACCTACAGACGTCAAAGATATGTTTACACTTTTGCACCCTACTCCTTTGTAATAAGGCGAAAAATGTAAACATATCTTTGACGTCGACTATACAGATTGTTTACAAGAGGGGTTAACGCAAAATAGTAGTTTTTAAATTGAATGAAGTCATTTTTTTTCAAACGGCAATGCCTTTATAAAAATCACACGGAGACTAGAATTATATTTGCAAGGACAGACACCAAGCAAAACCTTAAAAGGTTAAAGTTGTCTCGAAAAAAAACAAAAACATACCTAATTTTCATTGTATTTCGTTACCCTACAATCCCTACATATCTTTTTAACGCCCACTGCTGAGCATAGGCCTCTCTTCGAGTAGGTACGCCACTTATCCCGGTCCTGAGCCAATCACATCCAGAAGTGACCCGCAATCTTCCGAATGTCGTCCACCCAACGAGCCAACGCCAATATTATTACACGACTGCCCAAAAAGAAGAGTGTATTGTTTTATATTTAATTTTCTTCTTTGTTATTAACAATCTTTACTATCTTAATTAGCAACAATTATATTCATGCCTTCCATTCCCCTGAACAACGTTACCATTATTACGCAACTCACATCCACTTTAGTTGTTCGGAGAAAAATGTATTTCCATTATTCAGAAAGGTTGTATCGTTTATTATGGGATAAAAATAAACTACATTGATACGAGAGACGTTTCCGGAGCCGTGCGGAAATACGGACATGTTTGAGCGACAGGGCGTATTCGAGCCTTAAGCCTACTGGCCTATTCGAACGTCAACGTACACTGATATCAGAATACATCTAACTGATGTCTGATGTTTTCCAAATTTTTTCAATGGCCACTGCATCCCTGGCGGATGATTGTTGCACCGCTGTGTCAAGAGCGGTTGAAACGGCTAATGCATTTCCGCTTATGGCTATACAAGCCTATCGCTGCACGGCACTTCTTGCCGCATAAGTCGCATGTGTGAATTAGTTGAGCCTCTGGATCCGAGACCCGGCTACCAGCCCGGAGACGCCTCTGTGTCTTTTAAATTTAATCTAAGCGAACGGTGCTAGTTCGCAGACGTTTCTGCTTGTTAAAACTAAATTTAGTACATATTACCCATACTAAGCGGTGAATTTCCAATATGACATGGAACTCCGATGGCTGTTTAAGAAGTGTACGGCTTACGGTAGATGTCGGGTCCCCTAGACCCTAAGGTGGAAATATTCGCTAGCTATGGATGGAGTCTTGGTGGGTCATTTGGCAGCGCTGGAGGATACTCCAGCGCTGCCAAATAAATCCAGAGGGTCGATAGACCCTCACTGAGAGAAAAATCATCACCAAGAATTAAAAAACAGTTCTGTACTGGGGGAAAAAATGAAGTTTTAGTAATAATTATGGACGTTTCACTATTTCTGTAAAGTTTATTTATTTCTACAAACAGCTCAGTATAATCCCAAATATAATTTCAACAAACAGATAATAACTAATAGAAAACAACTAATAGAAAGCAAGAACTTATAGAAATTGCAAAAGTCAATTTGTTCCTATTAGTTAACTCTCCTTGTCCCCGGATTAAGTTTATTTTTAGGGTTCCGTACTCACAGGGTAAAACGGGACCCTATTACTAAGACTTCGCTGTCCGTCCGTCCGTCCGTCCGTCCGTCCGTCCGTCCGTCTGTCACCAGGCTGTATCTCACGAACCGTGATAGCTAGACAGGTGAAATTTTCACAGATGATGATGATGTATTTCTGTTGCCGCTATAACAACAAATACTAAAAACAGAATAAAATAAAGATTTAAATGGGGCTCCCATACAACAAACGTGATTTTTGACCAAAGTTAAGCAACGTCGGGCGGGGTCAGTACTTGGATGGGTGACCGTTTCTTTTTTGCTTTTTTTGTTGTTTTTTTTTTGCATTATGGTACGGAACCCTTCGTGCGCGAGTCCGACTCGCACTTGCCCGGTTTTTTTGTAATTCTAAGTGTATTTTTGTTGTACTTTTCTCTCAGTGCAGAGGCCGTGAGTTCAAGTCTCACCCAAGGCAGTAATTTTTCCACTTTTAAATTTATTCTAAGCTTCACTGATGTCATTCAGCTATCGTCACTTTCGCTCGTACTTTCCGTACATGTATCGGCGCGATCGAGACGCACGATAACTAAATAACATGATTCAAATATCATTTTAATGTCAGTGTACGTTCGAATTGGCCTGTTATGTTGAGCGACAGGGCATATTCGAGCCTTATGTTAACGTCATAACATTCGGATGTTATTCCTGATTCTTCCGTATGATGTAGGTGTTTTGGCAGCCTGATTTCCCCAAAACGTAAATCATAATATTTAATATATTTGTTTTACTAGGTAGTGAAATGTCCTGTAAGAAGGAAATATTAGTGATGGTTAAATTCCTTGTATAATGGCGGTAATAGTAAAAATAGTATTATCATCTACAAGAGAGAGACACTGCACTTTAACGGCCACCCCACACTAGCGTCTTATGAGCGTCGTCTAGTCAGCGCTGTGGCAAAATGGCGTCGCAGCGCAGTTGCGTCAACGTTGTGTTGAGCAACAACCATAGGGTCGACTAGACGCCGTCGCTCGAGAGACATTAGTGTGGGATGGCTCTAAGTACCTCTCTTACAATTGTTTTATTTTAATTTGCCCTATATCTTACAGCTACGACATCCGCGGCCGCACCGCCAACCAGCCGAAGCTATGGTCGTCCCCATCCGTCTTCGGGAACCGCGCGTACTTCAGAGCGAGCGCAACGCCGGCCGTACTGATGGTCGACAACGTCATAGCGGTGGACGCGGGACTGTACCGCTGTAGGGTCGACTTCAAGAATTCTCCTACAAGAAATCTGAAAGTTAACTTCACTGTTATCAGTAAGTATCATCATCATCATCATCATCTCAGCCTATATACGTCCCACTGCTGGGCACAGGCCTCCTCTCGAGCGCGAGAGTGCTTGGGCTATAGTCCCCACGCTAGCCCAATGCGGATTGGGGACTTCGCTCTGGTCCCCCCGTCTTCGGGAACCGCGCGTACTTCAGAGCGAGCGCAACACCGGCCGTACTGATGGTCGACAACGTCATAGCGGTGGACGCGGGACTGTACCGCTGTAGGGTCGACTTCAAGAATTCTCCGACAAGAAATCTGAAAGTTAACTTCACTGTTATCAGTAAGTATAGCTCATCATTATCTGTGGCATTCGGGCAGCAGTTAGAGTGAGAGAGATAGTCATGTTAGACAGAGACAGAGACACTGCATTGTCTATGCTCGAAGCTTATAGATAGTCGCAGCGAGAGAGAGTCACAGAGATAGTCATGATGTACAGACTACAGAGACACTGCGAGTTAGAGTAAGATAGATAATTATGTTAGTAAGAGACACTATGGGTCTCGGGTGCCGTCGCTCTGGTCCCCCGTCTTTGGGAACCGCGCGTACTTCAGAGCGAGCGCAACACCGGCCGTACTGATGTTCGACAACTTCATAGCGGTGGACGCGGGACTGTACCGCTGTAGGGTCGACTTCAAGAATTCTCCGACAAGAAATCTGAAAGTTAACTTCACTGTTATCAGTTAGTATAGCTCATCATTATCTATGGCATTCGGGCAGCAGTTAGAGTGAGAGAGTTTTGTCACTTTTAAGTACTTTGGAGGTCAATTCTCCCAGTAAGTTGAATATGGACAGCTAAAAAAATACGTGTCAGTTATTTTAGACTACTCTACCTACATAAAAATAAATCAAATCGGAGCCGGACAGTTGGGTACCCTTCCTTGTGAGCTACGGAAGCTTTCCATGCAACTGCACATCTTTTAAATTTTTACCTTATCCATGGTATTTTGTTGCAGTACCTCCAAATCGGCCCACGATATACGACTCCAAAAGAAGAGACAGGACGAAGCTAGTGGAGCCTTATAACGAAGGATCAAATGTGCAGCTAACCTGCGAAGTAGAAGGAGGTGAGTTAGTAAAAAAATAACGATCATATAGTCATGATAACAATCATATTTAGTTTAGTGGGCTAGTGTAGCTACGAAGTAGATGCCAAGTGGGCGCGGACGCGGCAGGAACAGTCAGAAATAGTGGGACGACTTAGTTTCCGTAACAACCGTCCGGAAGAAACACTAAATCGGGAGTTATGGAGACGAAAGAGAAAGCTGTGAGGCACCTGAATGAGCTAGGAAAAAAAGTGAAAGGCTTTTGGCCAGCTGTGAGACACCTGAATAAGCTAGAAAAAAAAGTGAAAGGCTTTTGCCCAGCTGTGAGACACCTGAA
This sequence comes from Cydia fagiglandana, assembly GCF_963556715.1. Lineage (NCBI taxonomy): Eukaryota > Metazoa > Arthropoda > Insecta > Lepidoptera > Tortricidae > Cydia > Cydia fagiglandana. The sequence continues at coordinate 1,153,233 of NC_085949.1, read as the reverse complement.
TAAGCTAGGAAAAAAGTGAAAGGCTTTTGGCCAGCGGTGAGACACCTGAATAAGCTAGGAAAAAAGTGAAAGGCTTTTGGCCAGCTGTGAGACACCTAAATAAGCTAGGAAAAAAAGTCGACCATGGGAAATACTACTTAAAATGTATGAAATAGCGGTTAGGTATTATCACTTTTGAGACAAGTTTCTTTCTCTCTCAATTAAACCAGTGATTTATTGTCATCACTTTCAATTTCTAAAGGGTCAATCACTGGTCGGTTTGTAAAAATACTACATGATATTGTTATATTATAAACGGAAGGTACAATTAGTCCTATAGAAAGCATTTACAAAGGAAAATATCCCTAATATTCCAGGTATGATTAAAGCAACGCATGCGGACCTTAACGAGACGTATTTGTGGTAATGTTACTGCAGCGCGGCACGCAATATTCTGGGTTTCTTTATAACCGTCAATTGGTTGCCTGCCTGTTGTATATGGATGTATATAGTACATTATTGTCGAGGCTCGGAAGTAGCTACTTGCAGGCTGAGGATTCGTTTTAAACGGACGACCTTGGGAGTCCGTTTAATTGAATCCGAAGCCAGCAAGTAGCCTTCCAGCCGAGTCATATATAGTGCTTTTCTCAAAAATGGTGCAAGACATATAAATATTATAGACATATTTTACAAAAGCAACATTCTTACGTATATATTTTCACAGAAAAAAGCCCTTGCCGCCTTTTTATTTTTTTTATAAAAAAATAGAAGTGTATTTTTCTGCCGAAAATGCGCCAACCTATTTGAGACACCTAAATAGTCGTGGTACTAATCATCTGTTTGGCTGTTTAATGGGCCTGTGCCTTCAATTGATATGGCCATTTCAACTTTTAAAAAGTTTGGAACTCGACAAATAATGGAATTTTTATGCAACATTGCAGTCCCAAAATCGAGACTGCAATGTTTTTAACTTTTTAATTTTTGACTGACCATAAACTACACGCTTCGCGACCTATTTTTTAGACGGCAAAGTCGACTTTGCCGTCCATTTTTGAGAAAAATTATTTATTATACGAAATAGGGACATACAAACTTGATAAAAGTACAAATGTGATTTTTTCCCCTTTAAGTACCCACCCTCTTTTTGGTCCCTCTTTGTAGTATTTGAAAATAGAAAGTGAACTTCAGACATAATTATAATATTACTAAAGACGAACCAAGCATATTAATATCGTCTAATAAAATCAAACAAAGGGGCTGTGGTTAATATACATTGAATTGTGTAAAAATATTTTTTATAATGTTAATATCTAGAGAGGAAAAGGTGGACTACGTTTATACCGGGTGTGGCCTGTAATACGAGCAAAAAATGTAACTGTAGGCTGTACTTCTCATACTGACCAACATTTGTTCAGCAACTTTTAAAAATAACTTGTGGTTTGATTTTTAATACACTTTAAAGTTTATTCTAAGACGCAATGTATTGCGAATTTTGTTATGTTTAAGGCACGACAAGCAACGTCAATCACAAATGATATGGCATGGCGATGGCGTCCATTGAAGATAATATTTATTTTGTATGAAAAATAGGAAGTCTAAATACATCATAATTTTTAAAAGTTGTTGGACAAAAGTGTCACCGTTTGAGGAGTACAATCTAAACTTTAATTATTTGCTCGTGTTACAGGCCACACCCGGTATATAGAAATGCGTTCTTGAGCGGTCGTCCTTTTCTTCTTAATTTCCTTAGGCTTAACTGTTTCAATCAAATGAGAACCTTTCACGAACCAAATAAAGTATCTCTTCTATTGATTCATGCCTCAATCAAACGAAATTCATCCCAATTAAATATACAACAAGGTTCAAATTACAAAGAGGTATTATTTTGTATGTTGGGTCTTAGCGAGGTTTAATCAAACTGGTGTGATTCCGTTCTCTGCTTCATTTATTAGTCACAGTCAATCTGAGGCTTGTCTGTTTGTTTAGTTATTCTAGCTCAAACCCAATACCTAGGTAATCTAGACAGACTAGACTGATTGATACGCTTTAGTTAGCTGTCGTTTATTAGTACATGCTAAACTAACTGCCGTATTCGAACTTCAAGATATTCACAAGAGACGACACGTACTAGATCCATTCTAGATACGTTATAGTTTAGATATCAACTAGTTCTCTTTTGCAGCGCGATTCGGGCAACCAATGTCACTTTTACGTTAGATAGAGTAAGATATCTATTAGATGTGAATTGGATCTCTAAGTCATATCCTGTGGAAATCGTTCAAGAGTATCTCCAGAATCGCGCAAATGTCAAATTGGACAGGTTAGATCTTAAACATATCGTTATCGTATCTTAGTGATGTCTATTTTATAATCCGAATCGGGCCCTAAGTCTGAATTTTGTCTTAGTTTAAATTACTAGTTAAGTGAAAAAAGATTGAAGTAAGAAGAGAAAAGTTTTCGTTTAAGATGGCAAGAGGGAAGATACGTTACTTTTGTATTGTTAGCCAAGAGAAGAAAAAATCTTAGCATAGTTTGTTAAAGGAAATGAATGTTGTAGCTTGCAAAAAAATGGTTAATTCAAATACTATAAAAGTGTAGGTTTAGATGTAGTGCATAATTGTTTTGCATCGTATTTTCTTAGAAACGTTCGTATACATATTTGTCATGCTATGTAAATGTCAGTACTATTTGTACTAACTGAAATAGCAAGACACGTTCGTAAATTTCACGTAAGTACAAAGTACACCTTACGAAACAAACTGCCCTATTCGAACTTCAAGATATTCACAAGAGACGACACGTACCTAATACTAGATCCATTCTAGATACGTTATAGTTTAGATATCAACTAGTTCTCTTTTGCAGCGCAATTCGGGCAACCAATGTCACTTTTACGTTAGATAGAGTAAGATATCTATTAGATATGAATTGGATCTCTAAGTCATATCCTGTGGAAATCGTTCAAGAGTATCTCCAGAATCGCGCAAATGTCAAATTTGACAGGTTAGATCTTAAACATATCGTTATCGTATCTTGGTGATGTCTACAAGATATCTAATAGATGTCCATTTCAAAATCCGAATCGGGCCCAAAGTCCCTTGCCATGTCTGTCTGTGTTGAACGGATTTTCATGCGGCTTTCACCTATCAATAGAGTGATTCTTGAGTAGTGTATAATTTATTAACCCGTACGAAGCCGGAGCGGATAGCTAGTACCTAGATATATATGTACGGACAGTTGCGAGCAAAATGCAGGCGCGACTGATATCATTTTGTTTTCTCAATGTATTGGCCTCATGGCATAAAAACCAACCTCCAATATTTCGATGAATGTCCGACCAGCGTCCCTGAAAAGTTACTAATTCCAGCGAAACCATTAATCTTGCTGACAAGTTGTCATTTCGATGCTAAATTGTATTTAGTGCTGTTGGCGCTATCGCGATCTGGTCACGACACCTTGTAGCTTTACTACGAACATTGGAGGAATTATACTGCGTGGGTCATTACATTAACGAAAAATGTTACGGTAGTTTATTAACCCAATTCATTATTAATAAGCTCTCTCTAATTATAATCAGTGTGTTTAATTAAAAAAAAGTATTGACTAATAAACATATATCCTCGTAAGGCCATATGTGCATCAGATATATCGGAGCGGCCAAGGTACTCAATAATATCTCAACACACACCCTCGGCTCGATTCTGAAAATGAATTAGATCTCTCTACTAGACCTCAACAAGTTACGATATGGATAATTTAAAGATATTTGTAAGATAGATATGTCAAATTTGACGTTTCCGCGATTCTAGAGGCCCTCTTGAACGATTTCGACAAGTTATGACTTAGATATCCAAGTCACATCTAGTCGATATCTTATGTAAATCTAGTTGATCTCTATATCGTCTCTAGATCTTGTGATTATCTCGTTTCCCGAATACGCGTGCCTGACGCCTTGACAATAGATCTGATGGTGTGACTATACAAAATAATGGAATAAACCATAATATATTGTGTTAGGTATGTAGTTATTGAGTTAATTAAACTTCAAAAGTAGTATTTCGCCATGTTGGTAATTATTTTAGAAGTTTTAACAATAATGTAGGCAGCTTTACAGAAAACGCTTTTTAATACATAAGCCGTAATGTAACATCGATCAACCTGTCCAAAGTTTCGATAACTGCGGATAAAACAATATAACTCCTATCATGTTTACACCAATATACGAAGCTTACTTTCTCAACTATGGAAATATAAACCTTGTTCCCATGTATTAAAGTGCAAAATTCGAATGACACAGGCTACTCAGCGCGATAGAGTAGCGTACATTTATAACATAAATATTGTTCTTTTTCCCTATCCTTTTGTTCGTTCGACGAAACAATACAACGAACTAATCAAGGCTTTACTTTATTGTGTGCCTAATCTAAGGGGTTTTGTTCTGTTTCTATGAGTTGGCGGAACGTTTTAGGGAACGAAATATTTCTATCTTCATCATAATAGCCCTACACAGGCAACGATGGACAATTAACCTCCCCCACAGATTTTTACAATGAATAAAGATCGATAAAGGAAGGCACTTGCAACCTCTCTGGTGTTGCATGGTGCCCTTTCGCCGCAAAAGCGATTAATTCTTTTGTTTAATCGCTTAGTGTAGGAGATAAGACAAATACAATGGAAGCTTAAAAGCAAACACTTGCCACCATTCATGCCAATATAAGAAATAACACTAATTGATAAAAAAAACAGCAGTAAAACAACACAAAATTGCCCAAATGAGTTATTTGAGGCAAAAGGTATTAAACTTAACAAAAGTAAATATGTATGTCATTTCATTAAAAATAATTAAGATTGTTCTTAATTTATTATGCTAATAAGAGAATGTTCTCGAGAAAGTTTGAAATTTTCCGGAAATTTCTTCGGAAAAGTATTCTTAGAAACGAGAACGTTCTCATCGGCATATCACTAGCGGTAATTGCTTATCAACAGGCGATTTGTCTGCTCGTTTTCCCCCTATACCTCTAAAAAAAAACTATTTGTCAACTTTAACGATTTTTTTATAGGCATCATATCATCATCATCATAATAATCAGCCTTTTATATCAGCATTATATGTATAGCCGTCACTTGTTTAGGTCCTGAGCTAATATCATCCAGAAGTGACCCACCCTCCGAATGTCAACCAACCGACGAGTCAACGTATGCATGGCATCCACTTTAGTCTGCCATTTGAGGGTAGATTTTGTTTAATTTTATTTAAATACCTAAAGATACAGAGTATAACTATCAACTCTTTCACAGGCCGTCCAAGACCCTGGGTGACCTGGTACCTCGAGAACACAGTCATCGACGACTCCTACGAGCAGCGTGGCGACGGCGTGACTGTCAACACGTTGACATTCCCCAACGTCGGCCGGCAGCACCTCAATGCGCGGCTGGTCTGCCAGGCTGCCAACACCAATTTGGCGCCGCCGCAGACTAAAGTGCTCATATTGGATATCAATTGTGAGTTTTGTTCTTAATTCCTTCTCGGTTTCTCTCAAGACCCTGGGTGGTCTGGTACCTCTAGGACACGGTGATCGACGACTCCTACGAGCAGCGAGACGGCGTCACCGTCAAGACGCTGACGTTCCCCAACGTCAGTCGGCAGTACCTGAACGCGCGGCTGGTCTGCCAGGCCGCCAACACCAACTTGGCGCCTCCGCAGACTAAAGTGCTCATATTGGATATCAATTGTGAGTTTTCTTCTTAATTCCTTCTCGGTTTCTCTCAAGACCCTGGGTGGTCTGGTACCTCTAGGACACGGTGATCGACGACTCCTACGACCAGCGAGACGGCGTCACCGTCAACACGCTGACGTTCCCCAACGTCGGCCGGCAGCACCTGAACGCGCGGCTGGTCTGCCAGACCGCCAACACCAACTTGGCGCCGCCGCAGACTAAAGTGCTCACATTGGATATCAATTGTGAGTATTCCTCTTTATTCTTTCTCTTTTCGCGCAGTCGCGATTGAGATGGAATGCTACTAAAGTAGGTATACGTAATAGTAGTCAGGTCGACGTTGGTTAAAGTTGCTCCATTAAAACATCGTTCAAGTTTAATTTTGTACGTAAGTCATTCAGTTCTACCCGCTTTAGCCAATTAGCGGTATCTCAAATCAAAATTTTATGCAAACATACCTATACCTACTTTAAATTATTTATCTTAAAATTCCGTTTTCAACATTATTTATTTATGAAGGCAAAATTGTGTTACCTGAATACGCTTTGCGCTAGAACGCAAAATCTAGACATTATTTTTGATTTGATCGCTGCCAATCTCTGACTAATTGGATGACAGCGACGAATTTATTTGAAACTACAAATTAAATCAAAGCTAGTCCAATTAAAATAAAACGCCAGCTAGTAAAATCTCACCGATCCTGCTCTTTTACTGCTCGCATTTATACTAAAAGCATGTAATAAGAGCACAACGTTAGTTCTAAGTAAATCATTAGGAAAAGAAGTAAGAATTTTCAAACGTTAAAGGCACGGTTTCAAACTACTTCTAAATCTGGGTCACGCGGTACTCGAGTAATAACATCAATTGAGTGTAGAACTGAACAATGGATATTTCACCAAAGATCGTTGAAGCTGAAACAGTTTTACGCTTCATTATTATGAATGATTCTGGTCTACCAACATCGATATCTATATTGATTTAATGGTCCGGTACCGTGCTAAGAGTAGAAACGTACAACAACTAAGGATATGGGGGCAATTTTACTTCGCAACAAATCAAGTAAAGACTTAAATACGTATCATAAATACGAATACCTAATGGACCTACATGTATTTTGATTTATATATTTGGACGATACTAGGACTTTACATTTAAATAAATAGAAATGAAGAATTACGTTTGTACATAACTCTTTATGTAAGATTTGGGCGAAATTTGGCCTGCAAATAGCTTATTACCCGGATTCGTATCATGCATATAATGTACTCGATGTCATATTTCGTGATTTGCTTAAGGATGGTCTTTACGACTTATATTTGAAAACCAAGGATCCCACTATATCTTAAACTAGTTAATTATGTGAACAATCAATAATTAAGTAAAGACTCGCTAACTTACAAGCCTTTTGATTTATTGCAGTGAAGCCAATTACAGTGACGATACTAACCAAAGAGAAGCAAGTATCAGCCGACAAGAGGTACGAGATTGAGTGCAAGACGACAGGCTCGAGACCCGAAGCCTCCGTGTCGTGGTGGAAGAACAACAGGCAGCTGAAGCGTATGGCAAAGAATGTAAGTATCGGAAGATAAGTGCAATCATTTTATCGAAAATGGGAGTTAATCACGTATCTTAAGTTTTCAAATCACTTTTAGTGTTTCTGGGATGGTAACATTGTCCCCGTGGTCTTGAAGAAAGACTGCTTAAAGTTGTCATCAGCATCTTCTAGCAGCGCGAGTTGTTTCTAAAGGCCTGACCACGACTTTGCGTGACTGGCTTCGGCTAAGGCGAAAACTATAGGTGAGAACGAAAAGTTCGATCGCTATGTCTCGCTCCAACCCATGGTTGTCGCCTTAGCCGAAGCCAGAGGCGCAATGCCGTGGCACTTGATCTTAATTGTTATTTTACTTGAACTGTTGGACACTAGGGACGTCACTCGGCCGACACACAACATTAACTATATCAATCCCCGATATTCATGTCCGCTTATATTTACTAATGATTGATGAATAATGAATGTGGATGAGATCCTTAAATCCACCCGATTATAATTTTATATTTTCGAAGCATTGTAACTTCATGTCTTAGCACCAACTAACTTTGCAGTTACTACTTTTATTTCGAACACTCACATTCACAGACTTACAATTTTAACTCCAATAAACTTTGCGGATGCCGGAAGTTTTGGTTGTTTTCAATCAAACTAAACTCGAGTTGCTACCTTAATCCTATGCACTTTTCGACTCAATAAACTCCCAAATCAGGCTACCAAGTGAGCTGTTTCCTGCTGTCCCCTGCTCCTTTGTGTTTTAATTAATTGATTCTTTTTAAAGGATCGCCGCTCAAAAGGCAAAAACGCTTCCTTTGTCCGTTTGTCACGGGCTCGGTCTATACTTGTGTTTTATCTCTTAGAGCTTCCGTATTTAGCTTTAATGTACCGGGATTTTAGTTTAGTTTGTACGGCTCTGTGGTTTGTGTAGTTTTTAATGATCTTAAAGTATTTCTTGAAATAATTCCATGTTCCAAGTTTGTAAACACTGTTTAAATAGAATGAAACACGAAAAACAATTAAAACTTTCACCATGAACAACGAATTTCGTTAGGATAATGAAATATGGTTTCAGGAATAAAACCAAACGAAAAATGTGACTTTATTCCTCATTTTTCCCTGGATATATTCTTCGTTTGACTTTTTTCGATTTTTTTATAATTGGATAAGATACGGAATAAAATACGTAAAGTAATTCCATAAATACTTTCAAATTTTTGAAAGCCTGTAGCTTTTCTGATCATGATAAAATCAAATTAGGGGGCATAGCTGAGGTAAACATACAAATGGCGTAAAATTATTTTTTATTTTAATAAATTAAAAATAAAACGATTCAATCCATAGATTTGTTGGTAACAAACTTACAAATCAGTAGACTTAAATTACTTTGTTATTAAGTTATTATTAACTAAGTGTGTGTATGTTAATATACAGAAAAAACTTTTTCACCTTTCTGACCAAAAAGTTTAACTTTTTAGAAACTAATCACTGTTTAGTATAAAATATATATTATTCTTTGTTACAGTTCTCAGAAAACAACGAAACACTAAGCGTCCTCAGTCTAGTACCGGCGGTAGAAGATGACGGGAGGTTCCTTATGTGCCGGGCGGAAAACAAGCACATTCCGGACTCGGCCATCGAAGACAAATGGAGGCTTAATGTGCACTGTGAGTTCTTGCACTAAACGCGTGTTTCTCTCATTGCCCTGGATTCCTTGGGAGATTTATTAACGAATTTACTGACCTGTTCATTCTTAGCGCCGACGCAACGCGGTATATAGTTGGTGACGTTTTCAAGCAAAAAGATGCCGCATTTTGCATTATATTGTTATTTTCAAAAAAGCTTTAGGTGCAGATAACGTTCTTGAAAAGGAGCTTCTTTCTTGTGAACAATTAAATAAGAAAATTAAGTTAAGAGTCCATTTATTGCAATATTTTCACAAGAAAGATGCATAAATCTAACTCTTGTACACAATTTTTGAGACTTTAATATAACAACAAATCTCAAACATTTTAAACTAGACTTTAGTGTCAACTTTACCATTCTTATATTGTTGTTTATCAAATAAGAACTTTCAGAAAATGCATTGTTAGTATTGTGCCTACATATTAGAATAGAATAGATCTTAGATTGCCCAGAGATCGGAACCAAGCCTAACTATTCATCGACCAATGCGGTATTATGTTGGCTACAATGCATGGAACAATTTCATTGTCTAACCAAGACTTAAGGCATAGTAAAACTGAAGAGCATATTATCCATTGATATTGTGTCTATTTTGTTATGGCTCTACGGTAATTTAGGCAAGGGTAAACTCGGGCAATCTCTTAATTGGTGTAAATTGTGGTACTACACTCATGGACAAATTTAGAGGAACGCAAAAAAAAAATGTTTAGTTAGGTACTAATTTTTAAATTACATACTATTTTTTTTCCGTTTCTCTATATTTGCCCATGAGTATATATATTATTCATTAATATAGCATGGAGTCATATTTCAATTTGAATAAACACCCTAAAGAATAATTTATATTTACACATTGTTCAGAGTGCGACTTTGAACGCTATTCCAATAAAACGGTTCCGCGACGAATAGTAATTTAAAAGATCGGAATGATAAACTGTTGCTCGACAGAATTGTTTTGCGATGAACGCTTGTTCGAAAAATCGGAATCGCGTTAATCTCTTGATCGACAAATCGGTTTCTCGATGAATATTCATTTTATTCAAAAGATCGATCAACTATTTAGTATTAACTAAATATGAATGCTGACAAAGCTCAGAAACCGATTAAATTTCTAAACCGTTATCATGTAAGTACTTGGTGCAAAACCTTTTTATTTTGAAACCGTTATTATTAAACCGGATATTAGGAAAACATTTCCATTTACCACTTTTTTTTTAAAGCGGTTCCAAGCCTTGCATGCTGTATCAATTTGATTTTAAAGAACTTAAACCTCGATCTTCTTAACTACTCGTATGCATAATATTTTAAAATTCATATATCAAGAATTGTCTGAGTTCACCCCTAAACCAATCTACTTAAGCTTCGTACGGTTGAAGGACAGTCAAAGGCGCAACGCTACGTTAAACCCCATTATTGTTCACAGACGTTCCGATAGTGGATCTGAGGATGGGCTCCAGTCTTAACCCGGACGAGATAAAGGAGGGGGATGACGTGTACTTCGAGTGCTCGGTGCGGGCTAACCCTAAAGTGCATCGACTAGTGTGGTTCCACGATGTGAGTATGCCAATAACCTATACGTTAAAATTGGATAAAGTACTTACAATAAATAACAAAAATTTCAGGCTTTCAAAAATATGAATGGGAACCAAGGAATAAATTAACATAAAGCACCTTTGTACTTAGTTAGTAATTTAATTATTATACGCCACAAGGTGTATTTTTTTATTAGTTAAATATTTCATCAGATTTTTAATTTAACTTTTACTCATTTTGATTCTCTTTGACTTGTCACTTATTTCTTGCAATCGTTCATGTTTAATAATGATTTTTCTTTATCTTTATTTAAATATTAATAATGAGGACCAATTTCAAGTTCTGAATGAACTTATAAATGTTATAAAATTATAATTATTACTAGATAATTTCGTCGGGTGACAAGCAAAAATCATTAAGTACTATTAAAAAATTGAAGTAACAATGCACTTTATTACACTTGTTACACGGTTTAATGTCCAAAAATTTCAATAGTGTTAGTTAGTGACTTTTGCTTGTCACCCGACGATTTCAAATAGTCAAAATCTCTTCATAGTTTCATCACTCTTAACTCGGACACATTTCTGGAATTGATCACTTAAAACGTGAATTTATCAATTTTGACGCAGCCTGCACTAGCCTTCCGCAACCGTCAAATAAAAAGGATCCAACTACAACAAAGATAACAAAGCATCATGAACTTTAATTGAAAGTAGATAAGGCTCATATTCCAGTGAGCCCAGATGCTGGGAATTTTGGTCAAATGCTGTCCAGGCTGTCCCAGAGTGGACAGTGAATGAATAGAACAATGCGTGAGCCGTATTTAGCTAGAATTAGATTCCATTGAAGTTTGATTGAGCGTAATGAATGGTGAATGACATTCAAACATGTACGCGGATTCTATTCTTAGCAAACTATCCTGAAATTATAAGATGCCACATAAATACTGATGATGATTAAGATCATAAAACATATTCATACCCTGGTTTGACGGGCCCAAACTTTTCCCCTTTAGGAAGTTGTTTAGTTTTTCCTCAGTTTTGTATGTTAACTTTGAAAGAGTTGTTAAAAATTTAATTCACCGACTTAATTCAATATCGTTGTTGGTTTATCAATTCTGAGACTCGTTAAAAAGTTACGTAAATATTTTAGTAGGTATTTTCAATTTCTACTATAATTAATATTATGGTAAGTATATAAAAGATATTACGCAAGGAAGCTTTTTCACAACAAAACTAAGCAGTGTACCAAAATTTTTTTTTTTATTAATCATAAGATACTTATAAGGTTTTCATCTCCCAATTGTCCCAATCTATTTAATGTTAATTTGCTGGTTATTTATAACTTTTCTTGTAATTTCACTTGGAAATTTCCTTTGAAATAGTAAAACTGAAAATAGTAAGATTAAAAAAAAATAAGTCTCCATAACATATTAACACACTTGTAACGTGATTTTAAAAAAAAATCACGTTACATGTTTGTTACTTTAAAAAACAAATTCCACATTATGAAACTACTTTACCCAACTTGCGCGTAAAGTATTCTCTATTTATTCTGTAGGAAAAATGACACTTTCCGCTCGGCCTTTTGAGGGCTATAATAAATTCCTGCAAGCCTGCAAAGAATTGCCGTCCTATGAAACTCAAAGGGGAAGTTTTCGCCAAATTAATGTTGTTCTTTTGATGCCGCTGACGGAAGCTGACTCAATTTGATTCTGTATTTTTTAAGATCAGCATGTGTAATTTCTTATTCAAATCCGTTATTTTTTTGCGTTCTGTGCATGTTGTTGTTATTTTTACAACCCTGTATACATTATGCAAAATAACCTTTAGGTAGAGTAGGACACTTTCGATATACTAGATCACGTTCTGAGGACCTATAATATTTTGTTTCTTATAAGTCTTATGACGTCATTTTCGATGTAGATCTGATCTGAGAATGTGACATTCTGAGGCGTCTTATTCTGAGTAGGTCGTCACTTTTTTAGCATAGTATGATTTGACCATATTGTTTTTTGTATTTTCTGGCATATTTAGAAGAAGAGCCATCTGCAGTAAAAATTACTACTTTTAGGAACCTCAAGTTGTTTTCCTTGTATTATTTTTATCATGAAGATACGTCTGCGAGCGATAAGACAAATTTTGTATTAAAGGAAAAATGGACAAATTCACCGCTTCCGGCAAGACTCGAACTTGCGACTGAGACCTTTTGGAAGAGCGATTGGACCGGTGTTCCAAAAGGTCGCAAGTGAGAGTCTTTCCAGAAGGGGTGAATTTTTATATTTTTCATTAATATAAAATGTGTTGTTGGGAACTCCAAGTGTTAGTAGCTCGCAGTTGTACCATCATGCTCCGCGATTGTGGCGCCATTTAGGGTCCTAGCTAAATTGGTTGTTCAATAATTACGCTATAGAATTTCCAATTTAGCAAGAACCCTAAATGGCATAACAATCCCGTGTGGTGACTATATCTACCTCCAAAAAGCAGCATGCTCGCTCCGCGGTTTGCCGACCTGTAATAGTCTATAACTTGTATTTTTTTCTAGAACACCGAGATCCTCCACAACGAAGCTGACGGCATCATCCTCAGCGCCCAGAGCTTGGTTCTCCAGAGGGTGACCAGGGCTGCAGCTGGCGATTACACCTGCATGGCAGCCAACAGCGAGGGCAAAGGCACTAGCAATCCTGTGTCCTTGCTGGTCAGATGTAAGTCAAGATTCCTTTTATCTAGGATCTCATCTGCAACCAATTGTGCTTCCTCATAGAATGGTGTCATCCAGCGGCGTAGCGTATGTGTTTGCCGCCCGGGGCCGATCAGAAATTTGCCGCCCCGTTTATGATCAACATTAGAGGTCAAACATGACAAAGTTCGGTAAAAAATTTAAGATATTTTTTCTTTTTTGGCTGGCTATCATTTATTGAGAACTGAGTGCAATTACTTGGATACTACAAAAAAAATACCTACTTAAAAACCAGAATCAGAATGCTTTATTTGTAAAACATAGGTACCTACACAATAGGTCTTAGGTAGTTAAGTATGTTATATACATTTGAACACTATGTTTTGCTAGTTGGCATACAAATGTCTAAGAGAACGACAATCTGATTCAATATTGCAAAATGTTATAACTTATAAAATAAATAAATTAAAATTAGTATTTAAAATTAAGATACAATTAAAATAGGTACAGTTCAAATACAATTATGTTTTATTGTATTGTATATGTAAAAAATTATGCAATCCTTGTAATCAAAGAGATGCCTGCTGTAGATTTTTTTTAATTCCCGCGTTTTTGCTTGTCCAACTTTCATTAGCCAAACTCTACTAATGCTAATTGGGGACACTATTTTCTGAAAACTCCTTACACCTTTCAACATAAGTTCATAGTGTTAATTGCTGCTCTGGCTTCTTTATTTGTTATCAAGCTAACAGTAAAATAAATACTGACCGATAGTGAATAAAAATAACGAACACAGCTGTGTTTATGTGTTACTTAGAAAGTTTAATAAATGCGTCCATTCCATGCACGTGTACAACTTGTGCAAGGCACAAACAATAGATAGAAGACCCAGACATTTCTTTTGGATTTTATTGCTATGAGTTCGGGAGATTCCAAGTAAGACGTCATTATAAATTTTGCTAATTACGATTTACGGAGTCTGCTCTTTGAAATTCGAGTATAAATAAGTAACTACTATCAATAGCTCACAGGGAATTAATATTTTGTTCGAGTTACGGAGTCGAAATAATTCTATATTTACCGCGTTTTTTCGATTTAAGTATTTTAGGTACTGAGAATTACGACTTAACGAGGTTCGGGTTATCGAGATTACAGTGTATTTCCAAAATAAAACAGGTTCATATTATGTAGGTACTTACCTATTACTAATTATTCGGTACCTAACTAAGGTAGAAATGTACCAAGTTTACGCACATACGCCTAAAACTTTCAAACTAGAAATATTTAATTACTCAACATTCAAATACAATAAAAATAATTAGGTAGTTACCTTTCGACAATAATTAAATAATAATTTGCAAATCGAATCTACATATTATTTTTTTCCGTAGGAGTTGCACTTAGCACTTGTTGCACCGTTCTCAAAATCGAAACAAATGACGAACTTCAAATTTGTTTGTTGTCATTACTGTCTCAGTAAACAGTTGACATAAGTTCGAGAAATAAAAATCCCACACATTCCAAAATAAGGTTTAAAGTTATAAAAATAAGGAGTAATATTATTGTACAGTAAAACAGACCCTTAAGCTCTTTCGTCCGTTCGTGTATAATCTCGGCGGGCGCTCGGAACGCCGCGCCCCGGCCGGCAGCGATCTCGACATCCACACCGCCGCCGCGCGACGTTCGTGCTACCATCGCATCAGTACGATTTGAAAATCGTGATTTCTTAATTTTTTATTTTTTAAATTCCGTGTTTGCCGCCCCCGCTTATGTGCCGCCCGGGGCTATGGCCCCCCTAGCCCCCCCCACGCTACGCCTCTGGTGTCATCATATCAATCTTAATCTTGGTTCACCTGATCTAAGAAGACGACCATTGCAGTTAAGTACAGACTTCTCCCAAGGATGTCCCCAATAACCCGTTGTGCGTGTTCCTCAGAAACCGGATCTTGATCCATTGAGCCATCTCCGTATTCAGGGTTGAGGGTTCTGGTAAAATAAAGATTTTACTTCCTTCATAATCATGAATTACCGTTCATAATTTTAAAAAAAATGATGCTTTTGATCTCGTTTGCGATCCACCTGTCACTATGGGTTGCGGTTTTTTGCGGTGTTGACAGTAATCTGCTGTCCTATCGCGACTTCGAAAATGTTTTATTGATGTTTAATTTTCCAAATTTCCATTTGAACGAACGCGTTTTATTCAAAACCTATTATACGGCCCCGACACTATCATGGATACTGACATTACTTTGACGGAATGACGTTTTTAGTGATAGTGTAGGGAGTGTCATGAAGGAATGACGGCAAGTAATGAAGTTTATTTTAATAATTTCCGTCAGTATTGGAGTTATGTCAAAGTAATGATACTAGAAATGACATTATACTGACAGTGAATTGGTTAGAATGATGGAATCAGAAATGACAGAAAGAATGATGGACGATAATGAAGTTATTAAACAAATTTAATATTTTTGAAGAAATGTCAAAATAATGACATTATACTGATAGTGAGTGGAGCGCATCACTCTAATCCCTCATTCCGTCATTTAAAGTACTTTAGAAGAAGGTTTTATACTAACAAGAGTCATTACTGGCATTTAAATCAATAAGTGAAGTATGACTTACTTGACTTAATATCCTATGTCCCCTAGATGGGGCAGAGGGCATCCACAGTGCTACGCCATCCCGTTCGGTCTTGAGCTACGCGCTTCATTTCGCTCCACGTCTTGCCAATGGTCGCCGCCTCTGCGATGATCGTCCGTCGCCAGGATTGCTTAGGGCGGCCACGTTTCCGCTTTCCTTGGGGATTCCAGTCGAGGGCTTGCCTCGGGATGTGATCGCAATCCCTTCGCAACGTGTGGCCGATCCAGTTCCACTTGCGGCGTTTGATCTGCTGGTCGATCGGAGTCTCACCACAGCGTTCCCACAGATCTACGTTGGAGATTTTCTTGGGCCAGTATACACCGAGAATACGGCGAAGACAGCGGTTGACGAAGACTTGGAGCCGACGTGAGATGTCGTTTGTGACCTTCCACGTCTCACATCCGTACAGCAATACGGTTTTCACGTTGGACTGGAATATCTTGAGCTTAACTCTCCTAGTCAGTTTCCGCGATTGCCATACAGGACGGAGTTGTGCGAAGGTCGCTTTTCCCTTGGCGATTCTCGAAGCGATATCCTCTTCGGTCCCTCCGGTTTCCGACACTACGCTTCCGAGGTAGGTAAACTTGTGAACCCTCTCCACACCCTCTGTGCCGATGAGCAACGGCAACGAGCTCGTCGCTCCGCACCTCATCTCCTGGGTCTTCCGGGTGTTAATTTTTAGTCCCGTCTCCGAAGCTTCTCGCCGTAGGTCGTCCAGTTTGGCTTGCATGTCGGCGCGCGTGTGGCTCAATAGGCATAGGTCATCGGCATAGTCCAAATCTTCCAAGACGTTGGACAGTCCCCACTCTATGCCGCGGCGCTTGCTGTTAGTGGTGTTGTTCATGATGCCATCGAGGACGACAAGGAAGAGGAGAGGTGAAAGGAGACACCCCTGGCGAACACCCGCATGAACCGGTATGTCCTCCGAGACTAGGCCGTCGTGAGTTACCCTACAAGAATACTTCCCGTAGATGGCCTTAATTATGTTCGTGATCTTCTCGGGGACTCCAATTTCGCGTAGCCGGTCCCAGATACAGCTCCACCGCAGTGTGTCGAAGGCTTTTTCGAAATCCACAAAGGTCAAGTACATTTCCCTCTGCCATTCTGATGCCTGTTCGAGTATTATGCGCAAGGTGTTGATCTGGTCCGTACACGATCGGTTGGGTCGGAAGCCAGCCTGCTCTTTGCGAAGAAGAGGTTCGACGGCCTTCGACAACCTCTCTAGGATGACCTTGCAGAGCACCTTAGATGGAATCGAAAGCAAAGTGATGCCTCTCCAATTGCCACAATCACTGAGGTCTCCCTTCTTGGGCACGGTTATAAGAAGGCCTTTGTTCCAGTCGTCGGGGAACTCTTCGGCTGACCAGATGTTCCGTAGTAAAGGCGTCAGCGCGTTTGCAGCGGTTGGGATGTCAGCTTTCAGCATTTCCGCTGTAATGAGGTCGACTCCTGGGGCTTTGCCGTTCTTCAGTGATCGGATGGCCTTCACTACTTCCTCTCCTGTAGGGGGAGACACATCAATGTCTAGGCTGCGTGCGGGCGAGCTGGCAGCAGGTGTGTGTGTATTAACGGGGTCGTTCGGGACTCGGAAGATCTCCTCAAAGTGCTCCCTCCAGCGTTGAAGCTGCCCCTCCGATGTCACAATTAACTGGCCATTCTTGTCTTTCAAGGGCTTCTTCTTCCTCTGGTTGCCGTTCCCGGCCAAGGTCTTCGTTGCCTTGTACATCTCCCTGAGATTGCCGGAGTTCGCAGCGCGTTGGGCGCAATCCGCAACACTATCAACCCATACTCGACGGTCGTGCCGGGTACTGCGGTAGATTTTTCTGCGCATCTGTCTGTATTGCAGCCTTAGGTCTTCGCGCACTGCCACGTCGCTGGTTCCCAGGAGTTGAAGATGGAGTTGGCGCCTTTCTTCGATGAAGTTCCAGGTTCTTTGTGACATCCAGTCCTCACGTGTGTATGTTTTGTGTCCAAGAACGACGGAGCTGGTCTCTGTATAGGCCATTTTGATGTGATTCCACTCAGCGTCGACTGAAGAAGTATCCGTTTCGAGAACGGAAAAGCGATTTCGCAGCTCGAGCCTAAAGGCGTCGCCTACGTCTGGGTTCCGCAGCTTATTTACCTCAAATCGTTTGCCTACCTTGGTGGTCGCTCTGGTAGCTCGAGCTACGGCTACTTTGAGCCGCACCTCGGCTACGACTAGGTGGTGGTCGCTGTCGATATCCGCACCACGACGGTTACGGACGTCGAGCAGTGATGAGCGCCATTTGGAGCTTATCGCAAGGTGGTCGATTTGGTTCTTGGTGACTCCATCGGGTGAGTTCCATGTGTACTTATGGTGGTCTCTATGAATGAATAAGGTGCCTCCGATGGTGAGGTCATTGTCCTGGCAGAAGTCCAAAAATCTCTCTCCGTTATCGTTCCGGACTCCCAGCCCGTGTGTGCCCATGTGTCTTTGACAGCCGCCGTTATCAGTGCCTACCTTGGCATTCAGGTCCCCCATGACGATGACTATGTCTTGTTTGCGAATGTTCTTTAAAGTCAGCTGGAGTGCACTATAGAAATCGTCCTTAACTTCTTCTGATGCCAAGTTTGTGGGAGCGTAGCACTGAACGACGGTTATCTTGCGGGCTTTGCTGTTAAACCGGGCTGTGATGATTCGCTCCGAGATGGGCTTCCAGTCCAGCAGGCTCTTCTTCGCAGCGTCAGTAAGGAGGAATCCCACGCCGTTTTCACGAACGTTCTCTTCATCTTCCTTCCCGGAGTAAAGAAATGTAAGGCCCCTGGACGTTCTCAGTTCTCCGAATCCATTTCTGCGCACTTCACTGAGACCGAGTATCTGCAGTTTGTATCTTAGCATTTCTGCTTCTGCTTGGGCTAGTCGTCTGTCATCGCTCAGTGTTCGCACGTTTCAACAAGCAATTCGTGTCCGTATTTTCATGCCAAAGGTCGTCGTATTATGATCGGTCCGGTTTCGCACTATATCAGTTTCAGTAATCAGTTTGGGTTTCAGGTAAGCGAGTGATTAACCCACTGTACCCTAGCCTACTGGCGGGGCTGCCACCTTAGAGCCTGTGGGCGTGCTCGGTTTTGTTTCGGGTTTCCTCCCTAGTGAGATTTGTTCTGTTTTGAGGCGCAGAAGATTCGCCTTTCGCCCTGCACCCTCGGCTCAGCTGCACTCTGATGTGGCGGCCGCGCGGTTGCGCGGTTGCAGCAGTTCCCAGGAGGAACGGCGGGGACGTGGGTGACTCGGACTGGCCAGGGTTCTGCTTCAATTTGGTGTTCCGCCACTAACACAGCAGACGGTTTCTTGGCATTTTATAGGCAATGCTGTTCTCACATACAGCGATTCCCACCAAGACCATACCCTGACTTCCCCCCCCCATAAGTGAAGTATACCTACTCTATTATCATTGATCTGAAGTTTATTTTCACTTGACTCTTAAGAAAAAAGGAAAACATGCAGAATACGATGCACAAAGAAAATCTCTGTCCCTTTCTAAAAGTTTCCATACATGAAATAAAAATTAAAGACCTTTTATTTTATGATGACAACAATTTAATTATATTTTTACCGGGAAACGCGAAAATCTAAATTTAGTTATCTGCCTCTTTATCGTTCGAATATGCAAAAGTGAGGATGATGATGATGAAAAGTGATAGAGAGGTTAGATAACGAAATTTCGAGTTTCGCGGTAGACCTCCAGATTGTGATGGATTGTGGTAGCGGCGCCGTATTGCAGGGAAATAGAATAATATTACGCAATACTCTGCGTAGGGGGCGCCTCTAGCACATACTGAGGGCTTACCGCGAAATTTCGTTTTCTGCCTCTTTATCACTCTTGCGTATTCGAGCGTTAGAGACTGATAACGAAATTTCGATTTTCGCATTTCGAATTAGACCCTCTGAATTTGCTAGTGGACCCTACGCCGACTTTTTCGTAATATTCCCTTTTGCGTTTTATTTCGTGCATGGAGTTCAATATATTTTTTAAAATATGGTCAACATCCCTATTTTGTATATTCTGTATATGGCCTTATATAATAACACGTTGTAAGTATGCATCTATCCTATAAGTAAACTCTCTGGTTTATGGCATTTTGTATTTATAAACGCGTTACTGGCCTAAATTAGCTATGAATAGTTTTGATCTTCTCGTTTTGGTCTTTATCTCTCATTTTGACTTATGTATTTGTAAGAAGGGTAAAACATATTAACTAAATCAGGCCTGTAAAGCTTAAAAAGTTTTATGACTAATTGAGAATGAATAATTAGTGTTTATGGTTGAATGTTCCATATAAGACTATCCCGTTCGAACTTGCTTTATGACGGACTCTTTTTTTATACCTCCTTACTTCGAACCTCCACAGATATTGTTTTTACTAAACGTCAAGTCAACCGCAGAAACCCCGACTAGTTTTAATCAGCAAAATCCTAACCACTGTTTTAATAATTAATATAATTATGTACAAGTATTAGTATTTTGGATACCCCAAAAACCTGTGTCTTAAAGTGGGCTATAATGGTTTGTACAAAATAAAACGAAAGAACATGTACATTAAATTACAATGAAACAACACAATAAATTGAATATAAACCAATCCAGTACTTACGGTGCACGGAAATCTCAACGCTACGACTACACATATTTCGTCGGCTAGAAGTCGTCAACTAACAAACAAGTTGTTGTGTTGCTGTTTGCGAGCGAGAAAATTCGAATATTGGCGAGAACTTTTAAATTTTAGCAGTGTTTTAAGCTGTTATTTTATATTTTAGCGCTTTGATTCACTTTACCGGATCCGAGACCAGATCCGGTGAATTTTGCCGGATCCGGTATCTTGAATAATGTGCCGGATCCGGCCGGATTACCGGATCCGCCGGACTGGATTGCAATCCCTACATATCAGGTACCTTTTTTCTTAACCAAATACGTATACATTCTTATATAACAGAAGAATCCAGTAGGTACAGTCAGCGTCGTATAGTAGGTGGCATCCAAAGTATTCAAATAGTTCGGTATACCATATAATAGGTATGTATGGCGTACCGAACTATTTGAATAGGTACTTTGGATGCTACCTACTATATGATGCTGATTGTACTTTAAGAATAGTTTGATTCCCGATTCGTGGTAAGAATAAAAAAAAATTGGATACATTTTTTAACTACCAATCTTTCACACAGTCATGGCGCACGCACGCACGAAAAGGTTGAAACAAATAAATATTCTTTTTAATAAACTTTTTCTTTTTCTGCATTTTTCTGGCTCATCGGGCATAGAGTTGCCACAGTACATAGTATAATTACGACAGGTTAGAAATACTTGAATCGATGATTGAATAATGTCTTGGTTTTGTGTTCTTCAAAACGTACACTACAACATAACTAAGAACGGTTAGGAAAATAATAACTTAAAATTCCCCGTGAAAGGTAATGATGAAAATACTGATAGAAATACTGATAAGTGTGTGGGGAGATTTAGGAATGTCATGACCTGAATGGACCAAACGCTGGAGCGTCATGAAATTTCATGTCATTGCTAATGATAGTGTCGGGGCCGTATTACATTTTCAAAAGTTTAAAAATGCATCCTGCAGGGGCCCATTTCTCGAACGGTATTACACTAATATTATTAGTGCGTTGTCATAGCAACCCATACAATTTGATAGTTCGTGGATTAATAATATTAGTCTAAATCGTTCAAGAAATGGGCCCCAGAAACCAAGGTTAAATAGGTACAATTTGAGACCCTTCTGAAAAAGCGTCGATTAAAAAAAAATTCGCGTTCGGTCAAATATAAAATCTGACAAACAATTTTTCAAGGTTGTGACAAGTAATTAATTCAGTAATCGCCAGCTGTGCGGTTACATGACCTGACCATCGCGTGCGACTTTTGCCTCGACATTTTTCTGAATTAGGTTTATGGGGGGGTTAAGGAAATATCAACCGTCTATATAACAACCTCCAAGTTCTCTCTCACACCAAACGCAAATCCAAATTACGTTGCAATTTTTAGCTAGAGCACTGCGTAAGCTGACGGTTTAAGTCTACGTTCGCCAGTTGGACGATCTGTGATCCCTGAATGATAGACATATGTGAATAGATGTCACATGTGAGAAAACTGGTAGCCGAGCGGTAGGAATAACGCGTGAAAACCAGAGTTCAGTAACTTCGAATAGGTACTTAATTTATATGCAATAGGTCTGGTGTGTAATGACTTCTCGAAACACTATTACAGAAAGTGATTATAACATAAAAATCATTTTATATAGAGCATGATCGATAGACAGGGGAATAGTTTTTTCCGAGTAGGAATTTGCTTGAGACTTGGACATTTGTATATATGGCACTTATGTATGTGGCAGTGTTCGGGCGATTGGTGAACCGGGGGGATTAGTTAGTACTACTAGCTTAGTAGAGTGATCGGGCTGTGTGGAAGGAAGGTAGCCTAGGTATAATCCAGCACCCTCTCGCACCACACTTGAATTTACTACACTGGATCAGCGTTGAGCGTCTCAACCTGATCTAGGTGTGGCGAGGGAATCGAATTGTTTAGAGTGCATTTACATGTTCTATTCGGATATGTCTGTGGAGTTCGGACGCTGGTCGGATTTCGGTCGGACGCCTAGATTGGTAGCTAAATGCTTAAACCCTGACAACGTTTAGAGTGACACATATATGAGTCGTGTCAACTTAGGTTTCTAACGTGCTTTATTGAAGGGTTCTCGTTTGATTGGCCTAGTTTTGCTCGACATCATTTTTTTTTAGATTTCGGAGTAGAATTTGTTTTGAGAAGCAAATTTCAGAGTAATTGAGATAAAACCTAAAAATCCAGTCGCAACTTTCGTAAGGGGGCCATATCTATTGTCCCCTTCTAATTTCATGACTTTACGCTGTTATATATATTATACATGGGATAATAAAACGACATAAGAGGTCATGTTAAGCTGGTTTGGATACACTACCTCCAGTGTCAGTTTGATGTGCTATATTTGATGTGTTATATTGGTGTATATCTATTTTGGTCGGAAATTTTATATAGTTTATGTACGTATAAGACATTTTTTTTGCTATGGGCTGCCGTTTACGAATTATTTACGAAAAACTATAAAAGGGGACTTTTAAACCCCGCCCTACCCGTTAGCTTCAACCCTACCCTCCGGTACTTTTATGTCTTTTTGTTGTTTAATACACCATTCCCTACAACTGTGCCAAAATCCGTTTACCTATACACAATACATATGATTTCCCCCGTTTTTCCTTCGTTTGGTGGCCTATTATTTTAATATCCTTCACATTCAATTAAAAATACTCACATTCTAATCCGTTTTTAAGACGCCCGCTGAAATATAACATGCTTACTTACCCGCATTTTACTCATAATAGGGTATTAAAACTAGCATTTTCTTTGAAAATGCTTTAAATTTCCGAGCGCTTTTGTGGAATGCAGCGTAAAGGCCCGGGGCAAATTTAATTTACCAGGTAACGGGTTAGGGGAAACACTTGTTATTATTAATTTTCTCATTAAAACGCTTCATGGTTATGTTGGGGAACTTAGGCCTTATTATCCGTTTGACGCTGTTCGTATCGCGTAGAAATATTGCTGTCTTTCAATACAAAGTGACGCTGCACGCCATACAGCGTAATGGTAACATTCCATTTCTAACCGCAGCTGCACTACCGGTACTGAACGCGTCGCTGTCATTGTCAATTTCCATAGTAAAATCAACAGTAATGCAGCTGTCGTTGGAAATGGACTGTCACCTTAAGGGTGACATTCCATTTCTGACCGCAGCTCCACTACTTATTGTCAATTTCCATAGTAAAATGAGTGGTAGCGCTGTTGTCGTTGGAAATGGACTGTCACCTAAAACCAGAGTCCAAGACGAAGAGAGATATATCAGAAACAACTGAGTAGGTACAGATGTAGTGTATAATTATTTTACATCTAATTTTCACGGAAACTTCCGAACTTGTCTTCCTATTTCAGTCAGTCTCGGTCGGTATAAAGAGTACTGACATTGAATGAACCATCATGACAAATACGAACGATTCCGCGAAAATACGATGGAAAACATTTATGCACTACATCCCTAAGTAAATACTACTTACTGCTATTTAAATATTTAAAAAAATTATACGAAGTATTTTAATTATTAACGAGTATTAAAACTAAGACAGACTAATATAATATAATAACCGGATTCGTTCACGTAACAATCAAGAAAAAATCGAAAAATTCACTGCCTCGGACGAGACTCGAACTTGCGACTGCACTCGTCTGTTCAAATAACTATGGCAGTATTATTAGCAGATATCTATAACTAAACGTCTAGACGTCTAGACGTCTGTAACTTTGAATTAAGCAAAAACGAAACCACAATGGTAACTACGTATGGTGGAAATATTCGCTGTCAACGGGTAAGAGTCGGTAGCTTAGTTGGCAGAGCGATGGCTAGTATCCCAGTCGCGAGTTCGAGTCTCGCCCGAGACAGTGAGTTTTTCCACTTTTTTCTTTATTTCTAACAATGTACGTCTCTGTTTGAAACTAAATTATCCAGGACAAGTTTTGATATTTAATTTCTCTTTAAATATCAAATTCTCATTATAAATATGATTTCACATTTTCTCATTAAAACGCCTCTAGCTATTATCTTGGCAAACTAGCGCTATCAATCTAGATTAAATCTTCAAACTTTGATAGTTTTCTTGCTATTTTCATCATTATAGAGCTTCAGTCTTATTCTTCATTATTCTGGTGCCATGAACCAGGATACGTATAACTTTTTCAAAGTAATATCGTAGAAGTTAATGGAAACTGAAGTTTGTGACTTTTGCTCGAGGTTATTGTCGATAAACTAAAGCTTTCAGCATTTTTATAGTACTCTAAGAATCTGCGAATGATTTAAAGAGAGATTTAAAATGCTGGTTTTTTTTTTCGTGTCAAGAGAATTTGTACGTTCTAATAATAAGTGTTTTTAATGCTAGTAAGTTGGGGTTTTCCCTACAAACTCAAAGGTAATGTAGTGAGTAGGTTAGAATCTCAGCTCTCATACCGTTGAGTCTTTATAGGTAGGTAATTTTATATTGGTATTAGTATGAAACTATGTTAAAAGAATTACTTACGTGTAGGTATATCGCGTACCTCCGTTATTGGCACCAGTCAAACCACTTTTCTTGAATCTTGTAGGTATGAGTATAAAATAAATCATCTTAGGGCCAGTTGCACCAACCACATTTGACAATCGGCGCGCCCCGGCGCTTTACTATGAAACTTTCCATACATATAAATTTAGTGAACTCTTTAACGATACGAACAGTTTGGTGCAACCGACCCTTAGAGTGTTCGTCGAGTAACCAGCTAAGTAACCGATACCGAGAACCGAAAATTAGATTCCATTTTTTGTCAACAGATGCTCCAGTATGCGCCCAACAACGTGATGGGGAGCTCTTTGGTGCACTTAAGCATGAGACCGTGTCCCTCCACTGTTCCGTCGACGCCAACCCGGCTGTCACGTCGTTTCATTGGACGTTCAACAATTCTGGAGAGCAGACTGATCTAGCACCTAAGTATTTCATCGCTTGCCCTTTTTCCTTATATATTTTTCCCCCATACCGCTGTATTGTTTGCCATCTCATCGTCCACCTGCTTCCTTTTTGTATCATCTCTCACACATTCCATACACCATTTCCTTGGTTTTCATTTCGCCTTACATCCCTCCCCATTAATTTCCTAGCGCCTAAGTTTATGTTCTTATATAATGCTCATCTGGAAAACTAATTACTTATAAGATTGTTTAAAAGAGACGGTGCGAGGACTTTCATGTGATTTTCGTTATGTTGCGGACTACTACTGAGGTGAAACAAACTCTTTTACACGAGCCTTCCCTCCCTCCTTAAGTCGGTCCCTGACTGCTGACGTTTGTAGTTTCATTGTGATATTGGCATTACACTTAACAATTAATATTATAAACCTAATTATTGTCAACTTAACAATTAATATTATAAACCTAATTATTGTCAATTTCGCATTCCGTACTATAGATGTAATATTTTCTCAGGTTATTCAATAGCAACGGCCACAAGTCAACGTTGAACTACACCCCAACCACCGACATGGAGTATGGCACGCTAATGTGCTACGGGAAGAACTCCGTGGGCCAGCAGAAGGTGCCGTGCTCATTTCAGCTGGTAGCGGCTGGTGAGTCGGTGGAGCTGATCTTCATTTGTTTAGATTTTTAAATCATGATTGGATACAGCATCTTAGCAAATGATAGTTGCAGATTCTAAGTGAGGCTTTTGAGGAGGTAGGCTGTAGCATTTTTTTGTTTTAATTGAGAAAAAGTAATGGATAAATGACTGTTTGAACGTGGCCTATCATCGTGAACCTTGTCGGAATGCACAAAGGTTGACATTATGCTGTCGCTGGTTGCATCAGGTTGACATCATTGACGGTCAAAGGGATAAACTGTCAAGATGAAAAGCTTCAGTCGAAAAGCATAGAAATCTACTGGTTGTCTCTAATGGTAGTAGATTATGAATATTATGACAATATATTAATTATTTTTCCCAGGTCGTCCATTCCACCTGCAAAACTGCACGGTGGCGAACCAGAGCATCGACTCCTTATACGTCGAGTGCGTCGAGAACTTCGACGGCGGTCTCCCCCAGACCTTCCTCATGGAATTGCTGGAGCTGCCATCTTTGATTGTGAGTAAATTTGTGCGTCTTTTCCATCACGGAACAAGGGTGTTCCGGACCTTAAAGTCAACACTTAGCGCCACTTGCACCATCCCATTAACCCGGGGTTAACCGGTTAAATCGTTAACCCAGTGTCAAATTGTACTGGTAACCATAGTAACTCCAGGTTTAACCGGTTTACACCGGGTTAGTGAGATGGTGCAAGAGGCGCTTAGAAGGCCTTTTGACACTTTAATGAAATGTAACGGGTGCACCGAGCAGATATACATTATGAAAACCTTGTTAAATGTAGGTCTTTATAAGTATTAAGACAATAGCTGTTTGAAATAGTTGTTAATCATGCTTTTCATAAATTTTTCAGAATTCCTAGAGTCTGACCAAAAACAGTCTGCAGCGGATTTGATAGCCCACGCAGTGCAAGTGTCATTTATACGTCATAATTTCATAGAAGATTGACGTTTAAAATAATACTTTCACTGCGTGGGCTATCAAATGCCCTGCAGACTATTCTTGGTCTGACTCTATAAATATAAATGCTCCTAAAAGTACCAGTACAGAATATATTCACGAAAACATTTTTGTTCGAGTTTCCCACGGTTTTTTGTAGCTGTTTGATTTTTAAATAAAACCGCACACAAAGCAAAAACTAAAAAAAATACAATAAAATTTGTTCGAACGGAATGCGAAATTCGCGGAACTCTGTCCAAATGCTTGACAAACAAACAATACAACAAAAACGTGCCACAATCATTTGATAGCGTTCGGCAAAAAATTTTGCAATGGCACTTGTGTATTCAGAATATGTACGAGTCGATTTTTCACCCAAACCAGTTAAACATGACCTCGGATTCCATAACCAATTGTGAATATCCAGAGAGCGTGATGATACGGGTTCTTTTGTGCCTTTGACTCACCCATGCTGGTTGTATATGAATGGTCCTATATTCAACCCGAAAGGCATCGCGTTGATTTGATCGCGCCGATACAACATGAGCAGGCGGTTTATCAGTACTGTATCCCATCGGTATTGGTAATACTGTTTATGCAATACTACTTTTCCGTTTGTTTTGCTCCAGTGTGCATAACTGTTGGTAAATTTTTCAAATTGATGTGTTTGTATTAAAAAAAAACTACAATTATAATTTACATCAAAAAGTACAAAACTATAATAAAATTGGTTACATATCAGAATAACAGAAGCAATAACTCTGAATGGAATCCCCGTTTTGGTCGATACTGCTTTTTTTTGTATAATACTTACAATCATTTATATAATCATCGTTTTGGACTCCGTTGTTATCGCGGTCTTTATTATAATGGACTATTACATTAGTATCAATACTATGAATCAATAAACTTGCATTACAGAAACTGTTTAGAATTTCGATACGATATTTCCAATTCCAGTGTTCCTGAGACTATTTATTTGTTATTCTAAACTCAATTTCCAGCTAAAACGAGCACACAATCTAAAATTTGTCTCTATAATATTTTAATATAGCTAATATAACACACCCGCTGTACCTAGCGGAGATTAAATTAGTTTCGTTGAGTTATGTATTAAACTTTGCTTTTACTACGTCTTTAAAATTTCATCAGAGCTTCGATATAAGTTTGAGCTAGACGTGATAAAATAGAGGCATAAAATTGTCTCTTTGATGAATAGTGTATTGGACAAAAAAAAGATAATTGTCGAATTTGTTTAATATTTTATTTTATAAGATATGTGTAGTCCCTGGCATCGCTGTGCAGCGATAACGATACGTTTGTTATAATCAATTGAATATATTTGTATTTTTTTACTCGTATATTTTGTCGTGTGCAATAATGCAATTACTATTTTAATTATATATCTTACACAGTAGATGGTACTTTACACTATTGAAATATATAAGTATTTTGAGATTTCCTTGGAGTACTTTATGGTATGTTTTTAGAACCTAAAGACTACATCATAATACATGTTTTTTTTCCTTTTTAACAACGTATTATATTACAGGTCCGCTACAACGTCTCAAGTAACCGAACACCCCCTTTCTTTGAGATCAAAGGGCTGCCGCCCGGCGTCAGCTATCGCATCGACTTATACGCTGTCAACGCAAAGGGTCGTAGCGACGTGTCAACAATTGAAACTGTCACTCTGAAAGGACAAGCCAAGTATACTGGTAAGCTGGTCCCAAGATAGTACCCTGAGGCACACCCTAAATTTTAGAATATTATTAACGAAAATTATAACCTTTTATTACTGAATGATAATGGATAATTTTTAAGTTCTAATTTAATTACAAAATCGTATCTATAAATGACATGAGCCTCTGTAATTACATTATGGTTATAATCTTTAGTGTCGCATGCGTTAGTAAAAACCGAAAAAAATCGTAATCCTGCATATAAGAGTTATTTTCCGCCATGAACTTAATATTTTTGGTCGTACGAATACAACATTTTAATTCAGAAAACACGTGTATATTTGAAAAATTGCACGGATATTTCGCCGAACTGATCCGGATTCCCTATATTCATTTACACGGTATGTTAAAACCCGAAGTCACTAATGAAGTCAACTGCGGTCGTGCCGTATTTCCTGATTGCAGTCGAATAAACTACCCGCGGCCGAGCAAACCGCCAATTTGAGAAACGTTTGCACTAAAATACTGTGCTAGTACATAAAATGACTTATTTACCTAGAAAATTAATGGTTCTTACGACGTTTGAGAACTGAGTGATTACACTTGTGATTGTGTGATTATTTAAAGTTGACTTTAAACTCGAGACTCGAGTGGTTTGACATGGTGCTTAACTTTCACCTGTAGTTTTCGAAATAAACTTTAATCCTTTAATAATAAGGTTCACTTTACTATATCACCTAAAAGGGAGATTGCACGTTTTAGAAGAACGAGTGGCTACCACGTGGCTACAGAATGTAATTGAGTATGATTAGAGTAATGGTGTTTGGATCGACGGGGTCTAAATCGGATGCGATCATGCTAGGCTTGTGTATTAACATAAGTTTAACATTCAAGTGAAGGAAAAAGATCATAAAAGGGTGATTATGAACTTTCACTATTAATATTTCTATATTTTACTAGGTTAGGCTAGAGTTTTTAGGAATATTTTAGGATTTATGTAAGTTAGATATTAAATACATTCGATAAGAAGTGTAAAAACCAAGTTTGGTGCGGAACAACATTCTCTTAACCAAAAATAACTAACATTGTTTCATCAACATTCAGCGTTTATCGTTCTCTTGTTCAATTATTTATTTCTCTCCGTGAAAACATCTGTATATCAAACGATATGTCATAGTAAATTCACATATTTTTAATTATCTTTTTCTACTAATTTCCCGTTTTAGTACAAGAAATGTTAACTACATCAAAGGCAATAAACGTCAGAGCTACGTTTATTTTCCGACATTTGCCGGAAGACGACTGCATTAAAAACTGCATACAATAAACGTTAACTGCCAACCGATTTTACACCGTATCGTTAGTATTTAAAGTATAGTTTCCTTTGTTGATTTAGATTGTGAAGTCTTCAGTCTCTATTTTATAACTTGCCGTAAATTAATTAAAATAGAACTGCATCAAACAAACCTGTGATGCTGTTTTGGTACACAATTGTATTTTTGTCAATTTGGTTTCTAGACTATAATCTTGTAGAGAGATGCATTTACCAGTTTTGATAGATAAAAAAATAAATGAGTGTGATAGTTCTTGAGGGTTTATTTTATTTCTTTAAACTTTGTGACAAAGTTGACAGCAGAATATTTATGTCTTACATTTTATTTTATAGATAACTTTATTGTTCACTACTAAATAAAAGTAGACAATACAAACACAATGTCATAGATACATCCACTTTTATTTTATTATATGTACATATATTATATGTGTTTATTACTCACTAGTGACTTAATTTCCCTAAGTTTTTGCCTACTTTAGCAACATTTGCCTTTGCTTCACCCTGAAATGCCACAACACTGACAAAGCTGAATATTGTGATAATTAAGCTATTTCAATTAACAATTAATTGTGTTTGCGATTCATGTTCTATATTATTACCACTGCTAAAATCCTCATTATAAATACCTCGTCAGTCAGCTAATCTTCTTAGTTACATAATCATGCTTTGAAGTGTCTGTTAATTATATGTTTGGTATTAAAGTTGTTTACCTAGTTCTCTTTAATGAGTTATTTGGAAATCGTTGTTTAGATTTGTGTGTGTTTGCGGGTAATTCTTAGATTTCTTCTTTGATAGTGATTTCATTTGGTAAACTAAGTACGTGTGATCAAGTTTTAGGAGAAACAGTTGTACTGAATACATCAGTTTCTTAACGTAATGCATTCAAGATATATTTAGCTTTGGTCTGTCTCCGGGAGGTTTATTTATTTTAATGAAGTATTTATTTTCAAACAATATTATCTATATAAAAACGAAAGACAAAATAATTTATTAACTCATTTAGAGTATTTAGGCATCAACTGAAATAATTCTAATTACATTCCTATATTAGCACCAGACGAAAAAAGTGCAACAAATTAAGTAAGTAACTCGGAAGTTCTGCTTATGGAAATAAAATACGAATTCTTTGATATAATAATTTACTGCAGTCTTATTAGGTAGTGCAACATACCGGGTGTGGCCTGTAATATGAGCAAAAAATTAAACTGTAGGCTATACTCCTCATACTGACTAACATTTGTTCAGCGACTTTTAAAAATAACTTGTTGTTTGATTTTTAATTTACTTTAAAGTTTATTCTAAGACGCAATGTATTGCGAATTTTGTTTTGTTTAAGGCGTGACAAGCAACGTCAATCACAATGATATGGCGTGGCGATGGCGTCCATTGAAGATAATATTTATTTTGTATGAAAAATAGGGAATCTAAATAATTCATAATTTTTAAAAGTTGTAGAACAAAAGTGTCACCGTTTGAGGAGTACAATCTATGTTTTAATTATTTGCTCATGTTACAGACCACACCCGGTATAACATTATAATACGTATAGGGTGGTGGTAATTAGACTAGAAGGGCAATTCAATCTTACATTGTGACATCAAAATTATATCCAAATATCAGCCGCGCGTACATTTCGCTCGTCGCACAGGCGACTCACATAAATACGGTTATACGATAGTGGATTAAATATCTGGAGTTAGATTTATGATTTCTCTGTATTTGTATAATATAATAAATAATGACGTAAGATTAAATTAGCCTCCTGGTTTTATTAACTGGTTAATTATATTTTTGGTGCAGGTGAAAGCAACACGCTCGGCGTCTCTCCAGTGTTAGCTTCGATAGCGGCCATGTCTGCGTTGCTGGCCACCGCTGTTTGTGGAGTGCTGGCTGTCTTGTATAGAAGACACGCCAACAGACACCGGGGATTGCCGGCGAAACATGCACCGTTGAGGTAAGTGAAGTATTGGTTAGTTCAATTTTAATGGCAGGAACATATAGAATGCCGTTTTGGGTCGATACAAGATTCTATGTGGTGAACATTGTTAAAAAACTGGGCTCCATTTTACTCACCCTAGTGAAACGTAACTGCTTTGAATGAGTGAAGAAAATTTCGACATTAACGACAAATTTTAGATTTTCTAATTACTTACCAGACTTTTTGGAACTAGTCCAACTATTGAGCTACCGAGCTTTTAAATCTTGCTCGATCCATACGATTTTTTTAAATAGAAATCGCATCTCTAGAAAACTTGACGTAGATAATCATTAGCGTACGTAACCTGAAGACTATTAATATCATTTTCACCACACCAGCTCGGAAAGGCTTACTTTGCACTTCAAAAACTGATAGCAAAGTTGCATTTTATTCACATGTGTGGCAAAGTAATCAAATGCAAATTTCGAGTTGTTTTCTTATGTTTGCTGGTAGAATAGATTTTTAAATGATGAATTTGGATGATAAATATTTGATAACATTCATTTAGATTTGATTTTGTTTGATATTTTACATTTAATATTTGTTTCGGGTTGGTGTGGTAAAAAATTTTGTGGTTCACTCGGAGGCAAATTTTGTTTAACCCTCGTGCTTTGAAACCCTCGCAACGCTCAAGATTCCATTTTTCGAACCACTCGCTACGCTCGTGGTTCAATTTTGGAATCTTTCGCTTGCTCGAGTATCAATATTAGCACGAGCGGTTAAACAACAACTTTGCCCCCTTGTAAAACTAATAACTATTATTCTGCCCCTAGCGAGGCAATGTACATGGAGCGTGCAGCGCACACCCCTACCCCTGTCAAAGAGGCGGAATCCCGCGCGAGCAGCACAGAGCCGCGGGGCGAGACGCGCGGGGCGCGCGGGGCGCTACTACATGCGCCTGATCCGAGAGAAGACGACGCTGATCCTGATATCATACCTTGTTTATATGGTGAGTAATTAATAAATACTTCAAATACTCTAAAAAGAGTATCCACTGCACTACTATTTTCCCTACTTGAGGAATTTGTGCATTGTTTCTTCGTGGATCGATCATTGTGGGCTGTCCAAAACAGCGACCGGTATAAGGATTTAACAAAAAACTACGAGTATGTTCACGTCTTACCTGTAGGCATACCCAAAAGTTAAGGGCTATGAAGGTCAATATTAATTACGCTTAGCTCCTGTTATTTGGATAAGTATGATAAATAAAATCATTACATGCCCACAAGCTGTTAACTATTATCCACAGAAGAGAAAACTATACAGTTTTGATGAACACACATATGTTACTAAACTAAAGCATCTGGCTTAGTGTCTGACTTTCATTATTAAACCATAGTATTCGTAGCGCAAAGTTTTCAAAATCTGTGAAAAGGTACACGGTTTCTAATTACGTCTTTGTCCCTAGAACGGAGGCCAGTCACCAACGGCTACATGAGCCTCCAGCGGCCTCCCTCGGCCTCCAAGATGCCGAAGGTGGAAGAGATCCGCGCGGACCCCGACGGGGCCTATTACGCGGACCTGAGAAAGAAGGATTATAGAATACCTTTAACTAGTGTAAGTACCTATAGGTTTTACTTCTTTTTCTTATGTAGATTTTTTATGTTCTGGTGTCCGTTAAAGGTTAAATAACCATTTGATTGATCATCGTCATCATCATCATCATCATCATAATCAGCCAGTACGTCCACTGCTGGACATAGGACTCCCCCGAAGAGTGCCACAATGACCGGTCTTGCGCCACCCGCATCCAGCGGACTCCAGCGACCTTTACCTTGGTAAAGGTACCTGGTGGTACCCCACAAGGTAGCCTGGTGACCTGTCACCAGTCTACCTTGTGTGGGGGGTCTATCCACGCTGCGCCTGCCGGTACGTATTATATTGATCTTAGTCGCATTTTTATTTGTAGTCGCTAATCTTTTTTTCCATTGTTACAGTCGTATCATAGTTTAGGAAGAGTTAACAAAGGCGTGAACGCCTGCAGCCCGTCCTCGGCCACGGGCGTGACGTCATCGCTCACGGCACACCGTCTCCGGCCAGAGGTCGTCACGACATCACATCGGGTGCAGGAGAGCTGTATATAAGTAGGTTAAGTTAGGTTATGGCGCTTGTAAGAAAAATTGAAAATGGTTCAGAAAGTTTTTTGGGAATCGTCCCGTGGAATGAATTAGGAGAGTTCGGGAAGATAGTATGTTTCATCTTAACAGTTCAAACTCTCCTGACAGATGGGATAATGCGCAACACAGCAATTATCACAGATAAATTACAAAAATTTATTACATTAAAACAATCATAAGTACATAGGCAAAGGGTTAGGTAATACATATGTGGGTAGGGTAGAAAAGTGGTTTCAATCGATGTGTGGAAGGGCGGCACCGTCGTCGAACCTAAGCCACCTGGCGGTCGACTTAAAACGGTGGCGTGTGCCTCCTGTTTGTAGCCTTGTTTTCTAGTACGGTAAAATCAGGTAACCTTAGTCCACAGCTTACAACTATTGGTCCAAATTCAAGTTCCAAAAGAATAAATATTTTTCAAATTATTTACAAATTATGTTGAGTATATATAGTCTATAGGAAGAGCATTAGTGTATTTGAGCTGCACAATAAATGTAACCAATACAAATCATTTACGTTAAAAACTGGACCATAGTTGTATTGAAGGACTGTAGTTACCTGATTTTACGGAACGTATAGTATTGTTGCCATTTTGTCGTCGTTATGAAAGCAACAATTTCAATTAACCTTGTACGACCCGACGTCCTTTTAACGGGACGAATTCAAATCAAATTTTGAACTATAACGGAATTAACGAAGCTTCTATATTTAAAACTCCATAATATCACTTTGGGATCTAGGAGGTTAAGGTCAGTGTGTGGAAGACCGGTATACGAAAATTTTGGTTTGGTTGCTACAGACGTTCTCTGTAACGTGACCAACGCAAGAGTTAGAAGCGATGAAAGACCCGGTAGACGGTCTTACCAGGTAGACGTTTTTCCCCACACTGACCTTATTGTTAGGATTACGTACGTCTGTGATCATAGTGTCATATTACGAGCACAGTCGACAAAACTGCAATATTAGAGGTAAGGTGGTGGTACTGGTGCTCGACGCGGTCCCAGTACATGTCATCTTGAAACTTATGTCATGTCAATATAGGTGACATCAGGGTGTCATTTATTGGGCATTAGCATGTCGAGTACTAGTACCACCACCTTATTAGATCTACAACGAGGACAGCGGGATTATCGGGATTGTTGTGTTGTGTTGATAGTGAATTTAGAGTCACTAATGCACAAATATCAGGAGAACGCGCAATTAATTTAAGAGTTTTGTAATGCTCAATGGATATGAATATGGGAAAAGTCATGTGTTAGCGCCATTTCCCTTCAAATTCTGCAGTCAGATCTTGGATAACAGTTAGTAATTATTTACAAAAAAAATAATAAATCATCTGTAAAGTAAATCTAATTTTATCTAATCTGTTAAAAAAGTATGTTGTCTAATTACCACGACCATAGAATGTAAAACGAATGTGAGTCATGGTAAATAATTTGCAAGGAAATATGTTAACAATTCTTTGGATGTTTAATATCAGTGTTATCTAATATTATCTTTTATGGTCATCTTATCTTTTATCTGTATCTCCGCCGTATTTAGAAATATTTGCTGTCTAATTACCATGACCATATAAAATGCAAGTAATAAGTCGTGGTAATTATATGCCTAAGGAAAGATAGCAAAAAATGTAGACCAAGAACATCAAAGTTATCTGACTGCAGTTCCCTCCGATGTAAATTCTCCGTATTAATAAGTATTTGACTGTGTTCCTTTAGAGCTCCTATTGTAATCTTTTACGAATTTTGTGTACAAATTGATAGTTTAAGAGTGTGATACGTTTCGTTTCGATGCTATTATAGAACTTTTATATGAGGCCTAAGAATTTAGTAATCTTTTTCTTAAGTCGCTATTAGCTCAACTGAATTACCTACTGTAATGTGAATGGAAAACACTTTCTTATGTAATTTCATTTCATTAGATACCTTCTTGCCATGTTTTCTTTTTTATTTATTTGTAATCTCGAATTGTGTAATCGAATGTTACCGAGAATCAATAAGACTAATAATGTTTGGAAATAATTAAAATGATGTTTCGCTTAATCTTTTCATCATATCAGACATCATGTGTTCAAATAATAATAGTACTAGAATTACTGTATTGTGAAATCATTGATATGCATGATAAGTTTACTGCCTGTAAAAATTGTATTCGTTTTCCAGAAAAAAGAAACAACTAACAAGGTTTGTCACATTTACATTTAATTAATTCCACGAAATGTCTAGACAATGTAACAATAAATAAAAGAATTTCTAACTACATACATGAATTTACAATCAAATAAGAAAGCTTCTAAAGAATTAACAAATGAAAAATGGACGAAAGAATTCTCGAAGTTAGAGCCATTATTAGAAATAACAAACGTAACACATTAAAGTAACAAATGAATAACGTATAAATGTCTCAGAGAGTTAAAAGAAAAACTAACACAGTTAAAGATAGGTAACAAAGCGTAGGAGATAATAAATTGGACAAATATTTAACACCGGTCAAGGCTCCGTTACAGGGAAGGCCGAAAAAGTAATTTAGTTTAACACCCTGCAGATCGATCTAGAAGAAGTTGTAGCGGGCCTCGAAATGAGCGGATTAATAAAGCCCAATAAATAAATCCAATTAAAATATATGTACATGGCAACATTTTTTTTAATAATCCTGCAGAACAATAAATTACATTACCCATTGGGACGGAGAAAATATCATATAAATTTATTAGTGATGATGCTCAAATATTTACTCATGGAATAACATGCATAATACGCAAATCACGTTTGAGGTTGCGAACGCTCCCTTTATTATAAAAATTGTAATACGGCTTCTTTTGTTTGAAATCTCATAACGCTTAGTAACTTTACCTCTATAGAGATTATATGAAACACACCCTTTTTACGGACGAATTACCTACTTACTCTTTCTGGTTATGTCCGATTCGATAAATAAAAATCGTGTCATGGTCTACCTTTTCCCAACAAATTTACAGTGCTTCTATTTCGCGCATGATGTGAAGCAATATATTTTTACTAAAGTCAACCACCCTATTTCGCTAACAGGTCTGCAGAGCCGTTCATAGTACAAAACTTAACCCGGAGCCCGATTTGAACGTACTACATATACATATGACATCTAACTGATAAAAAATCATTTTGATGTCGAAATTTAAGAATTGGCCTCTCGCTTTTTTCCTGGCCCCAGCCACGCCTTGACGGCCACACGCGAAGCGCCGTTAAATCGAACGACAACATTTATCTACCAGTTAACTCAATATCCCAGTTAGCCCAGTTACCTGTTGCCGCGCAGGTTATAAGTTTCACACATACGCTTTAAATGGGTGTAAAAAATACACACACTTTAAACGTAGTTTTATGAGGTTTTAACTGACAATGGCCAAAGTGAGCTATTGTCAAACAGTATTAAAAAGGGCGTGAAATGTGAGGTTTATGGTATAGTTATGACTGGAGTTTAATGCCTTAATATTTTCTCGTGAGATTTTGGGAGTACATAAAAATCTTTCAAGTGGCTTGCTGCAGTTTTTTGTGATAGTAAATTCAAATAATAGGATTATAGGTAATATGTAACGAAAAATTAATCTGGAAAAACTAATACCTCGCGCTTTTCACATACAAGGTTTTGCATTTTTGCGGGCGTATTCTAATTTTAATTATACAATATGAATTTTTACCGCTAGGCCACCAGCGCTTGATAATAATCCAATCACGAGAATTCTTTTGCTTGTTGTCAAATCCCTTATTATTGTTACGTAGCTATGAATATACTACTCGTAGTACGAGTATATCTTGCCATACAATCACTGTGTTCGTAACTTAGGAATTCTATTCTCTTATTTTATTTAACATAAGTATTATGTCTCCAATATAAGTTTGTATTTTATTGTAAAAACATCGAGAAATTATCGAATTGTACTACTTCCTTCAATTTTGTAAATAGATTGTATGTAACTGTTGTAATAACTTTCGCTATCGTTTCCAAAAAATAATTGTAAATAAATAAGTATTTGAATACCTAATCTAATCCGAACTTAAAATGTGACAAAGCGACGAGGTCAGAACATTGACATTGTCACTGTCATTTGTCGCCTGTCGCGTTTCTTGTGGGTTTCAACGAATAAAACGACTAAGTAACATTACATATTTTTATTTTAACAACCAGGCTATAATCAGAAGTTAATTAAATTTATTTATTTTAAGTATCTTAATTTAAGAATAAACTAATCAAAGATTAATTTATAAAACGTAGTGTTAAGTAAACAGGACTATGATTTGAGGTTTTTAGTAAAAAAGGACTTACCTAATGTTAGTATTAAAACCCCTTTTATATTGGAGCAATACATGCTAACGTTACAAAAATCCTACTTTCCTACTTTAATAAGCTAACACCTTTGTAATTTTACCTAAACTGCTGTATAAGGATTGTACAAAGTATTGATTTAGATGAACTCTTTACAATAACACCTAACCTAATAACAGTACCTACTCAATAAAAATTGTAATTTTTTTTGTATTCTTTGTAACTCCACTAATAATTTTGTATGAATGTAAATTTGTAAATAACTATTAAAATTGTAACGAAATTAAAATGTCTAGTCTAATTTAGGTCTAAAGGTGCTAAGTACTGTATATTATAATTACCAGCACTCATGACTTTTTACGGCAATGACATGGTAATTTAGCTTCCGTTATGTTACTAAGAAATGACCCGTGACACGTTAATTAGTACGATTTTCCGTGGCTCCACTGTTATCACGTCTTTTACTAGCCACGGTTATTTAGGCACGGTGAAATTTTACGGTCTCAATTGCCGCTACCGTCCATGTTAATGTTCTTTTTTATTTAATCTTTGATCACTTGTTATGCACAACACACTGTATCCAAATGAAGAGCTTATTTTAGTTAATTAATACGAGTATTGTATACTCGAAAGTTATTGTCGGATGTAAAGGTTCTGGCATATGATCCAGCTCATGATAATATCTTGACTACTGCCTAAAATTACTAGACAGCATTTGTTAAAAATAATCACTAAGCGCCACTTGCACCATCCCACTAACCCGGGGTTAAGCGGTTAAACCGTTAACCAAGTATGAAATTGTACTGGTAACCATGGTAACTTCAGGCTTATCCGGTTAACCCCGGGTTAGTGGAATGGTGCAAGTGGGCCTAACCCAGTTAAATTAAAACCAAACTTAAAGTTAAGACCGACGCCTTTTACTGGGTACTTGAGTTGAACCAAGTTAACTCTGCACCTCAGTGGAACAATAAATACTATAATAGAGGTGTGGAGAGAGGGAGATGTTACGTTTATTTATAATGACACTCCCTCACTTTGTTCTATTCAAGTCGTGGCAAAGTTAGCTTATATGGACTTTTCTAAAGTGTCATTTTATTTTGGTTCAGATCCCATTACCACCATACTTACCACAACCTAATTACCATGGCGTGTCCGTGAAAAGTCACGGAGTGGCCTAGGCTAGCGTCAATTGTCGGTCAT
Organism: Cydia fagiglandana; assembly: GCF_963556715.1. Classification (NCBI taxonomy): domain Eukaryota; kingdom Metazoa; phylum Arthropoda; class Insecta; order Lepidoptera; family Tortricidae; genus Cydia; species Cydia fagiglandana. The sequence continues at coordinate 1,113,689 of NC_085949.1, read as the reverse complement.
ACTGAGTATGACGAAGTATTGTTGAAAGAGATCGTTTCTTGTAAATGTTTCCAAATACAATGTCAAGCATTTATTAAATGAAGTTTTTATTATTCCTTATCCCAGAATAATACTTGAAGGATCATCCTCAAAAAATGGTTGCGATCTAATTGCCTCGACCCATTCAAAATGTATAAAAATAGTCGTGGCAATTAGGCGAAACCGCAGATTTATTCTCAGAGAATGACCCTGAACTAAAATACATAAATCCGAAAAGGGTATAGGTTAGTAGTAAGGTCAATGTAGAAAAGACCATCTATCAGGTAAGACCGTCTACATACTTTTTCGTCGCTTCTAACTGCCCGATTCGAACTTTAAGGTACGTCAATCAATAGATCTAGAAACGATAAGGATTAGATGTGTCAGTGTCAAAAATGACTTTTTTGTTTGAAGAAACGTCACATTTGACACTGACGTAACTGATCCATATCGTTTCTAGCGGCTCGATTCGGAAAATGAATTAGATCTCTACTAGACCTCAATAAGTTACGATATGGATAATTTAAAGATATTTGTAAGATAGATATGTCAAATTTCACGTTTCCGCGATTCTGGAGGTCCTCTTGAACGATTTCCACAAACTATGACTTAGATATCCAAGTCACATCTAGTCGATATCTAATGTAAATCTAGTTGATCTCTATATCGTCTCTAGATCTTGTGATTATCTCGTTTCCCGAATATGCGTGTAGATCTATTAATTGACGTATCTTGAAGTTCGATACGGCCGTTACTCTTGCGTTTGTATATAATATCCTACTTACAAGTCGATAAGAGCAGATAGAGCGAAGCTTTCCTTTCAAATGTGTCTGAGCGAGGTAAGTATACAAATACGAGAGTTCTTGCCCTATCATTAAAGTTTAGGTAGTATGGGATATTTTAAATGTCGGTCTTCCCCACATTGCCCTCTATAATGAGATTTTTTTAAATTATATTTGATAACAGTGAAATTTGGTAATCGACGTTTTCTTAGCGTTAACAAAATAATTTGTGTGAGTATAATCCATTACAATTATCCTAAACCCAATTAAAATATACAATTATTTCGATCATCAAATTCACTTATATAACAAAATAATAATGTTATTATAAAAGTATAATCCGATAGGCGAAGTAATTCGATCAAACTGTTTTCCATCGGGCGAAGATTGGGACAGACGCAAACATCGTTAATTGGCTTATTTGATATTTGATTTTGAAGAATATTTGTTTGCTAAATCTTGGAGGAAAACAATGTATAAATAAGTTATGCAAGAAAAACGATGTATTTTTTTAGATTTACTCTTCTTCTCTTCTTCGACCTAGCGTTTTCCCGGCCTAGCGCCAGGGTCCGCTTTCCTGCTCAGTCTTCTCCACTTCGCCCGGTCTTCGGCATCCTCGGGTGTGAGATTGTTCTCTCCCATGTCCGCTGTCACGACGTCCAGCCAGCGCTTCTTAGGCCTACCGCGTGATCTAGGGCCTTGGACAGTAAGATTGAGGCATCTATTTCCGATGTAGTCTACCGGTCTGCGGCGTATATGGCCATACCATCGGAGGCGACTTTCCTGCAGCTTATCCGCTACGTCACGGATTCCGAGGCTGCCACGGATGTGTTCGTTACGTATGCGACCTAGTCGCGTAACGCCACACATCCATCGCAACATCTTCATCTCCGTGACGTGAAGCTGCTGGACATGCCTTCCGAGGACAGGCCAGGTCTATTTTTTTAGATTTACTACTTAGAATATATTTATTTTATATATTTATAAGTTTACTTTTTTAATATAAGCGTCACAACTTGAAATGTACTTAAATCAAAAGCTATTAGGTTTGGTAGGTATTAATTATTAAATTTTTCACCAGTATTTCTGTGGCCCTAGTGAAAAAGGGTACAAGTCTCACGCAGCTTAGGAGTAAAAGGGCACAGGTGTTACTTGGAACTTATACCTACCCATTTACAACCGCGCTGCCCGAGACTTATACCTTTTTTCACTAGGGACACAGATTTGATGTGTGGTGAAAAACACATTAATCCATAACATATCTTAGAAGTTGAAACAATCTGATACGTCACAAAATCCTCAAAATCAAATAAATTGAAAGTAACAAAAACGAACAAATAACATCAAAAGAAAACTTTACTGCCTACATTTCAATTCTAAATTTGAAATTCTAAAATAGAATAATCGTTACATAACTTTCTGTTACTTTCACACACTGACATGTACAAACTTAAATGTTAATCAAATTTAAGTCTTAGCCGAATGAATATAAGGTGGAATTTGTTTCGTATAAACATGAAGTAATAATTTGTTTTGAACGATATGTGTCACAGTATACGAGTGATAGAATATATCATTACCCCCCTGTGTTACAATTTTATTCTTCCTCAGCCGATTCTGTTGTACCAATGTGATATGGTTTTCATTTAAATTTAATTGTGTACACAGGCGGCATTACCTCTCTGTACCACTAGGGCGATACGATGAGAGAGGTACGCGCCAGACCTTTTAATTTTTTTAAAATTTAGAGCGAATTAAAGAAAAAAGTAGGCCCACTTTTAAGGTTCCGTCACACAGGCGCGTTTTCCGGGCGGGGCGTGAGCGCGGCGTGAGCCTTGTATATGTAAAAGCGGCGCGCCCCGCTCACGCGTCGCTCGCAAAATGCGCCTGTGTGACGGAGCCTTTACTGTAGGTACGATTGATTAGGGCCCTCGATCTTGGTTGTACCAAAACAAAAATTAATACATATCCATCTCCTTTAAACGAGCAATTATTTTATACTTATTTATTTATATATTGCGGGGATCTCGGAAACGGCTCTAACGATTTCGATGACATTCACTTTATGTAAGTTTCAGGGGGCGAAAAATGGATCTAGCTATAATTATAGGTCTTATTGGAAAACGCCGCATTTTTGAGTTTTTATATGTTTTCCGAGCAAAACTCGGTCTCCCAGATATTCAAATTTTTAAACAAGAATCAGCTTCTCAGTTACAGTTTGATGTTTTTAAGATTTACAACAGTTTTTATTTTGAAGTTTAATGTTTCTTTTACGTTTTATACGGCAGCTCGTAAAATGGCTACTAGTACGATTCAATTAGTATGTTGGAATTTTAATGTTTAGTTTTGAAAGTTTTTGGATGTGTGGTCGGATTAGATTTAATCTTGGTAAAATTTTGACGCATCGTGAATACCTCTACGTAGAAAAAGAGTACATATTTAGATTCAAACACATTTATACCTAAATTTTTAACACACAATACATACATACATTTTTGTAAGTCTAAATCAGTGATAGATTAATCGATTGAGCTAGCTCGCTATAAGCAAATTTAATCATCTAAACTAAAGAGTTTGGAAAGGCGTATGATTGAAAATTTCAGACAGAAATAATTTGTCATAAAACTTTCAATGTGGGGATCAAAGTAGGCACATTTTTTGATAAGTGGAATCTTGAGCGTTGCGAGGGTTTCAAGGCACGACACAAAATGTTAACCTCCCACTGCGTCAGCCATTAGGTAATTAACACATTACCAATAACTAAGCCCATTTTACAAACGGATTATCCATTTAAATACCGTACACTATTAATATTGAAACACGAGCAATGGAAGCGTTAATTACTAATGTTAATATTAATTAACCGACGTACCTACTTATTAAGCTTAGCGCAGCTTAAAGCCGGCTTTGTTTGGCATCAGTTAATTAAATTTCACTGATTAGCTTTTCCTAGTGGTAATATCGATATTGTAAATGATATTCGGTGGCATTGGAACTTTACGAGGGGCACACTGAAAGTATTTAGAATAGAAGAAATTAATTAAGCAAGCAAACGTATCATTACAAAATCGAAAAAATAAAAAACAATAATTCAATTGTGTATTTTATATAATGTCAATACACAGCGAGGAAAATGGGGACTATCTTTGAATGTAAAAGTCTCAAGCTTACTAATTATTTAGCAATTACATTAAAAAATCACTTAGAATGAAGAAACACGTGGTCGACTAATTCAATCATTTAATCGAGAAAGAAATTAAACCGTCATCGCTGGCGCGATTAATCACGGAATTAGTGGTCGAGGTGTGCTCGTTTGTTTTCGAGGAATTTGGGGCCACGAGAACAGCGGTAGGAGCACAACACGAAATCATCTGCCGTAATCTACTCGAAGGTTAGCTGGAAGAGATCCCTTATAGGGATAAATTTGCCTTTGTTCTTCCATTACTGTAATTTATTTTTGTAAACCTGTGTTGTGTACAATAAAGTGATTACTGCTTACTCCCTACTAATCCCATTCGAACGCGAATGTTTGAAGATTTTCATTCATTCATTCTCTTAATATTATGGCTTCAGTTTAGTGGGACCATTTCGCCAGTCAAGGTATTAGGAGCTTTATACGACTAAAATTGTACGGTTAGTACAAGACAGTGTATGTATGTGATTTTAATAATTAATAAATAAATGGTGATTTTATTAGCTCTTGTAAGGCGATAGATGGACTTTACAAGTAGCACGTGGTAAATGTGACGGTTCCTGCACGATATTATTCCCGAGTGCGTTTGAGATATAATTTTTCAATCATTCGTTGATTGAATCGCATCAAAGTGGTACCAACAGGGGTAGGAAACAAGAGCGTTCGGGTATTCTCGGCTCCGTTCGGCTCAGCATTGCTCCGAGCTTAATAGGGTTGGCACAACTTTATGTCCCTTTGCGTGCACAACCACAGATATAATAACTTGAATTTGATAACCCTAATTATCTAAAAGGGATAGTGCCATACATTAAAGGGACAGCATGATTTGTCCCTGAACCGCAGTCAAACTTCGGTTTTGTAAGAAGTTTCTTTACTGTACGGTAGTGTGGTCTTATTCTGTGGTATCAACGAATCCTACATCCATTCCGCTGTTTTCATAGCCTCGAATTTAAGTGACACAATAATTTATGGATTGGACACAGCATAAGTAATAAATTTTATCAAAGTCTGTCCGCGTTATTAATTACGGTGTAATAATAAACCATTATTGCAGCTCTTGAATGAAACGAAACATTCGCCAGAGTTTTGGTTGTTCATATTTGGGACATTTTATTTAAATTTGTACAGTCAGTGTCTTGTAGCGGATTCAATTGGGCGGCAAAAGGGTAGATAGGTAAATAATCTGTTTAAGCATCATATTTAATTCCCTCATAGCAGATGTGAAAAGCAGTATGTGTCACACGGTATCAAATAATCTGTTTAAGCATCATATTTAATTCCCTCATAGCAGATGTGAAAAGCAGTATGTGTCACACGGTATCAAAATTATTTCGTCTTGGGCGTTGAAACTTGAATTCCTCATTACGCTCAGGATTCTAATTTAGAATCCCGAAAGAATGGATGGCTTCATTCAGGATTCAATGTACGCCCTTGCCGGAAATATATCATTTTGATCTCTTATAACACAAACTACTATTGACAAATAGGTACACAGTTTTTTTACGTTTACTAAAAACTCATAAGTTCACTAAATTTTTACGATAAAACGAACTTAAAGACCAATCAAATTTCACGTATCACTGTTATCCGAAAGCAACAAAAAATAAAGCAAACAACGGTTTACGCCGTTCGGAAATGACAAAATGTCGTTACTGAGCTAATTTATACGTAAATCGACGCCCGGACGCCATTCAAAATGTTAATTTATCACTAGGGATCTTTATGGATACGGTACTAGTGGAACTCGATCTCGATACCATGTGTATACCGGTGTACCCCCGCCACGCTGCTCTTCACACTGCTCCTCACTCTGTCTACTCTGGTGGCCTAGCTAAGATGACAATCGCTATCGCTTCGCCATGGAATCGCTTGTGTCTCTCTGTCACTCTTCCATATTTTTTTTTGTCAGAGGTGGAGGTAATCCTCATTGGATACTGCCGACCCGGTATCCGTCACCATGCCCGACTCGGCTGCGTTGGAGATTTTTCTCCCAGCCGCCTACGGACTAAACCCACCCTGTAAAGTGTTTTGTTGCCAGAAACTCGGCGCTATCGGTATACGCGTTGTTTCTGGGTGTGTAGTTGTGTGATCCGGGAGAAATTTGAGTGTAGAGTACGGGATGAGTTGTGAAGTGTTATGTGTGTGTTGAGTGTACCTATGTGTTTACAGAGCATGAGTGCAAGAAGCGATGGTGTGATCAACTCTATGCACTGCGAAGATTAATTTGGACAAGCAAGGACTCTTCCATATTAGTATGACAGTGAGACAGTGACAGTTGCGTTTCGTTCGCTACGGAGCGTTGGCGATTGGCATGTTGTCTACGGGGCCTGGGCTAGAACCGTGAAAATTTAAATTCACAAATTGCGGACATCTTTCTCTTTCACTCTAATTACGGCCTAATGGAAGTAAAAGGGAAAAATGCTATTTGCGAACAGCGGTATTCGCGGTAGGCCCCCGGCTCCTTGCGCTGCCGCGATGTTGCCCTCTCTGGCCACTCACAGTCATTTTATTGCGATTCTAAAGTTTGTTGATTAAAGTATTTCATAAATAAAGATATATTTTTACAAATACTTTTTTTTTCTCAAAAATATCACTGCGGGAAGTCCTACTACCCGTTTCGTTACTCGTCAATAATTATTAATTAGATTGATCGATTGATTTGGTTGTACCTCAGAACCCCTAGTGTTATGGGATTTTGAACAGCGCGCCAAGCGGGACGTTTTGGAAACTCAAAATCCAATACAGAATGAAACTTAACGCAAACTCCTAGCTACGTCACGTCACTATCGAATGAAATTGACACTAGGGCCACAGTATTTATTTATTTATTTCAACTTTATTGCACAAAATACAAATAAAGTGTACAAATGGCGGACTTAATGCCTAAAGGCATTCTCTACGAATGCTAGGGTATGATAAGGTATTCAGTACGAGTACGTTGCCACTAACGTCTCCATATATTCTCACTTTATTCCCGATCCCAACTAGTCCGATAGCAATAACTTTTGAAGTTATAAGATTATTAATGTTGCCTATTTTTTACATATAGTTTTCAGACCACATACTAAACCTAATAATAATAATTTGTGTCATCCTAGGTATTTGCTTAGGTGGAAATTTAGGTATTTCTTTTTTTAAACAGCATTCGGTAAAAAGAATATTCGAGATGAAATTCTTTGTTTCCCTGTAAAAGCAAAGTGGCTTCCGACGTACACACGCATTTTGTGTCATTTTCATCCACGGGTATAATGACATTTAATAAATACCTAATAGTGAACCTAAAATGCCTAAAATAAAATTATAGTCGGTAAGTGAAGTGTTGTACTTCACAGGATATTATAATATGTTATTCAAACAAATGTGTGTCAAATTCATCCACCGCTTTTATTTTTAATCTTTTTTTTTTATAAACATCATGTATCTGCCACAAAAAAAAATTCATGTTATTAAGTTTACGTCTACATTATTATAATGCCACATCGAGACAACATTCATAATTTGGGTCATTTTAAACAACGGTTTTTTACTATTTGGCAAAATAAAACTTTGCATGAACGGCGTACGCGGGGAAGGCTACCTACGCGGGTAGGGTGCTTGTTAGATGAACATTATGGCTCCTCTACACGATGGGCCAACGCCGGCCACTTGTTCCCTCTAACGCATAAATGCGTCCCTTGGAGTGGCCGGCGTTGGCCCATCGTGTAGAGGAACCATTACAGTGTATTTATTTCATTCGGAGGCATAATTATTATATTAAGTCTTTTCATAGTGTGGGAGTAGGTATGTTGTAAGTATATTTAAAAATAAAATGTAGGCTCCTCATACTAACCAACATTCGTGACGTTCGCAATCAAAAGGTACCACTTTATCCTTGCCATAAGGACTCTCTGACAGGTTATTTGTATAAAGATACAATAAAATTTCGTCTTTATGGTAAAGGACAAAGTGGTCCCTACCTTTTGAATGAGAATGTCACATCAGCGACTTTTAAAAATAACTTTTATTCGATATTTAGTACACTTTTTAAGATTATTTTAAGACGCAATGTATTGCTAATTTTATGATTTATAAAGCGTGGCAAGCAACGCCAATTACAATGATGATGGTGTACGTTGAATACAAGACTTCATAAATTTTAAAAGTTATTGAAAAAAAAATATTCCTTTGAGGAGGAGAATATTTTCTGTTAGAACGATTATGAAACAATTGAATGAATGAATGATTTTATAGGACATTCTTACACAGATTGGCTTAGTCGATAAACAACGATATTATAGAATATAAGAAATTATGTATATATATAATATACTATAAGAAATTCCACTGCGAGTATAACGATGATAGTTGCTGAAAAATACCGAGCTGAGGTTTTTAATTTGAAGAGAAAAGTATGTTTGACATTTTAGTAATAAAGGACCCATAAAACCATTTATTTATTAGGTATTATAGACCTTTACGCCCATGAACAAAGATAACTGCCGAAAAAACTCTTAGCGTAAATGCTTTCAAATTTAAGGGCAAACATTACAATGTAGTAATATAGGTCCCAGAAAACTATTTATTTGTTATTATACACCGCTAAGTCCATGTTATTTGTTTTAAATTTAGAGTTTAGAAACTAATTCGTGGTAGTAAACGATACAAATATTTAAAAAGGCCTTTACAACCTTGTTCGCTTCATATACTTATGGTAAAATAATTTTAGGGCGGGTCATAAAGGGCAAGTAAAATAATAATTGTCAATAGTAAAATATGTCCTTTACGACCATATTTACCATACGAGATACGATATGAAAAATCATCAAGACAAATGAAGGGCTTAAAGGACGACAAAAGACATGTAAGTCATTTACAATCATATTTATATTTAGCGGTAACCTTAACGATAATATCTATGAATTTCTAATTTATAACTGGTCATTTACGCCCCTTGAGATAAGCTGTTTTTGCAAGCTCATTGTGCAAAAATTGGGTCGTAAAGACAACTTTTTAAGAGATATAAAAATTTTCACTATACAGAACGAAAGCGCTTGGAATTCTGAACAAAACTGTATATAACGACTACCGTAGGCTCAAAGGGCGTAAGGGACAAAATTGCAAAAATGCTGTTATACTCAGTATTTTTTTCTCTATCGAATAGTATATTTAACGTATCGATAACTTGAAAAAAATGTCCGTTAAGCCCTATGAAAAATCAATGCTTGAACACAGTTTTCCAACGCATTTGGCCGTATCTGCCAATTCAAACTAACTCCCAACTTTGTGTACGATACGCCCTTTTGCATCGGAAATTTTTGAGTGCTAAATGTACGTTACGCCCACAACTAATGTACAAAAACTGTATAATTATTGTATAATTATGCGAGAGAGAGATTCAATGTAAGAGATACGCCCGCGCCCCCATACTATGTATAATTTCGGGTTTATAATTGCTGCTTTTTTGTGTTTAAGTGGGATGACCTAGTTATACCTACTTTCCTTGTCAATTTTTTTGTTAAGTAGGTACTTGCACTACCTGCTCATGTGCTCATTGCTTTATTTACAGGGTTACTAAATTTTGACAATTTAAACTGAACTAGTGGGTACTTTTTAGAGATACACCGGATATCCGGTTACTATCCGGTATTGGCCTATCCGGCTATTATTTTACTATCCGGTCGGATACCCGATAGTAACATTGCTTGATTTCGGAGTAATAAAATTCGATTTAAGAAACAGACACGGTCATAATCATACTTATTTATTATTTTAAAACAATTTAATCATTCCACTGACTTGTACGCGCACTCATTTCGAACCTATAAATGAGTGTGCGCGAACGTTTACTAGGAAACAGGTCAAACCTGCAGAATGCGCACCTGAAAAACCGAAACGTAGGTATAGTTCCTCTGACCGGATATTCGGCGGCCGGATGCCGGATATTCGGCCGATGGTCAGGCCGAATATCCAGTATCCGGCCAAACAACTATCCCTTGCATCTCTAGTACTTTTTCATCAGCTTTATAAAAATAATAAAACATGACTATATTCAAATGATGGCGTTTAATTAAGGTTAGACTGATAACTATTAGTTTTGTTTGTGACTGGGTCATTGGTAATATTAATTAAGACGTAATATTAATATTTTTTTGTTTAAACCCTAATTTACAGGATTAACCTTATGAAAGTTACTGTCTAGGTATAACGTTTGCATTTAAATCCATAGAAGTACGTAAGCCTGGCCGCATGCCTTTTTCTACTCTAATATATTGTCAAAAATATGCGATCATATTCAATAAGTTTTACTGAATAGACATACGAAATTTCAAAACTACTACTGTACCTAATAGTACTTTAGTATGTAAAAGTAAAATTTATAATCCAATTAACATTACAAACAGAAATAACGCATAATACTTTCTATAGTAAAATTAATTTGTTACAAATTGTTGTATATCAATATATACAGGGTGTCCAGTAATGAATGGACAACCATCGACAGGGCACCTCAGGCTGGTCCAGAAAATTCACTTATAGGTCTAGTAAAAGTTTCGTGGTTTTCGAGATAATCGCACTTTTATGTCTTTTTACTAGTTAGCACCATACTTCACTTTAATCACCATCTAGGCCATATCTTTGTTTGTAGAAATGTAAATAGCATGTATGATACCATTTTAGAATCAGTATTAGATAAACTATTTTTAAGAAAGTTGGCCACTCTGTTCTCCATACGTTTTTTTTTTACCACAAGCGATCAGACTTCTTAAAAATGTTAGAGTACAATGTATTTTTTGGATCAAGGTCTTCTAAAAATACACCTTGGCTATGGAAAAACTGTATTGCCTATCGGTTCGGTTAGCAGGCCTATTAGAGAATATTTTTCAAAAAACAGAAGGTAAAAATCTTTTCATTTATGTCCTAAGCGATCATTACAGTGAAACAAGGAACCAAAATTAGAAAAGTGCGATTATCTCGAAAACCACGAAACTTTTACTAAACCTATAAGTGCATTTTCTGGACCAGCCTAAGGTGCCCTGTCGATGGTTAGAAGGTTGTCCATTAATTACTGGACACCCTGTATAAATGGTAGGACAGCAGTGATTCTGTTGAAGTAATCATCATCATCATTGTTCTTAAGAGCCTAGCTCTTGTCGGTGAAGTATTCGCCATTCCGTTCTTTTCTTTGCCACTGTTTTGAGCTCCTGATACGTCACTAGTAGTCACTACATTAATTTTCTCTTTGGCCTGGTCAATATATGCACGTCTCGGTCTTCCTCTGCCTCTCTGTTCTTCTATTCTGCCTTCAATTATAGACTTTATGTAAGTATCGTGACGTATCAGGTGCCCCAACATGTTTCCCCTTCGGTTTTCAATTGTTTTTAGCAGAGATCTCTTCTCACCTACCAAATTTAATTTAATTAATATACTTGAAGTAATATAAACAAATAAAAAAAAACATTGTTATTGTAGTGTGTAAAAAAACATTGTTTTCTTAAAAACGACCTTTTCCACGTTTAAGTATCCAAAATAACAAAAATGAGGAAAACTTGACAGTGAATACATACATCTCTATAATTTTTCAGAAAAAAAAATGTAAATTATAGTACTTAGAAGTATAGTGTTCCCTAAATGCCAGTTGCGAATATTGCAACGAAATTGTTGGATTTACGCCAAATGGTACTAAAACAGTTTAACATTTAGTACATTACGCTCTTTTTCTGATAAGATAAACATTAAAGAAGAGGCGTAAGGGACGCCTTTTTAAAAATAGTCGTGTTTTTTGGCGTAACGGACATGCTATTTTTGTAAATAAGCATTGTATTCAAGAAATCAGTTTAAAAGACCCCAAAAAGCCACATACAGGCATCAGTTAATTCAAACAAACAAAAAAGGTCTGATTTATTTCTCAAAACAAAACTGATTTTTGGCTCTCCTGGAAAGATATCCTGGCGTTTTGTCAGTTAAGCCCTTTGAGGCTACGGTAGTGGACATAACTCGTTTTCGCCAAAATGTCCTTTACGCCAATTGAACCCAAAGGTAATTATTATCCAAGAAGCTTGAACTATCAAAAGTGTTGGTAATTATTATTTAAGGTAAATGTATTCAAAACATCAGAATAAACAGGCATTAAATAACCTCAATACGTGTACATAATTAATAATATCTATTATAAAAAAATGCTAAGAACAAAAAATACATTAAAAAAATAATGTGCATAATTTACGTTAATTATGGAAAGACTGGTTTGTGCTATTTATAATGAAAAAAAATGATTATATAAAAATTTATTAGTCCATATAATTATTAGATATATTGAAGTTAGACTTGATTAGATATTCGATATAGAAATCAAAATATTGATAACATTAATATATGTAAATTTAAGTTCAAGAAGTAATATTTTTATCAAAGAATGAAAGTTACCTCAAGTCACGGTATTAATAAGCAAATTTTACTCAAGTGGTACCTTTTCCCTGTCATTGTCACAAGTATATGATGCGTAACCGTAATGTGTATAGATATAAACAGACCTTAATTCTCGCAATGAGATGTACTTACTTACAGTTCTTTTGCTAAATGGTGACATTGTACAATATTTATAAGTTCTCTTTGTAGTAGTATAACTTTGCATAAGTTGCGTTAATTTGGCGCGCAGGCGAAGTAAACATGCGTTGCGTACGCAACGTGTGGTTTTTAGAGAGAGGCCCTTAAGGATGACTCACGTTAGACCGGGCCGTGTCCGGGCCGGAGCTTCCGGAGCTTATTTACTATGACATGACAGACGATCACGTGATGCTTTCCATAGAAAACGATGCGCCGGAAGGTCCGGCCCGGTCACGGCCCGGTCTAACGTGAGTCATCCTTTACCCGCCGTCACGCCAAGGTCGCGCCGCGCCCGCCGCGCCCGCTCCCCGTGCATGGCCCGCGTTGCCCGTTAAGAGCCACCCGCTAGCGTCGTATGAACGCGAACATTATTTTTGTATCATTTGTTTATGCAATGGATGAAACTGACACAAATTCATATTTCTTATTTATCCCGCCTTTTATATTAATAAGGTGTGAACTCTAGTAACCTTAATATTCTTTTGTTATGGTAATAGCTTGTTAGAACAAAATTATCAAAAATCTTATGAAGCTGTGCCTCAATAGGACACAAAAACATGTAATGTACATATTGACACGATTAAATGCGACGTCAGCAATTTTTTTTAACTTTAATTATTTTTTGAGTAATTTTGAATAGTATGACATAGTATCCGATTGCAATGGACGTAATTGACACAAACTATGTTTTCACATTAAAAAAACTATCCTAAATGCGACACAGTTACATGTTTTCTCTCGAATATTCTTTTCTCCAAAATAATTCAAAATAAAAATAATTACCACAAATTATTAAATAACTTAAAAAGCAAATAATATCTGTGACACAAAACAAAATGTAAGATTAACATCTTAAAACAGCATTCGTAAGCGAAAAAAAATTTGACTTTAATATTACTTTAAGTTAGGGCTCAAAATATAGCCGGCGCTACAGGACTAAACTCACTCCTACCCATAGTAGCGCTTCATTTATGACCGCCTCTCGGGACGGTTAACTCAGGTCGTAAACTGAAAATAGATATATCCGAAACACTTAGCCATTGTTTACCGTACATTATGTGCTAAACTCGCCCGATCTTAGACACTCGTTACTAGTTCCCGGAACACCAATATAGTGCTCATCACTACACATACACAATCTGCCGTATTCGAACTTCAAGATATTCACAAGAGACGACACGTACTAGATCCATTCTAGATACGTTATAGTTTAGATATCAACTAGTTCTCTTTTGCAGCCCAATTCGGGCAACCAATGTCACTTTTACGTTAGATAGAGTAAGATATCTATGATGGCTCCTCTACACGATGGGCCAACGCCGGCCACTGCAAGGGACGCGGCCATGCGGTAGAATAAGATAGCAATATCACTTGCTCCTTCTAACGCATAAATGCGTCCCTTGGAGTGGCCGGCGTTGGCCCATCGTGTAGAGGAGCCATTAGATGTAAATTGGATCTCTAAGTCATATCCTGTGGAAATCGATCAAGCGTATCTCCAGAATCGCACAAATGTCACATTTGACAGGTTAGATCTTAAACATATCGTTATCGTATCTTGGTGCTGTCTAAAAGATATCTAATATATGTCTATTTCAAAATCCGAATCGGGCCCATAGTGCTTATCACCACACATATACAATGACGCTTAGGTACGCTAAAAGATAATTTTGAAGCGTGCAAAACCAACAAGTAGGTATGTGAACATTTCATAAGTGTAGAGGCAGACTACAAGGATAGAAATAACAAAATAAATAATAGTACTAGGTACAGAAGGTTCACTCTCTAACCAAAGGCGTCTATTACGACAGATAATATGACCGCTAGCAGGCGTGGCTCACTCCGCGATTTCGTCGCTTTGCTACAGGTAGCTAAAAGTACATCCGTTCCACACCAATTTTGGTGGCTAGCCATAAGCCGCGCGTGGCGCTGTCGCCACCTAGCGGCCATATCTGTCCTGATCGTCACAGACGTGCTTTGTTAGAGAGTGAGTCTGCTGTACCTTACTATTATTTATTCTGTGCCGCTAGGTGGCGCAAGCGCGAGCAGGCGTCCGTACCGTAGCGGCGCGCGGCAACTACTACTGCTAGACACCAAAATTGGTGTAGGCCGCATGTACTTGTAGCGACGCGACGAAATCGCGGAGTGAGCCACACCTGCTACAAGTTACCACTATTAGACCTCATAGCAGCCGCTAGCAGAGCCTCCTGGATGTACCGATTCGAACTTTAAGATATGCCAAATATTACGGCTAGATACGATATGGATTAGATATGTCACTGATATTTGATGTATCTTAAATTTCGAATAGGGCCGTTAGATAAGACGATAAGCCTACTTATTCAGGAGATACGGTGGGTGATTATGTCTTGAAATATACTGTTACAAAATCAAATATTTATCATGGATGGGTTGGGCACAAATCACGCGAGGTGTTTTCGGATACTTTTTGACCCCCCCCACCCCCTTGGTGATATTTGGAGAGGTTTTTGGCTACCCTCCTCCCCCCACACAACCTCACGTGTATTTTTTTGAATTTTTTTAATTCGACCCAATTATAATACATATAAATAGTCTTATTTTTATTCTTAGTTTCGTTCACTGTAGAAAAATATACGTGAGGTTTCCTTTATACCCCCCCTCCCCCAATGTGATCTATCGTGATTTTTTCGTGACCCTCCCCCTTCCCCCATCGAACCTCGCGTGATTTATGCACAAGCCCTAACCTTATTTCTGAAATCAATACTTCCAATTAAATCAAATTACACTTGAAACAATTCCGATTTTCGTCGCCTTTTGATATTTGACAAGCAATCTTGTACCATAACGCTCTATTGTTACGCCATTTAGGTTCCTAGCTAATTTGGTTGTTTCATACTCACGCTATGGAATGTTCAATTTAGCTAGAACCCTAATTAGCGTAACAATCACGGAGCTTTACCTACTACTGTACATTCTAGATTAGTACGGCTACCACCAGTTTTGACAATGACAGATACGCTCGCGTCTACGTAAATTACTTTCTATACATCTCGCTTGCACTAATATGCGAGTACGAGTTAGATGCATAGAAAGTAAGTTACTTAGGCCCATTTGCACCATTCCACTAACCCGGGGTTAACCGGTTAAACCTTGAGTTATCATGGTTACCAGTACAATTTGACACTGGGTTGACGGTTAAACCGGTTAACCCCGGGTTAGTGGGATGGTGCAAGTGGGCCTTAGACGCGAGCGTATCTGTCAATGTCATAATTGGTGGTAGACGTTCTGTGGTTATAACTCTCTAACACTCTGACAGTTACATTCTCAATTTGTTAACAATATTTATCATTAACATTTCTACATCACATTTCCATACACATTTTTAAAGAACTTCAAGGAGACACACAATGGATAACGAACCCTAACTATTCCGCGTAAGGTTTAAAGTAGCTTGAACGCGTCATGTTATTATTTTTCTTTCTTTATGACACGTCGAAAGGAAATGTTTTGTTCTAATTTTGAATTTAAACAGGTGAAACGGCAGGTGGTTTATAATTAAAAAGTTTGTTTATGGAATTGTTTCCGTGTTTTATACAACTTTTTTATAACATCTGCCTTTGGCGGAATACGAGCCCCGCTGCCTCTGATCTCTGATTTTATATCTGGTTTAACTGGTGTATTCTGATTTTAATAATAGGGTAATAATTAGATCTGGATTAGATATGCATCTGATCTGTCAGTGGCAAAAGTGACATTTCTTGAAAAAATAACGTATATGTGACCCATTGATAATTTATTACCTTACTTATTATATTATTATTATATTATTACCTACTATAGTTTGTAAAAGG
Source organism: Cydia fagiglandana (assembly GCF_963556715.1). Taxonomy (NCBI): domain Eukaryota; kingdom Metazoa; phylum Arthropoda; class Insecta; order Lepidoptera; family Tortricidae; genus Cydia; species Cydia fagiglandana. The sequence continues at coordinate 1,097,283 of NC_085949.1, read as the reverse complement.
ACAGTCACATTTTAAACATAGACAGAGAAAATCATACTTTCTATCGGCCCTATTCGAACTTTAAGATACGTCAAATATTTCGGCTAGATACGATATGGATTTAGATATGTCAGTGTCGTGACGTTTCTTCAAAGAAAAATGTCACTTTTGACACTGACATATCTATGGGACATTCGGGATTCACAAGATCTAGAAACGATATAGAGATCAACTAGATTTACATTAGATATCGACTAGATGTGACTTGGATATCTAAGTCATAACTTGTCGAAATCGTTCAAGAGGACCTCCAGAATCGCGGAAACGTCAAATTTTACATATCTATCTTGTCGAAATCGTTCAAGAGGACCTCCAGAATCGCGGAAACGTCAAATTTGACATATCTGTCTTATAAATATCTTTAAATTATCCATATCGAGCTTTAAATTATCCATATCCTACATACGTTTTTGTCACGTACTAATATAATCTTTATTGTTTTTGCCCAATAAGTTACACTAAATTGGCCTACTAACACGAAATACCTAAGATACAAGTATTATATACTTAGTTTAGGTATTGATGTAAAATATGTTCGAGCCAGATACAAATATTGCTTGCATAGAAGATTTTATATTTAATGTTAAGTAAACATTGTTTACTTTTTAAAAACCATATTTGTATATTTACATTAGTGAAGTTCTATTTCAGTGTATTATGAATGTTATAATTTCGGATAATTTTAAAGAAATAAATATTATTCTTATTCTTATTCTATTATTCTTATATCGTAACTTGTTGAGGTCTAGTAGAGATCTAATACATTTTCAGAATCGAGCCGTTAGTCTTACACTATTACTAGCGCCCAAAAGAAAATAATGAGTGTAGGTTTTTTGTTCTTATTTAAGTACTAACAAATTTGGTTTGACAGATTATACGTATATATAACCGGCACAGAGAACCAATATTTTGCGCCATGAGTTGTTGACGGCCGATGATAAACTATATGATTTGACGCTATCAGAATATCCCTACTTGACATAGCAACTGGCATGAGAATACTTAGCGTGTTCCAACTCTAGGCCAGGAGGCAATTAAACACCCAATGTTAATATCACGAGCCAGTCTGCGTCTTTATAATCATTTTATTGTAACCTAACCCACTCATTTCAAAGGCACTTACGTACTCAGTACCAATTTAATTTGATTTACCTCACAATAACAGCTTGTTTCTTGTTTTAATTAATTTACCATAAAATGGGCACATTTAGTATTTTGGCATGTGCGAGCTTTAGATGGCTTCGTTGTAGGAATTAATTAAGGTAATCAAAAGGCATGATTTAATTTCGGGTAAATTAAAATTATTTATGGCGGTATGAATATGTGGGTTTTAATGGGTTTTATGTTGAGTATTTTGTTGTTGTAATTAATGTGTAATTACAAGTTAAATTATGGCTTAAACTTTGGGATTGGATGTCCAATATGCCCTAATGAAGGATACTTTATTGCCCTATACCTAACAGCTGTGGGATTAAACACAAATCTGTTCACGTCTTTCCTGTAAATATACCCATAAGTTAAGAGCTATAAAGGTTAATTTTCTTATTTAACCCATATCCACCTGGAAAGGTACTCCTTTTATTTGGTTAGTTTGATAAAATCATTACCTACATATTGGGGAAGGGTCAAATGTAGGTATAATTTATTTTTGATAGCTTATAAGATATTCAATAGAAAAATACCAATAATGTTCCTTTAGTTTTTGATCGCCATGTTAAATTTACAAAAAATTATATTGAACCGCTTGTGGGCTTATTATAAGCTATCAACAATAAATTATACCTACGTTTGACCCTTTCCCAAAAATCACTCTATTGATAGGTGAAAACCGCATGAAAATCCGTTCAGTAGTTTTTGAGTTTTTTATGAACATACAGACAGACGTGGCGGGGGACTTTGTTTCTGGTGTATTGATATCAATGCGTAGGCGCTGTTTTATAGGGATTCCATTGTTTATGCTCCGTATTGTCAATAATTAAAACCGTCAATATAGAATTTATGTAACGTTAGTTTTTTAATGTTATCCAATATTTTGATGGGCCTATATAGATTAATGGATGGGATGTGAAACTATGGGGGGTAGAACCACCTAGGGCGTACGCCTACATTTGACTTTGATGTGGAACTTTCCGTCCGTCAAGTTTCCTTTGGAAATAATATACTTATAACTGAGATTAAAGAAATATACTTTAAATTATAAGTAAGTACAGTTCGCCATCAGATATATCGGACGTGTTCAGATATTTATGAGCACCTTGGCTGCTCCGACATATCTGATATACCACAACCAGCTGTAAATATTTTACCTTATTTTACCATGTAAAGAGATTTTAATATATTTACACAATTCGCAAAATGCGTTTTGTTCGCAAAGTGAACGTTTAACGATTTTTACCGATACTCACCTATCATCCGATAAAACCTGTAAAAGCTAAAATAAAAACAAAAATGGGAATGTTCGGAAACAATACTCGAATATCTGATCCAGTTTCAAGTTTGAAGCACGCGTGGATTCCGATGCAAAGGGTCTAGACAATTTAATCGATGGAAGGGTTCTTTAGATATACTGTAGGTACCTATAATTCGTGTTTAATACATTTTGTTAGTGTTACAAAAAATATGCATAGGGGAGGTCGAGGGGATTTGTGACAGAGGAGAGTTGTGACATCTTTCATTTTTTGGAATCTATAACTAAAAACAAGGTCACAATAGCGCGCGTTTGTTAGTTCAAGTTACGAGCTAACAAACGCACACTGTTGCGAGCTCACTAACAGTCCAAAAAATCCAAAAAATCGACAATGTCACAACTCTCATCTGTCAAAATTTACCTCGGTCTCCCCTATAGGTGTTATATATGAATGAATATAATGATTGCTACGGAAATCTAGATTAAGAGAATTTTAAAACCTTATTTTGCTAAGCCCTATCCGGGTCCTAGTAGTTATGTATGTGCCTACCCAGCATTAAGTTGCATGTGCCCACTGTACCTACTTGGTTGCAAATAAACATTGATATTGAAATATAAGCTACCGCGCAATAACAATTTTCGTTACGTTACACTTTTCGTTTTTGATCCAACCTTAGGGACCCACTGATTAACAGTCCGCCTGACGGTATTGGCCTGTCAGTTAGAACAAAAGTTTGACAGGCCGATACTGTCCGGCGGATTGTTACTCACTGGGCCCTTTAAGAGTTTTTATAGACGTCTCGTTCACGTTTCTGATCAAAGAAGAATTTAATGACTATGATGATGATGTTACTAGTGTCAAGCAGTTGCCTGATTGGTATCGTGGTTATAATTTATAGACTGCTCGAAATCTAATGTCAGCTAAGGTAGGGTAGGTAGGGGAGACCGAGGTGAGTTGTGACAGAGGGGAGTTGTGACATCGTCGATTTTTTGGAATTTATTAACTAGAAACTAGGTCGTAATAGCGCGTGTTTGTTAGTTCAAGTTACGAGCTAACAAACGCTCACTGTTGCGACCTAGTTTCTAGTTAATAGATTCCAAAAAATCGACGATGTCACAACTCTCCTCTGTCACAACTCACCTCGGTCTCCCCTAGACATTTTTCAATACGTGTTTTGAACTCCTTTTTTGTCAAAACCCTTTGTTTGCTGAACCCCAGATTGTATCGGATCCGGAACTTTTGCAATCAGAGGGTAATTACAGTTGTTTCGGCCTCGGCTGTGAGGCCCCTCGTGCTGTTCTGCTTCATGGTAGCTATTAAAACCACGTAGGTAGAGTTAGACCAAGATTAGTCTGCAACGATTTTGAGAGTACTGATAGTGTCGAACACGTATACGCTAACGTCTACGTAATTTACTTTCTATAAATACTCGCTCGCAGCGAGTACGAGCGAGATGCATAGAAAGTTACGATTTCTATAGTGTTTATCAGGCCTATTCGGATTTCGAGATAATCACAAGATCTAGAGATGATTTAGAGATCAGCTAAATCTACATTAGATATCGACTAGATGTGACTTGGATATCTAAGTCATAACTTGTCGAAATCGTTCAAGAGGACCGCCAGAATCGCGGAAACGTCAAATTTTACATATCTATCTTACAAATATCTTTAAATTTTCCATATCGTAACTTATTTAATTACACAAACGGGTCTACCGCAATATAATTTCATTGTTTTTACTTTTAATTTCGACGTTTCAGCTGAGTTGCACCAGCAATATGTGCAATAATATGTATGTGTATGTGTTGCAATATGTGTACAAAACGCGAGAGTTTAAAGTGTTATATCGTAACTTGTTGAAGACTAGTAGAAATCTAATTCATTTTCCGAATCGAGCCGTATGTTAGTGCTAATATGGCGGTAGCCACACTGCACAGGTCAACGTTAGCAAAACAAACGTCACTTAATAAATAAAGCAAACAAACCACTCTTCATTGTTCTCCGCTATTAGAAGAGCAATGGTCACATAAAAGCCATATAAAACCGTCATAAAGCAACTCTTGTTCTATAATAAACTGTAGTGACGTCTGTCCATCAGTGTCGGTTTATGTCTTGGACGTTAATAAAATATCGAGGTCCTTCAACTTTCATCTAAATTAGGTTATTAATCGCTTCATGAAATTAGGTCAAATATTAGGTTAATGGGGAAAAGATCGACATATAAAATTTATGTGTTGCTGGGAAGGAAATAGTCACTCTATGGAACGACCCTCTAGGCAAGCGACGCAGTGGAAGACCACGCTCACGCTGGGACGAGGACATCAGAAAAATCATCATCATCATCAGGCTATAGTAGTCCACTCCTGGACATAGCCCATCCCTAAAGAGCGTCATAAGCGCCCTGTCCTCAGCTTGCCGCATCCAGCATCTGCCTGCAGTCTTTCGCAGGCGATCTTCGGAAGACTGCATGCTCTTAGATCAAATATATTATTATCGTTTTAAAATGTGATCAGATCTAATTGATTAAAACGATGGTCTATGATTCATCGAAAACCTCTAGGCGTAGGTGTAGATCACTTTCTTAGAAGGCCACTTTTGAGATACACGTAGGGCACTTTCTGAGGACGTCACTTTCGTAGGACGCCACTTTCTGAGTACGGCACTTTCGATGTAAGTCATTTTTTGAGAACGTCGATCCTACCGAAAATTTCTTAATATCCTGATTTAATGTACATAATACGATGTCTTAAAATATATGGTGCTCTAAAAATGGGTCACCGATAAAATAATTAAAATGTATTCCAAACTTTATTCGTGTATGCTCAACCAATGTTACAATCTCAATGAATATTAAACAACACGAATCGATAGCCTTTAACCGTTGTTTTATATTCCAAGTTTAGGAATTAAATTATAGATACATTCTTACAATTACTCACGCGATGCGAGTTAAAAACTTGACCGGAAGAAAAGGCAATACACATCTATAGTACAAATCTTATGGTAAAAGAGAAGAGGTGTCTTGTGATATCATGTCTAATGCCAACTCATGCTATCCCTGCAGAAGAGGAGATATAAAAAAAGATCTAAACTTATCGGCAACTTTCCAAAATGGATACTTAATTAAAACCGCCATAACCCATTAAGGCGATATTGGCTAAGCACCGATAATTACGAAGGTAAATCTTTTAGGAGTCCCGTCCGTCTTCGGACAGGATATTAAAGTTCCTCAACTCGTAAAGAGGAGTTTAAAAACGGTCGGGGAGTGGGTGGGGGCCCAGTTGTAGAGGTTTAGAGGTCAATTCATTACATTGTGACATCAAAATGATATCTAGAAATGATGTACCTAAGGCGTGCAAAACGTGCTTGTAAAGGAAGGAACGGAAAGATTCGCGCGGTTCTGGACTATAACCGCGAAAATCAAAATCGTGAATTGAGGGCATCTTTCTCTGTCGCTCTAATTACGTCTTCATTGGAGTAAAAGAGAAAGATCCCCGCAATTTGTGAATTTCGGTTTTCCCGGTAAGGTCTCTGGTCAGTCTGTACCTGTGTGAACAGGTGTTCTGAAAGCTCACAAGTTCGAGTCTTGCCGGAGACGATGAATTTTTTTTTTTGTTATATAAAAAAACCTCAATCCAAATTCAAATTTATTGCACTTCAAACAAGAACGGGTGGTAGAACCAAAGAATAGTATAATATGTAGAACAGGTAGAACGCTCTACTTAAATCCATACTCAACCTTTTTTTATGAGAAACACAAAGGTTTTGCCTTGTAGCCCCGGGCCGCAAGATGAACTTTCTTAAAGGTGACGTTCAGGTTATGTATTTATGCCAGGAATACCTGGCTAGCCACTTAAGAAAGCCCGGCGGGCCGTAGGTTGAGTGTAACGTGTGTGTGTGTTTTAGGGTTCCGTACCCAAAGGGTAAAACGGGATCCTATTACTAAGACTCTGCTGTCCGTCCGTCCGTCCGTCTGTCACCAGGCTGTATCTCACGAACCGTGATAGCTAATAGACAGTTGAAATTTTCACAGATGATCTACCTATTTTTGTTCCGTCAAATCATGGGATTAGTTGTCAAGCGGACCCCAGGCTCTCATGAGCCGTGGCGAAATGCCGGGATAACGCGAGGAAAAAGAAGATCTACCTATTTTTGTTGCCACTATAACAACAAATACTAAAAACAGAATAAAATAAAGATTTAAGTGGGGCTCCCATACAACAAACGTGATTTTTGACCGAAGTTAAGCAACGTCGGGCGGGGTCACTACTTGTATGGGTGACCGTTTTTGTGCCTTTTTTGCATTATGGTACGGAACCCTTCGTGCACGAGTCCGACTCGCACTTGCCCGGTTTTTTTATACGGCTGGCCTAGACGCTTATCGCCGTCATTGCGACCCCACCTTCACGGGGCTCCGCGGTTTCCCAGGTGTGTTTTACGACCCCCAACTTAGTATTAAGGATATGAACAGTGCTCACAGTTTTTACAGCTTCAGCAATGCGCATCCAATGCGCACCACATTTTCTATGGTAACTTTGTAAATGTAATGAAAAAACCGGCCAAGTGCGAGTCGGACTCGCGTTCCAAGGGTTCCGTACATTAAGTCCGACTCACGGTTGACTGCAAATTTTTAATAGGTTTTCCTATCATCTAAAGGTAAAGAACTACTTTTTGTATTTTTTTTTTCAAACATTTTGACCCAGTAGCAATGGTCATTTTATGGCTATTTTCTTAAATTACTTCTAACCAATTTATTCTAAAATAAAAAATAAATTAAATTCTCAAAATGAGCTCTTTTAAGTAGGTTAACACGATAATATATTTTAAAAAACTTTATTTTTTAATTATTTACTCCCCAAAAGTAGTTCCCATGTTTAAGTAAAATTCAGTCCGTCTTTCAGTCACATATGTGTACCAAATTCAACCTAATTGGTCCAGTAGTTTCCGAGAAAATAGGCTGTGACAGACGAACAAACAGACAGACGCACCAGTGACCATATAAAGGTTCAGTTTGTCCTCTTGTACGGAACCCTAAAAATCAGACCGATGTCTTTTAATGTACTAAATTAACATCACAAAACTGTACTTAAATCATGAACCTTCTGCGATTTAATTATGGTGAATAAGGATTTAAGGAGTCGCTTAAGAAGCTGAAATAGATCTTAGAATATTATTAGAAGAATGCAAAAAAAATATTATCATATGAAACCCAATTATAGAATAATTTTGTAGATATTCAAAACTTTCCACCCTACCCATAGTCCCATAACAACAGTAACATCTTAGCAGGCCACTGAAGAGCCTTCCAAATGGATGCCGTTACAATGGATTCATCCAAATGGACGGCATCCTAATATTAAACATTGTACGTTTTTGACATTCACCGACCGATTTTGGATTGCAGCAGCAGCTATTTGGACTGTGTTGGAAGGCTCGTCAGTGGCCACCTTAAGAAAACTCATTCAATAGTCAACCGTATTATCACGCAATAAATTTCAAAATCCAACTTTCCCTCTCTCCTATACTAATTATAATTGAGATACACTACACCGTATCTTAATCTGTGTCCATTGAAAGACGAACGTATTTCAAATGCGTGCCCCGTGCACAAAATGATTTCGACTATTTGAATCAATCTCGGGATTGGTTTGGGGCAATCTCGTTTCGTCTATTGGGCTATTGAACACTTTGGACACAGTCTTTATTAGCTTTTAACTTTTTAGGTAGGTACCACCAGGCGCAAAGCTGCTTCGAGTTTATCATAAAATAAATCATTTATTTGAGACTTTATCAATGAATTCATTCATAATTTCTCCATGTTATTTCGCAGCTCACTGTACATTATACTCTGCAACTTTAGTAATGTAATCTCGAGATTCCATACCTAAAGTTACACAGTGCAAATTTTAATTATTTTAGATAATTGTTCCTGAGTCATGGGTGTTTTCTATGTATTTAAGTATTTGTATATTATATTTATCGTTGTCTGAGTACCCACAACACAAGCCTTCTTGAGCTTACTGTGGGACTTAGTCAATCTGTGTAAGAATGGCCTGTAATTTTATTTATTTATTTCTGGTGAGCGTCCTGACTAAACGTTTAGCCTTCACCAAGAAGGAGTTTTAGCCGAATGTTTCAAGTACCGGCGGTCCCGTGGCCGGCTCTCTCGCCGCGATTCGGGAAATGAAATAGATATGCACTAGATAAGCTATAGTAAATATATGTGACGTTCCACGGCAAAAGGTACCATTGCCCCGACTGAATATTGGAGCGGCGTTAATAATAAGCGTAAGCGCCAGCCGCCATAAGGTACCTTTTTTCGTGGAACGTCACATATCTTTGCTATTTCATATCTAGTGAATGTCTAACGGCGCGATATCTTAAAGTTCGAATCGCGCCGTCTGACACTGCGGGGTGGCTCCATAACAGCCGCAACGTGTTATGAATTTTTAAGTTTTAAGATATATTTTATTATGATATTTACATTTATGCTAAAGGTTATTTTATCTATGGGCCAAAGTTGTCTGAAATAAAGATTAGTCCTTTCATTTCATATCGGAAACATGCGAAAGGGGAGCGTCCGGCGTTCGTCCAGCAACAAATGCCGACCAATTTGTCGGCCGTGTCGTGACGTGACGCGCATCCTTCATCGACTAGCGCCATCTTGTTTCTAACTGCTCCACGTTGTGCTGTAGTTATTTAAACGTAACAACGTAACCTCGATAACTTGAGTTCGGTAGCCGAAATAGCATAAAAGTAGCGCTTATAGGCCCGTATAGAACTTTAAGATACGTTAAATAACTAGTGGATCGGATATGTCAGTGTCAAAATTATTTCTTCAAACAACTACGTCAATTTTGACACTAACATTCTGATCCATAATCCATAAAGTATACTACGTGTACTAGGCCTAATATTTGACGTATCTTAAAGTTCGAATAAGGGTCTCCCCTGATATATCGACGCGTATTCGGAAAAAGCCGATAGGAAAAAGCTTTATGTCCACGCAATAAGAGCGAAAAAGTCGTCGTTCGGCTCGGCTCGCATCGGCCGGCGCCGGCCGATGCGTCGTCGGCTTCTTCTCTCTTATTGCGTGGACATAAAGCTTTTTCCTATCGGCTTTTGCCGAATACGCGTCGATATATCAGGGGAGACCCTAAGGCCGATAGTTTCGTTATGTGCGTCCGAAAAGAAGATGCGTCCCAAGATTTTTTTTTCATAATACCTTACGTATTAATTACAATTTTTCTGAGCATTTTTGAGCAGTTCATAAAGACAGACTCTTATCTAAAATTTCCTGACCACTGTGTTTCTGAAATTTCATGGATTCTAGATACCAAAAGACATTTTTTTATTTAGGGACCTTGCAAAGCTGGGGAAAAATTCGCTCGCAATTAAATCTAGTTTCCGATGTGGTATTTTTGCACGCTAAATATACATTAGATCAACATTTACATAAAGTGTAGCAAATAAATTAGTAAAATTATATAAATGGAACTAAAATATTCCATACTAAATTGTTGCCACGTTTAAGCATTTAACGTCAGAAATGTGACAGTTACGTAGGAAGTGGCGCCCTTATTTATTTATCTACAATTTCTTGTCGGACTATAGTTACAGCTAATAATTTGTTATTTCGATTCCGTAACAAAAAGGAAACCAGTTTTTATCTCAATCTAACTTATTGTTCTATCAATTAAGTAATTGGAGACCTTTCTGATATACTCCGCTAGAAGGTCTTATATCCTTTAGTTTTATATGACTATTATATCTCTTCTAAGACTGCGACAGTTTTTGTGTCATGACAAATAGCATTACAAAGTCGTTATCGTAATGTTATTCTAGCCGCAGTCAAAAACATGTAAACTTAATTTCATCTTATATCTTTGGAATAACGTGACAGTTTGTGTACATATTTATGACCCGACTCTACTTATTAGGGTTTGATAAAGGGTTTTGATGCCGTGGGAAAGTCAACAGGCTTTTTATAAAATTAATTTATAGAATATTAACAAGATGGCGGTTAATCATTACGAGTTTTGTCGGTCAAATTTGATAGCGCGTCATTCCTCTTTTCGTCGTGTGGTCGGTCTGTCTGCTTTTTAGGGTTCCGTTCCCATAGGGTAAAGCGGGACCCTATTACTAAGACTCTGCTGTCCGTCCGTCCGTCCGTCTGTCACCAGGCTGTATCTCACTTAACCGTGATAGCTAGACAGTTGAAATTTTCACAGATGATGTATTTCTGTTGCCGCTATAACAACAAATACTGAAAACAGAATAAAATAAAGATTTAAGTGGGGATCCCATACAACAAACGTGATTATTGACCGAAGTTAAGCAACGTCGGGCGGGGTCAGTACTTGGATGGGTGACCGTTTATTTTTGGCCTTTTTTGCATTATGGTTGCCCTTCGTGCGCGAGTCCTACTCGCACTTGCCCGAGTTTTCTTGTACATTAGCAAACCTATCATATATTTATTACTAATTTATTTATGTTAAAAATTCAGCGCTCACTGTGTCCCACTGCTGGGCAAAAGCCTCCCCCCTCTTTTTCCACTCCTCTCTGTTTTGTGCTATATCTGGCCAGTCTCACAAAAATATAATTTCATACTAGTTATTATTTCCTAGAATTTTTAATTTGATAATATACTGAGTGACGTACGTTAGCTTAATTTTACCTGTGATGTAATGTAGTAGGTATTTATATGCTGTGTGTCGCGTAGAAGGATTTAGCTTTGATTTCCAAGAGATTTCACTAAATCAATTTCAAATCAAACGAGCCACCATGATTGATTCACACAGTTGATAACGAACACATAATATAATACTTAATATTTTATTTGTCGAAGAAACACAGTTTTTCAAGGAATTCGGGTAATATTCGGAACGGTATCCAATAATTTTGATCAAGTTTACATTGCTTTAGTGAGTACACTCATTTTTAGGGTTCCGTACCTCAAAAGGAAAAAACGGAACCCTTATAGGATCACTCGTATGTCTGTCTGTCTGTCTGTCCGTCTGTCACAGCCTATTTTTCCGAAACTACTGGACCAAATAAGTTGAAATTTGGTACACATATGTAAGTTTATGACCCAAAGACGGACATGTAACGTAAACAAATGAATTTTAAACATGGGGGCCACTTTTGGGGGGTAAATGAGAAAATCAAAAAATAAAGTTTTTCAAACTATATCGCGTTACATATCAAATGAAAGAGCTCAATGTGAGAATTTCAAACATATTTTTTTATAATTTTAGAATAAACAGTTTAGAAGTAATTCAAGAAAATAGGCAAAAAATGACCATTCCCCCCCCCTTTATCTCCGAAACTACTGGTTCTAAAATTTTGAAAAAAATACGCAACATAGGTCTTTACCTATAGATGACAGGAAAACCTATTAGAAATATGTAGTCAAGCGTGAGTCGGACCAATTACTTAGTTTTTGATCCGACCCCTTCACATATATAGAAAAATATATTGTTAAAAATTTAGTAATGTACGGAACCCTTGGAACGCGAGTCCGACTCGCACTTGGCCGGTTTTTTTGTGAAAGAGTTGGTCATTAGAATAGTACCTTAATTTTCAGTAAAAAACAATGGATCAGTAAAGTATCTATTGGGGAAACAGTGAAAGGAAACATCGTTCAGACTCAGATCCTTTATATAATTAATCAGTAAGACCCGCATGCCTTTGCTTGTACAGCATTAGTCGAAACGGTTTCACTTCGATTTCTTGTTGACATTGGCTCTCTTATCTTATCTTTTCATTGATTTGTTCAATATTGTCAGCGATTTTTTCAATATTATGTCTAAAAAACCGGTTGGACTCTCGTTCCAAGGGTTCGTTTCAGTACACTAATTCACATTTTTAACAAAAAAAGTCTGACTAATGCTTGACTTTAGATTTCTATCTGTTACAGTGAGCAGCAGAAGTTGCTAAGCGGGCGAGGTGTTCAAAATTACCGCTCTTATTCTCTTAACCATAAAGTCGCCTCAAGATTATTTTGAACACCTGGCCCGCTTAGCAAATTCTGCTGCTGACGGTAGGTTAATGTAGACGTATTGTTGTTACCTATCAGTCCTTTATGTGCAACAATGAACCCAACTAAATTACGTAGGTAGGTTGTTTTTTGCATAAGTATGAGGGATCCTCTCCCGCATAGGGCTATACAGCCACGAACGCAAGTGTCGTTACCGGGATGCTGCTTAAAACATCTGACACAGATGAAAAGGCCTGTTATTATTGTCAGAAACGTTAAGACGTATTTTTAATTCGGTCGCATTGCGTATTTCCTGTCCCTCAAGGGCGCACACACGGTGGCAACTTCATAGTATGTATGGCAACTGCATAGTGTGGCTTGAATATATTTATGATTTCAGATTCCATCACGACGTATCTTAATCATTCTAAACATTTAATCGACAAATATGATAGAATCTTTTGTACGTTCATGGGCTCAATTCAATTGTTATACTACATTCAATCTTTTGAGATATTGTTGAACACGTAGTATGGATAGCATGGAAAGCAACAAAAAATCCAACATGGAAGCTATTGGCCATCAATAGTGGAATCACGGAATTAAAATTGTATTGAAGTTGACCATTGAAAAATATTTTTAATTGCCAAATCAGTCAAATTTCATCATTTTTCACAAAATGAAACTAAGCAATTCCAACACAGAAATTTCGTTATTTTGATAATGGTCCTCTTAAGTTCCTGTATTGAAATGTAAAAATCGGCCGTATAATCTGGTATTCCGCGATTCGGGTATTTATGCCCTAGACAGCAAACCAAAAATTCTACAAGTTTTCTGATGATGGGCACCGGAGGTGGCCAAAGGAACTCTGTGATAAAACAACGAAACCTAATTGTGTTTGGGGTTCTTAGAATTGTCTCGATGAGTATTAGTTGCCTGTGGAAAAAAAGTACAGTCGGAGATAAAAGCTTGTACCAAAAATGAAATGTTTGCCAAAAGCTTATTTAGAATTGTCTCGCTGAGTTAATTAGCCTGTTGAAAGAAAAGTCAGCGGTAAAAGGTTGTTTCAAAATATTGTAAAATAAACTAATTTTTTTTTTCTTCTACTCTTACCCGAAAACTAGCGACACGAGACCACAGTAACGCTGCGCAGTGACACCACAATGTGCGCGATTAATATTTATGTTCACGTCCGTGTGTAGGTGGGACGTATAGATGGATGGCCAGTTAGATACGGCAGTGATCTGCAAAGTATGAAGGTGGAGCAGGCTCAACCGGCAGAGATTTTAAGAATCGTAGAGTTTTTTAGATCATACTTGGGTTGACTAAAAATGTGAATAGCAATCTTGAGGCTTTTCTCTAGTAATTTAATGGATTCAAATCATGATTTAAAGAGCATTCGCTCTATAAAAAAAAACCCGTAGTAATAAAATTTTGTAACTTTTTTGCAAAATAGCTACGAGTATTATGTATCATGAAAATTCCTTCTAAAAACGAGGACCGAAAAAAAAACAACAACAGAATACAGTCTTCGTATTCCGGCAACATACTTACAACCCCTCCGGTGTTGCTGGTGTCCATTTGCAATGGTAATTGCTTACCATCAGGCGAATCGTCTGCTCGTTTGCCTCCTATATCACAAAAAGTTGAAGATTATCTGCCGTATTCGAACTTCAAGATATTCACAAGAGATGACACGTACTAGATCCATTCTACATACATTATAGTTTAGATATCTTTAATTTCACAAGGCGTCTTTCCAGATCTTATGAAATATAGCAAAGTCATACCTCTTTTTAAATCGGGTGATTCGAGTGATATGGCTAATTTCCGTCCAATATCAACACTTCCTGTACTAAGTAAAGTTTTTGAAAAGTTAATGTTAAATGATCTACTGGGTCACTTCAACAGACATACTTTACTTACAAGCAATCAGTTTGGTTTCACAAGGGGCCGTTCCACGACCGATGCTGCTTCGGTACTTATTAAACATATTTATGATATTTGGGAAAATTCTTGTGATGCAATTGGCATATTTTGTGATCTTTCTAAAGCATTTGATTGTGTGGATCATGGAACGCTCATTTTGAAATTAGAACACTATGGTCTGTCAGTAAATGCCCTAAACTTTATGTCTTCTTACCTTAGCAACAGAACACAAACAGTTGTTGTAAACAAAACCCGGTCTAGCGGTACTGTAGTCCAATTAGGAGTGCCACAAGGCTCTATTTTGGGTCCATTCCTGTTTTTGGTTTATATAAATGATTTGCCATGTGTAGTAGAAAATCTTTGTGAAATTGTTCTTTTTGCTGATGACACATCATTCGTTTTTAAGGTTGATCGGAAATCTACCGATTACAGTGTAATTAACAGCACACTCGTTAATGTACTTAACTGGTTTACTATGAACAATTTGCTTCTTAATGCTAAGAAAACTAAATGCATTAGATTTTCTTTGCCGAATGTTAAACCAGTCGATACTAAGATACTTTTGAATAATGAATGCTTAGAGATGGTAGATAAAGCACTGTTTCTTGGGTTAACATTGGACAAAAATCTACAATGGAGTCCTCATATAAGAACACTAGCAAACAAATTAAATTCGGCCGCTTACGCTGTGAGGAGAATTAGACAATTGACTAATGTTGAAACAGCTCGCCTTGTTTATTATAGTTATTTTCATAGTGTAATGTCATATGGTATTCTGGTTTGGGGCAAAGCAGCTGACATACAGACTATATTTGTCTTACAAAAGAGAGCCATTCGTTCTATATATAATTTAAGGGTGCGTGAATCATTAAGAGAACTTTTTAAAGAAATTAATATTTTAACTGTCGCTTCCCAATACATATATGATAGTATTATTTATGTTGTTATGAATCTAGACTCCTTCACTAAGAATTCTGATGTCCATAACTATAATACTAGAAATAAAAACAAGCTTGCTATCAGAAAGTTTCGTGTTCGTAAAGTACAGAAGTCATTCGTTGGGCAATGCATTCATCTTTATAACAAGTTACCTGAGGATGCTTTAAGATTACCCTTTCCAGCTCTTAAGAATTACTTAAAAAAGTCATTGATGTTGAAGGCTTATTACAGAGTCGAGGACTACTTGACAGACAAACATGCATGGTCCAAACCAGAAACTGTAATAACGACAAGTAGCAATTAAAAGCATTGTATTATGTGTAGAGTTAAGGTGACTCAGCTCAGGTAAAAAGCACATCAAATTGTATGAAAGCATCTCATAACAATCAGTCAGATTCATATAATATGTATTCTCATTTCTTTTATTGATTTTATTTCTTTTCCTTTTGTAAGAATTTGATATGTTTTCTGAAAGAGCTACGTATTTGTATAAAGTTATGTACTCACTGAGTATAATTGCATGAATTCTATAGTAATTTAAATTGTATTTTTCTTAATTACTCGTAATGCATGTTAATTATAAGATGTAATAATGTTTTGAAAAGATGTGTCCCGCCGAGTTTGTTGCCGGTCCCATATTGGGATACCCTCCTCCAACTGAGGGGGGATTTAAATCTTCTCGGGGCAGAGGTGTACGGTTGGAGCCGGTAAAGGTTTATTTGACGTTCATAAGCGCATTGTAATATGCCTACTTGAATAAACTATTTTTTATCTTTATCTTATCTATCAACTAGTTCTCTTTTGCAGCGTAATTCGGGCAACCAATGTCACTTTTAAGTTAGATAGAGTAAGATATCTATTAGATGTGAATTGGATCTCTAAGTCATAACCTGTGGAAATCGTTCAAGAGTATCCCCAGAATCGCGCAAATGTCAAATTTGACAGGTTAGATCTTAAACATATCGTTATCGTATCTTGGTGATGTCTAAAAGATGTCTAATAGATGTATTTTTCAAAATCCGAATCGGGCCCGATGATTCGAACTTTACAGAGTAGATCAAAATCGAGTGGTAAATTTCTTAGGTTCCCGTTTCTAAAATTTCCTTCATCTTTACACTAAGGCGGGATATTTGTCACGTACGTTACGCAATACCCATATCGTGGCATTGTTCTCTCTAATAATTGGTGATAACCCATTGATAGGCTATGGAGATGTTATAGTGCATTGTTATTTATATGAATGCAAAGTTCATTAGGGGTCAAGTAAGTAAGTAAGTAAATATTCGTTATCTCACAAAAGAAAACAAATTAAAAAACAGATTTACACTGTAAATTGAAAATAATGACAGACGGTCTTATCGCTGTAAGCGATCACATCCAGTAGGGCTATCATTTGTCACCATGCCTGTCATGTTCTAACAAATATGTGAGTGCAAAATAACACATGGCATGACAGGTGGTAAAAATGCGACCATGATCCCGCTGCAGATAAGCTTTGTTCAGCGGTGAGGTGGAGTAGCTGGTTCAGTTGAGGTTGAAGAAGAAAACTCGGTCTTGTAGCCACAAAACTATATATTTAATATCAAAAGGAAATTAACACATACAGTTAGTTTAAGGTGAAAATGTGAAGTAAGAGTTTTTACGGTTACCATAGTAACGGAATAAAAAGTTCTGTTGGACTTGCCAACAACCTTAAGATAGCAGGATATAAAGAACAGAAAAGTTTTAAAATAGGTAGTACACTAATACGTAATTAGTTAGGGCGAGCGAATAGCGAGTAAAACAGCTCACTAAGCTTGTCCTTTTACTCATTTACCTGCATTACATATAAAAGTAAACGAAACAAATCGAAACTAGGTATACCGAATCCGGCTGAGGTAGATCAAAGAAAATGCACACTTACAAATCACAGCATTTTCATTGTTGACAAAAATTCAGCCCAAAAGAACGACACGGTAACCAAAAGTTACAAGAGTTAAGAATTGCTATGAATTTATGACATTTTGTCATTGTGAATTTGTTCCAAAAAAATCTTTTTGTACCATCGCCGACACTGTTAACTGACAGTTCGTGAACCTTATTACAAGAGGCATAAGGTCCACCGATGGACAGTTAAGGGTGTTGCTGTTATACACTGCCGAACAAGGTAGATTAACCTGATAGAGCAGGCGTCACACGAATACTTTTAATATCTTTTGGCGTTTGAAAGAGAAAAATTGTGGCCCGTTTACAATTTGCTTGTATTGGTAAATAAATGGTTCAATGCATGAATATTGCAATTTTTAGTCATTGTTACCTGAAGTTTTTGTGTCTAACTATGACGATGAAAAACATGTACTATAGTACTTTCTGTACCTACCTACTTCCCACTGTGTAGGTATCAGTTTTTGACATGACAAAAGTGATGGTCGACTTTAAATCGGCATATAAGCATATAACGATATCAACAAACCTACCAAAATATAATAACATTTAAATTTAAATTTTAGTTACATAAAAATTTCGTATTATGGAGCAATATTTAGAGCAAAGTAGGCATAATTTACGGCAAACACAACTAACCTACCTACAGTTTAAATATACGTAAAAAATAGATATATTTTTATATGTTTTGTTCCGCTGATGCTCAGTACGATCAAATTATAACTCCATTTATAAAACACCTAATACAAAACACTGTCATCCCCATTTCCATACCCGTGACCCACATAAAAAACAAATCAGTCAAATTTCAACGAAATAAATCTCCCACGCAAAGCTACATCCAAATTAATTACAATAGATCTAAAAGCGATCTGCGACCGAATCGCATCCATTTGGGACTAGGATTAGCGCGGACCACAATTTGTTAAGGGCTACACAATTTGTCTATTTCTCGTTAAGGGCAGCTATAGAACTACGAGTAGAGTCTGTATCTTTAGGTATATTTAAAAAAAAAGTTAACAAACAATTTGTACATTTTCGAGTAGTTATAATTATAACATTTATTGATTAACCAACCTAATACAAAACTCATTACCGAATAAAAAGTGATGCTCAGCCTCCAGCTGTAGCATCACTTTTTATTCGGTTTTTTAACATTTGTATTTTTTGTAACCCATGTTGCATTTTGTTTTAAAAATGCGTTTTTAAATTGTAACTTTCCTTTTTGCATACTAATGTCTCGTTTCTGTGCAGATGGTGACGCATAGTTATAGTTTTTTTTTAGAATAGAATAGAAGATGCTTTATTCAAAAATGCTTAATTTAAACTTAACTGATAACACTGACATAGACTGGTTATAAAGCGTTCCTGAAATGGTCTCCACCCAGCTTCATGTCAAGAAACCTTTGACGTCCCCAACGCTGGTCTTCCGTGGAAACCCTTTCGAGAGAGCGCGACTATACATATAAAATATTTTATATATAAAATATTTTTATTTTAATGTCATTGTTAAACTGGTAGTTTAAAAAACTATAATTCACCGTTTAATGTTGAATTTGAACAACCATCTTTTGAACAGTTATAATAACTTTTTTCGTTTCTCCATTATTGCACAAAAAAGTTCACAGACACGTGTCTCAAGCGGAATAATAGCAGATGGCACTCGTGCTCGCACTGGTCCCAACCGGTCCGAGATATCGTGTCCGTGAGCAGTGTCTATGTGTGCGTTGATCGAGCGAGCTTTGTATGTAGATTGATTCTTGTACCTATATGTTTTGTGGTACAGTCGCCAATAGATATATCGGAGCGGCGATTGTCAAGGCGTTACAGGGCGTGTGCAGATATTTATGAGTACCTCAACCGCTACGATATATCTGATGGCGACTGTACACTCTAGGTGCCAGCAGCTACTTCTTGTTTATACCATTTCCTTCAGAAATCATTTCTTAAAGTTAAATAACAGGTCATCAGTCTCCGTCGAATTTACGACGAAACAAAACTTATTGACTTCGTCGCTTTAAACTGATGATTGATGAGAATTCTAGTTCAGAGTTGATTACCAACTTCGGAGCACCTGAGTTGGGTTAATTTTTAACTGATTAATGCCTATTTCGGAGCGGTTTTGAAGAAAACGTGACTTTCTCTCTTGAAATTATGAAGTTTTTAGTATTCAGTCTACTCAGTCATTTATTGCCTTACATAATAAGGTGACACGTAGTGCAACCCTATGAGGTACAGAACATTACGGCCCAAAGAATCTGGAACTTTCTGGATGCAACGGGCATTAGTAATGAACTTTAAAGGGCTGTCACAATAGATCAATGCTGGTCGATGCGACACTCAAAGGCCCACTACACCACAATAATAAAAAAACCGGGCAAGTGCGAGTCGGACTCGCGCACGAAGGGTTCCGTACCATAATGCAAAAAACAAAAACAAAAAAAAGCAAAAAAAAAACGGTCATCCATCTAAGTACTGACCACTCCCGACGTTGCTTAACTTTGGTCAAAAATTACGTTTGTTGTATGGGAGCCCCATTTAAATCTTTATTTTATTCTGTGTTTAGTATTTGTTGTTATAGCGGCAACAGAAATACATCATCTGTGAAAATTTCAACTGTCTAGCTATCACGGTTCGTGAGATACAGCCTGGTGACAGACGGACGGACGGACGGACGGACGGACAGCGAAGTCTTAGTAATAGGGTCCCGTTTTACGCTTTGGGTACGGAACCCTAAAAATAATAATAATAAGGTGATACATAAGAATACCTAAAGATCAGCAATGACCCAGGGCACTGCAACAGTTCCGTACTAACTACTAAATATCATTCACACACTACTAAATATCATAAAAAATTTAATTAAATTTTAAATTACAGTCAGCATGAAAGGAATGTAGTATGATACATACCCTTGGGTATGGTGCTTTACGCACACTAGCGTGCCCTCTCCTTCCCCTGACGCAACCCCCTTCCCCCTTTTAGCATGAAATATGCCCTGGTTGTCAGTTTTATTTTTATTTTTTGAGGTAGGTAAGTTACATTACAGGAACACAAAGTATACATAAAAACTATGTAAATAATAAGTAGATAGCTGTTAATAATATTTAAATTGCGAATTTCATACATTTGTATTTTATCTACGTTATGGGCATGCCCCAGGGTTTTGGGTGCGTGAATATTTTACACTAGCCAAAAAATAGGTAAAAACTGTTAAACAGAAATGATTTTAGCATTCAGCATTTCTAAGCACATTTGGAGCTAAATCCCTATTTTACAAGCTTTTATGTAGTTTCACCTGACCGTTGTCTGTAATCAAATCTTGCAAGTTAAATTTGATCCGTTTCCCAGTTTCCGATTGAGCTAAAATTTTGCATGCATGTATAAATCGGATGACAATGCAATATTATGGTACCATCGAGCTGATCTGATGATGGAGACCATAGGAACTGGAGCTGGCCATAGGAACTCTGCGATGAAACAACGCAACCTACCTAATTGTGTTAGGGGTTTTTAGAATTGTCTCGATGAGTATTAGTTGTCTGTCGTGAGAAAAGTAGAGTCATCGATAAAAGCTTGTATCAAAAATGAAATATTTTGCCAAAAACTTATTAAATTAATGGTAAGATTCCATTTCTAACCGCAGCTGCACTACCGGTATTGAACGAGTCGCTGTCATTGTCAATTTCCATAGTAAAATGAACAGTAATGCAGCTGTCGTTGAAAATGGACTGTCACCTTAATAGTTTGGTAATTTTACCCGATTCGAACTTTAAGATACGTCAATTAATCGATCCAGTAACGACGTTTCGTCAAACAAAAAACGTCACTTTTGACACCGACACATTAAATCCATATCGTTTCTAGATCTATTGATTGACGTATCTTAAACTTCGAAAACGGGCCGTAACTTCATCTCTCCCGACAAGAGTGGTGATGATGAATTTAAATTTAAACTTTAACCTTTTTTAAGTTTCCGTGTCTGTCTGTCACCAGGCTGCATCTCATGAACCGTGACAGCTAGACAGTTGACATTTTCACAAATGATGTATTTCTGCTACCGCTATAACAACAAATACTAATAAGTACGGAACCCTCGGTGGGCGAGTCCAACTCTCACTTGTCCGGGTTTTTTAAGTCCTTTGAAGTTGGCTTCCATGCCTCCCCCTGGCTTTACTAAGTTTATTATCATTCTCTACAATCGTAACTGCATTTTTATCGACCCTTTATCAAGGGCGACGTAAAAATGATTGCCTTTATATTGTTATAGATATTATGGACCTCGTAACTTTACAATAAGTGTGTAGTTTTATGAACGGAAAGGAACTGTGTTGTTATTTATGTAGCAGTGGCGGGGCGTGTGTAAAAATCGATTCCACTCGGAGAAACATAATATTATTATTATACTTGATTTAAACTTACGTGATTTTCATACGGTATATTTACTTTATCGGGACTTAGGTAGTTGTATATAAATATGTACTCATAAATATATTTATTTATATAACAAATATACAAATAAATGTTATAAAAATTTACCCAGACTAGGGTCCATAGGTACCCGGGTAAATGTGCCTAGGACGCTGCTGGCGTTGTCTCTTTGAACAGCCTTAAAATGTACTTAAACCTTTAAAATTACCTCTGACGTTTGACATCCCTACTGTGCGAAACGTTCAAGCTTTTACAAGCTTTCATTTAACTTGCCCTGTTACTAACTAGAAAACGACTCTCTTGTGGGATAAGTCCAAAATGAAATCATGGCAATAATTAAACACATAACGTAAGTATTGTACAGATTAAGTCCCTTTATACAAGCCTTTTCCTTTTGTACAAAAATACAAGCCTTACAACTGATTTAGTGTTCAAACGACAACTGTTTATAATACATTTAATATTAATCAAAAGTGTATAGCAGGCGTAATAACAAGCGGAGCGGAAGCGATTTACCGTTAAGAGCCCGCGAAATTAGGGGGTCCACTGATTAACAGTCCGCCGGACGGTATCGGCCTGTCAGTTGTTCATAACTGTCAAAATTTTGTTCTAACTGACAGGCCGATACCGACCGGCGGACTGTTTATCAGTGGGCTCCTTTAGTATAGGTAGGTGAATATTCCCAATTCAAGGGAACATTAAATATAAACTTGAAATCATTTGTTACTGACTTCCATTTGAGTCGTTGTGAGTAACATGGAAAGTGCCAGGGAATATTAGTACATCCTTCACACGCATTTAGGAGGCGCCTAGCGACATCTTACTTACTTACTTACTCCTCTGGCGCAGCGACCCAAAGTGTGTCTTGGCCTCCAACACGACTGCTCGCCACTGATCCCGGTCTTGTGCCGTGTCTCGCCAGTTCTCAACCCGGAGCTCGCGCAGATCAGCGTCCACCACATCCGCCCATCGATACCTAGGTCGACCAACCGGGCGGCGTCTAGCGACATCTACCTATAGATATAACTCTTTAATATTCGAGAGAAAAAGTGACAGATAACGAAGCCAAGATGTTGCCTCTAAAGCGAACAATCAAATTCTCCGTTGCAAATATTGTATATGTTAGAATTTTTCAAAGCTAAGATCAATGACCTCGCCTTTTGATCTAAGTTTCGATCCTCAATATTCGCGGTCGGCCGTCCCGCACGAAACACAGACAGTTCCCCATAGATATTTATGTGGATCAAACCCAATTTTGGTCGATATTCTGTATCCGCTACCCGCTCCGCTGACCACCGTGTCATGGCCTGGCACACGCACACTGGCAATTTGTACATTTTGTGCGTGCGGGCAAGTAATTGTTAGTATTAATCCAACGCCGTGTTACTCCCGCTCACGCAACTGTATTTTATGTATTAAATTTGTCTATATGGGCATGAACTTGACACGTTGTGTATTTTTTGTCATTTTGACTTCCTTGATGTAAAACACATACTTAACTTATTTCTTCAACTAGAAACGTCACTTTTGACACTGACAGATCATATCCAGAAGAAATACAGATTGAATTAAGCTAGATTCACATTTGTCTGTCGTGTTGTGTTGTGTTGCATCAGAGCGGTATCGGTTTCATACATTTAATATGGTTGCGTTCACATTTCTCTGATGCCGTGTGTTGTGACGGCTTGTGTTGTGTCGCATCACAAGCGATCCCGGTCGCGCGTCAGGACAGGTGGGGTGCGGGGGGCGGTGCAGCAATACGACACAGCGCATCAGGCTAGTGTGCACGCGCCAGTGTTGTGTTGTGACGCGTCAGAGCCGCATCAAGTATGGACGAGGAGTGTGAACTCTCCGGGAGCCAAGACGGAACTGATAAAAATGCATCATAATGCGTCATAACACGTCATATTATTATAGATGTGAACAGTATGCCATCACGACAGAGAGCATCACAACACAACACGACAGACAAATGTGAATCTAGCTTCAATAATCTGAACTGTAAGCTTATTATGTAATTCCTGTAAATGTCTGTAACTTGTTTTGTGAGCCAAATAAATAAAATAAAATAAAATTACAATTTACAATCAGAATACATCTCCCGGATTGAGCTACAATAAAAACTTATATACAATACAATACAATTCAATACAATACAATACAACACAACACAACACAACACAACACAACACAATACAATACAATACAATGCTCTTTATTGCACACCTCACATACTCGTAGTAAAATGTACAGTAACATAAACAAAAACAACAGTGGTAACAAAAGGCGCTCTTATCGCTTAAGAGCGATCTCTTCCAGAAAACCTTTAGGTATCGGAGACAAATAGAATTAAAATATACGGTAGGTGGCGCAAAGAAGAAAATATGAAAAGTCGAATTGAATATAACCCAACAACAAAAAACATTAAGCGCCACTTGCACCATTCCACTAACCCGGGGTTAACCGGTTAAACCGATAACCCAGTGTCAAATTGTACTGGTAATACCATGGTAACTCCAGCTTTAACCGGTTAACCCCGGGTTAGCGAATGGTGCAAGTGGCCCTAAGATAGATAAACATTACACACACTTATATCAAAACATTCACTGCGTATTCGAACTTCAAGATATTCACAAGAGACGACACGTACTAGATCCATTCTTAGTTATCAACTAGTTCTCTTTTGCAGCGCAATTCGGGCAACCAATATCACTTTTACGTTAGATAGAGTAAGATATCATTAGATGTGAATTGGATCTCTAAGTGATGATGAAGATGGGAATTGGATCCTGTGGGAAACGTTCAAGATCTCCAGAATCGCGCAAATGTCAAATTTGACAGGTTAGATCTTAAACATATCGTTATCGTATCTCGGTGATGACTAAAAGATATCTAATAGATGTCTATTTCAAAATCCGAATCGGGCCCTCACACTATTCAAGTTACACTATAACATTTTTCATTCAGCTACAATAATAAATTATGTCTAACTAAAACTCTAAAGCAAATAAAACACTCAATTTGCAAATGGGAAATCGACACAATATGACCCCATTTTATTGCTCTTCAGTATATTCACGGTACACGTGTCATGGATCCACGAGTATCGATGCCTACTTTACTTAATTAGGTATTAATAGGTCAATAGATTAATAATGCCAATGGGCCCGATTCGGATTTTGAAATACACGCGTATTCGGGAAACGAGATAATCACAAGATCTAGAAACGATATAGAGATCAACTAGATTTACATTAGATATCGACTAGATGTGACTTGGATATCTAAGTCAGAACTTGTCGAAATCGTTCAAGAGAACCTCCAGAATCGCAGAAACGTCAAATTTGACATATCTATCTTGTCGAAATCGTTCAAGAGCACCTCCAGAATCGCGGAAACGTCAAAAACATATCTATCTTACAAAATATCTTTAAATTATCCATATCGTAACTCGTTGAGGTCTAGTAGAGATCTAATACATTTTCAGAATCGAGCCGATAGACATCTATTAGATATCTTTTAAACGTCACCAAGATACGATAACGATATTTTAAAGATCTAACCTGTCAAATTTGACTTTTGCGTGATTCTGGAGATACTCTTGAACGATTTCCACAGGTTATGACTTAGAGATCCAATTCACATCTAATAGATATCTTACTCTATCGTAAAAGTGACATTGGTTGCCCGAATTGCGCTGCAAAAGAGAACTAGTTGATATCTAAACCATAACGTATCTACAATGGATCTAGTACGTGTCGTCTCTTGTGAATATCTTGAAGTTCGAATACGGCAGAATTTATTTAAATGTCGCATTAAGGATGGCTCATGCTAGACCGGGTCGGGGCCGGGCCGGACTCCGGCTCTTCGTTTTCTATGGAAAGCACCACGTGATCACCGATCAGCCGTCATAGAAAATGACATGTCGGACGCCTCGGCCCGGGCCCGGCCCGGTCTAGCGTGAGTCATTCTTTACTGAACACGTGTTGTAAAGTTCATTAGAAATATCACGTCGTCGTTGTGTTATTTATAAATGTTTATTATTGTTATTCGAGATTTAAACCATTTTATTTCTTGGATATATTTGGAATATATTCAGTATTTACTACTATAATACTTAGGCAGCTTACGGGCGAATGACTCACACTAGAACGGCCTGGGCCAGGGCCAAGGCAACCGACACTTCATTTTCTATGACGAGTGATCGGTGATGATCACGGAATGTTTCCATTGAAAACGAAGCATCGGATGCCTCGGCCCGGATCCGGGCCGTTCTAACATGATTTATTTACTGAACACATGTTGTAAAATTCATTAGAAATCAAGTCATGTCGTCATGTTATTTATAAATGAATTATTATTTGAGCTTTCAACCACTTTATTTCATGGATATTTTCGAAATAAATTAACCCACTTATTCATAAACGCGCTACAAACCTCAATAGTTTGTCTTTATCTGCCATTATACTTACGTATTTTGTAAGAAAGGGATAAGCTGCCGGTGGTCAGGGCATTGTTCCACAGCTCCCTCCCCCGACATGACACCAACGTTCGATTTTCAAAATTCGTAATCAGTTTCGATCGTGAAAATCCGTTGGGTTCTGGCGTAGCGGTTGTAACCGGATTATACCGGCGCAATCCTCGGACCAGTGTGGCTCGCGCGGATTGGCGGCAAGGGTTGAATTGGATTAGGGGTGTCACAGGTGAGTTTCTGTTGTTTTTTAAGGTAGTGTGAAGACATATAGGTAGGTCTTTCGTGAATTATCAAAGTATAAAAGTAAGTAAGTGTTTCACATAGAGTGTTATAAATAGAGAAGCATGGCGGGAAACAACAAAAAAGGCCGTACAACAACCTCAATGACCACGACTGCTCTGACAAGAGTATCCGACTAAGAAGAAGAAGAAGAAGTAAGTGTAGTATCAAGTTATGTAGAAATAGCAGTACATTTGACATCCCCTCCCTCGCAAAAATCGGCAGACTTTCGTACAGAAAATGACAGCCATGACGTATCCAGTAACTAAATGCTCTACGACGTGTATATATAATTTTATTATTTATTTCAGGAGTGCAGCAACCCTAGCGTTCGTAATTTGTCCAAGTGCGTTCCGTGCGACGCGTGATTACAGATGTTAATTCAATTCCGGCCCGCACGCGAGCGGCCCGATTTTTACGCGTAATGAGACTTCTTGGGCACTGCTCTAGGTTTTACCCTATTACGCTATTGTTTACATGTTTATCTATACACATATCATAAACCCTCTATGATGCGTTCAAAAACCGTAAATTGCGGCCTGAATAAAAAAAAACTATTTTGTTAGAACGAATTTCTTATTCATGGAAATATTATTATTACGTAGGTAATAATAAAGTCGATTTTGATTTCATAATGTCATATAACTCTGAAAACTGACATATGCGCTAACCTCTACGTAATTTACTTACTATACGTCGCTCGCACTATGCGAGTACGAGTGAGATGCATAGAAAGTAAGTTACGCATACGCTAGCGAATATGTGAGTGCCAAACTGGTGGTAGCCACACTGTAGCGCATTAATACCGTAATTTCTACTCCCGAATTAAGCTCAAACCCTAGAAAGACGAACTATGATCTAACAAGTACAAGATTGTGTACAAACGCCGAGTTTGATAAACTTAACCCTAGGCTTCTTGACACGGCCGAGACGCATCCGATACGATAGTTTATTTTTGAGAAGGAAATATATCGGAGCGGCCAAGGCGCTCACAAATATCTGAACACGTCTTTATTGTTAGAGTGCGTGTTCAGATATTTTGACCACTTCGGGCGCTCCGATATATCTGATGGCGACTGTACAATCAACTTTGCTTCTAAGTATAGTTTAACCTTATAGGGGAATTGTAAAGACAACCAAAATGAATCCCCTCAAAATTAAATCTGGTTCCACCACGGCCAACCTTAAAATGATTTGTTGTTGATGATTTGATGATAATGATAATGATGATTAATTATTTAACAGAAATGGGTGCAATACTTTTCCAGTAAATGCAAATAGAAAATGTATCAACTCAGCTTAAATCAAAACTAATAAATATGTAAACAGGCTCCAAAGTAAAGAGCGGCCACACTTTACCCTTACATACACACATATAATCAAGCCTATTTCCAGGAGAGGTAGGCAGAGACCACGGATTTCCACTTGCTACGATCTTGACATACCTCATTCGCTTCCTTCGCTTTCATAAAATTCCTCATACACACTCGCCAGTTTAGGGTGCTCTTAACCTGGCCTTTCTTCATGACTTCTTCTTCTGGACTTCTCCAGATATGATCAAAGAAAGTCCGCCGAGGTCTACCCTTTTCAACTCCCGCTTGTAATTCTCCCTGTCTTTGCTCTTCTAGCTTTCAAACTTCCACTTTACCCTTACTTATAAAAACATCATCATAATACTTAAGACCCTCTTTTCGGTGGAGTAACCGCCATTCCGTTCTTCTCTCTGCCACTGTTCTGAGCTCTTGATACGTCACTACGTTGATTTTCTCTTTGACCTGGTTCAAAAACGCATGACTTGGTCTTCCTTGGTTGCCCTGAAAACCAGCGCCATGGCTAAGTATGCGCATGGCTTAGCCATCGGCAAATGCTGAGTGGCATCCATTTTGGTGTTAATATGTATTAAAATAAGATGTATTTTTGGTTAAGTTTTATTATGACACCAAATAAACCTTTTCTATTTCTATTCTTCCTTTGCCTTACTTATATTTTTTTTTTTTATTATGAATGGGCTTACTCATGGCCACAGACTAGCCGAGGCGTAGACGTGGCCTACGATGGAGCGAGCTCGCCCAGAAGGTGCCTGTTCACTCTTGATTTGAAGGTCTTGGTTTGGAAATCCCGTAAAGTATAAAAACGTTTTCCCTGTGGAGCCGTAACTCAGGCGTGCAACTTATTAGCAGTTAGTGAGTGAGTCAAACACCGACCGAGACAAGTTTTAATGAGCAGTTCCATGCAAATATTGAAGATATTCAAGATAACTTTTAAGACGGTTTTTTCTTAACGTAGTTTTGCCTCTCCGTCTCCTCTGTCACTGACGACGTCGTGCCACAATGTTCTAATAGATGGCGTTAGCTACCCAGAACGCAATTAGGTAGAAACCTACATCGCGCTTACAGAGTTTCAAATGTCAGTTACTATATATACTCCTTATGACTACCTTTTAGTGAACTTCGGTCCCCAGCCGTACGCTCTCTACCTTTCTACACCTCGTAGTAGTATTTGTTATACTAGGCGCTTTATAAATTTAAATTTATGCATATCGTATAAGACAGGGGCTCCAAACTTTTTGTACCTGAGGGCTATATTGCGCCTCAGAAACTGTTGCTGTTTGGGCTAAAACCCTGGAGCCTGGCTCCCGTGGGCCGGACCCTTTGGGTGTCGGCGGGCCGGATTGGAACGCGTCACTCCTGCAAACTCAAGAGCTAAAAGCGATGAAAGAGCTTGCAGATGGTCTTTCCTCATAGACGGTCTTCTCCACATCGACTTTAAAAGAATGTCGCGTAACGAAAACAGGCATGCGCCCTTCGCATCGCCGTTAAAATCGCCCTTTATCCTTATCGTGAATGAAAACACAGGTAACGCTTTCGACCGTGATTTACCGACGTAAGCCGTGTCGGATTAATCGGGCCAAGGACTGAGCCCTTGTGGTACGCTTTTGTTTCAAGCATGGGACTTTGTGCCATGTATGCGATTAATTGATTTATTGTGAGCAAAATTAAAGTTTGGGGATTTATCTTAATTTAAAAGAGAAAGGTAATACCTAGATTTAAGACATTTTTTTCTGGCAATCGTTTGCAATGCAACTAAAAAGCTCTGGTGTAACATATTTCCTACAAACCAGGTGTTGTGAAAACTAAGCAAGCTAATTGGAATTCTTAAAGTATCAACTTTGGGTATTTGTTATTGACATTAGGTAAATTAACTTGGCAGCGTTTATTGATGCATTGCGGTTCACACAAGTTGTTATTTTTAACTTGATATTCAAATTCAATTATTTTAAATATATTCGGAGTTCAATTAGATTCGTGCACTGTCATCTCATTTTATAATACTTAGAAATTCGAAACAATAATCAAACGAAAGGGGATAACTATGTTCAATATAGGTACATTAAATAGTACATTCTCTACATTTCCAATATACCCATGGAGGAAAGTCGGAACTACGTTTGTATGGAAAAAAAGTTCGTCCACTATCGTCTTAAAGGTCACAAACAAAACCACATTGTGGTAGGCTAAAAATAAATTGACCTACCATCGAACATAAATCCAAAACACGTTGTAAATCCATAGCGGACAAGGGCCAAGAATTCACCCTAATTGCGCCCTATCAAATGAAATTGCCCTAGAGTGGCCGCCGCACGCAACCATACCTTAAAAAACCTGCACGAAAAAAATTATATGAGAACTGACTCCTATAGGCGTCGTTGGGAATGTTGCAACCAAAATAACGTTTGTTATGTGCTTTAATGGTGCCAGTAAGGGCTCTGGATGTGAAAGGAAAAGGAGTCATTAATTTGAGGTGCCATTGTTCATGATCGCGTTTTTGAAGGATTTATATAATAATAAATAATAATAATAATAAATATTATAGGACATTCTTACACAAACTGACTAAGTCCCACAGTAAGCTCAAGAAGGCTTGTGTTGTGGGTACTCAGACAACGATATATATAATATACAAATACTTAAATACATAGAAAACACCCATGACTCAGGAACAAATATCTGTATCATCATACAAATAAATGCCCTTACTGGGATTCGAACCCAGGACCATCGGCTTCGCAGGCAGGGTCACTACCCACTAAGCCAGACCGGTCGTATATACAATTGATGATCGAATGCCGAGATATGTGTTCACACAAACATTGTTTTTAGGCATGACATAGAATATAATGAACATAGTCTGATAAGAAATGAACCAATTCATTCAGCTATTCGATCTGAACAAGAACTAGAGGCCAGCACAACTTACATTGTGACATCAAAATGATGTCTAAATTATGTAAACGCCCGTGCGTCTCGCTCGTGCTAATACATGCACGGACAAGTGCGAGCGAAATGCACGTGCACCTGACATCGTATTTTATACACGGTTGCTAAAAAATAACTGCTTTGCCGTTGCTCCATGGCAACGGGAATTGAATCCCTTCGGGTGTCCCAAAACCTCCCATGAGGTTACATTATACTACTACTACATTATACATTATACACATTACATTATACTGTTAGCAACTTTTATTATGGGACCAACCCCGAAATAGTCAATAAAAAATTTACCCTTCCATAGAAAATGGACCAGCCAAAATGTTTGAAACAGGTAAATCTTATTCTCGCGACTTCGGGGTTGGTCCCATAGTAAAAGTTGCAAAGATTTTTTTCGCGAGTTCGGGGTTGGCCTCGTAGTATATTATAAGTTGCTCAATATTATCTTAAAAGCCCCCTGGCAACGGAAATGCAGTTATTTTTGGCCCACCCTGTATAGGGTCTCTATTGTTTCCCAAATAGTTTTAAGTCATAATGTATTGTTTGTCCGAATTTTCGTTAGTCATAATTGGTTTTTCTCAGAAACGCGTAACTTTTCAGGATTGCCATAACATACCTAACCTAACCTATCTATAGAATAACCTTACGAAAGTCCTGAAAAGTTAACGGTTTCAGTTTTATGACTACCGATAATATGACAAACAATACATTATATGACTTAAAACTTTATGGGAAACAAAGGGACCCCCCCTGTGTATATCATATTGATATCATAATGCAAGTCTGGAGTGGCCTCCCTCGGCCTCGTTAAGCACGTCGCTTCCATTCCCATTCAGTCCTTATCGCAATTTACCGATAGACAGTACTTTATGTATTAGGGGCGACTAGTGGCCCGATTCGAACTTTAGGATACGTCAAATATTACGTCTAGATACGATATGGATTAGATATTTATGTCAGTGACATTTTTTCAAACAAAAACGCCACTTTTGACACTGACGCTGCCAATCCATATCGTATCTAGACTAGGCGTAATATTTGACGTTTCTTAAAGTTCGAATCGGTTCGTCCATATTTTTTAACCGACTTCCAAATCTAAAAGGAGGAGGTTATCAATTCGGTTGTATGTTTTTTTTTTTTTTTATTTTTTTTTTTTACGTTTGTTACTCCATATCTCCGTCAATACTGGGCCGATTTTGAAAAATTTTTTTTTGATTGTATGTATATGCATACAGATTGGTCCCGTTTTTGTCAAAATCCAGTTCTGATGATGGGATCCATGAGGAATCGAGGGAACTCCTCAAATCTTAAAGGCAGACATATAATGATTTTTGGGTTTTTATCAACAAATAAAACATATACATCCAAAAAAGTGACATTTGATGAAGTGGAACTGCTGATGATGATCAGAACGGAACTCTTCAACGACGAATAGTACACGTTTGGCGATTTGTCCTCTTCGTTATGTTTGTTAAGCAATTTAAGTTTTTAAGCCACATTTTTGTCATTCTCAAGTTCTGATGATGGGATCCATGAGGAATCGAGGGAACTCTTCAAATCTTAAAGGCATGCATATAGAGTGTTTTGTATTTACATCAGAAAATCAAGCATTTTCATTAAAAACTGTCGCATTTGATGAACTGGAACTGCTGATGATGATCAGAACAGAACTCTTCAACGACGCATAGTTCACGTTTGGCGATTTTTCCTCTTCATTATTTTTGTTGAGCAAGTTAAGTTTATAAGCCACATTTTTGTCAAGCTCGAGTTCTGATGATAGGATCCATAAGGAATCGAGGGAACTCTTCAAATATTAAAGGCATACGTATATATTTTTTTGTATTTTCATCGTAAAATCAAGCATTTACATTAAAAACTGTCGCATTTGATGAAGTGGAACTGCTGAGTGCTGATGATGACCAGAACAGAACTCTTCAACGACGCATAGTGACACGTTTGGTGATTACGAATTTCGATTTTGACTTGGACTGGGACCTGGACTCGGACCCAGAACCGGACTCACATCCGGATCCGGTTCGGACCCGGACCTAGACTCGGACCCGGACTCGGACCCAGACTCGGATCCAGTCTCGGACCCGGACTCGGACCCGGACTCGGACCCGGACCTTAACCCGGACCATCCCGGACTCGGACCCCGAAAACCACTATCATACCTTAACTAAATAAACCACTATGATTACCTAACATGTAGGTATAAAGTATGATGATGCCAATCTTACTAGCCCCTCCCGCTTAAACCCTCGTACACCGCACCGCATGCACCGTTAAGTGGGTTAGGTTAGGTTTAAACTGCGATCTTCACAGAACCGAACAACGGTTAGGTTAGGTTAGAACTGCGAGCCTTTGCAGAAACGAAATGCTACTTGAAAAGTGGGTTTGATTAGGTTCGAACTGCGATCCTCACAGAACCGAGACTGCTATCAGAGAAGTGGGTTAGGTTAGGCTAGAACTACGACCCTTACAGAAGCGAAATGCTAGAAGAAAAGTGGGTGGTTTTACCTCCTTTTCTACATAGTGTACCATCTATCTCTCTTATCTATCAAACTTTCACCGGCCCCCATGGAAGTCGGTTTTTATTTCTTAAAAATTATTGATGCAACACTTCAAAAATTAAATCTCTCGCTTCAATTCAAGCAAGGTACAGTTGCATTTGTACATTATGATAAATAATTCAGATACGGCTTTCTCTGAACGAAGGTTTTCTTTAGCAAAATTTTATTAATCTTTGTGTTCCTAAGACGTATTTAAGAAGTGGAGCCGCCCAGATTTTTGATGCAGGTGTGGGGTCTTCAGCCTCAGCGACGTCTGAGGTTAATAATTGTATAAGTTTCTAGGTACCTACTACGTCAAGTGTAAAAAGATTTTTTTGGTTCACGTAACACCTTAATTCATCTGGCACAACGTTACAGACATAGTGTAATGTAAAATACCTAATGTATTGCTGTACAATACATTAGGTATTTTACAATGAGAAGTATAAAATATATTTAAATATCACTTTCGAATTAGTATAGGTAACAGTTCTTTTCAGTCTACATAAAATCGGTTCAAAGAAATCAATACACTCGCGATCTAAAGACGTCTTATCTCTCCGGAAATCCACTTTCAAACATAAGTACTTATACAGGCAGTAACATTCTGGTCACAATGTTATTTGCTCACAACACTCAGGTGTTCCGGGGCGAGGTTCGACATGTCGCGTGACGAGATGAGTGTGTGACTATTGTGAGAAACGATATACGAGGGATTTATTGTATTAGGTATAAAGCCCTCCTGTATCGTTTCTCACGTGTTTAAATACACAAACGGGTCTACCGATATATAGTTTCATAGTTTTTATTACCTTAAGCTGTGGTCACGGAAAGACTGTCGTCCCAACAAATGTCAACGGAGATAAAACACCACTAATCTACCCGAAGTTAATTTATCAGAATGTTCGGGGTACTTAGACACAGAAATTGCTGCTCACGCGCCACGCAAAAATGATCATATAATAAAACTTTTCAACACACTAGCAGTGGTAAAGGCTCTCTTGGTTGTTTATAAACTGATAAGAAAGTTGCATTTTATCCACACGATGAGGCAAAGTAAGGCTAGAGTAGAGTTAACTTTTTAATGATGATTTTGAATGCTAATATCTTTCATTTGGATTTGATTTGGAAATATTCCAATTTTCAATTCTCGGGCATCATAAATTAGCATGAGCGGTTAAACAATATAACTTTGCGCCCTTTTAAAACAAATTATTATTTTTTGTTTTATTTAGTAACGTGAAATAAAATAGTACCACATTCAAAAGACTCATCAATATTTTAATATCATTTATTCGGAAGAGTCTCGAAAGAAGTCATTATCTATTCGGAAATTCAGAAGTTCAAGGAATACAAGTTTAATAAATATATTTAAATAAATATATTATTTCAGAATATTAATAAAAGTTTTAAAGTTAAATGGGATTACAGAAAATGGAGCAAGAGAAACATTAAATTTGGACGAAAATCCTCATACTGTTCCTCTTGCCCCAGTAGAATAACTAACAATTACATTCGTATTCATGTACCTAATTTCATCACTTTCTTTGGACACGTTTCTCGACGTGGAGATGTATCCATAGAGCGACTGGTGGTGCAGGGCAGAGTAGAAGGTACCCGAGCGCGAGGAAGGTCGCCCATGAGGTGGACGGACCAAATAAAGGCAGCAATGGACGGGCCCTTGCACGAATGCGCTAAACGCGCAGCCGTCAGGGAGGAGTGGAGGCGAGCCGTCAAACGTGTCACAAAGGGAGACTTCCAATGATGACCACGACCGCTCTGTCAAGAGTGTCCCGATCAAGAAGAGAGAGAATTATTCATCACGTTTCAATATCGGTTATCTTCAAACCGCATCAGATATTTCCATCCCCTTTAAGTAAACTTCCGGCTGGCGTGCCGGAAGGGCCGGACGGCCCGGACAATCCGGACACTCCGGACAGCCTGCGAAGAAACGGACTAGGAGGCCGTCTGGAGGCCAATTCGGACTTTTGATATCTAAATAATATACGTATAATTTTATTATCATTCGCCCGAGCATCTCGCTCGTGCCTATACGTGCACGAGCGAAATGCACGCGTGAATGATAACAAACGACATCATTTTAACATCAAAATGTATGTTTGAATTGGCCTTAAGTAAAGGTGAATGTACGGTTTGGTGAATTATTAAGGTAAACAAGCATGTGGCTCGCCTGAACAGCCTATGGGCATTTGCAACTCTATGTAGTGATGCACGCACGTTAGGGTGTTTCATTTTTCCGAATTTTCGATTTTCATTAGACTTCGCTCGAATTCTTGTTCTAACTGATAAAAAAAATTATACGTTAAAAAAAATCGGTCAACATTTTGAGGTTGCTAACCAACGACTCTACATCGGAGGGTAGAAAATGGTTTAAGCGGCTACCATCAAAGCGGAGAGTAGTGTAATGACTGAACCTTCTACATATAAATTCATTTTAAAATTAGTAGTAAACTTTTTGGTTACTAGATAAATGTTCTAATATTTTTCAGTTTTTCCACCTGTTTCCAAAGGAAAAGTGCTTTTATAGTGTTTTTAAACGCAAAATTCAGTTTTCTCAATCGATTTTAGTATCAGTTCATTATATTTTGTCATTTTAGAACATAGTTCATTTTCACGCAATGTATGGGGTTCTCACTCTACCTTTTCAACTTGTGCAACCTCTAAACGTTATTCGACTCTTTTGAAAATTGAAATAGATAGTTTTTAGTGTGGGGAGACTCCATTGGTGAGCAAAGTCAGGAAAAATATTACAACTTTTTTTTCTCCATACAAAAGTGAATCACCCTAACGCAAGTCTCTAATCTTGCCCCATGTATTTTAACACTTTACAATTTTACTGTCACTGTCGCTTTGCACTGTCGTGTTCTGCTAAATTGTAAAGAGGACTCTCAATACTCCAGTCTTTACCAACCCTATTTAGAACGGCCTACGGCCTACGCTTTCATTTTTTATCTCATCAAAAATTCCCATTAAGTACCAACCACGAAACACAATAATGAATATTACAGCTAAAAGTACGCAAAAGCGAGCACCTCACCCGCTTTCCGTGATCATTTTGACCAACTTTTTTCATTATCTCTCCTCCTGAATACTTTTAAAGTACTATTTCGTTGTGATTCGCTTTTTCCTCTTTTCGTTTCTCTAGTTGTTTAACTGGCCGTTTTATGTCTTGCTTAATATTATAAGTTTTAGTTTTAAATGAGGATGGGGTTTGTTCTGGGGATAATTATAAGAGTTTGTGAGTAAAATGGAGTTCGTTTGAGCGGATATTACGCGTGTTTATCATTTAAGAAATTGCTAGTTTTACTTGCTCTTGAGCTTCAGATTTCTTTTTTTTTAGTTTTGATATTGAGACCAAACCCAGTTATCAATGTTGCAATTCGTTGAGAATCAGGGTTTGCACATTAATAACGGGATCATGATAACTCAAACGATATAATGACTTCAAAAAGATCATTATATCGAGACATTTAAGTACATTAATTTTAACATTTCCTGCGGTCAGCTTCATTACAACAGCTGTATTGCAGTGTGACATTATTACAGTCAACTGCATTGCTAACGCAAATGTCAAAAAAATGTTGATGCCTAGATTTTTGATATTTGCGACGGTACCTTTACTCGTACCTTAATAGAGAAATACGTACCTACCTAAGCTTACCTACTTATTTTCTATGCTCGTACCATCTTTTGTTTTAGTTAGCCCAGTTTAGTGTTCCACCTGAGCAAAGGCCTCCCCTCCTTTCCTCCACTCAACCCTGTCGTTTTCTATGTCTATGAAAATGTCATCTAAGTCTATGAAAATGCTGGCTGCGTTCTGCTGCAGGACTTTGCAAGACCATGACTTAAATACTAGGTTTAAAGTCAGCCCCAAGAGAATAAACATTGTCCGTTAAGCTAAATTCCAGCTTCCTAGATTCACGTTTACCAATTTTGCACAAACCAGTATATTCTGACCTTCAATTATATGTTATTAGTAGGAATCCTCAGGTCTAGTTATACCGGGACCTTATGGAAGAGTTGAAAACGTTTTATGGATAAGGCTAATGGTACAGTTTCTCTTTTAGCTACACTCTTAATTGTTTTACGGGTACATTTACTGGAATTTTCCGGAAAAATGGAATTAAAGTAGGAAGTTCCGGACTGCAGTGGTTGACAATATACGGTTCGTTTAATAGTTATTTGTTATACAAGGAGGTAAAACACGGAATTATTCACCATACTCGTACCAATTCAAGAAAATAACTAGAAAACTTTACAAAGCAAATCTAAATAAACGTAAGTAATTTAAAAGTCAATTCTACCAGTTAATATGAGAAAACCATTAAAAATTTGCACTCTTTTAAATTAAATGCAACTTTCTCATCAGTTTTTGAAGAATAAAGACAGCTTTTACTAGCTGGTGTGTTGAAAATATATTTAACTTTCGACAATAAGTGCCGTCTACATACGTCTACCCTCAAAACGCGTGTTATCCAATGCAATAACCTTTCATGGCTCCAAAGAAAAGACGCCTTTCAATGTAAAAGTAAAGGTCGGGCTTAAAAAATTGCCTGCCTCACCTGAATATTGTACAACACTTGCCGCAGATTACTCAATACTGTGCGAGAAGTCAAAACGAAGTAAAAACTTCTTTAGCGGCGCTGGGCACTTTTTGAGGTGGGGAAAAAATGATAAACTCGAGACAGCGATCACGTGATTGTAACGTTTAGATGGTCGCTCATTTAGATGGCATTTAAATCAATAAAGAATAACTCAACGACATTACATGAAAAAGGTTCTAAACTTGTACGGGTTGGAATACGAGGATCTCACAGTTACATTCTAACATTTCTAACTTTATATCACTCAAATATAGTCCAATAAAGCTACATCTTGATGAAATAGCTACCAAAAGTGAATGGTGAATAGAACTCAAAATATCATTACCAAATATATTTAGATGCGAGGTAACTTTACTATTTCTATTCGAATTTAAAACAATTAACGCTACAAATTTGAATTTCGAATCTTAAACAAGCTCACTGACCAGCAATTTCGGAACTAAAGTTTTTCAATAGAAAGGAGGATGGTTCAATTATGCATAGTGCTGCAGACATTTTGGATTAGTCATTGAGTTTTCACTTCTGTCGGCACTGCCGGAGTGCAACCCGTTGTTTTTTTTACAGAAGTCAGTCTCTACTATATTATGTAATCTGTTCCTTCCAAGTTGCGTGCGTAGGGTCCTATTAGGTAACGCACGATTTAATTTGATTGTTATCGGTCCCATACCATGACACGTATTTAAAGGTTTTACACATACAGAGTACTTCCTGTAACATGAGCAATAAATTAAACTAAACGCTGTACTCCTCAAACTGACTAACATTTGTTCAGCAACTTTTAAAAATTATGAATCCTTTAGACTTCCTCTTTTTCATACAAAATAAATATTGCCTTCAATGTACGCTGACATCAGTGTGTTTGACGTTACCTACTTGTCACGCTTTTAACATAACAAAATTCGCAATAATAACAAAATTGCGTCTAAGTTTATTCTAAAACTTTAAAGTGTAATAAAAATCAAACCATGAGTTATTTTCAAAAGTTGCTGAACAAAATGTTGGTCAGTTTGAGGAGTACAGCCTACAGTTTAATTTATTGCTCCTGTTACAGAAAACACACTGTATTTCACTGCGGCCCCTTGTTAATTGGTTTTCGGCTAGACTGGCCTTTCGTGTAAAATAGTAATTTTAATGGAATAAATGAATTTGAGAAACCTGGAAATTAGGAACTGATTTTGCACCCAATGCATTTCTCGGGTACTTTTATATTCATACTTACTTACTTACTTACTTACTCCGTTGGCTCAGCAACCCAAAATGAGACTTGGCCTCCGACACAAGACAACGCCACTTTTCTCGGTCCTGTGCGACCTCTCGCCAATTGCTGACTCATACAAGATAAAATAATAACTAATAAGTAATAAAAAATAATAGGTAAGAATTTCTAGCACAATATATCTTCAAATTAGTTTTAACTTTCCAATTTCGCTTTGAACTGCTGCATCAGTCGTGTTTTTAATTTTTAAATCATTTATTTTTTACAACGTTCACTGTTCTGTTTATCTTTACGACACCTTACTTACTTACTTACTTTTTCATTTTCATAATTCTCTAGCTGAATTTTATATAGTGGAAGGCAATTAAGGGACTGAGCATAATAGTGTGACCCTGCATTAGACCAAACGGAAGGACGGAAGAACAGAAAGGAACCAACATTTCCATGCGTTATAAACCACGAACGTTTATCAGGCCATCGCTAATGTTGAAAGCTTTTCTTTGTGTACCACTTAGCGTAACCGGGCACCTTACGAGTATTCACTTTGCACGCGGTTAGGGCGACTGCAAACTAAACTAATAGAATGTAGGACAAGATAAGGAGATTAAGGAGGCCTTTTTATCCGCCCAGCAGTCGGTCGCTCCAGATATCGCTGGTGTGACATGGTGGAGGCGGAGCTGCGCGAGCCTCGAGCCAACAATTGGCGAGAGGTCGCACAGGACTGAGAAAAGTCACGCTGTCTTGTGTTGAGGTGAAGTGTCATCTTAGGTCGCTGAGCCAACGGAGTAAGTAAGTTTTGTCCTAAGCAAACGTATTGTTCGACTAACCTCTATTTTGTGTCCTGAATTGTTTGTATTTCTTGTCTCGAGTCAACCCATCATTCATGATTATGTTGGTTTTATCCATATTCATTATTATAATGTATGCTCGACTCTCTTTGTCCGAAGTTTGCAGCATAATTTTCTTAAAATTGGGATGCCGAGTTGGTACCTAGAACGAGTTAGTGTGGCTCTTTTTGATCCGGAAACATTTGGTATATTTAAATATATTTAGCTTCTTGAAAATCCGTCCACGTCTGTCTGTCTGTACGTAAACTCGAAAACTACTGGGTCAATTTTCATGGGGTTTTTCCCTTTCACTAGACTGGTTCTTGAGGAATAATTAAA
This sequence comes from Cydia fagiglandana, assembly GCF_963556715.1. Taxonomy (NCBI): domain Eukaryota; kingdom Metazoa; phylum Arthropoda; class Insecta; order Lepidoptera; family Tortricidae; genus Cydia; species Cydia fagiglandana. The sequence continues at coordinate 1,057,053 of NC_085949.1, read as the reverse complement.
ATAATTTAATAATTTAAGTGTATTAATTTGTTAAGGTTTTGTGTAACCCGTGCCAAGCCGTGGCGGGTCGCTAGTCCGAATGTGTCTTGCTTGTCATGCTTTCCCCAGTTTGCGACAAAAAATCGCAACGACCAATCGCAAACCCACCACCATCTTAATTCCACAACCGGAAGTACGTCGGGTCGCCGTCTCGCGGCGGCTAAGTAAACATCCGCCCGCGGCGTCCGCCGGATGTGAATTCTCCCATTTGCCGCTAACCGGAGCACATCCGGTTTTTGTCTATGGCCGTGTATGAAGTCTGGAGTTGGAAGACAATTGGCTTTTGCGAAAATACAATCTGACAAAGCCTTTTAGAAGAGTTTTCCTTGTTTATAGTTTATGCTATTGTTGGTAAAATAATTCCTATTCCTTGGAGTCTTCTTAAGCCTAGTTGCTAGGCCTACGAGTTTCTACCCTGACTACGAGTATGGTAGTCTTAGGTTCGAATTCAGATATGAGCATTATATATAGAATATAATAGAGTAGTTTTTTATTCGTAAACACACAGACAATAGACATAAATAGAAAAAAACATAGTGAAAAATAAAGTGACACGAAATGGCCCCATCTCAGCATGCTGATGGCGACTACCAGCGCTGATCTTCCGATATCTTTCTGGGATATGTCTATTATATTTACAAACGAAGATTATGTAGGACCAAGCAAACTCGTCGCTTCCAACCGGTACGAATGGAGGTCCATGGAGGAGCCCTATGTTCAGCAGTGGACGTCTTATGGCTGAGATGAAGCAAACTCTCTTGCTGAAAACTGGCAATGTAAGTACCTATTGGTAATGTTTCAATGAAAAAGTGTAGCAATTTCATCATTGATGTCAAATTTCTAGGAAAATATGACGTTTATTATGACACTCGCTTTATTATGTGTACCAAATGAACCCGGGAAGCAAGGCCAAACTAGCCACAGACTGGGTCCCACAGGATGGATCTCGGGACACAGGAATGCCAAAACGGAGATGGCGGGACAACCTTAATACATTTTGCGGGACCCTCCCGCCAAGACCAAATGGCGGGACAGTCAGAAGGCCTTTGCCCAGCAGTGGGACACTCTTATAGGCTAGTAAAATAAAATAACATACATTACATCAATACATTGGGCCCGATTCCGATTTTGAAATAGACATCTATTAGATATCTTTTAGACATCACCAAGATACGATAACGATATGTTTAAGATCTAACCTGTCAAATTTGACATTAGCGCGATTCTGGAGATACTTTTGAACGATTTCCACAGGATATGACTTAGAGATCCAATTCACATCTAATAGATATTATTATCTTACTCTATCGAACGTAAAAGTGACATTGGTTGCCCGAATTGCGCTGCAAAAGAGAACTAGTTGATATCTAAACTATAACGTATCTAGAATGGATCTAGTACGTGTCGTCTCTTGTGAATATCTTGAAGTTCGAATACGGCAGATTATTTGGCTTCACAAAGCTTATCAAAACAGGCAATTCGACACCTGAAACCCATATGTTTCAGGCCCTTCTAAGTAAATGAGACATAATAAATCTGACGGCGGGAAACCTTCATTCAATTGGACATACAAAAATTAAAGGGTCCATTCGCGGGTAACGGCCGTCATTCGTCCGGTGAGCTCCTTCCCGATCGTTCAGTGAATGGGTACCTTGGGACCTTTGGAAACATACGGGCTAATATAAGGAACGGACCTTAATAAGAACCGCCATACCAAAGAAATCTAAACCCTACCGAAGAATGTATTAATGTCCTCCTCCTAAGTGTAAGGCCTGAGTGGACGCTCGAAGCAGAGCGTTCGGCGAGGCGAGGTTCGGATTTTTTTTATGCCAATTGCTCACAGTTAGCATGGCAAGCAAGAGGCAAGAGAATCCGCAAGTACCTTGCCTGCCTCATCAGCTTAGACATAGATAACTTTACTTAAAAATAACTTAAAATCTTTCTGGTTTGACCCATTGGTTGACTGGTAGAGAATGCCTTAACGCATTAAGTCCGCCATTTGTACCTTCATGTATTGTGCAATAAAGATTTTAATAAATAAATACCTTTTACTATGTGTGTGAGTAAAACATTGTATGTAACTCTAACTCTAACTATGCATTAACTAGGCATTAAAACACTCTTGTAATGTTTTAAATTTTAAAGAAACTCGCTATCGGCTCGTTTTATAAACACACGCTCATAATTTAACGCTTCTCATAATGTAGCAGTCACATAAACTCCTATTGTGTACGTTCACACCTGTAATTTCGGTCCGCATGTCTCCTCCAATACGCAGAGTACCCGCCTCATCAGATTAGACGGGACGAGATTAAACGGCCGATTCTTAACAATGCCACGGGGAGCCCGATTTTGGTGCTCTAATCCAATTTCACTTGTAGGTAATGTTGAATAAACGACTGATTTAATCATGGTGTGCTTACCTCTTTTTTCAGGGCCTTTATACATATACTCCAGTCGTTATATAACTACGGACCGGAAGGTATAGCTAATTGGAAACCATTTATACTAATATTATAAAATTAATATTATAATTATTATTCACCAGCAGCTTGCCCTTCTATACGGCCTTGTGGACCGCGAAGTGCCGTACTACAGGTACTCACCTGCACCAGTTCTAGAAAATGGTCGTGCCACGCTCTCTTGGGATCGATCTATCATCACTGACAGAACTATTGTAGCCAATAAGCCTGACATCGTGCTGATAGATCGATCGCAACGCCGGGCCGTGCTCGTCGACGTCACCATCCCCCATGATGAGAATCTCGTGAAGGCCGAGAAGGAGAAGTCCAGCAAGTACCTAGACTTGGCTCACGAGATAACCGCCATGTGGGATGTTGACTCGACGATCATTGTTCCTATAGTCGTGTCAGCGAACGGTCTCATAGCGAAGAGTCTCGACCAACACCTAGAGAGACTCTCGCTGGGTGGTTGGATCAAGGGCCAGATGCAGTAAGGCCGTAATTTTGGACACGGCGCGTATAGTAAGTCGATTCCTCACTCTGCGGCCCTGACCACCGGCAGCTTGGGCCCTGCCCCGCTGCCAGCGGCACCCTAGGTTAGGTTTTTTATAATATGTTTACATTATAAAAAACCGCCGCCGGTATTTATGTATTTTTTATTGTTTTTTATGTGCTTTTGTATTTTACTTTTATATTCATGTTATAAACAACCTAACTTAAGAAGAAAAATAAATAAATGATTATAAATTAATATTATAAACGCCAAAGTAGCTCTATCTGTCTATCTGTTACCTCTTCACGCTTAAACAGCTATACTGATTTAGTTGAAATTTGTTACCAAAACAGTTTGTACTTTTTTATTTTTGTTTTGTTTTTGTCCGTTTTATGTAAACCTGTTTATGGGCAATAAAGTGACATACATACATACATACATACAGTTTAAGGCCCGGGTAATCATAAGATAGTTTCAATCATCATCATACTACGCAGACGAGTCCCGAGAAAAAGCTAGTTAGCAATAAAACTGATTCAGAAAAATACTCAAGTGAACAACTTTCGAAATAAAATGTATCTGGACAATAAAGTCTTATAAATACGATCGCGAACGCCGTTCCTATACAATTTTAACCCTCCACTGCAGCTGGTAATCGTGCGGAAGCTACGGACAGCTATTGGACGTCCGATTTGGTCCACTGGGCAGCGCAACGGTTGGAATGTTTGTTTTAAAGACACCTATTTAACAATAGCTTGGATCCAATGAAAAGTTTCATAAATTTCATAATACAACGGTGTAGTTATCTATGATGTTCGAAATTTAAATGTCATTATTAGGAATGACGTTATTATTACGCAATAATATTTTTTTCAGAGATAATAAATTTGTTGTACAAAACAATTTATCTTTTTGCTGGTCGTAATTATATTTTGAGGTTTATCATTCCATTTCATTTTTATTTATTCCCATTATTTCTATGGTTATTTTTTGAAACCATCATAGAGGGTTTATAATATAATTATGTGTGTAGATAAACCAATATTCACATTACTCCTCTTTAATGCAATACCAATGGTTCATAATACAACTTGAAGACGTTCAAACTTACATTGTGCTAACAAAATGACACCTGGCCCCAATTTCACCACGGTGACAGGTGCGACAATTGTAAAATATCACTGTTACTGACGTCACAGGCATTCATGGTCTACGGTTACCGCTTACCATCGGGCGGGCCATATTCCCGTTTGCCACCATCATTGTATTATTAAAAAAAACCTTATTATATCGGAAAAAAACAGATGTTTCTCTTGTTAAGTTTATGACAATTGTCACAAAATTCCGACATATAAACTCATCTGTCAAGAATGACCTATAGTTCTTCTAAATCTTGACAATTGTCAAAAACTTCGCAAGAGAAATATCTGTGTTTTTCCAATATAATAAAGTTTTTTAAAATAATAATGATGGTGGCAAACAGGAATACGGCCCGCCCGATGGTAAGTGGTAATCGTAGCCCATGGATGCCTGTGACGTCAGCAACAGTGATGTTTTACAATTCTCGCACCTGTCACCGATGTGAAATTGGGGCCTGAATGATGCCAGTCGCTACATGTAGTTGTACGGACAAGTTGGTGCTTGTCCGCGTGATGGTTCACGCTCCATTTATTGCCATTAGGAGCCATTTAGGGTCCTAGCTAAATTGGTTTATCAATACTTACGCTATAGAATTTCCAATTTAGAAAGAACCCTAAATGGCATAACAATCCCGTGTGGTGACTGTACGAGCAAAATGCACGCGCGACTGATATACTGCCGTATTCGAACTTCAAGATATTCACAAGTGACGACACGTACTAGATCCATTCTAGATACGTTAAGTTTAGATATCAACTAGTTCTCTTTTGCAGCGCAATTCGGGCACCCAATGTCACTTTCACGTTAGATAGAGTAAGATATCTACTAGATATGAATTGGATCTCTAAGTCATATCCTGTGGAAATCGTTCAAGAGTATCTCCAGAATCGCGCAAATGTCAAATTTGACAGGTTAGATCTTAAACATATCGTTATCGTATCTTGGTGTGGTCTCATCATCAGTCGTTCCCTCAATGCTGAGGATCGTGACATCATGTCCTAATGTTGTAATGTTGGTGTGGTCTAAAAGATATCTAATAGATGTCTATTTAAAAATCCGAATCGGGTCCATAATTTAGATATCGGGATATCATTTCGATGTCGCAATGTAAGTTAAAATTGCCCCATAGTCTCTAAAACTAACAGACCCTGCCCTGTTGGATCTTTTCCATCACTAGGGGTGCATAAAATAATACTCGCACAATGAAAAGAAAACCATTGGAAGGAATCGAAGAGGCAATGAATTTTTATGACATCTATTTTCTAAGAAATATAGAGCATGACTAGTGAATAATATTAGTATTGCATGAAAGATAGGTACTCGTTGGTACTTTTGTACATCTAATTTTGCAGTTGTGCAAAATTTAACAGACATCTTGATAAGTTTATTTATTTTGTGGGGCGGAAACATTTTTACATCGTCTTCCGATTTTATGTGTGTGACGTATGTGAAGTTTCTGCTCAATCGAATAATGGGAAGTAAGTTTAATTTAGCTAGCAAGATTTGCTCCGAATATACGTATACGTACAAATATTGTAAGTTAAATAAAATCGTGTAGAAACTAATTAGAATTCACTTATTAGTATAGAAAACTAACTGAAAGCCATACGAAAGTACAATTTTCTAAGTATTGGTGCCGCCGAAAAGTTTGGCAATTTTTCGGTCGAAACCGAACCTTTGGCCGACACATGATTTTTACTGCGAAACTTCTGTTGAACATTAGTTTATATCGCTAATATTAAACACCACCTTTAAAAACATAAGATATACTCACGCATCTTTACTAAAACTCGTCATTAAAACGGTTTTAACACCTCATATGGAGTTTAATCTCTCTCACACATTTTAATCTACCTCTCGCAATTCATCAACAGTCGGTAATACTGGTGTATGTCGGTACCATAACACCGCTTAATTCGGTACGATATTCTGTGACGTAAGTATTTCTTGAGCGGTTAAGGCGGGAGCTGGTTATTATTTTATGCATAATTTCTAAGACCTTTCACTGAGCAGTTTTATTCTTCTTCCTCGCATTGTCCCGGCTTTTGCCAAGGCTCGTGGGAGCCTGGGGTTCGCTTGGCAAATAATCCCAAGAATCGTAGGCATTAGATACGAAAGTGACTGCCATCTGACCTTTCAACCCAGAGGGTAAACTAGACCTTATTAGGATTAGTTCGGTTTCCTCACGATGTTTTCATTCACCGAAAAGCGACTAGTAAATATCAAATGATTATTTCGTACATAAGTTCCGAAAAACTCATTGGTATACGACCTGGGGTTTGAACTCGCGACCTCAGGATTGAAAGTCACACACTCTTACCGCTAGGCCACCAGCGCTTCTGATAATTGACCAAATAAAAATATAGTATCATTTGAGAAACATTACTAGGTAAATACCACACGAATATTTTACAAATTATCTATCAGCCATTATTTTGTGTCCACTGCTAAACATATTTAGACTTCCCCAATCGCCACAAAAAAAGAATATAAATAATAACAACTTAAAACACGATACGCTCAAAATAACTTATTTTTTAACCGGCCGCCTCCCAGCCCACTCAACCCGTAAAAGCGCAAGCAAAATTGCGCGCATAATACCGCGATGCGATCCCAGATAATTACCCCCGGCGGCCATATTTACTGCAAAAAGTGTGAACTTGTTATATTTATCGCTTTAAACAACGTTTGGAACGCTTGTTAGGCCGATGGCATGTAATGTGGGTAATATATTTTATAAATTGCCTTAATATTTTGATCGTTCTGCGGTTAGTAGGTATGTCTAAATAAATACCTGTATTGAGTGGAACCAATAGGCCCCCTGCTTGAATTATAGGTGGCAGCATAGGTGCCGTCAGATTTTTGGCGCGAGGCGTAAATGTGTCGTTTATGCTTCCGATGTAGCCCATAAGATGGCAGAACCTGCTTACTATGCACAAGGAAACGTACCGATGAGAAAGGTAGATGGTAGCCCTTGCTTCGGCAATGTACATGTGCACAAATGTTTCCGATTCAGGCCACAAGATGGCAGACCCTCGAACGCGCACGGTCTCTATACTCAGCATAGACTTTGCTATATTAAAAATTAGAATTTAAAAGTAAATTAAAACATTTCTTCAAATCAATTAAAGTAAGTTCGAATAAATAGGATTTTAATATCAGAATCGCGCAAATGTCAAATTTGACAGGTTAGATCTTAAACATATATAATCGTTATCGTATCTTGGTGATGTCTAAAAGATATCTAATAGATGTCTATTTCAATATCCGAATCAGGCCCATAGACTATAGTAACCACCCTATTAAAATTAAGTAAGACCAAAGAAGGATTTGACGTCGTCTATTAATCATTCTCCGAAAATCAATCCGTAATTTAAGAACCTTGAGCGTCCGATAGCAATTTATCGGAAATTCTGCTTTAGAAGAGGTCAAAGGAAACGCTCTTGAGCATGCTACACAGCTTAGCACAGCTAGAACTTATCTTTTTATCAGTCATTATGTATTGTATAAAATAACTGACAGTCACCATACAACGCCGCGAGGCACATCAGATGACATTGGTGCGATCAGGATAGGAAGGTATTCAAATGTTATTGAACAGAAATAAAATTAAGATTTTTACTTTTGAATGTATTTACAGTCTCATTATGTGAAATTCAGATTTTGATAATTAGGATTGTTCATTTTTTTTCAAATGTTCTATTTCGAAAACCATTTCGAGATATAAGGTTTTTAAACAGTTTCCGACATTTGCTGCGATATAATAATTGAGGATTGAAGATATTTCAACAAATATCCTTATGACCTTAGTTTGACCTTCTCCTGGGCTGAATGTAAAGTCATTGCATAATAAAAGTTATCGAACCATAGTAAATAAATCCGTCACTCACGTATTGTCAAAGTTATCATTGTCATCGATTGTCATAACAAAATTTTTCAGTTAAACCGCTGCGCTTGTTTGTTACAATTTGATTTATAATTAATACCTAAACAGTAGATTTCATTGCTTAATAATATATCAAAAACCTTGTTCCTATGTGTGGGAATGATTCACAAAAATAATAGTTCGAATCCACGAAGACCTACGACGTGAAAGATGGTGCCGTGAATTAAACTTGGAATACCTACCTACTTCACGTGTTACACACAGTATTGCTGTGAGAATCACGTCGATGTAAGTATAAAATTAATATTAATTTACTACAATTAAGTATTTAAAAGCTCACTTTATTGGTAGGGTCGTGGTATCTATTTATTTTCTGTGGTAATGTAGCCAGAGTATCTAAAGGCAAACCGTTAAACAGAGATTGTGCCTACTAGAAAGAAGGAATATACAAGAATACATAGTCATACTCATAATTCAGCCTGAAACTGCTTTAAAAAGATATAATTTCTAATTTCCAGGTACATATTGCAGTTCAAGCTGCTGATATCATGGTGGACAAGACTTAATAAAGAGTTGTGAATAATAAAACATGTTTTTGTTTACCTACTTTTTTATTAATTTGGGAAATATGTTAAATATGTTTCCAAAAAAAATAGTAAGTTTATCATGTTCTGCACGAGCATCTGACAATGATGACTTCTTGTTGACCATCCAGAAGAGAAGTGTATGGTTTGTTATTTACTCTGTTCCCAGGCATTATTTACGGTCGTAAAGTATTACGACGATTAATAATTAATATGACGTTCGTTTCAATACAAAATGCTCAACTTTGTTCTGGGCCCAAGTGCAGTTACATATCTCACAGCTGTATCTAAATAGGAATCACGATGACCTGAAATAATAGGTTATAATTAGCAAAATTGGCATGTTCCTAATATAGTAGTATAAGTATGTAGTACAATATCCAAACAATGGTGACAAGCCGGTAGAAAGCATCCAGTGGGTGCTAAGCTACCTTTAGCAATGGACGCTTGTAACGATTTTATGAATCCAATCTTCTTACAAATCGAATCAGTTAAAATATATATGATGTAGGTAACTTACATTTGTATTCTGCTCCCTTGATTTCAGCCAAGTTATGGTTGGAGTTGGATGCTATATGGATACATACTCCAATAAATCTAAGTTATATTATATAACTTAGGCAGATTTCTGGAATCAGCTTTCTCAAATTTATAGCGTAGGTATTTTGAAATTAATGATTCAAAATAAACGAGTTTTCCATTCCAGACGATTGTTATTTATAGAAACACGTGACACTGACATTGTCGACAGGTGACATTACAATCAATTGACAATGACAACTATTTTTTTAATGCTTGTTGTTGCTTGTGCATTATCCTAATCAGCCGACGACATGTAATTTACGAGAAGTCGTATCTCATATTTTCAATAAATTATAAATATTCAACCGAGCCACGAATTACTAAATCATTCAAATTGGTATATTAAATTAACCTATATTTTCAGAAAATAAAATAAAAATGGGGGTCTAAAAAAAATGAACAATCCTAATTATACTCGTATGTATGAAAAACATACGGCAAACATGAAGCAGGTCAACAATTTTTTTTATTTAGACTGTTTTATAAAATCTAGCGCTTTCAATTCTAATAATAGGAGAAAAAAAGTGTCAAGATATGTTTATTTTCATTTTGTTAGCAGTTATTTATAAATTTTATAAAAAGGTAACGTAATGGAAGAATCGAAAAATGAATGGACATTCTGGAACAATTGTTTTTCCTATTAGGATCGAAAAACTTCGCGAATCTGGATAGAAATAACATAAAAACACCCAGAAAAAAGTGTTGAGTTCAACTTTCAATAAAATGGGTATCTTGTCCTACCTAAAACCTTTACATCTGTTTTTTAATGAACTCGCTGCCTCATATACTTCTGTGCCTAGAACATATACTACAGCTCTTGAATAAAGCATTATGCTGACTCGAGATCACCGGCTACAGTTCGAACTGGCCCCTTTGAAATGTGAATTGTAGTTCAAATACTCATTCTACGCCTTTACTGGGGCTCGATTTGACTCGAGAAATTAATAAAAGGTGAAGAGTGATGTGGTTACTATATTGCTTTTGGGACAGTGGAAATCACAGCCAAACTGTAAAATTGTGAAACATACAGGAGCGATATGCGAATTTTACATTCGATTAAATTCTTGCTCCTCACTCTTTTTTAGGGTTCCGTACCCAAAGGGTAAAACGGGACCCTATTACCAAGACTTCGCTGTCCGTCCGTCCGTCCGTCCGTCTGTCACCAGGCTGTGTATCTCACGAACCGTGATAGCTAGACAGTTGAAATTTTCACAGATGATGTATTTCTGTTGCCGCTATAACAACAAATACTAAAAACAGAATAAAATAAAGATTTAAGTGGGGCTCCTATACAGCAAACGTGATTTTTGACCAAAGTTAAGCAACGTCGGGCGTGGTCAGTACTTGGATGGGTGACCGTTTTCTTTTTGCATTTTTTCCGTTTTTTTTTTGCTTTATGGTACGGAACCCTTCGTGCGCGAGTCCGACTCGCACTTGCCCGGTTTTTTGTAACATGTCTTCGGTTACCACAATAGTTATATCGGCGACAGTTGATAATAAGTTTTTGGCAATAATTTAATTTTTGGTACAAGCTTTTATCGCTGACTGTACTTTTCTTTCCACAGGCAACTAATGCTCATCGAGACAATTCTAAAAACCCCAAACACAATTAGGTTTCGTCGTTTTACCACATAGTTCCTATGGCCACCTCCTGTCTCCATCATAAGATCAGCTCGATGACACCATAATAACAACACATTTACTTTATTCTCTCTGTGTTATGTACTTACTTGGTTTGTGCAATAAAGTGTTTACATACTACTACTACTACTACAACCTTCAGGTAGGTAATATTTTTAAGTCATTATTTCAACACTGGACTTGCAATATATGTGTTAACGTTAACCAAAGAAAAAGCCTCATGTTTTATAAATAAAAGTAATTTACGTTGATTATACAAAAAGTGGTGGGTAGTGAAACCTCACCACAATCATGGGAGTTGAACTTGTTTTAATTAATCCAAGTGTGTCCCTGCGGCCAACAAATTGGTTCTAGTGCCGCATTACACTGAATATTTACAGTAGGTAAGGTGGTGGTACTAGTGCTCGACATGCTAATACCCAATAGATGACACCCTGCTGTCACCTCTATTGACAATGATTAAGTTTCAAGATGACATGTACTGGGACCGCGTCGAGCACCTACACCACCTTAATCAAACTGAGTACCTACATAACAATATAATAATAATTATTATCAATTGATGTACCCGTGAATGGGTTCCAGCAAGCGTTCCACATGACATCATATCTCTCCAAACGGCCTCTACGTGTTAGATCTATATCCCCACGCCCCAGGGCTCGAAAGACCCGAGAGTTTCAAAACGGAGATACACATAATAATAAAATTTAGCATCCCACTGCTGGGAACAGGACTCCTCTCAAGCGTGAGAGGGATTGGTTTGGGCTGTAGAATTTCTTCGCGGATGTATGCACAACAGGTTTCCTGACGATGTTTTCATTCACTGAAAAGCTAGTAAAAATCATCATCGTCCTAGCGTTTGTTCCGTACTGTGATGGACGCTTTCCTGCTTCTCTCCTTCCACTTTGCTCTAACTTGGACATCGTCTTCAGCTAATCCACAGACGTTTAAATCTTTGGCGATAATTTGCACCACAGCTGCCTTGGTAGCTGAACATGAAATATTCCGTATTGAAGTTCATTGGTACGAGCCAGGATTAGAACCCGCGATCTCTTAATTAGAAGCTGGACGTCGGATTCCCTCGACCCCTATAAACTAAGGGCCACCCCACATCGAGCGTCCCTCGAGTGTCGGCGTCTGGTCAGCGCTATGGAAAATGACGTCGCTGCGCAGTTACGTCGACTTTGCGTCGACGTTGCGTCGAGCAGCGGCCATAGAATTGTAGACGCCGACGCTCGAAAGACGACAGATGTGGGGTGACCCTAAGTAAAGGGTTGGGCAAATTTGTTCTGAGGGTTTTTGCAGTGGGTCATGAATTCGTTAATCAGGCGCTATCAAGTTCTGCAGCAATGCAGTCGACTGCAGCAGTAATGACAGCGCTACACATTACTACTGCAAAATCGATGTTTTGTCCTAGATTTTTGACACTTGCAGTCGCAATAATGTCACGCTGCAATACTGCTGCAGCTGCTACAATAATGGTAACATTCCATTTCTAACCGCAGCTGCACTACCGGTACTGAACGCGTCGCTGTCATTGTCAATTTCCATAGTGAAATGAACAGTAGTACAGCTGTCGTTGGAAATGGACTGTCACCTTTATGCTGATATTTATAGTCTGAATCCGAACGGTATTTTAAATCGCTTTTCTATTGCACTTTTAACATTTGACTTCTAAGAAAGAGTTAAAACATAACTCATAGAAGCTTTGTTAAGCTGTATGAAAATAGAGTTAAATAGACGAATACCTATTCCACTGATCTAAATCTATACACCGTGCCACGTCCAACTTTTTCCATTTGAAATTGTAAGGAGGTCCACGCTAATTTTCTTTTGATTGCCCTCTTCCTTTAAGGAAGTTTTCTGATTGGCGGTAGAGAGATAAGGTGGGGTATAGTTCGGGTTTATACACCGTGTTTCCAAGTATTGAGGTCCAGAATCAAACTTTTTTAAAAGCAATTAACTTAAAATGTTCGTATTTGTTTTAAACATGATTTATGTAGCTATTATGATACAGAAAACGTATTAATAAGAAAACATACATACACACATGATATTGCAACTCCGTCCTCTCATTAGGTTAAATGAAATGTGAATATCGGGTGTCGAAATTGTAACCGTCAGATTAGAAAATGCGTACAAGTAATTGTCAGGTTAAGCAGTATCACATTTAGGTACTTATAGCATTAACGTGGACCAAACTAACCAAATCTAGTATCTTATTAACGATTTTTTTAACAGCCACCAACCCCGACTAACCAACTTACCAACATAGACGGGCTAGTGGCTCCTCTACACGATGGGCCAGCGCCGGCCACTCCAAGGGACGCATATATGCGTTAGAGCGGTTAGAGGGTGCAAGTGATATTGCTATCTCATTCTACCGCATGGCTGCGTCCCTTGGAGTGGCCGGCGCTGGCCCACCGTGTAGAGGAGGCATAAAAGTGGTTAAGGTAGATCTCCAATTCTCCACTGGTAGCAAAATATCATTCATATCTTATTTTACACGCTCGAGTAACTCTAAAAAATCCTCTCTCGGGCATGATAAAATTATTTGAACAAAATTACGTGATAATTTGCCACACATTAAGTACCTATTAGTGTTTAAATACTTGTAATATATTTGTATTGACCTAACCACACAACAACCACAATTTTAACTAATTCGATTCACGGGGTGATACAATATTCACTAAAGCACTAATTAAAATAATGAGCGATAACAACAGGGTGTAGCTTGCGGTTAACGACTGACCGCACTAAAACTAACATTATCAACATTATAGGGTAATAATACTTTATGTGTACTAGCAGTCGTGAAACTCGGGTGATAAGTTGGTTATTTAAGATTCAGCACTTCGGGTATATGATATACATTACTCCCTTAAACGTTATTTTGGTTGCACCATCATCCAACTCGAAGGTCTCTCTGTCCAAAAAAAGGGTGTACTTAAATTGATGCATAAATGTATTTAAAAATATACTTATGTACATTTCAGCACAGAGATAAGGTTAAATTGACTGCATATACCTACTTTGAATCGATAGGTGAATTAGAGGTATATTGGTCGATATAATCTAGGTATCATTGCCTTAAATATAGTAGGTACCAGTGGCGGCGCGTCCATAAAAGCCGATTCCCATCGGCTTGCCTGTTTTTAGACGTTTGAGCAGAGTTATAAAGAAAATATGTAAGCCAAATTAGCCCCGACTTGCCTATGGATATGTTTGACGCGCCGCCACTGGTAGGTACATACTACTTTACAACGTCCACTTAATATTAACGGTCATAGTCATAGCTATAAAATATTGTCAGTTTTGATTAGCATGGTCGTTACCATGGAGTTTAATCATAATATAAACTTTAAGAACGAACCTAAGGCCCACCAGAGATGTGTGAGACTTAAATTATAAAAAATATTATTATTATTTATTAGTATTTTTTATTTCATATACCTAAGCAATGGTGGCCGAGTGGATATGACGTCTGACTTTAAATCCGGAGGTCGCGGGTTCAAATCCTGGCTCGTCCCAATGAGTTTTTCGGAACTTATGTACGAAATATTATTTGATATTTACCACTATCTTTTCGGTGAAGGAAAACATCGTGAGGAAACCTGCGAAGAAATTCAAAGGTGTATGTGAAGTCCCCAATCCGCATTGGGCTAGCGTGGGGACTATAGCCCAAGCCCTCTCGCGCATGAGAGGAGGCCTGTGCTCAGCAGTGGGACGTATGAAGGCTGAAATGATGATGAATGATTTCATATACCTACTGGGTGGCCAAAAAATACGTGAATTCCCGTTGCCAGGCAGGTTTTGGGATTATATTAGCAATTTTTACTATGGAGCCAACCCCAAAATCGCGGAAAACATGAGGCTATTTTATACATTTTGGCTGGTCCATTTTCTATAGGAAGGTAAATTTTATTTTCGTGATTTCAGGGTTTGTCCCATAATAAAAGTTGCTGAGTATAATCCCAAAACCTCCCTGGCAACGGGAATGTACTTATTTTTTGGCCACCGTGTATAACCATAGCTATAGTTCGTTTTTTTATATAGCATTAGAAATAAGGTAAACAATCTTGATGTGTCTTTTAATTGAAAAACACATTTTTAAAATAAGTTACGGCAAATATGTAACAATTATGAATGTAATACGATCATTTATATTCTTCTGCTTTCATAAGTAATAGTTACTGATTTTAAAAAAGCGTTTTTCAATTAAAAGACATGTCAAGATCGCTTACCTTCTTGCAAGTTCTTTCTAATGCTAAAAAAAACGAACTTTAGAGGAAAATGAGGACTATAATATAATTCGCTCCTTGAGAAACATAACGTCATTATCCAAAAAATGGGGTTTTTGAGTTAATAACGCCATCTAGCTCGTATGATCGTAACGCACGCAATACGAAGACACCTATCGCCCTAGCTCTATTAGAACCGCCAGAGGGCGCTAATGTCGTTATGGCGAATAGAGGGAATAGGTGCCCGTCTCATAGGAACAATGTCATTAAAGGGAAGTAAATTGTATTTTTTTGCTTAGTGACGGTTTTCTATGAGATTCAATGGTAAGTACGCCAATTTACATAAGAAATAGTGTATCTATACGTACTATGTCACTTTAAACTTATAATATGGTATCAAAATCAAAACTCAATTTAAAGCAATATCGTACTTTTCCCTTTAAGGACACTTGTACTTTTGAATTTAATAGAATAGAATAAGGTTTTGAAATAAGTAAAGTGACATTATACCTATAATGACGGTTTTGCTTAAAACTTAAAGCCATAATGCTGACTAAAAATAAAAACGTACTGTTCTTTTACTTTAAGTGACATTGTGATTTTAAGATTTTTAAGAAGCTGACAGAAGTTTTAGCAGGTCGATCGTCATTATCTGTGTAGTGTCAATATGCTAGCTTAGTTCACCATAGCGACAGTTGGCATGCTTAAGTGAAAAATGTCGTTTTAAGCTTAAAGCCACTACAACTGGTACAGAACGCTTATAACGGTGTGGTTAATGAATGTCACTCGTTGTTTAATGTCACTGTGTTGTATTTTTTCTATAAGGTTCATAATAGAGTTGTATTATGACTCTACTACTAGACGACTATTTATAATTAGATAGATATAGCCACATTACGAGCCCTATTGATCTAACTGTGGAACTAGGTTGGTATGTGTAAGATTCCCATATTTATTAATTATAATATAATATTATTTATGTGTTGTGTGATACTTTTTCATTCATCATAATTAGCAAGTTATTTTTGTGATGTCTGTTATGTTCCAATTTTATTTCTGACAAGGTGACACAAAACACACATTAATTATTGTTATCACTAGGTAGGTACTTACCTATTAATTACCCATAAAACTATTGTTCTCTTACAGTAGAAAATGTCTCAATGTGTCTTGAATGACAAAAAAGTTTAAAGCTATTTTAATAAAGTTAATACTACCGTTTTAGTTGAAACTGTTAATAAAGATAATACTTATGATGATGAAGAATTCGTACCTCCTTCAGAAGAGCTAGTTCTAATAACGTAATGTGTCGCTTGTGAGTTTTTTGTTGTTTTTCCGGGTTGGTTTAATTTTGCTACTGGCTGTTTCTAAAGTATTTATAATGTTGTTATTTTGAATTTGAACTTCTGAATGTGTATTTGTGGTAGGTATCTCTTCTTGTAAGGTGTCAAAATTACTTCGTAATTCTAAGTTAAACTGATCGTGGTTACAAATAAGAGTGTGTTTCTGTTTAGGTGTTTTGCCTATTTATGAATTAATTGCTTACGGTGGATTTAAGTCTTAAACTTTATTTTTGCTCTCACGGGTCTGTGATCGGAACTAAATTTAAACCTAGTGATGTACCTAATGCCTACATAAATAAATATCTAATTAAACTTTTGTCAGATGAAAATATTATTATATAAGTAGTCGATTTCTTGTGTGATATTCCGCCAGGCGAAGTCCAGGTCCAGCGACGTTGAAGTTTTTTTGAGAAAGAAAGAATTACTTATCTACGTTCATGTTTCGACCAAAGGCAAATGGAATAGACCTAGAACTACGGTCGTTTCTGCTGCCAAGGCCATATGTGGTCCGACTATGTATGTGTGCTTGATCTGACTTCACCAAGGACAATGGTCCATGTTTCCTGCTTTTCATCAGTAGATTTATTTAGAGGGTCATAATCTCGTAATACTCTTCAATCTTATCATCGCAATGTGTAGATGTTGATGCGTAGCCTTTGATTGCGGTTAAGGTAGGTATATAGCTTTGGGATTTGGGATATGCTTAACGTCAACACAGCCACCTTGTCGAAGTAATTTGATAATCCGACAATGTTGTCCTGCCACTTCTTTTTGACGACAAAAGCGTGTGGGTATCTTCCGCCGGGTAGTTTCAAAGTAGCGCCAATAACAGAAAAGCTAACGGAAAAACTTCTGAGGTGGTACGGTCATGTATAGAGGCGTCCTGTAGACTACATGGTTAAGGTAGCACTCGATATTTCAACGACGAAGCGAGGACGTCGAAGACCACCTGCTACCTGGCTGACGACGGTTCAGCGAAACCTGAAAGACCTCGACGCCGACGTTGCACTCAATCGTGCAGAATGGAGGAAAAGAACAGGGAAGGCCGACCCCAAGTAAATGAGAACAAGGTCTCGCAGGATGATGATGACTTGGGTATCTTTCGCCCGGGGATTCTTAGCACCATTTTTACAGGGTACTTAGCGCAGTAACGAGGAGTCGTACATGTCAAATGAGATTGGGCCATAAGCCCACCATGCTGGTTCAGTGCGGGTTGGTGGATCGCCAGAGGCTTGTTTGGTATTCCACAGGGTGACCACGTGCAGGAGAGGCTGGTCTGGGGTCCGTTACATGACATTCGGGCCCCTTGCATCGCACCCCCCAAATATTATCCTCCCCTTTCTTTATTTACTTTGGTAATTTTTGATCGTAAAAATATAGCCAAACAAAACAAGCTAAGAATACTCTAGTTTTAAAGAAAAACTAGTCATATTTGCTAATTTTTTAAGACTGAAAGTCGCTTACTTTAGTAAATATTAATTAACATCCATGTAAAATGATTCTATTTGCGCTTTTTCTTTGAAATAAACGTTAAGTTATATCAAATAACTGGATATAGTGTCACTGTTCCATAAATTGAATCAATATTGCGAAGTCGTCATGTGACATTAAGCAAAACTAAACGGAATAGTGACATTACAATTTTCTTTTAATTGAATTATCTTAGAAATTAAACAAAAATAACACAGTTTACTCAAATGACTCACAAGATTAGTTTAAAATCTAACAAAATATAGCAAAAAACTCTTTCTTTTATCTCTAGTACGGCAGTTTTAGACGTTTGAAGATTTCGAAAATTTTAAAGCTCTGTACCCAAAAAACACGTTTTTCGCTTAATGACACTGTGTTTCTCAAGGAGCGATATGTTACGTCCCACGGGTAAAGGTACCTTATGGCGGTTGGTGCTTACGCTATTATTAACGCCGTTCCAATATTATTGCGGCGCTATGCGACGTAAGCGTCGGCCGCTATAAGGTACCTTTTTCCATGGAACGTCACATATTTGTATGTAAAGATTTCACGCGGTCGTCCACTTTCGTCTTAATACTTGAATCGCTACAACGTCCATATTATAGTAAAAATATTGCTTGAAATTTCTCAAAATACGTATAACCATTTTCAAAATTTATTGGTAACAAATAAATCATTAACAAATATCGTTATCCTAAATACTTGCTATCCCCAAAATTACTACTTAAACAGACAAAAAGATCAAGATCCCCCTAATGAGAGAAAGATAATAAAAATCAGCCCCCACAGGGGGTTTCCTGCAACCGGAAGTAGTACGCCATTTGGAAAAACTCAAGCCCCGTTATGTTGGTACTTGTGTTGGCGGGATTGCGGAGGATATCCGGTTTTTGTATCTACTTTGAAATTTGTACGTTTCCTTATTGGGGGTATCGTAAAAGTGAAGTGTTCTTTAACTGTCTTCGGGGAATGTTAGCGAATCGTTGATTCTGGAAAAAATCGCGGAGGTACGGCGCGATTCGGGAAATGAATTAGAGAGTCATTAGATATGAAATAGTAAAGATATGTGACGTTCCACGTCAAAAGGTACCATTGCCCCGGCTGAATAATGGAGCGGAGTTAATAATAGCGTAAGCGCCAGCTGCAATAAGGTACCTTTTGCCGTGGAACGTCACATATCTTTACTATTTCATATCTAGTGAAGCTCTAATTCATATCCCGAATCGCGCCTGTACTTTTAACACAACTAGGGAAGAGGAGATCTTTACCGGAAACTTCAATGTTTAAATCTGTAACTTGTGAATTAATGCAGATCTGTTAAATTACAATTAACTTAACACTGTACTTGCATAAAAAAAATACAAAATACATATTAAACCGAACTCAATGCCGTATTCGAACTTCAAGATATTCACAAGAGACGACACGTACTAGATCCATTCTAGATACAAAACCTAATGAATGACCGACTAATAAGTCTCAAACTAAGTTTTCATTCGTTCTTAAGAAATCTGGCAAAAAGCGCAGAAAGAATGAATGGAATAGAAAAAGCTGATCATTCATCACTGTCACAGACTTGTCAAATTAGAGCGTTTGAGTCCAGAAATTGATTGCACGATTTATCATATAGATGTTATGACGTTACGACAATCCCTGTTTTATTGTTGACACCTTGTATTTCATACAAATTATTGAATGGGTTCTTTATTTAGAAAAGAAATGTATGTTCCTTCCTTATAAGTTTGCGTGTGTAGGTTTTGACGCGTTACAAAAAATTTTGGTGGACCTAAATTGAGAAGCCCTCTTGGTACTTAATAAGTAGGTACCTAAAGGAGTTCATGTATTATTTTTAGCTTTTAAGATCATTTTTATTGTACGTAGGTACTGTTTGTTTGTAAGGTAGATATTGGTCATTAATTGCCTGAAAAAAATTGTGTTTTATTACTGGCCCAGTTAAATTAAGGGTTTCACCTCTGAATGAGAGATAATAAGCTGGAAACTCGTATACACCTTAGTTATGACATTTTAAAGGTTCTCTTAAAAGTCGACGCATATATCGTGTGCGCGTCGGAAGTTATTCCAGGTCAAAGGTCATAAAAACTGGTTATTCGCGGATATCAATTTACCTATAGCTCCAATTTTATTGACATGTAGGTAACAATTGTAGGGCATACAATTTGCGACGAGTTAGGTATAAAACGTTTTTTCATGCCATCAGCCATTTTCAAGATATACGGCATAGAAGGCGCAGCGGCACGGGAAACGCACTATAATGCAAGGCGAGCTGGTAATCTGTGTGAATAATACGTTCTATAAAGTTTATTAATCGTTAAAATGACACTTATGGATCACATATAGATTTTAAAACAAAAGTGGCCCCTCCTGTGGACAATAGCTAACAGCTTGTGTGTATGTATATAATGATTTTATGACATAGTTTACTACAAAAAGGGTACCCCTTTATTGATATTTAATCAGGAAATCAAGCTTTATAGCCTTTAACTTAAGGTATTTCTACAGGAAAGAGGTAGATTTTAAGTACTAATAATACATGAAAATGTTTTCACATGCTTTTATTTAACTCCCGAAATCTCTATCTGTAGTTAAAATAGCGAGATGAAGTAGTTTTAAGTTCATTCTTATTCGTTTTCTTTGTTAGAAAGTACATTGTTTTAGTTCCAAAAATAGATTCCCCATCCATAATTTATCCGGAAATGATATATCACATGTCCTAATATGTATAGCTTTAGAGAAATGATGCTTCAATTGAAGCGCGGCAGCGTCGAACTTAACCCCCCTCCCCCCACTAAATGTGCCGTGGCTCTCGATGTCTCCCGGTCAGAATCTACTCAGACCAGCTAAAAATCAACTGTGCCAAGTTTCAGCGCATAGTCACAAAATGTAAGGTCTCATTCACTATCAAACCAACTTATAGTACTTATGTCTGATCACTGCGCTTTCTGTGCCCTATATCTTGAAAACGGCTAATCTCATGAAAAAATGTTCGATGCTTAACGTGTTACAAATTTTATGCTCTACAATTCTTCCCTACATGTAAACAGCGGTGGAGTTATAGAAATCTTGATATTCGCAAAAAACCGATTTTCTTGAACTTTGACCTTGATTAACTTGTGACGCGCACATGATATATGCGTCGACTTTTAAGAGAAGCTTTAAAATGTCATAACGAAGGTGTATACGATTTTCCAGCTTATTATCTCTCATTTCGAGGTTGACCCCCTTTTTAGGCTTAAGATGACTGGCCCATATTAAGAACTATAATTATTGAATAATTTTACGGCTTAGACTGACTTGTTTTAGCAAAACAACAAGTAAGTATGAAAGTAAGTGTGTAAGTATGTCTCACAACAGTTTAAATTTAACTATAATTATTGGCATTATACCTAATAAATGACACAAACGATTGAATTGCTGCTGCACAATGTTCTTGCGAGTTGCTATTGGAATTTAACCTTTTTTTCCATTGTCTAATGTTTTTTCGTGAAGATCCTGCAATAAGATTTAGTCAATTAATTATATTATTAAAAGTTTTATTCGCATTGATTAAAAACAATAGAATGTCACATACAAATGCAATCCTCCCTCTGAATCATTAGCGTTAAACTTAAGGTAAACGCGATTCCTCGTTTTTGGACAGCCTTTTACAGATAAACTCGGAAAAAGCATTCCATTTTCGAAACAATTTAAAAACTTGAGCACATTAGTCACCGGGCAAGAAGCGACGTATCTCAACGTCGAATTATAGTCCAAATTCCTAATGTAAAAAGTAAATAACAGGAAAAAACACTAAGAAATCCTCTCGATAATCCGGCTCTGGTCCCCAGGTGATCGTTGAACGAATGAGTGAGCGAAGACCGAATGAAGGGAAGAATGAATGGGTGGGAGCGGCTAATGGCCCGCGTCAAGCCTGCTTTGTGCTATAAAACAAAACGGGTACCTTATGGCCCGGCTACATATTAATCATGGACCTTTCTTGCCCTGAACAGTTTCTTTTATCCGGGCATCGTGAAAAATGTTGTTGGGATGTCTGTTTTGGTTGACGTTGTAGTGGATTCCAATGTATATTTAAAAAGGTCTAGTAGGTAATAGTTTCCATTATTCATTCTAGTCTAGAGACAAATAAATATTTGGTTTCTTTTCATGATAAGTGCCCGCTATTTTCTAATGGCGTTAATTATAAACGCGCTACAAGCCCCAATTTTTTGCCATTATGTACCTATTTATAAGAAAATGATAAAACATAAATTAAGTAATTTACAAGCCTCTGTAAAATTGTATTAATTAGGGGGTAACAAAACATAAATAAGATTTACTTACATAGGTACTTATTTGAACTAAAATTTAAATAGCGAAATTGGTACGAAAAATTAAGAGGGTTTCGGTTATAAATCGTAGATATATAGAAAAACTAAATTGCTTCTAAGATCAGGCAAAAATTTTACAAATATAGCAACAATTTTTCTCAGAAACCTTATTAAAACACGAGCAGGTCTGAAAGAAAAGCAATTATTCAATGGTCTTTGACGAAATTATGACGATAAAGATTTAAAGATAATTAAGTACAAAATTTTGTAATAACTTTTTATGATGATCAAAATCCTCTTTTATTATATTTCTAATATCCACATTCTTTTATATCAATTAAAATAACCTAATTTGACGAAATTAGTTTCTGTTTTACAAGAAAAATAAGATGTGGAATCAAAAATTCAAATTTCTTTTCAATAATGAGTGTAATCTAAAAGCTAAAATCTTTGTGCGGGTCCATCCTGAATTCTTCCTTGAGGTCTTATTATTAGACCTCATTAATTAACGTTCTTTGGGTTAAATTGGCTGACTTTCGTTTCATATTAAAATATTGTTAAATCGTATTAATTGGGTTTGTAAGACATTTCTTTTGCCTAACTTATTTTGTGTTAATTATGATTAAAATTTGAAGAATTTAATTGGAAAAGGAATATGAATTTAAACATATAGTACGTCGTTTGGATATTGTACAACATATTTGTTATCATTTCCGTGAATAATGATCGCCAAATTCCTAGTAAATTTTATTATACATAGTAACATGCACCCGACTGGGCATGGCAATATTGGAACTTAAATTATACGCAAAATATGAATATATTTCAAATTATAGTGTATGTTACATATTTTTTCTGCTCCCGTACTTTTATTTGTCATTTAAAGGGTTGTGCACATACCTTTAAACCCCTGTCTTATAGTTGTCAAGACAAGTCTTTAGTCTATTCTCAAAAAAAGATTATGTGGATACACGCAGTATCTTTTTGGCACTTTTACGATACTTCGTGTAATCACCACTTAAAAAATATTGTATGGAATACATTGTTGCCAACCTCATTTTAATTGTCATCTTTGTCCGATGAGTGTCCCATAGACATGTTTTTTTTATTTCATTCATTCTTTTCCCGCTCGTACCCTTCATTCTTGGCTATTTCTTGAATGAAAAATATTCGTTAATTTTTTTTTTATTTAAAAGTAGGTATGTAAGTAAGTGATTTGTCATAGAAAAACTTTTTAACAAAAAAATTTAACCGCCGAAAAAATCTAAAAGGCAATAAAAAACCGGCACTAACACAAAACAAATCGACCAACAAAAAAAATAGCGCACTGAAAAGAAAACAATAATTATTTTGTCTGCAATAACGCAAGTGAATAAGTACCTACCCTACAATTATAATCTATTTCTATACACTTTCTATATGCCTAATACAATCGCTAGGCTTATATCAATTTAATTACATCTAGAAAGTATGAACTATATACATAGGTACTTCTGAAATCAATCACACAAATCTGCGTATATTATATATATTTACAATCTGTTATTTTTGGAATCCGTGCCAGCCTCAAACAAACTTGAACACACCTTAGTGAAGTTCCGGCACCGACTCCAAGAAAAACAGATTGTAAATATATAAATACGCAGATTTGTGTGATTGAGCTATGTTATACAGCTGTGTATATTGTACCTAGTTACATAAATCCATTTGATTGCCACAATAGAGAAACAAGTAGGTACCCAATGTGACTACCGGCCCGATTCGAACTTCAAGATACATACGTCAGTTAATAGATTTAGAAACGGCATGGATTTGATATGTCGTCACTTTTGACACTGACACATCTAATCCATATCGTTTCCAGATCTATTAATTGACATATCTTAAAGTTCCAATCGGGCAGTATGATCCTCACATCTCACATTTTCAAGTTCACCGTAAAATAAACCGTGCCCGTGCCCGTGCCCTACGCAGCAAATATCGTCTCCATGAATTCATACGATCGGAACACAGTGCATAAAGCTGAAAATCCTGAAACGAAGGTTGTAAACAGCTTTCAGAACAGTAAAATATTTAAAATAGCTTCAAATACGATAAAATATTTTGAATTTCACGTGCTTTTAAACCTATAAAGTCCAGAACCGTCCCAGACATTCGCCAGACGTTTTATGTGTCTACATAGTTGAAGTTTTTAGCTGAATAACTAGACGAGGTGAAATTTAAAAAAAGTATGGCATGCATTTGAAAACTTGGCATGATATTGATTAAATTTTATAATATTGATGGATGAAATTGTATTTAGATTGTTTTTTTATTTTATTTCTTAGTTTTTTGGTATGTAGTTATTTAATAAATTTTATACAACGTAAAAATTATACAATTAATAATAAATACTATTTATTTCTATTCTACTCTATTGTATTTCTGTGTTATTGTCCTATGAAATTATGAATAAGTGAGTTTGTAGCTTGGCTTTAATAGCTTTAATAACTTTGTAAGGTTGTCACTGATATGCCTACTTCTCTGATTAAAATTAACTACTGAAATACGGCGCGATTCGGGAAATGAATTAGAGATTAACTAGATACGATATAGTTTAGATATGTGACGTCCCACGGGTAAAGGTACCTTACGGTGCTTGGCGCTTACGCTGTTATTAACGTTGCTCCAATATTATTGCGGCGCTATGCGACGGAAGCGCCAGCCGCCATAAGGTACCTTTTGCCGTGGAACGTCACATATCTTTACTATATCGTATCTAGTGAATCTCTAATTCATTTCCCGAATCGCGGCACTAGCCGCCATAAGGTACCTTTTGCCGTGGAACGTCACATATCTTTACTATTTCATATCTAGTGAATCTCTAATCCATGTCCCGAATAGAGCGGATTCACTCGGCAAAAATATCCAATAATCAATCTACGTCTGCACCAAACTCAATATTCAAGCGCATAATTTCTCAAATACTAAGACTAGAAGACTCGTTACTAAAACTGATCATGTTTCAAACAACTGAACTTAAACACTGTTTATTTATTCACAGTCAAACTAAATAGATACTAATCAATATCACCCAAACCTATTGAATAAACCAGCAGGCTAATCTCAACCCTAAAACAAGCAATTAAAGTTCAGAGTCGTTAAAGAGTTGTGTCCAGGGAGTTTTAGGTGGAACTTGGTTAATCTTGTACTAGTTGGTGAGACAGATGGTTTCTCAGGGATCGTTAAGGGTTCTCGATTTAGTGCAGGCTGTGGATTTGGGCGTTTTTTGTTTCATTAGAAAATTGGGCTTGAGTTAATGAAGACATGTCTTTAGAAAGAAGTAAAGTAAGAATAAGTAAGATCGACTTATATTAAGGTAGGGTAAGACAAATTATGGGGCATGAGAAATAATTGCTACGAAAATAAACACAGTTAGTTAAGGGTTAAAACTAAATTAAATGATTACTTATATTAAAAATTCAAAACTTAAAAATACTTACGTAAATACGGTTTCTCTTGCCTCGATCAAAATAAACAATATACCTTAGAGCTCATAATTAAAGACTATGACTGTCATTCCTACAAACAAGACAAATCTAACGTTCAAATGTAGAGTACGCTATTATATGGATACACTTAAATTTTCATACAAACATTATGACCTTTATTTGCTCAAGGTGTAACAAAAAACGGACATATTCGGTATCGTATTCTGATTAGGAAAAAGTAGAATAAAAAATGTTCGACGGTAAAAAAATCAGTTTTTTGTATGGGGCAGGCAGACAGGAATCCGGCCAACCCTCGATTCTCCATACAGCCGGCCTAGCCAAGGTTACAATCGCTATCGCTTCGACAAAGAAAAGCTTTACCTCTCTATCACTCTTCTATATTAGTGCGACAGTGACAGTTGCGTTTCGATCGCTACGGAGCGTAAGCGATTGGCATTTTGGCTACGCGGGCAGAGCCCAAAATTTTTTCGCGTCAAAAAACTTTTATTTCTAACATTTCCTAAGTAGAACAAAATATCGGTTATGCCCTTTTTTAAACTGATTCACACAGTTTATGTAAGAAAATGTTCGATGATTTCAATACAGTGAAACCTGGTTAATTGGCACCTGGATAAATGGAAAACCTTAATAATTGCAACCAAAAGCCCGGTCCCGGTCCCTTGAGACCAAAGGGCCTCTATAATTGAAATTTAGGAACCTCTATAATTGCAATTTAGATCTTAGTGCTATTCGTAATTTTGCCTCTGTAATTGACCACATCGCAACTAAGACCTCTATAATTGACAATGTGCTAAAAAAATCCGTTATTTTTGCTAATTGAAATCATGTAGTTGTAGACAGCAGAAACAATATTTTAAAAGATCATTTTATTTATATCTCAATCCAGAATTCAATTTATTTATTGGGTATCTATCAAAGCCTGTAGTAGGTGAATTAGTTTAGATAAATGTAAAAAAGGAGAGCCAAGTTCAATACAAAAATTATGCTTGGCTGTGGGGCTCGCCGCAAAAAGAATGGAGATCTAAATGAGTGCCACTGCCAAGTTCTATGCAAAATCCAAATATGTATTTATAGGAACAAAATAACATTATAAACAAGTATTAAACTCTATTTCTTTGCTTTATTGGATACCTATAACAATTGCTGTTATTTAAAAAAATGTGACATCTTAAAGTAAGTTAGATTTGACTTGGCCAGTTTTCATTATATCAATCATTTTATTTATATTGTAATTCTGATAAAACCTGGCCAAGCCAAATCTAACCTACTTTAAGATCTCACATTTTTTTAAATAACAGCAATTGTTATAGGTATCCAATAAAGCAAAGAAATAGAGTTTAATACTTGTTTATAATGTTATTTTGTTCCTATAAATACATATTTGGATTTTGCATAGAACTTGGCAGTGGCACTCATTTAGATCTCCATTCTTTTTGCGGCGAGCCCCACAGCCAAGCATAATTTTTGTATTGAACTTGGCTCTCCTTTTTTACATTTATGTTTTTGGTGGGATATCAATACTTTTTGTAAAGAAAACTAGGCAGGTATTGAGATTTAATGTTTTTTCTTGTGTTTCCGCTGTATGGTTTTTACTTCTGTTCTTTGTATAATTATGTGGTGCCGCGCGCCGCCGACGACACACCGTTGGCCGGTTGTTTAGAGCGTATTACAAGTTTTTTGTATGGGGACACCACTTATTTTTTGACTAAACTTTATTTTAATATAGCAAATATAATAATACATATATTGGGGTAGTTTCAAATATCTGCTTGTAACGGTTCCAACGCTACAATAAAAAAATATTTTTTTGTATGGGGACCCCCCCTATTTTTTAACTTTTTTTTATTTTTAGATTTTTTCCTACGCTTACACACAATAACCGAGCTGGATTCCAAATTTCATCCTTCTAGGTCATCTGGAAGTAGGTTAGGTTTAGGTACTTATATGTCAGTCCCAATAAAAAATGGTTTTTTTGTATGGGGACCCCCCCTATTTTTAAACTTTATTTTATTTTTAGATTTTTTCCTACGGTTACACACAATAACCGAGCTGGATTCCAAATTTCATCCTTCTAGGTCATCTGGAAGTAGGTTAGGTTTAGGTACTTATATGTCAGTCCCAATAAAAAGTGGTTTTTTTGTATGGGGACCCCCCCTATTTTTTAACTTTATTTTATTTTTAGATTTTTTCCTACGGTTACACACAATAACCAAGCTGGATTCCAAATTTCATCCTTCTAGGTCATCTGGAAGTAGGTTAGGTTTAGGTACTATAAGTCATAAGTCAGTCTTAAAATTTACGACTTTTTGACCTTCATACCTTTATAACCGTTTGAGCTAGCTTCATGAAATTTGGGCTTCTAGATATCCTTATGGATATAAATAAACACACGTAGTTTTATGAGTTTACGTCAAAGATGTTTTGAGTTATAGAAGGGTCAAAAGTGGCACCAAGTGGTTCGTGTAATATTACACTCGGCGCTGGCTAGCCAGTTCCTTTGCTTGAACTTGGCTTGACACGCTGCCGCGTGTCTAGATTAAATCAAAACCAAAGTATGCTTACATTCTAATAAAACTTTCTTCTACAATTCAAGGGAATTTTTTAAACCCAAATGATAAGAAAATAAAGTAGTAATTAATGTAGTGTAAAAGTGCAAATATAGTCAGAAGCAATATATAGACTAGAAAACCAGAGCGTAAGCGTGAAAATCTACTTTCAATGGTTATTTGCACCTCCATAAAAGAAATTTGACAGAACGCAACCTCTATTAATGAAAACCTCTATAATTGACACAACAATTTTTTGAACCTCGTTAATTGACACGACCTGCTTAAATGAAAAACCTGGTTAATTGACAAAAAATGGCCGGCCCCTTGAGATTGCAATTATCCAGGTTCCACTTCTTTCGTCTTCACATAAAACTCTCTAACTTTGACCTACATAAGGAACTTCAGAATCAACTGATCGCAAACATCTGCACAATCAACAAACCATTATAACAAGGGACAAATGATATCGTAATAAGCGAAAAGCTTAATTTGCGAGGAAACATTTTTGTGCAAGGCAAAGGAGGTGGCGGATTTCGACAGTAGGTGCCACGTCAGACTAGGCGTGAGAAAAGCGGCGCGGCGCCTCGCCCACTTTTTTATCAACCCCAGTGCAAAAAGAAGAGTGTTGTAAGTTTGACATCAATGTCTGTATGTGTGTCTACCTGTGGCATCGTAGCTCTCAAGCGAATGGACCGATTTTTACGTCAAAGCGAGCTTTTTCCTTGGGCTTTCACAATGAAAGAAAAGGGCTGATGTGACTTCGCCACGGCTTGATTATGATAAATTCACGCTACACTAGGTACTAGATTTCGATAATCACTATTTATGATAGTGGATAGAATTTTATGTGCCATTGTGCCAAAGCATTGGGAACTACTATGAACATAAACAAATATATATGGTAAATACTCCGTTTTTATAATGTCAATATCATTGACACTTATTTTGCAATCAAATCTTGATAACTTGATCATAAAGTGTTGTGTCAGTATGTGTTTAGTGTTTGTTTTAATGATAATAACTATATTTGAATTGTGTATGTACTTATGAGTCACAGATACTCGAAATAAATGAATTTTAATTTTAATAATTTTTTAAAAATAAAATTGAAATAAAAATCGCTTCCGCTTACCCCTTGCCCAATAAACAGCGAATAATGGCCGACCCTTATCAGATACTAAAAATTATATAATTATCCAATCTGCTGATTACGTTGCCCCAATTAGTGAATTGAAATTATTGTAAAATGGCCTTAATGTGCCCCAGGGCCATCTGGCACATTCTCTGATTAGCTTTATTAATGCTCTATAAGCGCGGTACAAGTGGGGTGGATAAACTGGATAATGACAATAATTTAGAAGGGTATTTTAGGATTTTGCTTTTAGTTGGATTTGCTATTAAAGCGCATTTAATTTGAGTGAATTAATGATGATTAATTGTTGCTGGAAAACTTAATATCTATCCAAGCAAGAAACATGACGCAATGTTTTATGTATTGAACGTTTAATGTTTAAAGGATGACTCACTTTAGACCAGGCCGTGGCCGGGCCGGTGCTTCTGGAGCTTCGTTTTCTATGGAAAGCACCACGTGATCACCGATCAGCCGTCATAGAAAATGAGATGCTTCGGCCCGGGCACGGCCTGGTCTAGCGTGAGTCAACTCCACGTAAACTTGGTCACTCGCACGACATGTTTCGGAGAACCTATAGTTCGTTTTTTTAGCATTAGAAATAAGGTAAACAATCTTGATGTGTCTTTTCATTGAAAAACACATTTTAAAAATAAGTCACGACAAATATGTAACAATTATGAATCTAATACGATCATTTATATTCTTCTGCTTTCATAAGTAATAATTACTGATTTTTAAAAATCGTTTTTCAATTAAAAGACATGTCAAGATCGCTTACCTTCTTGCAAGTTCTTTCTAATGCTAGAAAAGAACGAACTATATATAGGTCTTTAGTTTCAAGCACTAACAGTGCTTGAAATAGCGTTCACGATACCGCGCGCCACGTACGCTTTTGTGAGTTAAAACGTAAAATTATCTTAAGTAATTTAAATTCGATTAAACTGAAATTTATATACACCATTTTAAAAACTGCTCATTTATTCTTCATATTTCTCACACGGCTTTTCCTAACATCGACGATTAAAACGAGCCTCAGCATAATTCCCCAGCCACTTAACGGTATAAATATTGTATGAATAAATGGGGCATTAATTCCGCAGATAAGAACTCCCGCACAATTTATCTGTCGCTTACAAAAAGAACACAAAGGCTTACGATATTGGTCCGGGAATCGTGCCCGCATTCTACCGTTTTACATAGATTTACCACTACCAAGAATTTTTGTATTAAATATCCCACAAAAAAAATTCATTTAAAATTTTGTAAAAAAAAATGTTATTATAATCAGTAATTATTACTCAACCATTACCTACCTAACCATTATATTATACCTAAGAACTGATATAAAAAGTAATGAAATAAATGCATTTGTATTTGTATTTTTGTATTTTGTTTATTTATTTATTCATTTTAGGGATAACAAACAGCTATAATATTATTCTGAATATATATATTATTCTCAATATTATTATATCGGGGGGCACGGCAGTGCCCCCGCCAAGTCGAGCGCGAAGCAAACACTGCCGTACCATCCTTTACTGGAACCATTTCGCCGCATTTTCAGGCCCCTATTTGAGAACCTATGGATAAGACCAGAACGCAGAAATTTTGGTCATCCAGTAAGCTATAATCACATACTTAAAATCCAAAATTTCAAGTCTGTAGGTCATTTAGTTCCGAAGTTAAGCGAAAGCAAAGTTTCGCATTTATGAAACTCACTCATGATCATCAGAATAGAACTAGTACTTCCCATAAACTCAGAGAGCTGAAATTTGGTACAGAGTTAGGGTTTAATGGCCACATAAAGGGAAAACCTAAAAATATTGCAATATCAGTCACGTTTTAAAGATCTAAGAACTGCATAAGTAAGTTTGTAATCCCATATAAATATATGATATTACAAAGTTACAGTTGCAGTTCCAACAAATAGTAGGTAAAGTAAAGGTACACTACGATGTACGATGTGAGTATGAATGAAGATATGTTTAGTTATGATATGTGTATACATAGTATGGGTATAAGTACCCGAAAAGAAGGACTGCCTACAAAAAGAGATGAGATCCCATCAAAAACATTACATGTAAAAAGGTGCAAGTCTCGCAACGCTTTTACTACAAAAAAGTTTTGAGATGTAATGTGAAACCAAGTCGGTTATTTTAATCAGTGCCAGGGGGTTTCTACAAAAAGAAGTGAAATCCCACCAAAAACATTCTGTAAAAAACTAGCCAAGTCTCGATGGAGCTGCTTGTTTATCTCTAAAAAGTAATGAAATCTAGACAAAGTCGTGCCAAGTCTAAGGTTCCTTACTGCGATTTCTTTATTATTATAGTTAATGTTGTGTGACTTGGCCGTTGAAGGGTACACAAGGGTACAAAACCAGGTGCTCCATGACACCATTGCACCAATCTGTCGCCAGAACCGCTACCCATTGACGATGGAAAATTGCCACTTGGAAAACGTTGATTCAATAACCAGTCAATTGTAGGCTTGATAAAGCTGCGTATTTCAATAATACTTATGTACGGGCGAGGCTGAAACAAACACTTCTTTTTGGTGCAATGGCAGATTGGTGCAATGGTGTCATGGAGCACCTGGTTTTGTACCCTTGTGTACCCTTCAACGGCCAAGTCACACAACATTAACTATAATAATAAAGAAATCGCAGTAAGGAACCTTAGACTTGGCACGACTTTGTCTAGATTTCATTACTTTTTAGAGATAAACAAGCAGCTCCATCGAGACTTGGCTAGTTTTTTACAGAATGTTTTTGGTGGGATATATTATTCTGAATTTTAGATCAATCCTGAGCCTAGTTATCTTGTATTAGGCTGCCTTTTCACTGAGGCGGAAATGAATGGAATTTAGATGCTTTAATAAGTTGTGGGGTTCTTGTAGTTGATGGTTTAAAGGAGGAAAAATATTGGGACTAAAACTAGTTTAGGCATATATTTAATTTTTAACTTTTTACCTACCGTAATACAAATCAGCTTCACACCGCCAAGGCTTAATTATTCACGGGTGAATCTTCGTTTTAAAATATGTGTAAACTCTGAATATGAATTTTTCTGTTGACCTGTCAAACATATCCATAACCATTTTATAAGAAATCTGAATGGGCCTCCCGACTATAATAAAATTCCTAAAGATCTCCAGTAAAGGTACTGTTCGAATTCAGACTACATCAGCATTTCTGCTGCATCATATCAAAATTTCGGAGAGCAACATCGATTCGAAGGATACTTTAAGGACTAAAACCTGAAATAGATGTCATATGAAAGAAAGGGAAATCAAAACCTCCAGTGCCCAAGGCTGGAATCGAACCAGCGTCCTCTGCAATCGCGTCAGATGCCTAAAACTGTTCGCACACACCGCTCGCTGGGTCAAAACGGCATGGGTAATTTTTTCCTCATATAATTATATATTATTTATTAAGGGCTTATGGCACCCTTTGACCACCTCTAGTGTAGAACAGTATGGTTCTTATTCTTATTGTGTTATTGTTTTCGGGGGCCCTTGCGGATACACTTCGACCCATAGGGATCTTTTGTGCAATTGCCCCCTAGAGAAGATCCGTAAACTACTCAAGAGCTTTTCCCACCCAGTATGGTTCTTACCCCCTATTCTATCCGATCAACTCAGCTGATATTTGCCACTGGAGGCCTTGGTTACTTTTTCTTTTACGTATGACATTTCAGATTTTAATTTATATAGTAATGTTTCTACTTAAAATAACACAAGTAAAATACTTTCATCTTATAAACTCTAACCTCATAATTTGTGTCCTCTAGTACCTTAAAGAGTCTTCTTCTTTTTTCTTTTCCCTGTCCTTATCCCACGTTATGTGGGGTCGGCACAACATAGTTTTCTCTTCCATTCTCCTCTGTCTTTCGTCTCCTGAGCACTCACTCCTTTCTTTCTCATATGCTCTCTCTTTAGGTCACTCCTTAAAGGCCTTTAACCAAACCAACCACCAACCAACCAACCAACCACCACGATCCAACCAACCAACCAACCAACCAACCAACCACCCCCAACCAACCCGACCAACCAACCAACCAACCAACCAACCAACCAGTCGAGTTGGTTAAACCAACTCGATCGCTTCTCGCCACGCTGCTGTTAAGGGCGGCCCACCCACGACTCGATGCACGCCAAGATAAATTTGTCTCTCAATAAATTCTCGATATTCATTATTCCGATGTCACGACGTCCACGCCCCACTTGTTTAAGGGGCTGTCGATTTCACAAAACAATGCTCAACATTTTGTTAAGGTTTAGACTATTTTGGTGTATTAATTCTTTGGGGGTACAGAGTTCAAACCGGGGTTATGGTAGGGGCACTTTGAGTATTGAGCATTAATAGAACGGTTTTTAATAAATAAATAAATAAAATAAATAAATATTATAGGACATTTTTACACAAATTGACTAAGCCCAACGGTAAGCTCGAGAAGGCTTGTGTTGTGGGTACTCAGACAACGATATATATAATATATAAATACTTAAATACAAAGAAAACAACCATGACTCAGGAACAAATATCTGTATCATAATACAAATAAATGCCCGTACCAGGATTCGAACCCGGGACCATCGGCTTCATAGGCAGGGTCACTACCCACTAGGCCAGACCGGTCGTCGTTTTTTATTTAATATTGAAGATTTCACCACACCAACCAATCGACAACAAAATAAAAATTGGTCTGTTTTGGACCGATGACAATAACAAACTACTTTGCCCACACCAACACAAATTAGGTACTTCAGACTTCAGAACCTAGGTACCCTGTAATTGAGACAAACCCTTAACAAGAGAAGGTATTAATTTTATATAATTTATAGCGATCAAGGAGCGATGTATTAAAACGTAAATAGTTTTCGTGAGTGCCGTTCGTCGCTCCTATAATAATTTTAATGCGATTAAATACCACACGTTTTCTGTAGTACGGCGCCTCCGCCCACTGATTTAGCTTTAAGTTGTTAACTGACATTTCATACATTATCCACTTGATAAAATGTTGTACGCTCACATACATATTAAAACCATATTATCATGGAAGTGTAATAAAACTACCTACAAATTGCAATATCCAAAAACATTAAAAACCCAATAAACAACACTTTTATCCATACGTCATGATCAAGCTTCTTCGAATTAATAAATACCTATACGATAGTAATTGGTCGATTACGTGCGAAATAAATGTCCTGCCAACTTACAAGATTGGCGAATACATTACCCACTCACAAGAAAAAAGGCTTAAGCGACAAGAAAAGCCAAGTGTCTTATACCCTTCTAAAATAAATAGCGCGTACAGACGTGATAACTGGGGTACGCTACAATTATCTTCAAAATCGTTGCGTTTCACTGTCATTTTATCATAACACTGCAAGCTAATATACATCATAAGCTAAAGAGCTAAGGTTCAAAATGAGAAAGTACCTTTGTAATATCGTTTCGTAAAATGACGTCAAATTTGAATTTAATACGACGCTATTGAAAGGCCATTTGCATTCTAGGCTCTCACAAATATGGCAAATTGACAGTTAAATTACAAGTGCCTTAATGGGTACCTTCCAGATTCCGTTAGCGTAGGGGTCGGTAAACTTTGGAAGATAACTGTCGAATAAAATGATAGCAACGCCATCTTCTGGTGAGAATTAAATACAAGGTGTAACAAAAATATAGGGGATCCCTTTAAGGGCATATTCGGTAAAGCGTTCTGATTAGGAAAAGTGTTTTTTAAGAGTTTTTTTGGACCCTCCATACAAAAGCCATAAAATTTTTGCATCAAAAAAATTTTCCAATCAGAACACGATATCGAATAGTATGCTTTTAAACGGATCCCCAGTATTTTTGTTAAACCTTGTACATATATCGAAGAACAATAACTGATGTATCACAAAGCCTATTTAGAAAACTAAAAACCAGAAGCATATTTTGAACTATTTAAAGCTCACGGGTTGTAATCCCGGTTCATATCAATCTACGAACTTCTTGGAATTTCCTTGAAACTTATGTTTTTCTTTTTAAACGTTTTTCAGATCTAAGAAACCGTTGATAATCGTTTGTTCCTATCCGTCGTCATCATGGCATTTCTGTTTGTCAAAAAGAGACCTTTAACAGAACTGTGTGAAAGGTTTCTAAGTTTTATGAATAAGGGGAAGTCATGAACTAACTCAAACTGAAATAAGGTTTAAACGAAAATATAATTAGACTCATTATAATAGCTATCCTAAACAATGGTAACAACTCTCCTAAGACACGACAAATGTAACAAAGAACTAATTACAACGTACATAATTAGGACTGTGCCGTTGAGACGTGTTTTTGTTAGTATTAGAGGAAGAATAGCAACATACAGAATGGGAATAGTTATTTGTACAACAAGAGATCAAAGTTTGATATTTCTTCGAGTGCTTATTTTGAGTCCCGTGCAAGCGAAAGATTCTATAATAGATTCACGAGCGTAGCAAGTGAATTTAATTTAGAATCTTGAGCGTAGTAAGGGATTCAAAAGCGCACGAGATATAAATAACTTTGATCTCATGTAGTACACAAAATTTTTCACCCTAAGCAGTGTGAACATACCTAGAGGGACAGAGATAATAGAACCCAAGTATATCGAACTTGTATTAGACCCCGCATGTTGAAATGACATTTAACTAAAGCCCGTCCACGAAAAAAAGTGGTCGGTGTTACAACGACAAATTAGAAAAAAAACTAAGAAAAACAATTTCATGGGCTATTTAAATTAAAGTTTTATTAGTGTTCTTTAAAATTAATAAACCTCCTGTTTAACAAATTAACACTGGTAAAATGCCCTGACTTTGCTTCGGACTCCTTCCATCAATCTCTGTACATCACTTTCGGTCACCTTTTTACATGTCGTATCCCACATTCTTTTGAACTGTTGCTCATTTGTAGCAATTTTACCACTATTTTTCAATTTTCTTTTCATTATTGCCCAATAATGCTCTACCGGCCGGAGTTCTGGGCAGTTTGGTGGATTTGCTAATTTCGGTACAAAGGAGATATTATTTTCAGTGTACCATTCTAAAACAGATTTGGCATAATGTGAGGACGCTAAATCAGGCCAGAATATGACAGGCTCGGTGTGGTTTCTTATAAACGGCAATAAACGTTTTTTCAAACACTCTTTCGTGTAAATGGATTGGTTAATCGTACCCGTAGTAACAAACGATTTGCTTTTTTGACCACATGTACAGATGGCTTGCCAGACAAGGAATTTTTTTGCAAATTTATCAAGTTTTTTTGTGGTAAATTTTTTATCGGCATTCCCTCTTTGATTTGCCACATAGAACTGCAAACCTGGTAATTGCTTAAAATCTGCTTTCACGTATGTTTCGTCGTCCATCAAAATACAACCAAACTTCGTCAAATATTTTGTATACAACTTTCGAGCCCGGGTTTTACATAATTTATCCTTTGTAGCATCGCGATTAGGAACTGTAGTTGCCTTGTACGATCGTAA
Source organism: Cydia fagiglandana (assembly GCF_963556715.1). Lineage (NCBI taxonomy): Eukaryota > Metazoa > Arthropoda > Insecta > Lepidoptera > Tortricidae > Cydia > Cydia fagiglandana. Next base: position 1,020,179 of record NC_085949.1, on the reverse strand, counting down.
ACCTGCACGCTGCTTGATTTTTTGGACATACGATTTCGATACCTTACATTTTCTGGCGACGTCACGGACAGAGAGAGTTGGATTCTTCTTAAAATGCTCGATTACTTTTTTTGCCTTAGTTTTATCAGCAGGACCGCGTTTTCTACCCGAACCACCTTTTCTTGAAACAGACAATCTGGACTGATAATTAGCCAATACCTTTTGCACGGTTGACTTCGGAACTTTTAATAATTTGGCTAAGTTTCTTTGCGATATACCGACATTTTGGTTGTAGGTGTCCACGATCTTTTTTCGGATGTCCAGTTGGCTAGACGACATTTTATAAATGTTACGAATTTATAAACTCCAAATAGCCCTAAACGATAGTTTATTCTTCCCGCTATTTAACAATCAAAGTGACAGATGTCAGTTGTCTTTTATTTTATATATTTTTTTTATTAAATGCTGACCACTTTTTATCGGGGACAGACCTTATAAAGGTCACTTGAATGACATTTTGTCTCACTCGGTGAGCAAAATGCGGTTTTGCTCACTCATTTTGTGCCACTCAGTGAGCAAAATGCGATTTTGCTCACTGAGTGAGATAAAATGACTCTTTGAGCAAAATCGCATTTTGCTCACTGTTTTTAAGAAGCAAAGTACCCTTGTTCGAGCTGCTGAGGTGAAATTTTATTGTGACTCTAGCCTTATTCATAAAACTTAGCAATAACTTACAACCCTCTGTTAAATTTTGTCTCTTTCTAACAAACAGAAATGTTAAAATGACGGATAGGGACAAACGATTATCAACGGTTTAGTAGATTTGTCAGATGTTTATGAATAACGCCATTGGACACGGAAGTACGAGGAAAGAAAAACCAAAGACAAGGTGGATGTGTGAGAGATGATATGAAACAAACGCAAGTGAATGATGAGATGACAAGCGACAGAGAGGTAAGTATGGAAGAGAAAGACATGCTGCCCCTACCCCAAGTGAATGGCAAGAAAATGACGATAATAATGTTGGAAAGGAAGCGTAGGGGTGGACGTATGGCTACGCGTTGGGCGAACAGAATAACGTCAGACAAACGCCACTGGCATGCACTGGGCCCAAGACAGAGCGGCTTGGAGAGCACTGGTGAAGTGTCCACATTCGTCACGTCCCTCAGGCATGAGGATACGACAAGGAAGGAAGGAATGTTGGACACCGAAGTGGAATGTTGGTGCCCTAGCGGTTTGCCGTACTGGTGACCTTCGGTTGGCAACCACTGCTGCTGTATTACCGCTGCGGTGTTATTTTTGTAACGGATAGAGCTCCAAAAACTTTGTACCCTTAAAACAAAACTACAACATTAAATTTTTAGATGTATTTCCCACTTACGAGTAGTACATGTAAATCGTAAATACTAAAAAATAAGGTGTTGCCTTATATCAGAATAATGAGCTAATTCTGTTTTTTTTTTATATACCTTATTGGCACTACCAACTATAAAAACAAACTACCACATTTGATGTTATGTAAAATGTACCAATTGCATATATTAACTGTCCAGTCTACATTACCTACTCTCATATTATCACAAAGGCTCTACTCGATTACGAGGGCGGACCCAAAACTGTGTATTTGATTAACTGCCCCTAGTTTTATGGAGCCCAAAAGTTTATAACTGAGTAAGGGGTAGTTGGGGATTCGTTTTTCCAGTTTACATTCAGAAATGTCGCTTCGGGTTATTACGGATTTTGGACATGGACTAAGTTGTTTAGGAAGTTCCTCTACGCAAGGATTCATTTTACATTCTGAATGTTACGAGGCTGCAGAGCTGATTTTCTGTTTGCTCATTATTGGTGATAATGATAATCGACCACATACACACAATATACATCACACATACATTCATACATATGTACACATAAGTGGTTAGGCGTATTGTGTTTTTTCGACTTTTATAGATGAAAGCTAGCTATTGTTATATTTAAAACAGTTCTTCTGGCTTTTAGAAAAATTACCGAATGAATAAGTATTACACACACATAATTTTTGCAAGGTTTTATACGTACCTATACCTATCAATCTATATCAAAATTCCAATAGTATTTTATGCGACATACTTTAAGTGTCCTTATTTATTGTGCACTGTGAAAATTGATTAAAGTATCTTCTCCAAAACTGGATTTATACAAAGTCGTCAGAAATATGTCCGCAAAAGTGAAAAATTATGACCCAAAAAGTAATCGACTACGGAAACTTACAAGAATATCCAACAAACTTACTCATAATAAATCTAACGTCTATTTCAGAGCCGACCTTTCGATATATCACATGCGCCCTTTCGATATTTATATCATACGCCCTTGTGATATTTATCACATACGCCCTTACGTTATTTATCGCATGCTTTTCGATGGTAATTTTGTGATGATATTCCCATCCCTACTAAGCAAATGTCTATGGAAATGAATATGGTTAAAGAAAAAAATTATAAAGTGTTATTAAACTGGAGTTGAAAACGTTTATGACAAATAATTAAAGGTCCCATAGTAATGACTGAGGACCGGAGAATATAGCAAGAGAAGGCCCCCAACAAAGTAGGCCCCGATCTGATCAAGACAGCAATCATTGTGGGGAGCCGATACATCATCCTCATCATCATCTCAGCCATAAGACGTCCACTGCTGAACATAGGCCTCCCCCTTGGATCTCCATACGTGCCGGTTGGAAGCGACCCGCATCCAGCGTCTTTCGGCGACCTTAACAAGGTCGTCTGTCCATTTTGTGGGTGGACGCCCTACGCTGCGCTTGCTAGTCCGTGGTCTCCACTCGAGCACTTTTCGACCCCATCGGCCATCTTCTCTGTGCGTGCAATGTGGCCTGCCCATTGCCACTTCAGCTTACTAATCCGGTGGGCTATGTCGGTGACTTTAGTTCGTCTACGGATCTCCTCATTTCTGATTCGATCAAGTAGGGAAACTCCGAGCATAGCCCTCTCCATAGCTCGTTGAGCGACTTTGAGTTTTGAGATGAGGCCGATAGTGAAAGTCCACATTTCGGAGCCGTAAGTCATCACTGGTACAACACATTGATTAAAGACTTTCGTCTTGAGGCACTGAGGTATGTCGGACGAAAAGACATTACGTAGTTTCCCGAACGCTGCCCAACCGAGTTGGATTCGGTGGTTGACCTCCTAGAAGTTGGACCTACCTAATTGGACTACTTGCCGCCGATACACGCCACTATACCGGGTGTGGCCTGTAACATGAGCAAATAATTAAAACATAGATTGTACTCCTCAAACGGTGACACTTTTGTTCAACAACTTTTAAAAATTATGAAGTATAAATCATCTCAATTTTTCATACAAAATAAATATTATCTTCAATGGACGCCATCGCCACGACATATCATTGTGATTGACGTTGCTTGTCACACCTTAAACATAACAAAATTCGTAATACATTGCGTCTTAGAATAAACTTTAAAGTGTATTAAAAATCAAACCACAACTTATTTTTAAAAATCGCTGAACAAATGTTGGTCAGTATGAGGAGTACAGCCTACAGTTTCATTTTTTGCTCATATTACAGGCCACACCCGGTATTATTAAAGACAAAGTTCTGCAAACGGAAACCACCCACAATAAATATCCATTTAAATTTTGACTTTATGCTTTAAAACTATTCCACGAAGCCTTAGAAATAAATTAATTGTGGAAAAATTCACTGTCACGGGCAAGACTTGAACTCTAGATCACTGGCCCCTTGCTCTGACAACTGAGCTACCGAGACTATACCCGACCCGATGGCACTTTTCATTTATTTCTTTGTTACAAAACTCCGTCACCGTCACACCGTCATGTCAATATGAGGTCAAATTTGATGAACTAGATGATTTTAACTCGTGAAACCGCCGTAAACCCTGCCTACTAGCACAATATCTTTTTTTTTAATTAAAACTCATCTATCGGCTGATAATTATGATGATAATGACTGAAGCAAGTACTAGGTAAGCGGTGAGAATATGCCCTGAAAGTTCTCTCGCTGTCACAATTCCATCGAAGAGTGATATAACTTGAGTTCTTCGTGTAATATATCGGCACCTACTGACCCGTTACAGCTCGTATAGTCACAGCGTTGTGAATTGGCTCGACACTTTATTTCAGATTGGCCATTTGCCCAGGAACTAGCTTGTAAAGAAGTCGTTAAACTACATATTTCATCAGGGTCTTTTTTATATTTCCTATTAAAACTTAATCATTAAATTAATAAATTACATTAAATTTATCTTTGAAACTAAACTAAGTTAGCAACTTCACAACTAAGAACTTAGTCCAACAACCAAATGAGAGTCTTTTTAATAAGTAGGTATTCTATTGAAATATTTACAATAGGTAAATAGTGTAAATACTTTAAGCGATGGTGGCCGAGTGAATAATGACGTCCGACTTTCAAGCAGGAGGTCGCGCGTTCAAATCTTAGCTCGTACCAATTAGTTTTTGGGAACTTATGAACTACCTTTGACAAACATTACGATGTAAATAATTTAAGACATCATTTTTGTCAACTAAAACTAGCCAATCCACAACATCCCAACTATACAAGACGGTAATCGCGTATGCCACCTTCGCACACAAGTTAAGAGCGGTATTTGTACGTGCGTCCACATGTCTCCCTAAACTCTAACTTACGGTAGGTACTTATCAATTGTTCGATCGCACTTGCCCCCTCAGTGGGGTAAAGTCGTATGAACCTATTAGTTTCTAAGTTAGATAAGCCCTTGTTAAAATAAAAGTTAGATGGTGGGTTACACTTCAGAGCATTAGGCCCACTTGCACCATTCTACTAACCCTAGGATAACCTGTTAAACCTGGAGTTACCATGGTTACCGGTACAATTTGACATTAGGTTATTAGGTTTAACCGCTTAACTCAGGGTTAGTGGGATGGTGCAAGTGGGTCTTAGTGATATAACGGCGTATGTGCCTTTTAAGGATGTGATTAGATATGACTTTGTTTTACCAAAAGTTGGTTGATCGCAGTTGTGATCAATGACAGAACGCCTTATAAGCCTTATGGAAAGATTGGAAAATGAGTCATTGTTGAAATGTATGATATAAACTGTGAGTAAATTGAATGTAGTCGTGTATGTTAATAGGGTTGTCATATGAAAATATTGAATATTTGACAGTCCCGTCATCGCCCTTAAAATACTGACATGGACAGTTTTTTCTTAAAAATCGATAAAAATCTGCTAAGTCTGAAAGAGTGAAATATAGTAAGTACACAAATTTAATTTAAGAGCCTTGTCTGCCAACAAACCATTTCTGATTTGTCAGAAGAATCAATGTAATGATTTGTAAGCATGATAAGATAATATTCTTGAATAAACGTTTTTAAGGATGACTGGTAAAGATTGCCTTATGGCATTATGTCCGCCGTTCGTACTGTATGGTTTTTTCTTTTGTGCAATAGGTTACACAACAAATATATAAATAGCTCCAATGTTCTCTTAACTTTTAGCCCCCCGTATCGCGAAGTTGCCAAAGAAAACGATATCGTCAACAATTTATTTGGTTAATTTTATTAAGGTTTCTCAAAAACGTGCGCGTGCCGCAACCGCCGCTGGCGACCATAGAGTGCGCCGACTTCAGGCCGAAGGTCGTTCGGAGATTTCGGGGCAAACTGCCGAATCTCTGAGGCCGAATCCGACACAATACTAGACGATTCAACGCAGCCACGCCGTTTTGACACCAAAATAGTGTTTAGTTTTTAAGTTTATGAAATTTATATGTATGTATGTTAGTCTACAGGTATGTGATTATGCCATGTTGCTTGAATTAAATTTTAATATAAAAAAAATGGTGCAGGGGGCAATTTTGACTGCAGGAAATTTCAACTAATCGAAATACGTATACCTATTCTATGTTTTACATTATTACTGAACTAGAGTTCCATATATGTCCAGATAGCAAAAAACATATTTTTAAATATATTTCGATTAGTTCAACTTTCTCGCAGTCGAAATTGCCCCCTGCACCGTAATAAACAGTTGATACTCGCCAAGTTCCGCGTAATCCTGATAAAGGACCAGAAATCCTGACATGTCAAGGGAACTTCTGCCATATGGCAACCGTGTATGCTAATGATAGAAAGATAAGTTGTTTTATGAAAGGTTACCTACCTACACGTTTGTGACAGCTCGTGCGTAAATTATAACGATGCCTAAGTTCCAAAATGTTAGGTACAAGCGATATAAGTTAGGTACAGTCAACTGTAAAAATATGGGTGTAGCCAACTTACGGCGCGATTCGGGAAATTAAATAGATCTCTACTAGACCTCAACAAGTTACGATATGGATAATTTAACGATATTTGTAAGATAGATATTTGACGTTTCCGCGATTCTGGAGGTCTTAGATATCCAAGTCACATCTAGTCGATATCTATTGTAAATCTAGTTGATCTCTATATCGTTTCTAGATCTTGTGATTATCTCGTTTCCCGAATACGCGTGTTATTCAAAAATATGTCCCATAGTTCTTAATTCGCTGGCATAAAAGCAATGGGACATATTTTTGAGATGATTTGTAAACCAATATTCTTGCAGTTGACTGTACACGTGTTCCCTCGTTATGTACCTAACTTACTATTGTTCAGGAGAAGCCTGGCAAAGTTACTTTTTACAGACTTTTATTTAACTTGCCATGTAGTAGGTACCTAAGATGTTTGCTCGTGTCAAATCTTGCAAGCTAAATTAGTAGATAGGTGGAAACCGGCCTGTATTGAAAAAAGTCGTCGACATCTCTTCTAAATACCTAAAACTGGTATGAATGTGTTCCTCGTGATCTCTAGAATACGAATTGACCGGTTTTAGTTTATGGAGGGGGGGACGGGTCGAAAAAAAGGGGGGCAAAGATCGCGGCCGACCATCATTGATATTTGTTCACATCTTGAGTCCTATGGGACCGATCGGTTCGTGTGAGGTGCTGTTTGAAAGAGTATTAAACGTGCTATTATTGCTTCATAATAACCGTAGTCATAACTGTAGTCGTTTACAAAATATTTTAAAATACTTTATTTTTTACCGTGCATGGATGTCATAAGTACTGATAAAATATGCGTCTAACTCAATACATTATATCTTTACTCCAATAATATTCATACAAAATGACGTAAAATTTTATTAGCTTTCCAAAAATATAAGTTTTATCGGTATATGATATTACATTACCAAGTAATTACGAATTTTGTCCAGCATGGGTCACTAAGCGCTGTCACGTAAACGGCGGGTGACCGGCGTCAACTTTTTATTATTTCTCGGGTTCTATTTTATTGATCAGTTGGTGATAGATACCATTTGAAAGAATATTAAACGTACTATAATTAGTTTCAATAACTGTAGTCATAACTTTAGTCATTTTCAAAATAATTGAAAACATATGATTTTTTACCGTGCATGCACATGAGTATTGCTAAAATATGCTAACTCAATCAATTATAACTTTACCGCTATTAATGTACTACAAAATATACGAGACATTTCATAAGCTTCCCAGGACCATAAGTTTTATTGGTGTATGATATTATATAATCAAGTAATAATGAATTTTGTTCAGCATGGGTCACTGCGCACTGTCATATATATCCCAACAAACAATTAGGCGACACTAAGCACCTATTTTATTACCTAAAGACATTCTAGCCTGGCTCTAGAATAGCCACATATTTAGTCTTAGTTTACAGTTTACAGGCTCTGGTGACATAAAAGTGTTTAAAAGGTTCATCTAAAGATTTAAGATCTACAGTACCTGTTTTGGGCGCTATAATGTATGTTAAGCTGCTAGTGTTATAGCTTATAGCTCAAAGTGAATTGAACAACCTTAACATCTATATGAGTAATAATCTGCAATTTGCACTTAAGGTTCTAAACGTGTAATAAAGTCGTCTACTTATAGCTTTTTATATCGAAATCGCTACTTAACTCTCTTGTATGACTTACAGTCGAACAGAGAAGTTATGAGTCGCTATTATAGATCTAAGATCATGTACCTAGTTACAGACGAGCGTTATTTAAAAACCGTAGTACTCTCTAATCTCATAACTGTCAATAGAGTCATACTTATAAGCTAAAACTACAATGCCAAACGCTAATGAATCAATAAGTAGGTAAGCAAAAACTATAAATTAGACCGCAAAATAAAATAGTAAATAAATATAGATATTTTACTCAATATTAACCTAATGTTACTATTACTATACTTAAAACCGGAATTCACGGATACTTATTGTTCACTGTTTCCAAAATTAATTGTGGTAGACCATAAATAAAAATATATTGCATTGAAATGAATTTGCAAAGAATCAGAGGCCCTTTAAAATTTTGTATTAATAATACATATATGTTATACCTAGTTATTGACAGTATAATTTATTTCGCCAAAATAAATCCGTAGATAACGGCGGCATCAGTGCACTAAAATAATTATGTACTTGTTTTTATTTACTAGCCATTAGATTTTACTTCAAGTTATCGGATTGTAAGCTTACAAAAATGCAACGAAAGTAGATAGTGGCAAAGAAAAATAATGTGCAATTACCTTCTTGAGTACCTATTACAAATGTTGACCATAAATGCTAATTACCATCTAAAGCTGAAACTATCACCTATGTGGACCTACGCTGCTACTCAAATAGTAGGTAGTCACTTATTTTGCATCCGAGCGTGCGGCGACAAATATCCCTTTAAGGTGGTTCTCCTTGCTCGATTTTCATACAACTTTCTTGGCACCCTAGCTCCTATTATATAGGGTTTCTTCACTTGTATATGTAATGTTTGGGTAGTATATATATTTCTGTCTTCGCTTAACGTAAAAAAATACTAGATTTTGATTAAAATTATTAAGAAAAAAGCCTTTGAATATTGGTAAAATTTTGCCTCATTGCTTGTTTGTGTGAGTGATGCTTATAGTATCGGTGTAATTCTAACATGGCGACTTCATTTGACAAGTAATCATTTTTAATTTGTCAAAGGTGTAACAGATGGCACTTTAAAACCGCAACACAGATTACCTGTGTATTTTGTTTTATTTTCACTCAATAGAGGGAGGTATATTTAATGCACAAAGCATGTTACGAGTATACCTACTCATTTAAGAATCTCCTTTCTGATATAATTTCATTCCCAGATTGAATATAACTTAATAATTATTATGATTATTACACAATAAAATACATTATATATTTATAGAAAGGTCAGTCCAAACAATCATTCGCGTTACGGTCGTCCACCGAAAACCCTTGTGAATTCTGCTTTCGTTTCGGTAAATGTTCTCTGGAAAAGCCTATATTTATTGTAACAATGATTTTTAAATTAAAATACCTAGCTATATTTTTCTCAAAAATATATAGGTATGTGGAGAAAAATGTCATCTTCTTGTAAATAAACAAGATTCTATAATATCTTCTGCTTGTGCATAACAATAACATTAGTAGATGATATTTTTAGGGTTCCGTACCCAAAGGGTAAAACGGGACCCTATTACTAAGACTTCGCTGTCCGTCCGTCTGTCCGTCTGTCTGTCACCAGGCTGTATCTCACGAACCGTGATAGCTAGACAGTTGAAATTTTCACAGATGATGTATTTCTGTTGCCGCTATAACAACAAATACTAAAAACAGAATAAAATAAAGATTTAAATGGGGCTCCCATACAACAAACGTGATTTTTGACCAAAGTTAAGCAACGTCGGGAGTGGTCAGTACTTGGATGGGTGACCGTTTTTTTTTGCTTTTTTTTGTTTTTTTTTGCATTATGGTACGGAACCCTTCGTGCGCGAGTCCGACTCGCACTTGCCTGGTTTTTTTTCAAAAATGCTGCCTTTCACCCGAGTTAAAACACTCTACTTTTCATTTCGCATTCGAGGAAAGTAAAATGCATGTGTTTTTTTAAATACATTTTTATAGTAGGTATTTTTGAGAGTAGGTATTTTCAATTAACAATTTGGCCAAAAGTAATTCATGGAATGGGGAGTCAAATATCAGAATGGAAATTGTATAACAAATCCATTTATACCCAAATTTCAATTGCTTATTGTAAAAAGAATAATAAAATCGTACTTGGAATTGGAACCTAAACTGCTCTAGTGCAGAAACGTATCATTTCCTGCACACCTTTTACAACAACAATGACCCTCTTTCATATATTCGGTCAAATTGTGCTTTTTGAAAAACTAATTATAGCCAGCCTTTTATGAATGTAGTATGATACCTTAGGGTATGGTGCTTTACGCACACTAGCGTCCCTTCCCCTCCCCCTGACGCAACCCACCCTTTTTGCATGATATATGTCCCGGTTCACAGTTTTTTACATTTTTTGAGGAAAGTATACATTTTAGGAAAAAAGTGTCAATGAAAGAAATAATCCTTAATAAATTCTTAATAAAAAAGGTCATATTCATTTTTTTTATATGATGCACCTAATTCATGTATTAGCTTGTCAAAATTCGAAATAACATAGTTTTTACTTAGGGTTCGAAACTCATTTATTATACACGGTGTAACATGAGGAAACCGAATAATTTTAACAGCGTATTCCTGATCACATTTAGAGACAAAAATGTCCTATAAACTTTTTTGAAATTCGCCTTGTTTCAGAGTTAATACCAATAAAAAAAAACAAGTTTCTATTGTTACATAGTTCAAAACGCCTTTTTGATGGCGATGTTGCTACTATGGGATTTAGTCTAAATATCCTTATTGATATGTCAAAAAGTGACAAGTAACACTTTGCAAAAACTAAGTTTTACGAAAAAAAAAAACCATTTTAAGTGACAAGTTTACCAATAGCATTTAATTTTTATATACAAATTCATTCATAAAATTTAAAAAAAACCAAACAAAATTTTTTTTTTGGCAAAATTGACCTAAACACATATTACATCTTTTCCTTTTTTTTGACCTCATGTATACATTTTAGGATAAAAGTGTCAATGAAAGAAATAGTTCCTTATTAAATTCTTAGTAAAAAAGGTTATATTCATTTTATAACACTTATTATACTAGGTGTCCTCAAGAAATGCGAAAGATTTTATTTCTGAGGTCAAATTAAAAGGAGGAAAAAATGTTTGTATGAGTTTAGGTCAATTTCGCCGAAAACAATTTTTTTATTGTTTTTAGGGTTCCGTATAGAGCTCCCGATACACGTGTTACACGCTGACACGGGTACCCGTGTTCTTAAGCCCGCCGGGCTTAAACGCCTACGACCCTACTACTACTACGAACCTACAGATCTACGGGTACGGAACTTCCGTACCTCAAAAGGAAAAAACGGAACCCTTATAGGATCACTCGTGCGTCTGTCTGTCTGTCCGTCTGTCACAGCCGATTTTCTCCGGAACTACTGGACCAATCAAGTTGAAATCTGGTACACATATGTAAGTTTGTAAACAAGTGAATTTTAAACATGGGGGCCACTTTTGGGGGGTAAATGAAAAAATTAAAAAATAAAAATTTTCAAACTATATCATGTTACATATCAAATGAAAGAGCTTATTGTAAGGATCTCAAATATATATTTTTTATAATTTTCGAATAAACAGTTTAGAAGTTATTTAAGAAAATAGGCAAAAAATGACTATTCCCCCCTCCCCCTTTATCTCCGAAACTACTAGGTTTAAAATTTTGAAAAAATACATAAAATAGGTCTATACCTATAGATGACAGGAAAACCTATTAGAAATGTACAGTCAAGCGTGAGTCGGACTTAATTACAGTTTTTGATCCGACTCCTACGGATTTTTTAAAGATTTCACTCACGTTTCGCATAAATAATGTTTAGTTTATAAAATACATATGTATGTTAGTCTGTAAGGTATTTGTAATATGGGCCTTGTTCCCTGAATTAAATATCTAAATAAATAAAATAACTAATACATTGTTAAAAATTGTGTAATATACGGAATCCTTGGAACGCGAGTCCGACTCGCACTTGGCCGCCATTTTTTAATTTTTTGAATATACAGGGTGAAATTTAAATCACTGGCCATATTCATTCCCGGCACTAGGTTACACTTAAGGAATCTATTTAGCGAAAAAAAAGAGTACTTTTCTTTTTAATTTTCATTTTTCAATTTTTAAATATTTTCCACGAGTCGTGGTCACCCTATTACCACAAATGTAAACAAACCTAATAGTAGGTTTTAACAACAACATCAGCAAAACCCTTATCTGACCTAAACTAAACCTTATAATCGTTGCAATAGGGTCCACCCAGTTAGTGTTGGCGATGGTAGGCAAGTTTATCAATTTCGAGGGTAGTCTAAACTAAACCATTCCGCGCTAGCGGTAAACATAACGGTAAGCATAAATGATTAGTCACTCGTTACTCGCCAACCTTAAAATAATAATCGCGCGCGTACTAAGGTTAAAAAAAATGTTTTCGAACCGGGAATATTACGAAGTGGTACGGTGTTATTTATTAAGTGGTGAGTGTTTACGTGGTGCACAAAGATTATACGAAATGGAATCCATTCCACGCCTTCGCAGACAAGGATTGAATCCAAGAGTACCATCTCGTGGGACTTTCGTTAATTGCGTCGATTTTTAATCAAATGGACGTAAGTTGATTCAATTTTTTAAATACGCCTGATTGCAAAGATTCCTGACCTAGTTTTTACTCATTGTTTTTAAGCCACGGACGTTTTGTTAATAATCATTAGTCAGAAATAACATTTTAGATTAAAAATGGGTTGCCTTTGCATTTTGACGGTTCTAAGCCCGTTAAAGTATGAAAGGAAAAATTAGCAACTTATGTAGGTAATCTCGCTGCAATAGGGTTCATAATTGGTGACGCGATTGCAAACAGCAGGAGGGGCGGGGTGTCAATGACCTTAACTGATAAGAGAGAATCGGGTGTAGTGGGTAGTTGTCGGTTCACCATAACGTACGAGGTTTTTAGGACAACTTGATGATGAGTTATTTCGAAAAAAATGTACTGAGCGGTATTAAAAGAAAAAACACGTGTTTAATATTTTTTCGAGTTCTTTCGGTTGTTTGAATTTGGCCAGTGAATTAAATTTCACCCTGTATATGTATGTACATAAAAAGTAAATGTTATTGGTGTAAGATTCATTAAAATTACTAATTATTCGAAACAGATTTAATAAAATAAAGAGTTGAGTAATCGTTGGCAATCTATAATTTAATAAATTTAATAGTAACGTTATTGATAGTTGACCTTTGTAAATAGAAGGTAGTTTGAAGAAAGAATAAGACGACTGGCATGGCGGTTAACGGGCATTCGGTTACGGGCAGAGGTGAAGGGAGGACGATTGTGAAGTAAGGTGATTGGAGATTGAACTGTAACGGAATATTGTGATCAAGAAATATATTGTTGTTATGAAAGAAGGAATTTTTATTATATATCAGAAGTGGTAAGTACCTACAAGTCACTATGGTATTCCTGAATGTATTATATTATGTAGGTATTAATATTAGAACTGATCGAGTTAAATCTTAATTACCCAATTAATTTGTTACAATAGTAACAGTGGTGTAAAATTATTATAATTATATACCTATACATATATTAGTAACATTTATATTGGTTGTTGTTTTGTTGAAATTAATTATCATTTCATATTTCCTATGTTAGGAAGTTTATGTTTAACGGGCGCTTAGAAACAAAGACACCGTTAATTTTATCAAGAACAAAATAATTGGGTAAACCCATTTCGGCCTATTCGTTCACTCGAGAGCAATTATACTGCAAGTTTTCTCTTCAAGACCAACAGTTAGGTTTTTTTTAGTGTTTGCTGTAATGCCTATCCATAATATAATTAAAGCATTCATTACATCGCGGGTAGCGTGAAACCTTTGGAACACCGTTTTATTTTGAATAGTTCGGATACCTTTATGATTATTTACAGGTGTAGATCGAATTCTTTTAGTCTATGTATGTACCGCTTATTTGGTCACAACTTTTACCATATTTTCAATATATTACTTATCAATACGTCAGTATTATATAGCGGGGTTAAGTGTTTTCGAAATTATAAACTACTCGGACTGTAAATAAGTAGGAATGATACTTTTACTGGTAGTTACCGACCCGCCGACCAGCGGGCGCGGCACGGTTCCATTTTTGTCGACTTTCACTATGCGCGTCCCTTTCGCACTAACATACTTGTTAGAACGTGACAGGCATGGTGATAAGGGATAGAAACGCGACCGTGCTGCGCCGCCTGGCCGGGGTTACAATCGCTGTCGCTTCGACAACGAAAAGCATTATGTCTCTATATCACTCTTCCATATTAGCGCGACAGTGACAGTTGCATTCCGATCGCTACGGAGCGTAAGCGATTGGCATCTTGGCTACGCGGCCCGTTTCGTATTCCGGATCCCGTTTCTGGATTTGGGTCCGTGCCGGATACTGGAACCGTGCCGGGTGCATACCTGATTTGTGCCGGATGAGTTCCGGATCCATGCTGGATTCGTACCGGATCCGTCCCAGACTGGTGCCGGATCCGTGCCGGATTGGTACCGGATCTGTGCCGGATTAATACCGCATGTATATCATTTGCCGGATTCGTGCCGGATCTGAACCGGATGCGTGCCGGATTGGTATCGGATCAGTGCCGGATCCCGAATTTGTTCTAGATTCCGTTTCTGTACCAGTTCTAGAATTTTCCCGTTTCGAAAAGCCTGTGTTCCGGATCCGTACCGGGATACGGATCTGTTTTGGATTTAAGATCTGTTTTAAACGTAAGATTTAGAACTCTTCCATTGCTGGTGTTGTTTTCGAGTTCCAGACTATGGACCATGAGGAAAAAACATCCAGGCGGCGCTTGAAAACTCCTGAGCGTGGCCGAAAATCGAAATCTGATGATGGAAGCTGAAGTCGCAACCGCCGCCAGTCCCCGGGGAACAACAGGCGGAGTCGCAACCGCCTAAGCCGCAGCAGCGGCAGACACGGCCGAGGCAATGAGAGATGGCTTCGAAGATCAACACGGAAGGACAACGGCCAGGATCGCTTTCACGTGGAAGCCGCACAGTACAGGAACGGATGGCTTGTATATCTTTGTCGTCTTCAGTTGTAGATTTTAATAGATGTCGTTTATTGCTTAAACTGCGAATATTTTGGTACAGTAGGTACCTTAAAATTATTTGTATTGACGAAAGTTGTCTCGAGGTACGGGTTCACAGATTATGGGGGTGGAATCGTTGTCCAGGCAATGCTGTGGTGTCCTGTAGTTCGCTCAAGTTAGTTGTATGGGGCTCGTTAGCCTAATTCATAAGTTTTGATTTTGGTTGTTTCCTCTTTTGGCAAAATGTGACGTTAACGCTGGTAAAGGAAAGACTAAGTTACGTTTCTTCAATATTTGTTCATAATTTAGTAGGTATATAAAAAAAAAAAAAAAAAACAACAATAACGATTGATGCGCTATACGCTATACACCGATATTATTACCTACCTACGTAATAATGGGTTGAGCTAGGGCAATATAGGTTGATTTGCGCTGTGGTATATCCATGACATTTCGAATATATTTAAATGAGTGTTAGGTTATTTCCTGACACTATTTAGCTGTGGTTTGAATGTACGCTGTAAAGTTGAGTTCCAGAATAACACCTAAGTACTTTATAGACGAAGTTTTTCTATTGTTTTACCATTACATGACGTGTGGCAGGTACCAGTGGTACCTAACCTAATATTAAATATGAATAAACTTTTGACACATTTAAGAGACCACGAGGCGGAAGCAGCTGTTTTATACACGCACACATATCTCGTTTAGTCTGCTTTTAGAATTACAAATTGTATTGAAGCCAGTTCGTCACCAAAGCTAGACCGCTTTTTGTGAAGGCGCTTACTGCATCCCAGGAAGCACCGTGAAATAGTATTGCCGTGTCATCAGCGTAGCACAACGTCTGCATTGGTCAGATCGTTCTCGATCTCTCTCTCGATCTCGATCGGTCGGTAGATTAGAAACAAAGTTAATCCAAGTATATGTAAAGTTGTTTGTTTAAAATTACCGACTTGTTCTTTAACCCTAACACATGTGTGCGGCCCGACAGGACAGTCCCGCGTATCCGGGAAATCTACAATTTTCTAATTATTATTAGAATAATGAGAGAAACAAACTGACGGGAATTTTTTTCAATCTTATAAATCTTATAATGTTGGCGGGATCATTTTGGCTGGTGTTGATTGAATAACCAAGGTTGGGCCTACACTAATAAAGTATTCGTTATAACCGTGTATTGATTCGCTTTCAGTATCCTTGGTTTTAAGAAGTTCGTTGCATTTTAAATATTTTAGCTTGGTTATTGTAGCAAGCAAAGCTCTGCTGATTGCTGTTGATCAATTCGTTCAATTGTGGTTGGTGCAACTGACGCTTAAGTGGCAAGTAATATAACGATATGATGAAAATACCTACATATGATGATAAGTATAATATTATCGAATTATAAAATTTCTGGATTATTTTAATTAATGAGTTATGGATTAATGAGTTACGGATTAATGAGTTACGGATAAATGAGTTACGGATAAATGAGTTACGGATTAATGAGTTACGGATTAATGAGTTACGGATTAATGAGTTACGGATTAATGAGTTACGGATTAATGAGTTACGGATTAATGAGTTACGGATTAATGAGTTATGGGATTAATGAGTTACGGGATTAATGAGTTACGGGATTAATGCGTTACGGAATTAATGAGTTACTATAATTGAGTTACTAGAGTTACGCATTAATGAGCTACGGATTAGTGAGTTACGGATTAATGAGTTACGGATTGCTGAGTTACGGATTAATGAGTTACTGGATTAGTGAGTTATTGGATTAATAAGTTACTGGATTAATCAGTTACTGGATTGATCAGTTACTAGATTGATCAGGTACTGGATTACTGGATTAAGCAGTTATTGGATTAATGAGTTATTGGATTATCGAGTTAATGGATTATAGAGTTAATGGATTATAGAGTTATTGGATTAAAGAGTTATTGGATTATCAAGTTATTGGATTATCGAGTTATTGGATTATCGCGTTATTGGATTATCGCGTTATTGGATTATCGAGTTATTGGATTATCGAGTTATTGGATTATCGAGTTATTGGATTATCGAGTTATTGGATTATCGAGTTATTGGATTATCGAGTTATTGGATTATCGAGTTATTGCATTATCGAGTTATTGGATTATCGAGTTATTGGATTATTGAGTTGAGTTATTGGATTATTGAGTTGCGTTATTGGATTATTGAGTTGAGTTATTGGATTATTGAGTTGCGTTATTGGATTATTGAGTTGAGTTATTGGATTATTGAGTTGAGTTATTGGATTATTGAGTTGAGTTATTGGATTATTGAGTTGAGTTATTGGATTATTGAGTTGAGTTATTGGATTATTGAGTTGAGTTATTGGATTATTGAGTTGAGTTATTGGATTATTGAGTTGAGTTATTGGATTATTGAGTTGAGTTATTGGATTATTGAGCTGAGTTATTGGATTATTGAGTTGAGTTATTGGGTTATTGAGTTGAGTTATTGGATTATTGAGTTGAGTTATTGGATTATTGAGTTGAGTTATTGGGTTATTGAGTTGAGTTATTGGGTTATTGAGTTGAGTTATTGGATTATTGAGTTGAGTTTATTGGATTATTGAGTTGAGTTTATTGGATTATTGAGTTGAGTTTATTGGATTATTGAGTTGAGTTTATTGGGTTATTGAGTTGAGTTATTGGGTTATTGAGTTGAGTTATTGGATTATTGAGTTGAGTTATTGGATTATTGAGTTGCGTTATTGGATTATTGAGTTGAGTTATTGGATTATTGAGTTGAGTTATTGGATTATTGAGTTGAGTTATTGGATTATTGAGTTGAGTTATTGGATTATCGAGTTATTGGATTATCGAGTTATTGCATTATCGAGTTATTGGATTATCGAGTTATTGGATTATTGAGTTGAGTTTATTGGACTATTGAGTTGAGTTATTGGGTTATTGAGTTGAGTTATTGGGTTATTGAGTTGAGTTATTGGATTATTGAGTTGAGTTTATTGGATTATTGAGTTGAGTTTATTGGGTTATTGAGTTGAGTTATTGGGTTATTGAGTTGAGTTATTGGATTATTGAGTTGAGTTATTGGATTATTGAGTTGAGTTATTGGATTATTGAGTTGAGTTTATTGGGTTATTGAGTTGAGTTATTGGGTTATTGAGTTGAGTTATTGGATTATTGAGTTGCGTTATTGGATTATTGAGTTGAGTTATTGGATTATTGAGTTGAGTTATTGGATTATTGAGTTGAGTTATTGGATTATTGAGTTGAGTTATTGGATTATTGAGTTGAGTTATTGGATTATTGAGTTGAGTTATTGGATTATTGAGCTGAGTTATTGGATTATTGAGTTGAGTTATTGGATTATTGAGTTGAGTTATTGGATTATTGAGTTGAGTTATTGGATTATTGAGTTGAGTTATTGGATTATTGAGTTGAGTTATTGTATTATTGAGTTGAGTTATTGAATTATGAGTTGAGTTATTGGGTTATTGAGTTGAGTTATTGGATTATTGAGTTGAGTTATTGGAATATTGAGTTATTGGATTATTGAGTTGAGTTATTGGAATATTGAGTTATTGGATTACTGAGTTGAATTATTGGATTTTTGGATTATTGGATTATTGGATTATTAGATTATTGGATTATTGGATTATTGGATTATTGGATTATTGCATTATTGGATTATTGCATTATTGGATTATTGGATTATTGGATTATTGGATTATTGGATTATTGGATCATTGGATCATTGGATCATTGGATCATTGGATCATTGGATCATTGGATCATTGGATCATTGGATCATTGGATCATTGGATCATTGGATCATTGGATCATTGGATCATTGGATCATTGGATCATTGGATCATTGGATCATTGGATCATTGGATCATTGGATCATTGGATCATTGGATCATTGGATCATTGGATCATTGGATCATTGGATTACTGGATTATTGGATTATTGGATTATTGGATTATTGGATTATTGAATTATTGGATTATTGAATTGGTAATTTGCTATGGATGGAGGAACGGATATATGGTAACGATGAAAGAAAAAAAAGACGGAAATAGAGGATGTTATGTTGTGAGACACGTTTGTGTCATGAGAGTGATTCAGTAAGTAGCACAAAAAAAATGGAATAAAAATGGAATGGAATGGAGAAAATATGGAATCAAAAAACAAGAGGAATAATGTGCTACATATAAAATTTGATTAAAAAAATGGTATGTTGTGAGACACGTTTGTGTCATGAGAGTGATAAAAAAAAAACAGAAAAAAACAAGAGATATAATGAAAAAAAAGCAACCTAATATGTTAAGTAATGTACTTTATATGTAGTGATGATTTGTTTAAAAAAAAAAGTACTTTATATTATGTAGTAGTATGTGTAACATTAATAAAAACTTATATATCTAGATGGATATATTTATTGGATTTGAAATAATAATGTGAAGATATACCTAGATGAATTCAATAAATAATAAAAAAAAAATTATATAGACAGACAAAGAAAGAAATTGTATTAAATGGGTAATGAAGCATTAATAATTTTCTTACTGAATGCCCGATGATTTGACATGCCGAGTGTAAGATTAGATGACAGACGCGATTAGTATGACTGTGCATGAGGACATGCACAATGTCAGGATGGACGAGTGTAAGATTCATTAAAATTACTAATTATTCGAAACAGATTTAATAAAATAAAGAGTTGAGTAATCGTTGGCAATCTATAATTTAATAAATTTAATAGTAACGTTATTGATAGTTGACCTTTGTAAATAGAAGGTAGTTTGAAGAAAGAATAAGACGACTGGCATGGCGGTTAACGGGCATTCGGTTACGGGCAGAGGTGAAGGGAGGACGATTGTGAAGTAAGGTGATTGGAGATTGAACTGTAACGGAATATTGTGATCAAGAAATATATTGTTGTTATGAAAGAAGGAATTTTTATTATATAGGTAAACTTGTCAGTTAACATGGATTTTTACTTTTTTTTCGTAAAACATAGTTTTTGCAACGTGTTACCTAATTGTCACTTTTTGACATATCAATAAGGATATTTAGACTTAATCCCATAGTAACAACATCGCCATCAAAAAGGCGTTTTGAACTATGTAACAATAAAAACTTGTTTTATTTTTAGTGTTCCGTACAAAACTTTGTTTACGGAACACTTATGGGATCACTTCGGTCTTGCAAATCAGTTAAATACGTTTTTCTCAGAGACCGTTTGACATAGATACCTAAAATTTGGAACAGTTATAGCAATTACCACCACTCATATTGTAAATAAGTCAAAACTGCTTATTTCGTATTAAAGGGGGAAATTTAGGGGGTTGAGAGGGGTAGGCTGAAACTTTTTTCATTTGTAAGAATCGTGTGGGGTACCATTAGAAAGCTTGCAAAAAATTGAGTCGATGGACTGATTTTGACTTCATTTTAGACTGCAATAGTTTGGTCAAAAAATGCATTTAAAGTTGCAAGTTTTCATACAAAAATTTTCACCTCTGTCCTGGCGATTTTCGCGAAAACTATAGCTAACAGGCAGCTGACCAGTCAATATCCAACTTAAAGAAGCATGGAGACGGCGGGAAAATTATCAGCTTAACTTTATCTTTATTAGTTTTTCAACTGCAGCTAGATCTTTGGTTGCTTAGGGCTAGCTAACTGATGCTTACACTGGTCAATTCATATTTGGCATTAGCGAGAAACATCCTTAGTTAAAACTTTGGCATTGAAATTTATGACTTATGTCTTTGACACAAAGTTTAATTCTGCTTGCCTATTTTTGTGGGATATTTAATTTTATCTCAATAGCCTACTATAAGTATGAGAGAGATCTACAAAATACGACCTTATTATATTGCAAATAAGTTTAAATTTCGAACGGGCTTTCCAACCAATGGGCGCATCTCAAAAATCTGAAAAATTCAAATTAAGAATTCCGTTCTTGACTGTCGTTGTGGTTTTTTTCACAATAGGACACATAGAGTTAGTAAGGCGTATAGAGATAATAAAGTCATTTAATATTTATGAACAGCTTTGGCCTCATGTATAGATTTTATTGAGAGTATCTGATTCGTCGAAACAACATACACAATATTCCTTTTCTTTAAGTACCATTACATTTCTGTATTAATTGTATAATTATAATATCTATTATTTATATTCAGTAGGTACTTATGTATATTTTTGAACGGATCGGTGAGCAACAAGATTCAGGGCTATAACCGCGAAAATAGAAGTTCGCAAATTGCGAGCATTTTTCTCTGTCACTCTAATTACGCCTTCATTGGAGTAAAAGAGAAAGATCCCCGCAAATTGCGAATTTCGGTTTTCGCGGTAGCCCCTCAGTCCTGTTACGAGAAAATAATTTTGGAAGACATTAATAGTATATGACAGTTAAATATCACAGTTTTTAGAAACAAAGGTAAAATTGACGAAATATTTAAAGTAAGCCGATCTTGTTTTTTAGCAGTTCTAAATAATATTAAAGTCTATATATATGGCATAGAACTAGAAACAAAATCAAATTAAAAAAAATAATAAGTTCTAAATTCAAATTGAAGGAGTATACATTTAAGGTATTATAGGCCAAGCACGCACCACGATTTTAATTTTTGCGACACGATTTTACAATCGCGCTGTAATATATCGCAGAAAATTCACTGCGCGAGTGCGCGCACTGCGATGAAAAAGTCGACGATTTGTTCATTCTCAACATGGAATTCGTACCAGTCGCTTGTCATGTAACGTGTCTTTAATATGCGATTGCTGTATGACTTTGAGCATTTATAACACAAAGGTGATCCCCGTCTATTTCCATAATTACTTAAATGGTCAACATCTATCGTCTCATTTTGAGACTCCATTGGAGATGCAGGTGCTGAGATGTTGGGGTTTGGAGAGCGAAATGCCGACTGAGGTCCGGCCGGGGTGCGATTTTATTATCATAGTGCGCGCGGGGCCATACAACTCCGCATGCTGCAATTCACTTTGCGACAATCGCGTCGCGAACAATCGCGGAAAAATGTGACAAATCACAATTTTAAAATCTCTGCGATTTTTTGTCGCATATGCGCGCACTAACATATAAACACATACGTTGCATTTCTGCGACAAAATTATCGCAGGACAAAAAATTGTGGTGCGCGCTTGGCCTTACTCTAAATTATTATAATACATCAAGCATTCGCGAGATGCTCGACTTCGGTATTCAAACACAAAGCAATATACAAGAATCTAACTAAATGCAAAGGCCGAAGGAGCGATTCGAAGATCCGAAGCGTCCGACAGACGCGCGCCTCCCGTAACTTTTCCAAGTATTTTTAAGTACAAGTGTCTAAGTCGCAAGATCCAAAGGCTGAAGTCGCATTGGGCCGAAAGCCCGAAGCATCCAGGAGGTCAGTTCTAAACACAGGTAATTAATACAAGTGTCTAAATGCGACGGCCGGAGGCCGAGCTCCGCGTAGGGCCGAAGGCCCGAAGCCTGCAAGATGTCTGTGGTTAAACACAGAACTGACAGCCTGGACGCTTCGGGCCTTCGGCCCTACGCGGAGCTCGGCCTTCGGCCTTCACATTTAGATACTTATACTATTGTTCTGTGTTTAAGTACTAACATCCTGGACGCTTCGGGCCTTCGGCCCTACGCGGAGCTCGGCCTTCGGCTTTCGCATTTAGACACTTGTACACACACATCCTGACATCCTGGACGCTTCGGGCCTTCGGGCTACACGGAGGTCGGCCTTTGGCCTTCACATTTAGACACTTGTACTATTGCTCTATGCTAAAGCGATGACATTTTGCTAAAGCTCGGCCTTCGGCCTTGGCACTTAGACACTTTGTACTATTGTTCTGTGTGTGTAGTTGAATACGGTATCCTAAAAACAGGCAAACAACCTCTGTAAAATGTAACGATGCGAGCGGTACGGCTACCATCAGTTTGGCATTGACATAAACGCTACCGTGGGCGTGAACGTAATTTACTTTCTATGCATCTCGCTCGTACTGACATATTAGTGCGAAAGATATATACCTATAGGAAGTAAATTACGTTCACGATATCGTTTATGTCAATGCCAAACTGATGGTAGCCGTACGGAACACTAAATGCCTCGAGCTATCTCGGGCTTGGCCAAATTATTTTAAATTGGTATTAACTCTGAAACTAGCCGCATTTCAAAAAAGTTTATAGGACATTTTTGTCTCTAAATATGATCAGGAATACGCTGTCAAAATTATTCGGTTTCCTCGTGTTACACCGTGTATAATAAATGAATTTCGAATCCTAAGTAAAAACTATGTTATTTCGAATTTTAACAAGCTAATACATGAATGTGCATCATGTAAAAAAAACAATATGACCGTTTTTTATTAAGAATTTATTAAGGATTATTTCTTTCATTGACACTTTTTTCCTAAAATATATTCTTTCCTCAAAAAATGTAAAAAACTGTGAACCGGGACATATTTCATGCAAAAAGGGGGGGTTGCGTCAGGGGGAGGGGAAGGGACGCTAGTGTGCGTAAAGCACCATACCCTATGGTATCATACTACATTCATAAAAGGCTGGCTATAATTAGTTTGTCTTCCCCATACATTAGAACACAATTTAACCGAATCAATAGCATGAGAAATGAAACGGATATTTCTTGTTTTCTTTGCATTAGCATTTTTCTCTCGATAATTTAATCAATTTGCAACATAAGTAGAAGAATCCTCATATATCCATAAATATCAAAATATAAAAGGACATACATTTTCAGAAGAATTCCCCGTGCGACGTTGCCAAATGGTTTAAAGTACAACATGCTCGCAACGTTTGGATGTCAATAAGTCGACAATGAAAAATTATATTTCAAATCAATTCAAACTTGATATTTTTGACAGTAATGGGTTACTTAAATAAGAAGGCATTTTTCGCCCGGGTCTACTATGGTCAAATGGTCTAGTGGCTTTTAGCTACTGAGTATAAGTCTAACAAGTTGAATAGCATGACAGGGTTCAAACCACGAACAAAGACTCATTTCTTTTTGTATTTATTTATTTATTTTGTTTCATCTTTTTGGTAATTTTATATGCCTTATTTTAAAAGTTATTTTAAGTAAATGTGTTGTATTTGATTATTTCATGTAGGTATATCATTTCAATAAAATTTTGGAAACTTTTATTTTATACCTGGTCAAGCAAATCTTGTCAGTAAAAAAACCGGGCAAGTGCGAGTTGGACTCGCGCACGAAGGGTTCCGTACCATAATGCAAAAAAAAAACGGTCACCCATCCAAGTACTGACCACTCCCGACGTTGCTTAACTTTGGTCAAAAATCACGTTTGTTGTATGGGAGCCCCATTTAAATCTTTATTTTATTCTGTTTTTAGTATTTGTTGTTATAGCGGCAACAGAAATACATCATCTGTGAAAATTTCAACTGTCTAGCTATCACGGTTCGTGAGATACAGCCTGGTGACAGACGGACGGACGGACGGACGGACGGACAGCGAAGTCTTAGTAATAGGGTCCCGTTTTACCCTTTGGGTACGGAACCCTAAAAAGGCGCGAAATCCAAATGTTCTATGAACAATATCCCTTCGCGCCTACATTTTTCAAATTTGCCGCCTTTTTCTACTGACAAGATCTGCTTGACCAGCTATACTTCGTCGATAGTTGACTTCTTATGTACCTATTCTGCGATCCTAATTAGCCTCATGCATGACTTTTTTTTAATTATTTTAATCATTATTTATATCCTTTGAAAACCGGAAAATAAAAATACTTTTATAAATCTTCCCATAATATTATTAAAAAATAATTAAAATACTGAAAATATTTTACTCACGTAAGTTTAGTTTCGAAGAATAACATACGCTTAAAATAATTCAAAAGAGAATGCTAAAATTATAAAATAAAAAAAAACTGGCATTGTCGGGGTTTGAACCATGTATCTTAGCTACAATCTGATTTTTTTCAAAATAGAGGCTACGGGTGCCACGAGCACATGACAGTTGATGGTCGAAAACATTAGTTGCTTCTGAATGCCCTGTAATTCTTAATCGTTGCTCAAACAAGAATTTATTATTTAATTTCCAATCTTTTTTCAACAATAAACATTTCATCCGCTGCGCCCTCTAGGTTACTTTACTGTAACATTACGAATCTGCTGACATTTGACACTGACTTTAAGGTGACTTTAAGTACGTAAGTGTGCGTGAATGCAAGAAATTGCAATATTTTGCAGTTGGATTCCGGTAATAACGAAATGAGACAATGTTGAGTTGAACATGTCTCGATTTGGATGTAGTATTTTTTATAGTTTTCGCACATATCAACACATCTTATGAAACTTTGTATTTTGGGAGAAATAGTGAAAATCCACAATTCGTGCACAGTGACGCCATCTTTTGGCTGATAATCGGCATCCCATCCCTAGACATCCACCTTACAAGCAAGCCTTAGATGTCAAGGTGATTTTAAATTATTAATTACGGAGTGGGTTTGAACTAATATCAGCGGTCGAAAGAAACGTGTAGACGTGAGTCAAATAACAACACAGATATTAAGTACTTTATATGCACTGATCTTGCAATCATGAAAGCTACGAACTGAACGATGTTATGAACCTAGAACTGGGCTTTTGACAAAACATACTTAAGTTTCCTGTGATAAAAGACAAAACAAACAAACCATCATTTATATCGATATTTTATAACAGAACCTCACGTTTCGGAAACTTAGATTATAAAATGTACTGTCAAACAATAATAGAATGCTGCTGGTCTACCAGGCGCTCTAGGTAAAAATTAAACATTTTTTTTAATATTATTAAAATGGTTCAATTTGGGCCTCAGACTTCAAACAATCGAGTATTCACAGAAAATTTAATATGGTTTCAAATGGTATCCACCAAGTATCCGAAAAATAGAACCGGAAAAATAATGAAAACTCAACGATGGCCGGGCTCCATTTACGTGATGGTGCACAGTACCCATGCTGAACAAAATTCATGATTACTTAGTTATGCAACATTATACAGCAATAAAACTTATATTTTTGGATAGCTCATAAAATTTCCCGTATATTTCGAAAACATTTATTGCGGCAATGTTATAATCTATTGAGTTAGAAGCATGTTTTACCAGTACTTATGTCCATGCACGGTTAAAATCATATAAATAAATAAATAAATAAATAAATAAATATTATAGGACGTTTAATATTCTTTCTATAGTTCGTTTTTTTTAGCATTAGAAAGAACTCCACAGAAGTAAGCGTACAGTTTTTATCAGGCTCTTTAATTGTTAATAATTATTGAATTATCTAATGTAGCACGGTTAGTACATATAATTTACTTCAAATTATTACCGCTAAAAGTGCCGGATTTGGAACCACAAGCTTACTTCTGCGAAGTTCTTTCTAATGCTAAAAAAAACGAACTATAATAGTATCCATCACCAATTGATCAGTAAAATAGAACCCGAGAAATAATGAACAGTTGAGGTCGGTCGCCCGCCATTTACGTGATGGTGCGTAGTGACTCATGCTGAACAAAATTCATTATTATTTGGTTATATAATATCTTATAGCAATAAAACTTATGTTTTTGGAAAGCTAATGAAATTTCTCGTATATATTGTAATAACATTAATTGCGGTAAAGTTATAATTTATTGAGTTAGACGCATGTTTTGTCAGTACTTATGCCATTCATGCACGGTAAAAAATCAAATATTTTAAAATATTTTGTAAACGACTACAGTTAAGACTATAGTTATTATGAACCAATAATAGCACGTTTAATACTCTTTCAAACTACACCTCACATGAACCGATCGGTCCCATAGGACTCAAGATGTGAACAAATATCAATGCTGGTCGGCCGCCCCCTTCCCCCTCTTTTTTTCGACACGTCCCCCCCTCCATAAACTAAAACCGGTCAATTCGTATTCTAGAGACCACGAGGAACACATCCATACCAGTTTTAGGTATTTAGAAGAGATGTCGACGAAAATCGTGAAGGAGAGGACTTTTGTTTAAAATTCCTACACACTATAGATCCACTTCCCATTATTCGATTAAGCCAAAGATAATTTGGTCTAGAGGAATATTGTCAAAGTACATTATGTAGTAAATACATTTACTGACATCTTTCGACAATATCATGATGGTGATGCACCCGAGCTGCATACATCGCCATTGTTAGAAGCTCGGTACTACTTTCAGGGCTAGCGTGTCTTATTTAAAATGTTTCTAATTTTTAAGCAGTTGTGTAAAAGTCTGTGACAACCCTCTGTGTTCTTGTGGGGTGTCGGCATTTACGCAAACATCAAAGGCGTCGGTCCACTGTTACTTTTTACACTGAGGCCAAGGGCTGCACAGTTAAACAACATCCATCAACCAAGAATCATTTTATTTATCAATATCATTTGCAAAAATTGACAAAAACATCCTCTCTACCACTTTATTCGTGGAACCTTTTAACCAGACACCCGGTTTTCGATGCCATATCGGGTGTCAAAGGGCCCAACATGTGTTTCACAGGGACTACCATCTACAGACTCCGTATTAAGCGTTAACAATTCAATTCTTTTATATGGTAATTATTATTTTTTTAAGTGAAAACTTCTTTAGCGCCGCTGTTTTATTTTAATTGGTCTCCTAAGCAAAGTTAGCAAACAGGTCTTCACCTTCAATGACCCTGTTACTACCGATGTTGCCCTCTTTCTCTTTCACTGGCCACATATATTGCTCTACTCTCGCGTATAAATATTCGCGACGCTCCGCACTGGGATATTTGCCTGTGCAACGCAATGGACGTAGAAACTGTGGCAGCATGCATTTTAGTACCTGTAGCGCATTAACGCTACGTCTTACGTAGGCGAACAACGCGCGAACGCGCCGCGCCGCCTGACATTCGCGTGCAAATCGCGCCGCACCGCGTTCGCAACGAGATCGCTTACGTAGGACACTTCTATGGGCATCAAAGGATTGATTTCGCCGCGCCGCGCCGCGCCGCGTTCGCGCGTTGTTCGCCTACGTAAGACGTAGCGTAAGTTCACGCAAGCGATTGTGTGGCTGCGTGCGCACGCTGGTATTACTGGCATTTTAATGTGGCCACGTGATACTACGTCTCTGCCTACTCCCCATGCCAATCGTCTAGTGTGTGAGGTAGTTCCGCGGTCTTTCATGGCTCTATCTAGTAAGTGATCTGTGTTACCAGCATTTCCGTTTTTCCACCGGAAACCGGATGCGGCCAGCTAATGGATTGAGAGGGCGATAAATATCGGAAGATATTGAAAGTTTTTATATTATGACAGTTTTTATGGCAGGATTATGTTTTTAAGCAGGCCGTTATGGGTTAGAGGATATAGGAGATTTATCTAATATTTTAGAAAGAGGCTTAGATATTATTATATTTGTTTTAAAAAGAGGTAGTATATACTCCGTATCTTTAGGTATTTCAATTAAAGCAAAGACATATGTAACTTCGTATAAGATGAATAAAGTCTAAGAAAAAAACGTGCCTCGGAAATCAAGAAAAGTCATTCTCGGATAGATGGCGCACACACCTTTGGCCTATGCTCGGCTAGATGGCGTGACGACACCGTTTCATATTTAACAATTGTAACAAATAGATATCAGTGAATGAACATGTGTCAAAATGATATAAAAATAATAAAATCATTTATCCATATATATTAATTTTTTTGATAATTTTATACGTGTTTATTTTGAGTTATAGTCGTGTGTCGATAGATGGCAGTAAATTTACAGTGACTACAACATTTACTATGACATGACCCTTCTATACTATCTATTCCTTTTGATTAAAGTAAACAAAATCTACCCACAAGTGGCTCGTTAATAGATGAAAACATTAGACGAACAAATAATATAGGTTTTTTTTTTGTAATTGAGTAATTGATTTGAGTCAAACGGTCCTCGCTAGAGATACGGACGGCCGTTTGCTCTTTGTTTCAGTAAGAGCTGTATTGGTAGTGATTGCGGTGTCTGTTTTGAACAGGTTCCCACAATAGTACGGGTGAACCTGCCCCAAGTTTAGGTAGGGAGGTATTTGCCATGATGGGCAGCAGAACTGCTGCAAACCAGGTAAGGGTAATGACCCTCAAGAACTTCAACAAAACATTATACAGGTAATAACCTATATTATATTTTGTTGAAATTCCTGAGAGTATCTATTACGTATTTTGTGTATGTTATAAATGAGTCCAGTGTTTCTTCTTTTCCTGTGATATGTTTTATATTGTCAATATCCTGATATTTCCCACAGATAGTCTCGTGGACACATTTTGCATATGCGTATCTTGGACAGTTTTTAATTAGGTGCCCGATTGATTGCTTAACGGTTAACCAATCTGGAAATTTCCGATCAACGTGCGAAGCAACAAAGGAAAAAAATAATGTATCTTCCAATTCTTCCACAGAATGTATGCCGTTTATGGTACTTATGTAACGTCGTATTTAGACTACTTACAACTAAAGGTTCGTAACAAAATACCTTATCGTAAGCAGATGATTCATGATTATTTACTCAGAAGGAAAAAGCTTTATCTCTTGTATTTTCAAAGAAATTACACGAAAATAAAGGAGGAAAATGAACAATGTAAACGGCATTCTAATAAGTATTCTTTTTCAAAGTTTTCGTGGGGCGCGATACCATTGCGTTACGTTTCCTTCCTTATTGCTGCAGGGTGGGAAATATTCCGTGTACAAATTAGACACCTATTTATATTTTTATTATTTTTTTATCAAGCAGAAACGTGCTTATTAAGCTTGGTAACAAATTAAAATCCGGTAGTCGTTTAAGTAGTATAACACTATTACGGTAGATACCGGGCTAACGATCCGGTGGTCGTGGGTTGAAATCCCACCCAAGACAGTACATTCTTTCACTAATAATTTATTTACGGTTGTATGCTAGCAGTTCGTTATTTTAATAAGTGAAAATAGGATATCTGCGCGAAAGAAGCTTACCTATAAAATTTTATACTTTTTGAAGTCTGAATGGGTTCAAATTTTGCATCCATGTTCGCTGGTAAGGTACCGTATATACCATAGACAAAACTGCATGATCCGCGCGGCGCGGCATATCTTTTGTTTCGTTCTAATTTTCTGGCTTTATGCCTTAATAGTTAAAGTAAATACTGTCGTAGAAGCCTGAAGACAGAAGTAAATAGACGCGGGACAAATCAAATGCAAATGAAGCGGGTCACGAATTAAGATGGCTGCCGGAGGGGCATTCTGCATTTCTAAGAGGGGTTTTAAAAATATGTATACTGACTGTACTTTTCTTTCATCAGGCAACTAATACATCCAGACAATTGTAGAACCCAAACACAATTAGGTTGCGTTGTTTTGTCACAGAGTGCCTTTCCATGGCCACCGCCTATGTCCATCTTCAGATCAGCTCAATAGTACCATAATATTGCATTGTCATTCAACTTAGGATATACGTTTCAGCTCAATCGAAAAATGGGAAATGGGTCTAATTTAGCTTGCAAGATTTGGCCCGAACATACATACATCATCATCATCATTTCAGTCTATATATGTCCCACTGCTGAGCACAGGCCTCCTCTCATGCGTGAGAGGGCTCCATACATACATGCAAGCCTATTTTTTTAATTACATAAATAAAATTATTGTAATTTTCCTCAAATAAGACTAACGAATCACCCAACTGCAAGAAAATGCAATTTGTTATTTAAAATGCGGGCTAGTGTCTACCAGTCTGCTCAGTGCCGCTCAAAGGATTAGGATGCAGACCGTTTGTTAAGACTTGCCACTATTAGGTTTAGCTTTTAGTTTTAAGAGGCTAACGCAAAATTGTAGTTTTATATATATATTGAATCTTCACACGTTTTAATCTATGTAGGGCAAATGCAATGAAAATTTATATGAATACTAGACTATGATTGCACACAAGGGCAGACTCTAATCAAATCCTTAAAAAGTAAAAGCCACGATAGAAAATAAAAATCACGAAAATATGTTTAATTTCTCTTCCAGCCCTGGGCACTGGAGGCCTTGGTCACTTCTTCATTCGCATATGTCATCAGTTATGTTTAATAATAATGTACTTAAAATTAGACCGTAAAAAGTCTGCAGCGATTTTGATAGCCCACGCAGTGCAAGTGTAATTTTAAACGTCAAACTTCTATGAAATTATGACGTATAAATAACACTTGCACTGCATTAAATCCGCTGCAGACTTTTATTGGTGCGACTATAGTACTGTTTCTATTGGAAAAATAAAAACAAAGTATATATAATTTATAGCCTAATAGCGTCCTGTAATTCTTGCATGAACCGATCTATCAACCGGTTGTCGGCTCCAGCAGACACTTAGGAGGTGTCGCTATAAACGGAGTTCACACCTTCTGCGTAATGACGGATGCGATATGGTACATTCGCGAAATTGCAGTGCGACCACAATAGTGATTCCAGGTAGAGAGCATGCATACCGGTATTCCGGAAATGTGAAATACTGGAACATGTGACCGATTTATATGACATTACAATACCGCTATTGAAGAGGACCAATATTGACCAATATTGGTCGGGGTGGCATGCGGTTTTAATTGAGTTGAAAGGATTCCGGGAATAACGTGTAGGCATCATTTTTACATTGAAAATTATGGGATACTGTTTTTTTACGATATTCTGTTATCTCATATGTGTCTATCTCTTTAGATACAAGTTTTTCTCGCTGACAGTAGTTTTATATTAACAGGCATTTAATACCTTTCGAGACAAATCTAACAAAACTAAACACAACAAGGTTGCGTTGTTTTATTTCAAGAGTTTCTATGGCCACCTCCTGTGTCCATCATTAAACCAACTCGGATGGTACTTACCATAATATTGCATTATAACCTAACATATATACAGGATGGCCAAAAAATAAGTGCGTTTCCGTTGCCAGGGTGGTTTCGGGATTATACTGAGCAACTTTTACTATGGGACCAACCCCGAAATCGCGAAAAAGAAATTTGGCTATTTCATACATTTTGGCTGGTCCATTTACTATGGGAGGGTAATGGTTTTTCGTGATTTCGGGATTTGTTTTACAGTACATTATACCCCTTTAAATTTTTGACATAGTTACGTAGGTAATGTGCTTATTATAGCACCGATGTCGTAACGTAGCACCAGATATACTGTAAAACCTTGTAATACACGCACATGTGTCATGCGTATATTATTATTGGTCGGCAATTTGCAAGATCGTCGCGTAATCGTCTCGTTATCGTGTCGTTATCGTCCAATTTGTGCGTGATGCTGACCGGTCGGGGCAGGACGCGGTTTAATTGAGTTTCGCGCCGATACGGTAATTTTATGATTCTGAGGGTCTACCGCGAACCACGTTCGATGTGGTATGTCTCTCTGCCGCACTTGTAAATTCGTACGTAAGTGTGACAGGGAGGCAACACGTCGAACGTGGTTCGCGGTAGGCCCTCTGGTAAAGTGTACCATCGCCGACACTGTTAACTGTCCATCGGTAGACCTTATTAAGGTCCATCTATGGACAGTTAAGAGTGTTGCTCTTTGTATCTATCTCTTTTACATTTAACATTTTGAGATACTGTTTTGTTCATGATTTTACATTCCTCTTCTTCCTCGCGTTATCCCGGCATTTATGCCACGGCCCATGAGATCTTGGGGTCCGCACGACAACGAAACCCAAGAATTGGCGTAGGCACTAGTTTTTACGAAGGCGACTGCCATCTGACCTTCCAACCCAGAGGGTAAACTACGCCTTGTCCAGATTAGTCCGGCTTTCACACGATGTTTTCCTTCACTGAAAAGTGAAATTGTAATTAAAACCCAGAGGTCAAACCTATCAAATGATATTTCGTACATAAGTTCCGAAAAACTCATTGGTACGAGCCGGGGTTTGAACCCGCGACCTTCGGATTGAAATTCACACGCTCTAATAATGATTTTAAACTCAGCAACTACAACATTGATAACGGCTCAGCGTTTGCGAATAACGTATATTATTTTCGTATGCAGCATACGGAACAACAGAATCATTCAGTCATCTCACCGATTTTTCCAAATGTCAAGAACACAGCCAAAAACAAACGAATGGGATGAGCGAGTGAATGGATTGAGCAATGAACGAATGGATCGGTAGTCACTGACGAGGCCTTTGCATATTGTTCTTCTGGTAAAATTATAGTGTATAAAAGTATGGGGAGTTATTTTACTCAAAAATAAATAAGTAACAAATTCAGTAAAATGTTTACAATAACATAAAATAGTTTTGGCGATCTTAAGCGTATATAATTATAATTTTATAATTTCTTAATCGTTATATGATTAATATATTAATCGGAATAAGTAGGTAAAGGTACCGTTCGGATTCAGACTTCACCGGCATTACTGCAGTATTGCAGCGCGG
The DNA here is from genome assembly GCF_963556715.1 of Cydia fagiglandana. Lineage (NCBI taxonomy): Eukaryota > Metazoa > Arthropoda > Insecta > Lepidoptera > Tortricidae > Cydia > Cydia fagiglandana. The sequence goes on along the minus strand of NC_085949.1, from coordinate 986,707 downwards.
TATCACTGTCGACTGCAATGTAATTTCGAACGGTAACTTAATGCCGTATTAGGGCCCGATTTGGATTTTGAAATATATATCTATTAGGTATCTTTTAGACATCACCAAGATACGATAACGATATGTTTAAGATCTAACCTGACAAATTTGACATTTGCGCGATTCTGGAGATATCCTTGAACTATTTCCACAGGATATGACTTAGAGATCCAATTCACATCTAATAGATATCTTACTCTAACTAACGTAAAAGTGACATTGGTTGCCCGAATTGCGCTGCAAAAGAGAACTAGTTGATATCTAAACTATAACGTATCTAGAATGGATCTAGAACGTGTCGTCTCTTGTCTTATATCTGGAAGTTCGAATACGGCAGTTAAGCTATCGCTGCTGCCGTAGCAATTAAAATGTAACCTTTAGTCTAATCGAAGAAGTAACATTTTAATTCCATCAAAGGGAACACAGATGAAACCTCGTTGCAATTCTGTTTGTAAAAAAACTATAAAAGCGGGTTACCTCGATACCCAATCATGTTTTACACTCGTCGAATAAAATCTGTATGCCATAACTTTGCTGGCAGGTATGACTGGGTTTTCGCTGGTTTATGACTGTTTTGATATGATTGTGATAAATTTTAAGGCATTACTAGGAGCAGAGTTATAAAATATAAACGGAAATCAAAATGCTGAGTGGCAGCAAGCTTTTTTGTTTGATTTATTTTTTGTAGGTAATATATTCGTGCGACATAGAGCATTTATATTTTTATTTCTTTTGTTGATGTTTTAGTGCTTTTCTCGTAACAAAATTACGCTCAGTATACGACCTAAAAGCCAACAATAGATAAAACATAAGTACCTAATCCTTGTTTGAATTGACTCGCTTTCGTTACTTAGGTATTCTCATATTCTTAAAAATATGACAAAGGGTGGCTCATTGGCAAGTGACATAATATAGTAGTTTATGTGACTGCTACATAATGCATTTGATATAACACAAAACAGATTATCTTTATGCTTACCATAATTTGCGGTTTTTCAACGCATCATAGATTTTATTTATTTATTTATTTATTTATTAATACACTATTATTATATTAATTAGCTTAAATCTATACAGATCCCTGCAAAACTGTATTTACAATTTGCCTGCAGGTAAGAGTCTCTACATACACATATATTATTATACTTAATTATTATTTAATATGTTTAATATAAACACTTAAGTGACACTTAAGTGCTTATATGGTTTGATAATATGTATGTAAATACTCTTTTCGCCAATTCTCGGGATTATTTTTTTATCAAACCAGCGGACCCCAGGCTCCCATGAGCCGTGGCAAAAAAGCCGGGATACGCGAAGAAAATGCATGATATTTTTAAGCTCGCTTTATGTATTTGTTTTCATATATATCTTTTGCACATGGATACGCCGGAAATAAGTTTAGAATAAAATTTATAGTGCTGAATAGGCGCTGTAAAACGTACCTTTTGTGCGCAATACTATACGCAATCAATAAAGCGGGGCAACGGAAAGTGTTCATTATTCAGCAGATAGCCATCTGCCGGTGTAAAATTACACTTCCTCCGCGAGGCGTGTGCCTGAAGTGTGACGTAATGAGCTTTTTGTAGTGCTTTTATTGCATAATTTGTATTGAAATTCTCCTGGGGCCCATAGTTCAAATTTCAAATATACTTTATTCATAAATTATTCATGTAGGCCTTATGAATAGTAGGTATTACATATTTATATTATGTTAAGTTAATTATCAGAATATATTGGTGTTTTAATATTATTCCATAATAATATTTCATTCTTCTTCCTCGCGTTATCCCGGCATTTTGCCACGGCTCATGGGAGCCTGGGGTCCGCTGGCTTGACAAATAATCCCGAGAATTGGCTTAGGCGAGCTTAAAAACATGATAGTCAGTTATATTTCGCGAAAACAGTATTTAATCTACATACATATCAAACCATATAATCACTTAAGTGTATATAATAAACATACATACATACATACATACATACATATAATCACGCCTATTTCCCGGAGGGGTAGGCAGAGACCACGGATTTCCACTTGCCACGGAGCCTGGGTCCGCTTGGCAACTAATCCCTAGAATTGACGTAGGCACTAGTTTTTACGAAAGCGACTGCCATCTGACCTTCCAATTAACGCGCAGTAGATTTGATCTGTGTAATAATATTGTATTATTACACAGATCAAATTTAATACTAATAATTCCTAAAATATATCGTCAAACATAAAAAATATATAAAAAATACTAGTTTAAAATGTTTTTAGAATAAAATCTAGATGTCAAAAATCACAACAAAAGAAGTACCTACATACTTTATTGGAATATCCATTTCATCATCATTAATTCAAATATAATAAATAATTAATCATTTCGAATCACAATTAATCCCACGTTGTCTTATTATTCGTGTAGTAGTAGTACCTAGTAGTAATCACTTTATTGTACACAACACAGGTTTTCATAATATTTACAGAAATAAAGGTGATTAAAGGTAGGTAGGTGAAATAAAGGTGTAGTCTTGTGTGGTATAATATATAAGTTTTAGAAATAAGTTTATGCTTTATATAATTCTTAAATTTATTAATTGATAATTCAGTAATATGGTTTGGAAGTTTATTATAAAATGTTACACAATTACCCATGAATGATTTTTTAATTTGATGGAGCCGAGTGAAGGGCACATAAAAAAATCTATTTAATTTAAGGCAACTTTTCACTCTTAGTGCAGTAAACTGCCAATAGGTATCATCTTGGAAATAATAGTGCGAAGAAATATATGACACGCGCTTATTCAGTACTAGATTGTATTTTATATTTTTTGAAAACTTCATTGTGTAAGACTTTTATATTAAGTTTACTGTAAACTTCCAACCCCTCTCGTGTTGCGGGTGGCCATGGGCGATGGTATATATATTATAATTTTTTATCATCAGGCGATTCGTTTGCCTCATATATCATAAAATGAGGTTCGTCGAAAACCCATTGTCATCTTCGCCATGGTCCCAGGTTATTTTAATACCATCCCTTCAATAATCGAGCAAAAAGCCTATTTTAAGATATGTGCCAAGTTTTCGTCTCTCAAAAGGCGTTTGATAAAATCAACTCTAATAGCAGTTAAAACCCTAATTAAATACTCTCATAATTAGTCTTCACATGTTACGTCTCAGGTTGTATTGAGTTTCATAACAGGATCTGCTAACTATCTGCCTCTTTCAGCGCTTGTCGCCGCATCTAATTGGCTTTGAGCTATCTCTAAAGGAGACGCCGAGATGCGGCCGGTGTTCCACAGGGGTCGACACTAGGGCACAATATCTTGCTTGTGTCGACACACATTAATGTTAGAAACCTGTAGAGGAGTGATGTTGTGAGTTATAGACTTTATCGCCATTGTTGTTATTACTGTATCAGTTTGAATTAAAGCTATCTCTAAAAGAGACACAAGGGACCACAGAATAAACAAACACCACATTTTGAAGAATTTACAAAAACAATGCGGTCACTACTCATAGGTGCAAGTTTACTTGTAAAATGTTACGATTCGAGCCGCATAACTGAGTTGTATTCAACACTACATTATACTATACTACATAGTACATCCCTAAAGCTTAATTTTAATTTACATGAAGAAGTATGAAAAAAATTGTTCCAGTGAAAATCCGAATAAATCCAGGCTTTAAATTTGTACGGGTATGATAATGAGTTGTGATTCGATTGTCTCATCTTCTCCATCTAGTTTTTGAGGAGCATTAGAAACAAAATATTGTATGCCAAGCATTGACTAATTGTGACGCACTTTATGTACGTAGCATAATGATTATTTCTTATTTATTTCTATTGTAGGTATAAGTCAACTTAACTAGTAATCCCTTAATTGCCTTAAACTATTTTCAAAGCTTATAGACAATAAATTTCCGGCACCCGAACGCATTATAAACCCCAAATGGAGAACCGCACCCTATACTCAAGCTCTCATTGACATCCCATTCACACGGCTCAAAATATTTACAACCCCTTTCAGGCCCTGAAAAGCGCTTGAAAGAAAAAAGGAGACCCGATTTTCTTTTTTGCGCGTAAGGCCAGGCCCTTTGCGCTCGCAGCATTGGCAAATTCAAAGAAAATCGCAAATTGTAAGATAGGATGCTTTCCTAGAATTAGTAGGCTTTTTGACTGGGTCTTTCAGGCATGAATGTGGACTGACAGAAATAATGAGAGTTGGAAGTTTACGTTGAACGTTGACTGGGATAGGTATGTGAATAGCTTTAGACTACATGACAATGTTGGCAAGCCCATTTATCAATGAAAAGAAGAATTACATACACAGGAGGCCAATTCGAACGTACATTTGGACATCAAAATGATGAATGACATCATACTTGTTCGTTTATGTACTGTTGTGGGCGAGACGTATGGGCGGGGCGTATGACTAAGGCCCACTTGCACCATTCACTAACCCGGGGTTAACCGGTTAAACCTGGAGTTACCATAGTTACCAGTACAATTCGACACTGGGTTAACGGTTAAACCGCTTAACCCCGGGTTAGTGGGCTGGTGCAAGTGGACCTTAAGGATTAACTAGATCTACCGTAAAACGGGATGAAAAGACACAATTTTCAACTTCAAGGACGATTTTCACCAATAATCCAAATGACAAAAGTAAAAATTTAGACATCATTTTATTGTCTTGGTTAGTTCTTCAATTTTGCATTTGTGAAATCAATTTTGACCCACCCAATTCAGAGAAAATCGAAGAAAACTGTTTTCTCCATATCCATAAAACGGGGTCGATAGACACACGAAAGGGGTGAATAGAAATATGAAGTTTTAGCTGTCATAGGCATCGAATTTGGTCATTATTATACTAAAAACAGAATAAAATAAAGATTTAAGATATTATTACTAAAAACAGAATAAAATAAAGATTTAAGTGGGGCTCCCATACAACAAACGTGATTTTGACCGAAGTTAAGCAACGTCGGGCGGGGTCAGTACTTGGATGGGTGACCGTTTTTTTTTTGCCTTTTTTTGCATTATGGGACGGAACCCTTCGTGCGCGAGTCCGACTCGCACTTGCCCGGTTTTTAAAGGTTCTTCTCATCTGTTATTAAGCATGCACATTACCGCTCCTCGTCACCGTAACGGTCTGTCGTCGGTAAATAACGCCCTATCAGACACGGGCCATGAAATACGGCCCAGACGTGGCGCTTGCATGGGCCCTGTTTTTGTGAATTTAGGTAATAATCAAGGTCAATTAGTAATGAGAAACCTATTTTTGTTCATGTTTTGGTTAATGACATAGGGCCGGTTGCACCAAACTGCTTGTTATCGTCAAAGAGTTCGCTAAATTTTATTGTATGGATATTGGATAGTCTCATAGTAAATTGCCGCGGCGCGCCGGGTGACGTTGATCCGGTTGATCAGTCTGTCAAATGAGGATGGTGCAACTGGCACTTAGTCGTTAAAGTACAACGTAAGTAACTGGCCACTTTGTAAGAACATGTAACATTTTTTTTGTTAGAAATTAATCTGATTAAGGAACAACGATATATTTTTAAGGATTATTCTCACCTGTTATTAAGCTTGCACATTACCGCTCCTCGTCACCGTAACGGTCTGTCGTCGGTAAATAACGCCCTATCAGACTCGGGCCATGAAATACGGCCCAGACGTGACGACTGCATCGGCCCTACTGAGCCGTTTTTGTGAAATTTTGGTAAAAATCAAGGTCAGTTATGAGGCCAATATCATACAATAGACGAAAATGTACCAGGAAAATATTTCTGTGCAAGTTTAATATTAATAGAACAATATTATTGGATAATTTTACAGAGATCGACCTACTCTCGCAGTAAGCTCAGCAAGTCTTATGTTGTGGGTTTTAGGCGACGGTTAGAATAATTTCAGTTCAAGTCTCACCCAAGACAGTAATTTTTCCACTTTTAAATTTATTCTAAGCTTAATTTCAGTTACATATAAATACTTATAATCATAGAAAACATCCATAACTAAGGAACAAATTAACGCTTCCACAATAAAAGTAGTGGTCATAGGACATTAAAAAAAAAACAGTTTTATAAAGAGCAATTTGTAAATCGGAAATAGCTTCTCCGTCTTTTTTTAGAATCATGACACCTCAATTTTATCACAAACCTTTTCAAACCTTTTCTCAAAACGCCTATCGCATTTCACAATCGCAGCCGCATTTATCATGCACCCGATAACTATCGCGAACTTTCGTAATAGAGTGCCGCGACTCTATTACGTCAGGCCAGAAAACCGTGGTTTCCGGCACTAGTGTAAAAACTTAGTGTAACTCCGTCGGACCGTATGACAACTGATAACAGGCGCCCTGAGGAATGGGAGTTGGCGAAGTTTTCATAAAGGGGGTGGAGGTGGGAGGTGTTTGGTGTTCGGTTTACTAACATTTTAAGTTAGATTTTTAGTTTTAGGTCCCATTTGGTTTTGGTTTCTATGTATTGTGGCCCGATTTTTTAAGATACATCAAATATTACATCTAGATACGATATGGATTAACCCCCTTATTCACATAAACGCGTTAAAAACCTCAATTAGCTAATAATCGTTCATTGTCTCATTTCTCTTGCTCGCTCTTTCAATCTGTCATTTTGACTTATACATTTGTAAGAAAGAGATAAAATATAATTTAACTAAATCAGGCCCGTATAATTTTATGAATAAGGGTATAAGTAGATATGTCAGTGTCAAAAGTGACATTTCTTCAAACCAAAACGTCAACGTCGTATCTAGACGTAATATTTGACCGAATTTAAACTGTTGTGAGACATACTAACATTGAAAATTGCGCGCAGCGTGCGACGCGGCGAGCTGCAGTGCGCTATACACGGCCGTCGTGAACGCTGCTCGCACTGTTAGTGCTTGAGAAAGGAGACCTAGGCTCTCCGAAACATGTCGCGCGAGTGACTTAAAACAAGTGAGTCTATTCTATTCTATTCTAAACCATAAAATTATTCAATGTAATATTTGGCGTATCATAAAGTTCGAATCGGGCCGTTTGTCACTTCCGTCCGGATTGGTGACGTTCGTATGTCAACTACAGTAGCTCTACTATGAGTTCCGTGAATGACAGTGAGAAGTGAAGATAGTGAGAAAGTTAAGGAAAATGTATGGAGTAATTGTACAGTGCCTCTACCGGTCACGTAAAGAACTAAAAATTTCAATTTGTACCATGAGTTACAAACGTTTTTACGCGAGTTTCCCATACTTGCCTAACTTCACACCTAAAACGCTCTCTTTCTAATTATATAATGAAAACTGAGCCAGAATTATTCTGCGTAAATACTTTACGCGAGTAAACGTGACAGATGTTATCGAAAAATACGTGCGTTTCCAACGTGACATTTCTGTCAACTTGTAAACACAACAAATACGCAGATTTTTCACGAGTATTAATGCAATTTTCAACGTAATATGTATAAATTTATAACAGTACGTGAACTTCAAGCAAAACTTTAAGGGGTAAATCAATTAATAGCTCGATAAAAGGCTGATTTAGTACAAAGGTAATGAGATATACTTGACATCATATCTTCCTGTTTCTACTGCTACATTTGCGAAGATCACATTGCTTACGAGCAGTTTTTGGTTTTAGGCAAGAACCAACATTTCCATGAAAATGCAATAAGAATTAAGGCTCATTACAAGGAGCGGTACGATATGCTGCTGCTTTTGTTGCTGGGTGCACACTGCACATAACACATATAAGAATACCGCAAGACCTATTATAATATGTACGCAAAAATTCCTACGTATTTTATTAAGTATTATCATCTTACATAAAATAAAACATACAAATGTTCTGTGAGTTTATTTATTTTTCTTTAATAAGTAAGTATAGTTTATTTTCCGATGTTCAAATTCTTGTGTTTGATACCTAAGTAATCGTTTTTCATGTCAATTTGGTAACAGGAAATATAAAACTTTCTTCAAAAACTTTTCGTGGTGGTTTAGAATCTGAAAATTTAAATAAGGTTTAAACACATTTATTGCCAAAAACCCGCTGCGTGGGTTCATTTTGTATTGGAAATGGGGCGCTTGGCACTGAAATATACTCGAGATCATTTACTATAAAATTAAGATCGCTATTAAGGTCAGGGTCTGTGCGGAAAGAGAAGAGTCGTAGGTATAATGTATGGGCTCCCCTACATTTCACAACTCTTCTCTTTCCGCACACTCTATATGATAATAGTACTTAGCAGTAGGAGACGGCCGTTGTTATGATGCGGACTGAAGCGGACCATAATATAATATATACCTATTATACCTATTTTAGTATTTTAAGATTTCTTCTCATGTGTGTACTATTTTCATCATAGGTAATAAATATGTAGCCAAAAGTAGCCTGTATAATCGCGCCATATACTTGGCTTCCTATTTTTTAACACGCAAAGTTATAATTTTAACTCGTTAATTAATGATGTTTACGTAATTATCATTTTTTGCAATTTTTTTCTTGAATACAATATATTTTATTTTATACATTGTTTACTAATATTGATGTGTTTATTATTTTCGTAACTATGGCAACGTCAAATCTTAAAAAAAATTAGAATGAAGGTTGAGTCAGTAACAAAGTGACAAAATTGGTCTTAGAGCATTTAATAACTGGAGTGGTCATTGAGTGCTTACTGTTAGGATTAGGGTTCCAAGCAGGAAAAAAAAGCTTGTTTTAACACCAAATAATGTTTCTTAATCTCAAGCAAGACTACATAGTAATGGCGTCTCATACAAGAAGAAAGAACAACTACATTTGTTTTATATTGACAACCGAATAAATCAAATATCATAGGGCCCTATTCGGATTTTGAAATAGATATCTATTAGATATCTTTTAGACATCACCATCAAGATACTCGTAGGATAACGATATGTTTAAGATCTAACCTGTCAAATTTGACATTGGCGTGATTCTGGAGATACTCTTGAACGACTTCCTCGGGATTTGACTTAGAGATCCAATTCACATCTATAGATATCTTACGCTATCTAACGTAAAAGTAACGTAATTGGTTGCCCGAATTGCGCTGCAAAAGAGAACTAGTTGATATGTAAACTATAACGTATCTAGAATGGATCTAGTACGTGTCGTCTCTTGTGAATATCTTGAAGTTCGAATACGGCAGATACCTAGTCTATATTCTTTATTTTTTTTTGTTGACAATATTACTCACCCCTGTGCCGAAAAACTTGCACAATTGTGCAAACTTTTGTATGGACTGACATGGCTATTTGTACGTTACGTACAAATCATGTAGAAATAGCAATACATTTGACGTCCCCGCGTTTTGTAAAGAAAATGACAGCGATGACATCTCCTTTCTAAATGCTCTAAGTGGCGGGTAGAGGTAAAGGAATACAATCTCCATGTAATTAATTAATGAAAAAGTCTCCGTCAAAAACCTTAAGAGGAAAGTATACTATAGTAGTACCAATAAAAGTCTGCAGCGGATTTGATAGCCCACGCAGCTTAAGTGTTATTAATTTCATAGAAAAATGACACTTGCACTGCGTGGGCTATCAAAATCGCTGCAGACTTTTTACGGTCTGACTATACGTCGTAATCGTCCATACAAAAAGAGAAAACGTTTTTCCACTTCTAAATACGAGAAACTTCCATTCTCCATGATTTTTAGTATGGTATTGATACAATGAAAAACTAGGTTTATGGGTTTTCTTTTTTCGCTACTCTGGAGAGATTTAGAAAAATTATAATAGCTGACAGCGTGCCCAGTTTTTGCAAATATTCTCGCATAAAGGAGTTTTCTCATAAAGTCATAAAGGATTCTCCTTACCTCTACCCTCCATATTTTCACGGCTACCATCAGTATATGTAACATTACTTTCTGTGCATCTCACTTGCACTAATATGCGAGAGCGAGATGCATAGATAGTAAATTACGTAGACGTGAGAAAATGTGTCAATTTTCTTATTTAGTTCTTTAAGTGAGTCCTAGAGGCGCTGTATAAAACTCCGATATAACTCTTGCTCTGTTTTTTAGTATACTTAGAAAGGGACAGCATCGTTTGGAGTGGAGTGAAGTTAGGTACATAAGACCGTAAAGAAACGTAAAACGTGACATACGGCACGTTTATTCACCGAGTGTAAGTGAAAAATACTCTGCCAACTGATAGTAGAGCTACAGCTTTAGTCTGTCATTTTCCTTGATAAAAATTAGTGACGTTCGCCGTCGCATTATGACATTTCATCACTCATTTTATCAAGAATATTGACAGATACGGCGACGGCAACAATGACGCCGCAACAGTAGTTAATGCAGCTGAAGTTGGCATCTGAACCACACCCTAAATTTATTTTCTTATTGCTGCATTGCTATAGTGACTGAGCCTGAGGTGCTTTTGTTACAGTTAACGGTCAAGCCAGTGCCTGAGGTCATGCAAAACCATGAAGCTGCACCTCATAAAATCTTCCAACCTCATCAGCAATTCACACAAACTTTTGTTATAACCCGACTCGCCATGCCTACTGAATATTTCATTTAAATGAACATTTTTTTCCTTCTAGGACTTAAATTTGCATGTTATGAGCAAGGTGAAGTATTAACTTCGGAACGTGACTCTGTTTGGAAGATATGCTTGAGGTTGAGGACGAAAATGCAGTACGTATTTTATTCTACTATCGTGATATAAGGATAAAGTTTATTTAAGTTAGGATTGATGATGGCAATGAATATTTTCATGAAGTTTGACATGGTGTTCCGAGATGAGCTGATTTAGTTTGAAGCGACTGCAGCAACGATGTTAAACTCCTTGATAATGTTAGTGACGTATTGAACGTCTGGACGTATTTGAATACGGTAAGGACAGCAACGCAATCCCCCAAAAATATTGACAGTGATATCGCTTAGAGAGTAGTAGCGCTTCAAACAGCAACAGTCGTAATCAAAATCTCACCTTTAAGGATTATTCATATTCGAAGAAAATGCCGTTAGATACCTAAACGAAGCAGCAAATAGACAATTTTAATATCAAGAGAAATCACGTCCCTAATCCCAATCGATTCCAAAAGTCCAACAAATTAATCACAAAAGAAAAACTAATTCAAGAACACCCCACCAAAATACATTGTTGTCCACATCTTCAAACGAAAACAATTCGAAGCAATCTCCGAACGCTAATCAAATTTTTACAAACACAAATAACACAATCGAATCCGCGTGATTTGTCACTTTGTTTTTTTTTTTAATGCGGGAGGCGTCGGTTCTTTAGATGAGGCGCTCGGGGTCATTAGGGGCAAATAGGATGTGACGGGGCCCTTTGTCTTGCCCGGAGCGACCAGCAAGATTCAATTTGTCAGGAATCTAAAGGCGGCGCAAGAGACAGGCGTGGAGAGTAAATTTTTGTTATTCTTAAGCAGGTATGGAGTAACTATTTTATTGGGTGACTAGTTTGTGTAAAAATAGACAATGGCTTGTATTGTTTCCTTCCTTCATAACTTATTAATTTATTTTGTTACGCTTCGGTTATACTTTATATAGGTCAGAAGCAGAAGGCTGTAGGTAATCTTGGAGACAGCGCGTATACTATCGGTAATGTTTCTCTATGCGGCCCTGAAAACCGGCAGCTTGGGTCCTGCCCCGCTGTTGGCGGTACACGGCAGGTTAGGTTTTTATAATGGTGTGTTTATATTTATTTTGTACTATACTTTTCTATCTGTATCTTTGTCTTCTTAGGTTGGGGCTAAGAAGACAATTAACGAAAGGTAAATCGATCATAATATTAATAAATAGATCAGTGTATCATCAGTGTAAGGAAAGAAAGGTCACAGTCGGGTTCATTGCAGTTGTTTCGATATTTTGATACACAAATTTCGAAATGGCAAACATGCTCGACGTGGGGCTCGTATAAGACGGTCGAACGCTATGAAGTTGAAGAGGTTGGCTGGTAGCAGTCTGCACCATGTAGTCCACATAGGCAATCCCACACTAGCGTCATTTGAGCGTTAGCGTCTAGTCAGCGCTACGGAAAATTGCGTTGCTGCGCAGCTGCGCAGTGCCAACGTTGAGTCGCGCAGCAGCCATAGAGTTGACCAGACGTCGACGCTCAGGAGACGCTAGTATGGAGTGGCCCTATAATAAACCTGTCAGCAACCCGCTGTCCTCTCATCGCTTGAACACAACGTATTGGTGACAAGGTGAGGCCCTCAAGGGAGCGAGGCTTTTTGTCGTCGGGTCGGGTTACGGCTTCAATTCCGGTGCGTGCTCGTTTTATATTTAATGCGGCCAAAGTTTTCGTGTAAAGTGACAGGAGAAAATTGCGGAGTAATAGTGGAGATGGTGGACCCTGAAAGGTGGGCCAAAATGGTTACGGAGCCCACGGAACACCATAGATGGTGCTGGCCGGAATGCAGGCAGACCGAAAAGGAGATGGCGGGACGGCTTGGACGCATTTTATCCGGATTGGGGGGAAACTGCAAAAGGCAGGGTCGAATGGAGGAAGCGAGGGGAGGCCTTTGCCCAGCAGTGGGACACATATTAGTGGGGATGGTCTTTGGATTTGAAGTTTTAAGTTTATTTGGTCTTACTGAAGCTATAATTAAAATAACTGCTAAGAGAGTACAATTTTCACTGTCACCTCTTATGTGCAAATGGCTGAATCTTGACTCCCGTTGCCGTGGTTACGGTCTTCTGCGTCACTTTTAAAGCCCTGCTTTTATAGTATTTAAAATCACTAAACACTCATTTTTATAGCATATGTGACGTTCCACGACAAAAGGTACCTTATGGCGGCTGGCGCTTACGTCGCATTGCGCCGCAATAATATTGGAGCGGCGGCGTTAATAATAGCGTAAGCGCCAATCGCCATAAGGTACCTTTTCCCGTGGGACGTCACATATTAGTAGTAAGTGGAGAGAAAACACCAGAAAAGCAGACCCAACCCCACAATCAGATGGGAATAATAATGCTGAGGAGAGAAAGAGAGGATTAGTAAAACGAAGTATATTTTTTTAGCAAACTTATTTGGTCTTTTTATCTCCTGACCGACAGGACAAATAAGCAAAACAAAAATTATCCACCCAGATAAACAACTCTGTAGTTTTAGTAAAAAGTTAATTTTGTTTAACCCTCATCGCTAAAACTAAAAAGTTTAACTTAATTTATACAAACTTTTTGTAATATTTTTTATGCACTATAATAATAAGTAAGAAAAAATATTAACTAAAATGTCAATACAAAATTGCTAACATCGATTTTTCTCATTTCAAATAGAAAACCCATCCGTCATTGGGTTCAAATGTAAACGCAAAATAAATATTTAAATTGAACCCTTCCTCGTACAGTCAGCATCTTTAAAGAAAACCTTTGTTTTAATCCTTTTGTGTAAAATACTATAGATAGCTGCCAGATTCGAACTTTGAGATACATCAATTAATAGATCTAAAAACGATATGAATTATGAAATGTTACATTTGACACTGACATATGTAATCCATATCGTTTCTATATCTATCTATTGGCGTGCCATAAAGTTCTAATGGGGCTGTGTGTCTTTTTTTTAAGAAATAAATATATCTAATCTAATCAGTATCAATATGAACAGATAAAACAACGCGCCAAAAGTATCTTTACCCCTAGTGTAAATTTCATTCGATAGCGTAACGTGACGTACGCGTTTGCGTTAAGTGTCATTTTGTATGGGATTATGAGTTTACAAAACGTCCCGCTTGGCGCGCTGTTCAAAATCCCATACAAAATAGACATAACGCAAAATTATCTGCTACAGTCTATTTGTCTTTCATATAAAGACAGTATCAGCCCGATTCGAACTTTAAGATACTTCAATTAATAGATCTGGAAACGATATCGATTAGATATGTCAGTGTCAAATGTGACGTTTCTTCAAACAAAAACGTCACTTTAGACACTGACACACTGGTGTAAGTTATTAGAGAATGCAATGTTAGAGATACTATTGACGCGTAGTCTGATAGAGTTAGACCAAGGTAAGTCTGCAACGATTTCGATAGCACACGCAGTGCAAGTGTTATTTATACGTCATAATTTCGTGGATGTTTGACGTTTGAAATAAGGCGTGCACTGCGTGAGCTATCAAAATCGTTGCAGACTTACATTATTTAATCGTATGGCGTAGTATACATAAACATTCTCAAACAATATGTAATTAGCTAGTAAATAAAATAATTATAAATCCACATTCAGGGTCCCGAGCCACGAGATTACGTCAGGTGTTAATCTATACAGATTTTCCGGGGGGCCTGGAAAAGAGTGCAGACGGCAGACTTACATTGGTCTAACTCTACGCTATTGTTGACGCTGACTGTACGAAAGGCTTTCAATCCATGCTCTATGGTACAACGGGGAAATCTATTAGCGTTCCCGTCTCTTTGTTTATGGGTTTGATTCCTAGTTGTCGACGGACGATTGAGTTTTCCTTCTGTTTTCCAACGCGCGGAGGGTGGATTGATTTGAGTTACTACTTTTTAGGGTTCCGTACCCAAACGGTAAAAACGGGACCCTATTACTAAGACTCGCCTGTCCGTCCGTGTGTCTGTAACCAGGCTGTATCTCATGAAACGTGATAGCTAGGCAGTTGAAATTTTCACAGATGATGTATTTTTGCCGCTATAGCAACAAATACTAGAAACAGAATATAATACATATTGAAGTGGGGCTCCCATATAACCAAACGTGATTTTTTTGCAGTTTTCTGCGTAATGGTACGGAACCCTTCGTGCGCAAGTCCGACTCGCACTTGGCCGGGTTTTTGTTATTTGAATGAGATCAATTTGGCTCGTCCCGCATTATCGTCTCTGCTCTATACAGTAAAAAAAAATATTTTCTGACCTATGTCGTACCTTGTCACAGTGACAATCTGCCGTATTCGAACTTCAAGATATTCACAAGAGACGACACGTACTAGATCCATTCTAGATACGTTATAGTTTAGATTATCAACTAGTTCTCTTTTGCAGCGCAATTCGGGCAACCAATGTCACTTTTACGTTAGGTAGAGTAAGATATCTATTAGATGTGAATTGGATCTTTAAGTCATATCCTGTGGAAATCGTTCAAGAGTATCTCCAGAATCACGCAAATGTCAAATTTGACAGGTTAGATCTTAAACATAACGTTATCGTATCTTGGTGATGTCTAGAAGATATCTATTAGATGTCTATTTCAAAATCCGCTAGAAAGTGGCTAGAGACATCGTACTATTATCACTTTGACAAGGTTCAAAATGTCTTGAAAATTAAATCCTTTGACTGTACCTTTAAAAGGTCGAGTTTATCACGAGATAAACAGCACGATATGCCTCAGGGTTTCATAAACAGCTCGCTTTCCAGAAACAGCGAATACTAGATAGCTAGCTGAAAGTAATTTTGCACGCTCGGCAGGTATGCGCTAAGGCGTGTTAACGCATTTCACTAACTCGACGTTAAACGGTCGTATGTGGGTACGGAATTCGTATAGAGATACGACCGTTTGAGACTTAGTTATGGTAAATGCAACGTCTAATATCTTCCCCTTTCATGTGCTCCTGGTACTAACAAGTTGATTGTTAAGGCTTGGGGATATGTTAGAAAAGCGGCCTTGTGATTAAAATGGAAATGTATTGGTATTATTCGAATATTGGGTCTATTTCATTCCACGGACCGTATTGATTTTCATTCAGTGTCGTTTTTTGTAAAAAGTGTTGTGTAATTCAGGCCTCGGTCTACAGCCTATGTTAAAATTATGCTGAAATAAATTGAAAAGCTTCGGAGGCCAACTTACATTGTGACATCAAAATGATATCAGCCGCCCCGTGCGTCTCGGACGCGCCAATTAATACTTATACGGAAATACGAGCGAAATGCACGCGCGTCTGGCATCATTTAGATGTTTCGATTTTATTTCAACTATTATCGATTGAATTTCATGAAATTATTACATCAGGCACTGCTAAAACGTTTTCCTTATTTAATTTCTATACGCCGGCACGCACGTCATCAACTTTTGTTGACAAACTAAACCAACATGGTTGACAGCTGTCACCAAAGCGTTCGTCAATCTGAAACTATCTAAGTAGCCATACTGCCGTGTCCTGGTTTTACCCCGTGTCCCGGTTTTGGACTAATCTCCCCTATTGGGGGATACAACAGACTGCGAGTTTTGAACTTGGGTAACCACCTTGTTTCAAAATATACTTATCTACTTAAAATTCAACGCAGTGTGCTAAGTTCATCAGCCATCAAAACTTTCGATTCAAACCCAAAACCCCATTGAACCATCGTTAATCCGTCTATTATTTTACATGTACTAAGCTTGATCGATCACAAACTTGCCAACTTGGCTAATTAAATGATAGCCAAGTTGCCAACTTTGGCACATTTTACCGAGTTTCAAGCACCTTCAGGTGCACATAACAAAACTTAAGTTAGCTGTTATGGAGTTTGCTATAAATTTGAGGGGTTAAGGTAATTTTGTATGGCTTAAGGTAACTCGATTAGATTAGTAGTACGTGATGTGGCTTATCTGAGTTATATGTAATACTGTCACAAGTTTTAATAGATAAAATTTAAAGTAAAAATCTGACTATGGAATATAAGTTTGTTTAGCCAAATTTTATAATGAATAATTATCATTAAACTGACAATTAAACTGTTTGATTATAATTAGAAAAAAAATTAATAAATATGGCTTGAATTGCTGTTTCATAAGTCCATAAACCATTTTGAGTATAGTAACCTGAGAAATAAAATTAGTAACATAAGTTGAACAAGGAAGTTTAGAACGGAGTCAGGAACTTTGGAAATATCGCTTGCTCGGGTATCAATATCACGAGAGGTTAAAGGTTAAACAACAACTTTGCTTGTAACATAAATATTTTAAATTTGCTAATTTTTGTGTGTGCAGTTAGTTTAAAAGACTCAATCTATCCTAGCAAGAAATGTGACTATGTTGCAACTGAATGCGAATACACAAATAAGTAACAAACTTTGTTACAAAGTGTACAAAAAAATATTGGTCTTTACGTAATTATTTACACTTAGAAAAGTACGTGACCTAAAAGTTCTAGAAAAACCTTACTTCGTAAAACTCCGCGTAAATAAATCCGCATCACTCCGTTTGAACAAATTTTCTTACTAATCAATTCTTCTTTACCTAATTAGCGAGACTGGAAGTTAGTCTGAAAATTTCCCAGGAAAAACTGGCTTGAGATAACTTGGGAAACAGATAACAATAACAGCGGGGTCATTAAATTCATATTAATATCCTCTAACCGCCCAGAGACCTATAAAAAGGTCTCCTGTTCCATTCTAATTTGAACTTTGTGTTGGCAAAATAAAATTTAATTTTGCTTTTTGGTTATAAACTAATTTCGGGTAGTTTAGTGGTGTATTATTGATATCTCCGTTAACATTTGTTGGGACGTCAGTCTTTCCGTGACTACAGCTGGTGCAACTCAGCTGAAACGTCGGAATTAAAGGTAAAAACAATGAAATTATATCGCGGTAGACCCGTTTGTGTAATTAAAAAAATACTCGACTTTCAAAATTAGCTTGCACGTTCAAACCATTTCTTGCAAAATTCAAGTCACCTTCTCATCTTTAAAATACAATTAATTATGAAAATGTGATGGCGCAACTTAAATTGTTACAATACACAAGGGAGCCGTATGGATTATAATATAATGATGTCTGTAAAGCTTGGAGTATGTGCCATTACGTATTATAACATTATGCATTAGACAATTGACGTGTAAACTTTACTTTGTGTTTATAAATAAATCATCTGAATCTGAATCTGAATCTGAGTACTTTGTCAGTAAAACGTATCTTATGATTTTGAAACCTAGGGCTACAAGAAAAATACTTAGGCACGAGGCCGATTCAAATAAGATTTTGACATCAATATACCTACATATAATTATGGTATAATGTTTGTTATCATTCGCCTGTTCGTCTTGAACGCGCCAGAGGCTGTACGTAATAGTACGAGCAAATCATAACAAAATGACGTCTTTTAGATATCAGAATATACATGTAAATTGGCCTCCAGCTACCAGAGCTACTGTTTTCACAAAAAAATACTTAACTGTCTAAAAATTCATCAGCTCATCACCTTTGCGTCTATTTGCAGACGATTTATTCATTGCTATTTAGAAAAGGGGTTTGGTAACTTGTGGAGGCCGATGCGTGAGCGGCACGATTTCCCACATTTTTGGCAGAGAAACCTCATGCCACCTGAAGTTCCATTGTCGGTTTATTTTGTCTAAAAATTACACGAGTGGTATTTCTTCGTAAAATAATCTGAGTTTGCACTGGGATTTTAAAGCAAATATAAAAAAGGCTTCCAACGCAATTTCATTAAGATCTTATCAAGCGTTTTAAGCGCTCTTTTACGATAGGAAAATATGTTTTTTATAACCCGCCACCGAGGTTATAAACCAGCTATTAAACACTTATTAATATTTTCGGAAGTATCTATTTGACCAAATAAAAGTTCGATTCTGAAAATAAAATTAGACCTGGTAAATTACCAATATTATTTTAGGTATCCTACAACAGTAAATAAATACCCGTACCGGGATTCGAACCCGGGACCTCCTGCTTCATAGACAGACGGACTGAGCCACTACCGATAGAGATAGGAACAGGCGGCTCAATGTACGAAATTCCGCTTGATAAGTATCCTTTCTTTAATGAGGTCCCAATCGATGGCTTCAAAGGGTGACTTAAACAAAATTTTAACCCCCTAAAATCCACTTGCACCATCCCACTAACCCGGGGTTAACCAGTTAAACATGGAGTTACCATGATTACCAGTATAATTTGACACTGGGTCAACCAGTTAAACATGGGTTTACCATGGTTACCAGTACAATTCGACACTGGGTTTACGGGTTAACCCCGGGTTAGTAGGATGGTGCAGGTGGCTCTATCTAAACGGAGATTTTACACAAAAACCTGTAGCCAGCAATAGTTTTTTAAGCGTTTTATTTGCTCAAAACCCACTCAGTTGACAAATGGTCGCAGCGGCACCAGATTAGCTCGTCGTGACAGCTTATTTCGCTTCACGCTGAATAGCTGCAGGCGGACGTCACTAAAAGGACATAAAGCTTGGAATGCTTTATAAAGGCTAGTAGTTTAACTTTGTCTACGATGCTATAATGTTTTATGACATTGTGGCAAAGTGGTATAGCCACGAAATCAGCTTACCTAGGTACTCGTTTGTTTGCTCTTTTTAATAAACTAAATATTTATGTGGTATTATTGTACACTTGCTGATTTTCCACTCGTTGACTTCGACAAGTTGAGTTCAATATAAATTGGAAATATTTAGTTTCATATACGATAACATTGAATGTGTGTAACAAAATTTTAATAATTAAAGTTTAGAAATGAAATCTCGTTAATAATCAAGCGAATAACCAAATACTCTGTTTTGTTTTCGTTGCAAGATAGACATGATATAGTGTTATTTGCAGATGACACTTCCCTTATATTTAAAGTGGACAGAAAGGAAAATAGCTTCGAGAGCATTAATGACGCGCTATCTACCATTGTAAACTGGTTTACGGCAAACAATTTGCTTTTGAACGCCAAGAAAACCAAATGCATCAAGTTTACGCTACCTAACGTCAAGCAGGTAAATAACAGCAAGATTAAAATAAAAGGTGATACGCTGGAATTTGAGGACCGAACTGTTTTCCTGGGAGTCACTCTAGACTCCAAACTGCAATGGCATGCACATATAGGCACTCTAGCCGGAAAACTTAGTTCAGCAGCCTATGCAGTGAGGAGAATCAAACAGCTGACAAACGTAGAGACGGCCAGGCTGGTATACTTTAGTTACTTCCATAGTGTTATGTCTTATGGAATTCTGTTGTGGGGAAAAGCGGCAGATATTCAGACAATATTTGTGCTGCAAAAACGAGCTGTACGTTCCATCTATGGACTGGGCGCTCGAGTATCCCTAAGAGAGAAATTCAAAGAAGTTAACATTCTTACCGTTGCATCTCAATACATACTAGAGAATATTATGTATGTTCGGAAAAACATCCACGAATTCAAGGTTAACAGTGATATCCATAACTATAACACTAGAAACAAACATAAACTTGCTGTGCCCGCCCACCGCCTCCGTAAGGTTAGTACGTCTTTCGTCGGGAACTGTACACGTTTTTATAACAAAGTCCCCACTGATGTAGTGAATTTACCACTTCATAAATTTAAGTCGCACATTAAGCACTCCTTGTTACGTAAGGCGTACTACACTGTAAATGATTTTATAAACGATAGAGATGCTTTTAAGCCGGTAGCTTGATTTCATTAGTATAATAAAAATTAAATAAATATTGTTTTTTTTTACATTGTGAATTAAATATGCTAGTGTCCAGTAGAATTGACACATGAGACAATGATGTTCTCGCTTGATTATATTGTTTAATTTAATTTTAGTTTTGGACACTTGGAGACCTTATACATCTCTAAGTACATATTTATTTATTTGATTTTTATTTTTGATTGTACATACTTACCTATATTTTTAATGTTTCTGACACTTAGAGACCTTTACATCTCTAAGTCAACTTAGGCTAGTAATTATGTGAAGCTATATTACTCTTTTTATGTAACATATGAGCACAAAATGCCGTGTCTTACATGCCGTGTCTTACAGCTACATGTTATTACTATTTTAATATTAATATAGGCCGGTAGCTTGAACATGTCATGCTCGCTTAAAAGTCTTTGCTTACGGTGGCGTTGTTGATCGGGTCGCCACTTTCCCGAATGAAGGTTGAGGGAGGCGATGGCTGAGATACGCGTCATACTCGTGAACGGGTGCTGTTTGTGGAGACTGGTCTGTTAAGCTAACACGAGCTATTATACTTAGTAACTTTTATTAATTAATTACAGTGAGACGCCTCATTCTGTTCTCGTATGTTTCTTTTCTTTTAATGAATGTATTAATTATACAGGATATTGACTCTTGGAGACCTTATACATCTCTAAGGATAACTTGATAAACTATATAATCTTATAGTTCTGACACCTAGAGACATTTACACCTCTAAATATTATAGATTTTTTTTGTGTGTTTTTTTATCTGTATTTTGTATGTAATTCGACATTAAGAGACCATATACATCTCTTAGTAATTGTAATACGTTAGATTGAATTGTTAGTTTTATTTTATAAAATTGTTGATGTTATTATTTTTGCTTTTATGTAAATTCAATGTTGACGTGTAAAAGTGCCCTTGTGGCCTATTTGCTGAATAAATGTTGATGTTTGATGTTTGATGTTGTTAATTAAAACTTAAACCTTTTGTGAAATACAAAAAAAAATTAAAAGTTTCATATATATAAATATTCGAACGACACGTAAATAAAAAGGCACTTTATAAGCCTCAATATACCCATAAAAGTAGCACTCCTAACAAATGCAATATGTTAGTAGGTACTTATTGTAAAATAAGATCTCTTAACATAGTTGATCAAGTATTTACATTAACTGCGTCGTGAAATATTGTTGTGTGAACCAGTTTCACCTAGTTTAATAAGCTATGTTAACTTTGCTTGACAAGTAGGAGAGTCGAACGCAACCCAAGAGCACTTATTCTGATTTGTAGTGTGTGTGGTGCGTAATGTTGTTGGTGTGGTCCGCTCTTAACCGCCTAAAGAGGCCTATAGGACCCCTATTCGACAAGCGACGTTTGACGTATCGTGTTGATCTCCCGTTGATCTGGGAAAGTTCTCGAATACGTACAATGTCAAAATATGACATTAACAATCCACAGTTAGGGTGACAAGCAAACCAAACCGAACCACCCTTAGTTTAGAGTTGAGTTTTGGTTGTACCAAATGATATTATCCACCGTTGATGGAATCAACACTCAGTATGCAATAAAATCAACTGTTGATTTGACGTGGATGCGAAATCTGACAGTTGTACGTGTCGAATTTGCCCCCTGATTACCAGTTCGCCGGACGGTATCAGCCTGTCAGTCGTTCAGATCTGTCAAATTTTGCGTTCAACTAACAGGCCGATATCGCCCGGCGGACTGGTAATCAGTTGGCCACTTAAGAATATGAGTTGGCAACTTTACTGCGGCCACCACTGGTACAAATGGGACTGGAGCGCCTCTTCTGCTGTAATTGTGAACACAGACCACACCATCAACCACATCATTATAGAATACCTCTTAATTAGATACACAGGCCATGTAGACGATTTTAAGATCCTGTCAGAAATCAGTCGCTTACATGGGAGGGGCAAAATTCTATAATAACTTAACCTCGTAAGATCCAGGGTTATTTTGGCGCTTTTGAATATGGAACTTTCTTGTATTTCTATATGAGTTTAAAACTCTAATTTAATTGTATTTATATAGGTACACGGAGACTTACGGGGTTAAATATATGCCATACGATCAATAAATAACACAGTTTGAAATTTTTAATACCGATCCTGGTTTATGTAATTTTCGACTCACTTTTCTTTAGACAGCCATTGTAATAACGCCAAGTATGGACTCGCGTGTGGTGAGCCAGTTAAGGAGAAGGCATGATAGAGTTTCCAACAAATTTTCATTCATGAACTAACGGTCTGGTGGCCAATTTAAATTTACTTTCTGAGTATTTTGACATCTATACCCGTATCATGTCATTTACAGTGTCAAAACTGACATATACGCTAACGTCTTCGTAATTTACTTTCTATCTCGCTCGCACTAATATGCGAGTACGAGCGAGATGCATAAATTATGTTCTAGATAGCGATTATGTCAGCGCCAAATGATGGTAGCCACACAGGCGATACGTCTGCTCGTTGCCTCCTAAATAAAAATAAAAAAATTAATGCAATGCTTGCGTTTGTACACATACTCCACTTACAGGTCGGTAGAGCAGAAGGAACGAAGCTCTTCCTTTCTGTGTCGCAGCGAACATACGTAGGTATACAAATAACAGAGTTCTTGGCTTATGACGGTCTTCCCAACCAAAACTGTTATAAGTTCGGTCTTTTCCACATTGACCTTGACCTTATTTATTATATATAGGTAAGTTAAGTTAATTTGTTTCTTTTTAAAAATAAAGGAATGTCTCCTATAAGTAAAATGAGCCAACTTAAAGATTTAAGGTAGTTTCCCTCCAGGGCCCGACTTATTTTTCCACACTGTATAAATACTAATCTTAGAACTGTCTTACCCTTAACAAACCGCTATAATTCCGATGAGAAAACGACTACGTACTCGATATGAAACTTGGAGCATAGTTACCCCTTTCTTTCTTAAAAGGGCGTATTTGCATTAAAATGGCGTGTCGCTTACGACGTTCTAGGAAATGTAGGGTTTGCAACCTCAAGATTTGCATACTTGGAACTTTTACTTTTAAAGTTACGTCTTTGTTACGATATTAGGTACAGGCGTATGGAACGTGGCTCGACCTGTTATTACGCTATAGGTTTAATAGTTATTTGTTTTACAAGGGGGCAAAGTTGTTGTTTAACCGCTCGTGCGAATATAAATACCCGAGCAAGCGAAAGATTCCAAAAAATGGAATCTTGAGCTTTGCGACGGTTTCAAAGCACGAGGGTTAAACAAAATGTCCCGAGTGAAACAAAAAATTTTTCACCACACCAACCCGAAGCAAATATTAAATGTAAAATATCAAACAAAATCAAATCCAAATGAATGTTATTAAATATTCATCATCCAAAATCATCATTTAAAAGTTAATTCTACCAGCAAACATAAGAAAACAACTCAAAATTTGCATTTGATTACTTTGCCTCACATGTGAATAAAATGCAACTTTGCTATTAGTTTTTGAAGTACAAAGTAAGCCTTTCCGAGCTGGTGTGGTGAAAAATAATATATTATTATCGTACACAAATAAATTACGAAAAACTCGTTGGTTGGTATACCTACGGTACAAGCCAGGGTTTGATCCCGCGACCTCCGGGTTGAATTTTGTTCTAACTGACAGGCCGATACCGTCCGGCGGACTGTTAATCAGTGGGCCCCTTAAAGTAAAGTAAGTATAGTTACAAGGTAAAACCTAAACTTAGTTCACTTATGCATGGCATCTAAAATGAACCAATATACCTACATAGAAGACGCAAATTATTCTGTTAAGCAGCTTATATGAGACAGGACGATAAAAATCGACATTCTGGTGCCACAGAATACTTGCGAAAAGATATTTCACTTTCATGATGGTAATAAATACAAAGGTTCAAAGTCCAGTAACACCTCTCTACTCTCAGCCCTCACACCGGTGTTGCCTTGAGGCATCCTAGATGTCGCTTATTTATGGAAATAAAATTGCTGCCGTTTTATTAGGCAGGCGTCCTTTTTTATCCTTAAGCCCAGTATTCAGTCCATCCCTTTCACGCAATAGCCTAGTTCATTCTAGTTTCTATCAAGTCCCAATAGGTTTACATCCTGATGGGTGCCGCCCTTGCCCGTGTCACGCATAGGCAACACCCGCCAGGGTGTAAGGACTATAAGCGAGTTGATGTACTTAATCATAAATTAACTTAACTATTGGTAGGTACTTAAGGAAGCAAGCTGGAAGTAAGAAAGACTGTGGCGAAAAACGAATAAGACATAATATTAAGAAAACGTACAAGACTAAATAAATAACGAGTAACGAATACATAATGATACGAAATAAGAAATAAACCAAAAACAATCTATTTTCCTTTAAAAAGGTTTTATAAGAAACTGAACTGTCTGTTCTCAACAGCTAAGCCTGCGTAGCAGCTACGGATCGCTACGAAGCGCTACGAGCTGTAAAATGCTACGCCCGACACAGAAAACTCTGCACTCCTTATACAAAATGACGAGTTTTTATACAAAGTTATTGCTACTTAAGACCTTTCGTGTGTTAAGGGTGTGGATGTGAAAATGTCTCACACAATTTAGGTAACGGTTTTAAAATGAACGAAGAAAATTGAAGGAATTTTTAGATTATTGTGAAGTTTCCGGAGTTATTTTGTTTAAACGGAACACTGTCACTTTATTCCACTGATGATAATGATGATTTTACTACATATTATTATACTTTAATTAAACCAGGCATCACACACTCACTTAAGTGTGATAGTGATGGTCTACTTTGAATCAGCTTGTAGGTACCTATCTACATCTAAGTCCCCCCCCACATATCTGGCGTCTTTCGAGCGTCGGCGTCTGTCGGCGTCGGTCCAGCGCTATGGAAAATGACGTCGCTGCGCAGTTGCGTCGACGTCGGCCATAGAATTTTAAACGCCGACGCTCGAAAGACGCCATAATAACTTTAAAAAACAACGGGTTGCACTCCGGAAGTGCCGACAGAAGTAAAAACTCAATGACATTGTAACAGTTGACAGACATTGTTTCGATCAGGTCACGTGTCGGTCTTCCGTCTTACGAATCTTCGTGACACCTGTCGCAAGTTCAACATGTTTTCACTTCAAAAATGTTTTATATTTCATAGTAGACACATTTCCGATATTCAGTAAAAAACACTCAACTCAGTTTACACAATTGCTCTCTGAAATTCTTTCAGAAATAAATATTATTCGCCCTAACCCAGCCGGGCTAGGCTTCAACCGATTAAAGTGAATAAAACCTAGCCAGCGGCCTATCAGCGCCTATTAGAGATAGCATCTGACGGCTCGATTCTGAAAATGTATTAGATCTCTACTAGACCTCAACAAGTTACGATATGGATAATTTAAAGATATTTGTAAGATAGATATGTTAAATTTGACGTTTCCGCGATTCTGGAGGTCCTCTTGAACGATTTCGACAAGTTATGACTTAGATATCCAAGTGACATCTAGTCGATATCTAATGTAACTCTAGTTGATCTCTATATCGTTTCTAGATCTTGTGATTATCTCGTTTCCCGAATACGCGTGTAAGTAGTTTTCAAATTTTGGAACAATCTTGCGGTACAACCTAATAAAAAAAACCCAAGTTAGGTTACACGATTACTCTCTGAAATTCCTTCAGAAATAAATATTATTCGCCCTACCCCAGCCGGGCTAGGCTTCAACCGATTAAAGTGAATAAAACCCAGCCAACGGCCTATCAGCGCCTATTAGAGATAGCATCTGAGGCATTTTGCACGCCACTGTAGACAAAGTGCTGGGAAAACACTTTCCTTCTTGTTAATTGTAACCATTTAAAGGTATTTCTTTTTTTTGACCCTGATTCGAACTTTAAGATACCTCAACAATTTGCTAAAGATACGACATGGATTGGATCAATCAGTGTCAAAAATGACGTTTCTTCAAACATAACTTTAAGATACGTCAACAATTTGCTAAAGATACGACGTGGATTGGATCAGTCAGTGTCAAAACTGACGTTTCTTCAAACAAAAATGACACTTTTGACACTGACGTTCACTTAAATCGTTTCTTCAAACAAAAACGTCACTTTAAACTGACATATCCGATCTATTTCGTTAGCTTTTTGACGTATCAGTTCGAGGCAGACAGTTTTTTTAGCTCTAAATAATATACTATAAATATAATCATATATTACAGTAGTATATGTATGCACTTGATAATTTTCATGACGCTACGATCCTTGGAAGATGGTTAAATTAGTTACTTTAGATTCCATTACATAGTTAGTTACATGTCGACCTAAAAAAAGCTTGTTAAAAAAAGAAGATCAAACCAATAAAATTTTCGAAACTAAGTTATTTTTCAAATTTTGGAACAAAGCAGACACATCTTGCGGTACAACCTAATAAAAAAACCAAGTCAGTTTACACGATTACTCTCTGAAATTCCTTCATGATGATAAATATTATTCGCCCTACCCCAGCCGGGCTAGGCTTCAACCGATTAAAGTGAATAAAACCTAGCCAGCGGCCTATCAGCGCCTATTAGAGATAGCATCTGAGGCATTTTGCACGCCACTGTAGACAAAGTGCTGGGAAAACACTTTCCTTCTTGTTAATTGTAACCATTTAAAGGTATATTCTTTTTTAGGGTTCCGTACCCAAAGGGTAAAACGGGACCCTATTACTAAGACTTCACTGTCCGTCCGTCCGTCCGTCCGTCCGTCCGTCCGTCCGACCGTCTGTCACCAGGCTGTATCTCACGAACCGTCATAGCTAGACAGTTGAAATTTTCACAGATTATGTATTTCTGTTGCCGCTATAACAACAAATACTAAAAACAGAATAAAATAAAGATTTAAATGGGGCTCCCATACAACAAACGTGAAATTTGACAAAGTTAAGCAACGTCGGGCGGGGTCAGTACTTGGATGGGTGATCGTTTTTTTTGCTTTTTTTTGTTTTTTTTTTTTGCATTGTGGTGCGGAACCCTTCGTGCGCAAGTCCGACTCGCACTTGCCCGGGTTTTTTGAAACACGTCCTGATTCGAATTTTAAGATACGTCAACAATTTGCTAAAGATACAGCATGGATTGGATAAGTCAGTGCCAAAAATGACATTTCTTCAAACAAAAATGTCACTTTGACACTGACTTCACTTAAATCGTTTCTTTAGACAAAAACGTCACTTGAAACTGACATATCCGATCCATTTCGTTAGCTTTTTGACGTATCACTTCGAGGCAGACAGTCTTTTAGCTCTAAAAAATATACTATAAATATAATTTATATAGTAGTACATGTATGTACTTGATAATACACATAGAGGCATGTTAAAATATTTGTGTATAAGATTACCGCTCAATTATGTATATTTACATTAGATGCTGATTTTAGATGTTATCTGCCCCCTTACTGCATATAGCCTAAGCAAATTAGAAAAATCTGCGGAAATAATTCGTGTAGTTTTGAAAATTGGTACAGGTATACCTTGTGGTGTCCAGATAAACATACTAAAAGTCCTCGAGGGTAGGGGGTGTGCTGGGGGTGTAGAGGGGGATTGAAGGTACTTTTTTTCATATTTTTGCTCATATCTCGAATATCTGTACGAATAGCATTATAATTACTTAAGACAAAAGTTTTAACATAAAATTTACTACAAATGTTTATTTTTACTCTGCGATCAATACTTTAGGGGCTACAGGCTGTTAAAGTTAAATAAGTAATTAAAAATAGACGGTTTAAGAAAACATCGTTTTTTTGTAATTGTTCATCACAAATAAAAAAATTAGCTTAGAGTAAGCAAGCTAAGCAGCCTGCTGATAAAATATAAAAAATAGGCCATGAGCATGTCGGGCCATGCTCAGTGTAGGGTTCCGTAGTTACCCGTCTGTCAAAATAGACTATTTGCCATAACTCAAAAACAGCTGTACCGATTAGGTTCGCTATATTTTTCCTTGAAAGTATTTACTAAGTTATGTTTTCACGATTTTTTTCATATTTTTTGGACCCATGGTTCAAAAGTTAGGGGAACTAAGGGGTAAATCACAACTTTTTTTCTTTCAGATCGATTATTTCCGAAAATATTAAGTTGATCAAAAAATGGTTCTTGAAGACCCGTATTCGTTTTAAAAGACCTATCCAACGGCACCCCACACTATAGGGAGGAAGCGAAAAAAAATTTCATCCCCACTTTAATGTAGGGCAATCACCATAAAAAATTTTTTTTCTCTTGGTCTTCGAGAACCATTTTTTGATCTGCTTAATATTTTCGGAAATAATCGTTCTGAAAGAAAAAAAGTTGTGTTTTCCACTTTAGTTCCCCTAACATTTGAACCATGGTTCCAAAAAATATGAAAAAAATCGTGAAAGTAAAGCTTAGCAAAGACTTTCAGAGAAAAATATAGCGAACCTAATCGATTAAGCAGTTTTTGAGTTTTTGCAAATAGTCTATTTTGACGGACGGGTAACTACGGAACCCTACACTGAGCATGACCCGACATGCTCTTGACCGGTGTTTTTATATTTTATCAGCAGGTCATTTAGCTTGCTTATTCTCAATTAAAATTTTTATTTATGATGAACAATTATGAAAATACGACGGTTTTTTAAACCGTCTATTTTTTATCTCTTATTTAACTTTAACAGCCTGTAGCTCCTAAAGTATTGATCGCAGAGTAAAAATAAACATAACCAAATTTGTAGTAAATTTTATGTTAAAACTTTTGTCTAAAGTAATTATAATGCAATTCGTACACATTTTCGAGATATGAGCAAAAATATGAAAAAAGGTACCTTCAACCCCCCTCTACACCCCCAGCACACCCCCTACCCTCGAGGACTTTTAGTATGTTTATCTAGACACCACAAGGTATGCCTGTACCAATTTTCAAAACTACACGAATTACTTCCGCAGCTTGCCCAAATTCGGCTTAATTTGACGTGGCTAATAATAATATAACTAGATTTTGCCCTTTAATAGCTGTCAATAGAGTTAAATATCATATCCGCCATATATGGCTTTGTATGCGGTAAGGGGTTAAGTTTGCCGTCAATACTCAATTTGAGTACTCGTACTAATTTCACAATGACGTTTCGAATAACATTGCTATTGGTTACTATCAGGCGTTTTTTTTATTATTCAGTCGAAAGAGAATTGTGCTCTCATTTATAAGCCAATAAAATTAGAGGCTCAAAAACAAAAATTAACCTAACTATAATTCTATACCATTTTTAAAATAATTTCATAAGAAATGGCGCCAATTAGCAGAAATATTAAGCTCTTTAGCGATAAAACAGCCTGCATTGTACGCCTCTATTATTAATCATTTCGTTTTCTTTAAGCTGTATCTTTTACTGAGTTGTGCCAAGAAAAATTATTCTATCTATCTATATAGATTACCTACACACAAAAAAAAAAACAAAAAAATCGTCGAAAACTTTAACGACGTTCTCGATCATAACTCTCAACTTCACTTAATATAAATAAGTACCTACTTACTTTTAAATGCATATTGATTCCACTTAATACATACATAGATTATTTGAAGGTACATCTGAATACCTACCAATAAAAAATCTAACATTTTGTTTACAAATTGTAACCCGCTTAATATATTTATGCAAGAAGTCTACTCACACGCATCTAACTTATTTACACGTTATGCATTTGAAGATAAAACAATAGATAAAACGAAACGGGGCCAAATTACAGACTCATTCCTGCGACGAGAATGGACCGTACTGTATTCGCAGCCAAGATACTATCTATGTGTCTATTCACTAAACACTTTGTAGTAGTAGTAAAACACTTTAATATAAAGTCACCTATAGGCCTAGCACATGATTGGCGCGACAATATCTCGCGGCGAGATATCCTACCCGTCTTTTTCTGTTAATAAAAGAGGCACGGGTAGTCTATTTCGCCACAAGTTATTGTCCCGCCAATCATGTGCTAGCCCGGTTGCAATAGTAATATGTATATGTTAGTACTCTCCAAAGGCCCAAAAATATATTGCACGCTCTCATGGCTCTATTGAATAAGATCGTGACAGATATTTTTGCGGCCTTCAGAATAACACCACTTCAAACACAAAGCAGGAAAAACACATTCGCGTTTAGATATCATTGTGGTGTCAAAATATAAGGTTAAATTGACCCCTGTCGGTCTAGGATGAGTTGCATTCACGCGCGCGAGTCCATACTTTCGCGCTAGATGTACGGACTCGCGCGCGAGAATGCAACTTAGGGCTATTTAGACGATGCGAGAACTCGCATGCGAGTTTCATACTATTGCGGGTTTTGATTGGTCGGTTGATTGGATGTAACAGACCGCAATGTAACAATCGCATGCGAGTTCGCGCGCCGTCTAAATAAGCCCATGCTAGACCGCCTGATTTTGTACTGGCACGTACTGGTTTCTCTATGGAAACAATTAACAGTGCATTGCGAATACCGTTCTTACAGTGAATGTCCTGTAAATCAGTGTAGGAGTAAATAGGGCTCTGCTCGGTATAAAAGGCGGTAAAGTGGTTTGCTGGCTTTGCGATGATTTACTGTCTCATTTGTTAGATACAGCAACGGAATATGGGTCATACACATTTTATTATTCAATCGTTAGAGTATTTCTTGTAGGCATTGCAAAGTTTTGGTGGCATTGCAAATGGAGAGCAGTGGTGGCCGAGTGGATATGACGTCTGACTTTCAATCTGGAGGTCGCGGGTTCTAATCCTGGCTCGTACCAATGAGTTTTTCGGAACTTATGTACGAAATATCATTTGATATTTACCACTAGCTTTTCGGTGAAGGAAAACATCGTGAGGAAACCTGCATACATCTGCGAAGAAATTCAAAGGTGTATGTGAAGTCCCCAATCCGCATTGGGCTAGCATGGGGACTATAGCCCAAGCCCTCTCGCGCATGAGAGGAGGCCTGTGCTCAGCAGTGGGACGTATATATAGGCTGAAATGATGATGATGATGATTGCAAAGTTAAAATATGAGTGACGGAATTGACATTAGAAGCGGCAGTAATGCGGCAGTGAACGTTACTCATTTTATCAAAGAAATCTCGAAATCGAAAAGATAAGTACATCTTCTAAACCTCTAGTGTATTGTCAGTGTAAATTCGATAGCGTAACGAGCGTTCACATTTGCGTTATGTCTATTTTTGTATGGGATTTTGAACAGCGCGCCAAGCGGGACGTTTAGGAAACTCATAATCCCATACAAAATGACACTAAACGCAAACGCGTACGTCACGTCACGTTATCGAATGAAATTTACACTAGGGGTACAGAAGAAGTTTTCTTTACCTGAGTTCTTCAATTTATACTCATGAGTTCTTCAATTTTCTCTCACTTCTTGCTGACTCCACACCATTAACCACGTTAAAACTTCAACAACGCATGCAACCAAAGAGAATTGCTTGTAATAGAGAGGTAAAGTCTAAGAAACGTGCCCCTTTGACACATCCGAAACAGATGGCGCTGTACTGCGCCTTATATGCTGCCGTATTCGAACTTCGAGATATTCACAAGAGACGACACGTACTAGATCCATTCTAGATACGTTATAGTTTAGATATCAACTAGTTCTCTTTTGCAGCGCAATTCGGGCAACCAATGTCACTTTTACGTTAGATAGATAATATATCTATTAGATGTGAATTGGATCTCTAAGTCATATCCTGTGGAAATCGTTCAGGAGTATCTCCAGAATCGCGCAAATGTCAAATTTGACAGGTTAGATCTTAAACATATCGTTATCGAATCTTGGTGATGTCTAAAAGATATCTAATAGATGTCTATTTCAAAATCCGAATCGGGCCCATGGTTTGCGGTCACTCAATTGTCGAACGTCAACTTTTGACAACCAAAAGTACTACACACTCGTAATGTACGCAGTTGTATAGCGGCATCTACATTCAATGTCAAATTCGAAACACGAACTTGTCTTAAAATGAAACATCTAGTGCGATCAATGAATCTTTGCTAAAACTCAAAAAAATAACGATTATTATTTATTCAATGGAGAATCGATTCTTGTGAAATTGTAATCCGCGAACTTTGCGAAGATATAATATTATTCAAAAGGGCGAAAGTTTAAGAAAATTTACGATTATTTGGAAAGTAATCCAGACTCAGGCCCTTGGGGTTTGCTCCAGCCCTTAGTTATTGCCCCCGTGGGCTTTTAGCTTTAAAAATGTAAATAAAGGGTTTGCCAGGAGATTAAAAAGTGTTTCGAGCCAGTTAGATAAAGAGGCTACGTATGTACATAGGTAAGGACATACATGTATACTCGTATGCGGAAAGTTGGCCACTGACGAGCCTTCCAACAGTCCAAATAGCGTGGCTGCAATCCAAAATCGGTCCGTGAATGTCAAAAACGTACAATGTTTAATGTTAGGATGCCGTCCATTTGGATGAATCCATTGTAACGGCATCCAGTTGGAAGGCTCGTCAGTGGCCTGCTTTAGGAATGTGTAAAGGTGTATTTACCATTTTGTGTCGACTCAACTTGGTCTCCTGCCGATTGCATAGATTTAGATTTAATCAAAAATCTACCTTAACTTGGTACTGATACGGTTCACTATGGCTATGAACTTGTAATGGTACCTAATTAGTGAGTTTTGGTTGTCACCTGATGATATGTCAAAATCGATGTCGCCGCCCGGAATTTTGAAATTTGCTGCAGCAATGCGTTCAGCAGTAATATAGTGCTGCAATACTGCTGCAGTAACGATGAGGTGTTTTCTGAATCCGAACGTCACCTTAATGGCGACATTACAAATCTTGTTTGCTTCCTAAGGTATAACAGCCCCATAGCACGCTACGGTCAACAGCAGAACTTGCTAAGCGGGCGCGGTGTCCGAAATTACCTTGTCACGCTCTTATCCTCTTAACAATCATGTCGTGTGAAAATCATTTTAAACACTTAGCCCGTTTAGCAACTTTTGCTGCTGACTGTACACGCCAAAGCAAAACCAACTAAACCTATAAAGCTAAATTTACTGTAAAATGAAAAACAACATAAAATCCAATCCACTTTCCCGTCAGAATCGTTTTTAATTTGCATAATTGCATTTCCTCCGCGGTGTTTCATGAAAAAATGTTAAGCGACACCTGCGTCAAATAACTTTTGCCCTTAAAAATTATTTATACTTAACGAACTTCTTTCATAAATCTGGATGAACTTGTTTACGAAGTAATTTCGGCTGCCGTGCTGTGACAATACGCCGTATCTGAAAAACAGTAATTTAGCTAAAAAAATATATGTTTCCTGTATTTAGAATAAATTATTTCACACGAATAAAGCACTAATTATTAGAGAATTGTAGACATCAGTTACGTTTTAACACAATTTCTATTTAATAAATTAAGTAAAAAGTAGGTGACTTGATTATGACGTTTTGTAACAGGCTATATTGGTGTTCTGATTTTTAAGAGCTATGGACTATCAGTGGTACTCAGGGTTCGTGGGTCTGACGCTCTATTGTCACACTACACGTCTGTGATATTCCTAAAAATCTATTTAATAACTAAAATTAATTTTAGACAGGGAGAATGAGAAGTAATGGGCGCCAGCACGCTGTAAAGCGTACACAAAGGTGAAAACTAAGATGAGAAAAGAAAACTATTGTTTAAGCTCGAGACAATTAAATATAATATCAATGTTTCACATAAAAACAGTAGTACAGTAAGGCAGTACAGAAAATAACCTTATGCTATTATTATACTAAGAACACTATGCTATCGGACTGGTTACGCAGTCTCAGTTAAAGTTTATTATGTCTATACACTAATTATGCACTGAGCACTTGAAGTTTATTAAGAGGCCACTATTGCGTGAAGCTAATTAAAGTCTAATGATACTAGCACACCTAAATCACGTGTCTATAAGAAGAGGCAGCCTAGCTGTGACCAAGTGTCACGCCAGAGGCGCATAGGTGGCAGCCAAAAGCCGCGGTGACACGTGCTGAAACCGTCAGCCACGTGTCCAAGTGACCGCCTATCTACCACGCCAACGTCGCGATGCGCAACAGGAATCACGAGCTCGAAAGAGCCAATAACAAATTAGATCTGACCACACCTGAGTCACGTGTCCGTAGCAGAAGCCGGTGAAGCCGTGGCCACGCACTGCCCCAGAGGCGCGCAGGGGAACAGCCAAGAGTCGCGGTGACACGCGGTGATACCGTCAGCCACGTGTCCAGGTGGCTGCCTGCCCGCTTCGCCAACGTCGCGCTGAGCAGCACGAAGCTCCAGCCCAAGGTCCACAGCAACGCCCAGCGTCGACACGTGCCCGAAGAAAAGCCCAGGGTAGGGACCGGCATTAAGGCTAAAGGAAAAAACCACATATTGAAACCCAATATAAAAAAAAGGATTGATTCTCCACTGAAATTAACTGGACAATTACTAGACTGACACACCGATCTGGTATTTACAGGAAAACCTACAAATTGGCCATGCGGTCATCCGACACACATGGGCAAGGACAAAAAAAGGTTACATTTCCTACAATAAAATCGCAAATGCTTACCCGGATCTCAAGTGAAGCGATTGATGCTACACTGCTGACATTTATAAAAAAAATATTTCTTTAAGAATTGCCTACAGGAATTTAATGTGGGACGCCATATTGTCTCTCATGCTGTAACAAAGAAATGTAAAATCAGTACAGACGAACGTTATAAAAACCGGGCTATATTTCTGTAAAGATTTGCGCTGTGGCTCACCTTGCTACAAAAAGTGGAGTTGTATTTCCATATTTTTACTGGGATGGCTCCCGTACAAAGCGACCAGAGAAGATCTGCACCAGCTTCCTCACATGGCTGCGGAAATCTCAGTGACTTGATCGCGTTCGACAATCAATTTCCTCTCCTGTCACTTTTTTTCAAACCAAAACCCACGCTCAGAGCCAAGGAATTTTGCCAGGCATTGCAAACGATGTCCCAAACAATATTTGAAAATTATAATATTAAAAGACCAACGATACCGAGTACTAATATTTTTGAAGAATTAAACCTAAATATTTCAACCATTAAAGAAAATATTTAATGCTAAATAAGAACCATAAAGTTTCCTAGAGCAACAGCTCGCCACTAAGTGTTGAAGTGTCTCGCTGTGCGGATAGATGGCGCTGAAAACAATCCTGTATCTGTCTTATTACAATGTCGCTGTAAGTATGGAACTAAAAAAAAAAAAAGAAATTGCCTCAGTTACGTTTTAAACGTAACAGTTTTAAGTGCTGTTTCATATTAATTCCATAGCGGCAAATTGTTTTTCCAGTTCTAAAAAAGAAACTCATTTGACTAGCAGGTATTACCGTATCGTCAAAAACGTTTTATATTTAACATTCACTTCACATTTTAAGAATTTTTTACACGCTTTTGCGCGGACACAAAACGTCTTGTACCAATGATTACTATTTGTTTTAAGATCTTTTCGAATTTTGATTTCAGGAAACACGAAAATATCTTCGTTCATGAAATAGCATGTCATGTATTATAAATCTTGGGACAAGAACTAGGTACTTACTACCAAGTATTAAATAACAAATTACTTATCAAATAAAAAAGGTTCAGTTTTGATATTTTTTTAAGTTAACACAAAATTATGAATGAACAAGATATAATGTTTTGCCACAGCATGGCAGTTGAAGCGGTAGGATGTAGTGTCATTTTTGAAGATGTTTCTAGATTGTTGTTTCGTGATTTTTGTCTTCATTCTTTTGTTTCTTCTCCTCTGTAACGGTTTAACTTTTCGTCGGCATGGGATCGATTCGGCCCCCTGCAAATATTCTTATGATATTAATTGCCACAGCGAAATTTGCAAAAACAACACTACACCTTGTGAAACAAAGTCTCCTGCTGCGTCTGTCTGTTTGTTTGTTTGTAACAATGTTTGTTCGCGATAAACTCAAAAACTACTGAACGAATTTTCATGCGGTTTTCACCTATCAATAGAGTGATTCTTGAGGAAAGGAAAAACGTTAATTGAGGTTTGTAGCGCGTTTATGAAAAACCGGCCAAGTGCGAGTCGGACTCGCAAACGAAGGGTTCCGTACCATTATCTATAAAAACGGTCATCCATTCAAGTACTGACCCCGCTCGACGTTGCTTAACTTCGGTCAAAAATCACGTTTGCTGTATGGGAGCCCCACTTAAATCTTTATTTTATTCTGTTTTTAGTATTTGTTTTTATAGCGGCAACAGAAATACATCATCTGTGAAAATTTCAACTGTCTAGCTATCACGGTTCTTGAGATACAGCCTGGTGACAGACGGACGGACAGCGGAGTCTTAGTAATAGGGTCCCGTTTTACCCTTTGGGTACGGAACCCTAAAAAGGGAGTAAATAAACAACGGTATAATTTTCTCGAATAAAACAATTAAGTTAACAGCAGAGCCCCCGTGCAAAAAGGTAGTGCTTCTGAATTCAGTAAAAGAATGCACCGCTGCGAGACTGGTCAGAAAAGTGCGTATTTTCATATGCGAGTCGTGGCAGTTACGTTATTTTACAACGGTGTTTCCACTGTGATTACAATCTAGAGTTACCACACGTCAGGGGTTTTACGTATATTTTAGGAACGTCAATTCGTCAATAATACTAGAAGGAAAATAATTATATGCAATTAGCAGAAATCGAATAAACTGATTTGTGACCAACCATAAAACGTTTTCATAATAATAGTCCTAATAATTTTACTTTTTAAATCCATGTACTCGTAATGCCAATGACGTAGTAAATGTGAAAAAGTTTCTTTTTCACATGAGGAATCGAATTGTTTGATAGTACCTCTCTCTTCTTCTTCTTGGTCGAAATCTCATGACTGAGGGTCGTGACCGCCATAAGTCGCTTTAACTTGGATTGCTCTCCAACCTGGCCGATCTTCTGCCTTCCGCATAGAGCCCTGGAACTTGACACGTATGATTTGCTCAGTGGCATCAAACCAACGTGTGGATATTCTGCCTCTGCCTGCCTCTTCTGCCCTCAACCTGGCCACCGATCGCCAACTTCTCTAGACTGTCGGGTTCCCGCTGGGCCAAGTGCCCAAAGAAGCCGAGGATTCTTCTGAGACAGATAGTAGAGAGATGGGGTTTTATGTTGGTAGTACCTGTAATTGTTTAATTCTTAACATTTCACACCGACAATGAAATTCAAAAAACTTTTTATTGTAGACAACACCGTAGAAAATGTAAAATCATCTTCCATAGCTTCATATGAACAAATAAAATTCTCAGAAAAATATTTATAAAAACGGGACTTTTATCCGAGTTGTAAATTAAAGCCTGGTATCCCTATTCTAAAGGCTATTGTTGACTTGTGCATTGTAAATGCAAACTGGTTTATTTTCACCCTCTTGTTTATAGTATGGAAAATGGTACTATAACATTCATAATTGAGGCCAGAGTTGTTAAAGCCGTGTTTCATACGTGTATAAAATGTGTATTGTTTTTAAAAAGCTCATATTTTTTACTTGATAGTGTTTTGTTGTGCGGTACTATTTTTATCCGAATGCTAGAAGGGCTTGTAGGGTTAGAATTAGAAGCTTGGCTTTGCATGAGATCTGATAACTTTTTCACAGTGCGGGTGGCCATTAGGTACTTATGGTCTCTCTCGTGGCAACATTTTATATATTATGTTTTTTTATGATGATATTCGATAATTTTATAACACCATTTTGGCCAAAAGTACTTATGGAAACAAGCTTATCCTTGTTTCCATACTTTTGGCCGAAATGGTGTTAGAAAATTAATTGTGTATTATGCAACTACCTCTGCAAAGCTTAGAAATATGGTGAAAATATTCGCTGATAAATGATGAAATAGTATTTGGTAATACGGTAAAAATATTCGCTGTCATCGATTGTAGTCTCAGTAGCTTAGTTGGTATGAGTTAGTGATCCAGAGTCGCAAGTTCGAGTGTCGCCCGAAACAGTATTTTTTCCACTTTTCGTTAATTTCTAAATTTAATGGTGTTATAGAATCTTCAAAATATGACGTACGAAGACACAGAGAATCTACTAATAGTTGTAAAATAATTACAAGATTTATAAGCAATATGACTGAATTTACAACAGGATAAATAGGATAATTATTACGATAAATTTTAAAGGTATTATTGTATTAAGTTGCTAAATTAGAATGTGTTTCTTGTAAGTGAAAATTAATTAGTTTGAACAATGTTTGCCATACTTCACGCCTGAAACACAGGGAATCCTAGTTCAGGCACATGTAAACTATCACTATTTTTAAGTCTTTGTTTTATATGAATAAATATAAATATAAAATATAAATATTATAGGACATTCTTACACAGATTGACAAAGTCCCACAGTAAGCTCAAGAAGGCTTGTGTTGTGGGTACTCAGACAACGATATATATAATATACAAATACTTAAATACATAGAAAACACCCATGACTCAGGAACAAATATCTGTATCATCATACAAATAAATGCCCTTACTGGGATTCGAACCCAGGACCATCGGCTTCGCAGGCAGGGTCACTACCCACTAGGCCAGACCGGTCGTCATGAATGTAACCATGAAATACGTGTTTTTGAATTAGAGTAATTTCCATACTGAAATAATTAGGCCAGACAAAACTAACAAAGCAAAAACACCTACTAACTAAACCGGTACTTTTATGCAACGCATTACCCAGCCTACTAATTCTCACTTAGTCAAGGAAAAACCGGGAAAGTTGGCCGGTGCAGCCGCCCGAGGGCCATAAGTCAGTCCCGTGGCTGCAACGCGAGGATTAATCAGCCGGTAACTAGTGGGATAGCCACCCTGTATATCTAAACGACTTATGTATAACCACTCTAAAGCTGTGTACGGTTTTCAACTTAAATGAAAGGGGTTAGGGTGGAATTTTGTGCAGATTTATTTTCATAGGGAGTTAAGACTTTTTTTTAATTGAAGGGCTGAATATGTTTGTCCGTTTACGTTTGAAAAATGTACGGAAAATGTAGAGGTGTGTAAAGGATGATCACAACTGCATTTTTTTTTACTTAAAGCTAGCTCTAAAAATTGCTTGTGTAAGTCAATGCCATGTTATACCGTCCAAACTTAAGAGGATAGTGGACAACCGCTTTCCCATGCAAATGTAGTCTCCATTTTTCTTCCTGGATATTAATTTTGGCCGCTTTTTTAGATTATAAGTAATAGGGTTTCCAAAAAAGTATAAATAGCAATCTTGACGCCTTTCTCTAGTAACTTAACCAATTCGAAACCTGATTAAAATCTCTTAGATAAAAACAAAATACCAACATAAGTGTAAAATGCTCCAATACAAACTTGTTAGGTATTATTTTTGCACATAACCAGTTAACATAAGGGTCACTTTTAAAAATGCGTGATTTAATCCCCGATTTCGGGCACACATGCCTACTCTCAGTGCCAAGCGAGCTGCGTTCGACAGCACCTGGCCCCTGTTTCACCAACGTGACAGGTGCGACGAATTGTAAAATCACTGTTGCTGACGTCACAGGCATCCATGGGCTACGGTTACGATTGTCAGAAACTTCGCAGGAGAAATATCTGTTTTTTTCGGTTTACTAATATGTGGCCGAAAATTGTATGGCAAATTATCACTTCCCAAACTATTTTTCCCATAGTATCATTTGGCAAAACTATCAGATGGCAAACCAATGTTTCGCATATATAACATGTCGCAAATGATTATTTACAATATTATTGTATGGCAAAATATTTAGTTGGTCATGTTTCAAAATGTCTTTTATTGTTATGTCGAATGTATTGATAGGCATAAATTATTTTTCGCCTAATATTGTGATGCATACTACTAAATACCCTAATAACATAGTACTCAACTACTCATGGTACAAATTACAGTAGCATTTTATTTCGTTACGTAGGTAGTTTTTTCGAGATGTGCAGTTCAATGATGGAGGTAGTAATTTTGTTTACTACATTTCTGGCAACAGTTTGTTTTCGTGGGGTCGCAATTCTTACCTAACCTAACCCACTTTTCTGGCAACAGTTCGTTTTCTTGGGGTCGCAGTTCTAACCTAACCTAACCCACCTTTCAGGCAACAGTTTGTTTTCGTGGGGTCGCAGTTCTGACCTAACCTAACCCACTTTTCTGGCAACAGCTCGTTTTCTTGGGGGTTGCTGTTCTAACCTAACCTAACCCACTTTTCTGGCAACAGTTCGTTTTCTTGGGGGTTGCAGTTCTAATCTAACCTAACCCACTTTTCTGGCAACAGTTCGTTTTCTTGGGGGTGGCAGTTCTAACCTAACCTAACCCACCTTTCAGGCAACAGTTTGTTTTCGTAGGGTCGCAGTTCTAACCTAACCTAACCCACTTTTCTGCCAACAGTTCGTTTTCTTGGGGGTCGCAGTTCTAATCTAACCTAACCCACCTTTCAGGCAACAGTTTGTTTTCGTGGGGACGCAGTTCTAACCTAACCTAAGCCACTTTTCTGGCAACAGTTCGTTTTCTTGGGGGTCGCAGTTCTAACCTAACCCACCTTTCAGGCAACAGTTTGTTTTCGTGGGGTCGCAGTTCTAACCTAACCTAACCCACTTTTCTGGCAACAGTTCGTTTTCTCGGGGGTCGCAGTTCTAACCTAACCTAACCCACCTTTCAGGTAACAGTTTGTTTTCGTGGGGTCGCAGTTCTAACCTAACCTTACCCACTTTTCTGGCAACAGTTTGTTTTCGTGGGATCGCAGTTCTAACGTAACCTAACCCACTTTTCTGGCAACAGTTCGTTTTCTCGGGGGTCGCAGTTCTAACCTAACCCACCTTTGAGGCAACAGTTTGTTTTCGTGGGGTCGCAGTTCTAACCTAACCTAACCCACTTTTCTGGCAACAGTTCGTTTTCTTGGGGATTGCAGTCATCTAACCTAAAACATGTTGGTACAGTCATCAAATCTATTAGCGTAGTGGCACCCGTCCATGGAAATATGTAGATACGTTTGTTAAAAAAAAAGCCACCAACAGGTCAAATAGCCATCAAAATATATTATGAAAAGTAAGTATAAATAAAGCAAACGTTTTTTGACAATTAGGAGTTAGCTAAGTTGAAACATTTGCTCAGTGACTATTTGTCTTAATGAATTTTGGTAAAATGAACATCTACTAAATAAAATTGTGATCAAATAAAAAGTATGCGAAGTTTCAATTTTGGCAAACGTTATGTAACAATAAATAGTTAGGTATAATAAAACATTTGCTTAGTGACTATTTTTCTAAATAAATCGTGGTAAAATGAACATCTGCTAAATAAAATTGTAGTCAAATAAAAATTATGCTAAATAATAATATGCTAAGCATTGGTTTGCCAGCTAAAAGTACTGCAATAAGTTGGTTGGGAAGTGAAATTAGGCGAAAAATATTTCGGCGAGATGGCAGTACACCGTTTTTTTCCGATATAATAAAGTTTTTTTAAATAATACAATGATGGTGGCAAACAGGAATACGGCCCGCCTGATGGTAAGTGGTAATCGTAGCCAATGGATGCCTGTGACGTCAGCAACAGTGATTTTACAATTCGTCGCACCTGTCACCGATGTGAAATTGGGGCCTGAACTCACGGTGCCTTAAATAAAATAATCTTTCACATCAAACATCAAAGTATCTGAGCACAATCGTCACGTGCACGGATCACGTCCCGCTAAGTACGAAAAGATGTCTGCACGAGACGTGGACGCGACGTGTCACGTCGGACGGATATCGAATTTATTACGTCTACGCTAACTTACGTACAGGTTGCAGTTCTATCGCCACACTATCAGGCCGATTCGAATGTACACTGACGTCAATTGAATACACATTCATTCATACATTCGATATTGGAATTATGTTATTTAGTTATCATGCGTAGTAAATGTAGGTACCTACCATCATTCATCATTTGATAGGTATTTTTAATTTTTAGTTTTAGTTATTTTAATTGTAGTTAGTTTTAGTTTTATATTCCTATTTATGTCTTATAGTAATTTACCATCATTGGGTACAAATATCATTCTGATGTCAACGTACGTTGTAAGTGGTCTACATGTCTGTTATGTACTAAGGGCCCGATTCGGATTTTGAAATAGATATCTATTAGACATCACCAAGATACGATAACGATATGTTTAAAATCTAAACTGTAAAATTTGACATTTGCGCGATTCTGGAGATACTCTTAAACTATTTCCACAGGATATGACTTAGAGATCCAATTCACATCTAATAGATATCTCTATCTAACGTAAAAGTGACATTGGTTGCCCGAATTGCGCTGCAAAAGAGAACTAGTTGATATCTAAACTATAACGTGTCTAGAATGGATCTAGTACATGTCGTCTCTTGTGAATATCTTGAAGTTCGAATACGGCAGTAAATGTACCTACCATCATTAGGTACAAGTATCATTCTGATGTCAACGTACGTTGGAAGTGGTCTACATGTCTGATAGGTACAGTCGCCATCAGATATATCGAAGCGGCCAGGGTGCTCACAAATATCTGAACACGCCTCTATTGTCAAGGCGCTAGAGTGCGTGTTCTGATATTTTTAGGCAGCTCGGGGGCTCCGATGCCTCCGATACATCTGATGGCGACTTCACTAGTTGTCGTTACTGAAAATTGTTTCCATGGGCCCAATTGTTTTGCGACTTGCTATTGTTTTGATCTTATTTTGATACGACCTTGAACCAGTTCAAAATCATTACAAATTTTTAGATTTGAATCGATCTCCTTCTTCGATGTAAAAGTCGCACGCCTTACCGTTATCAAAGTTTTTTCAACCACGAAATATGGCCGTTAAACTTAATAGTATATCCCGTATTATAATTAACAAGCTTTTACTAGGTCGACCTGTATGTAACTAACTATGTAATGGAATCTAAGGTAACTAATTTAACCATCTTCCAAGGATCGTAGCGTCATGAAAATTGGCAGCTGTATGTAGTTCTGATGACAATACAATAATATAGTACTGTCGAACTGATCTGATGACGGAGACAGCAGTCATGGATGGAGTCAGGCAGGTGGCCATAGGAACTCTGTGATGAAACAACGCAACCTAATTGTGTTAGGGGATTTTAGAATTGTCTCGGTGAGTATTAGTTGTCTGTCGTAAGAAAAGTACAGTCAGCGATAAAAACTTGTACCAAAAATATTTTTTTTACCATAAACTTATTTAATAAAATACTTTGTACACCATCATGTGCCAATGCGTTTTCAAGAGTAACGCGCCGCGTGTGGGAGGAACGCATTTAAACGCGTTAATTAAATTTAAATACAAAATATGACATTTTATCTGCATTGCGGTTGATGCCATTTAAGGCGTCGTGAGTGCAGGTCCTTCGTGGCTCGCTAAGCACTGAGCGGACGGCCGTGCGTGCCTGGGGTCGCAGATAGCTAACATTGTTTTTAAATTGTTCTTTTTAGTTCCTTTTTATAAAAAAAATACGCATTTTAGAAGCAATTTCACCAATCCAACCAATCATATTGACAGCTCTTGTGCAAAAAATAGTATAACGAATGTTTAATGGTGCGTTTTAGACCATTGATGGTTTTCTTCTATCGAGCGAAACTTGTTTTTTAATCGGGTTTCGAATCAATAAAGTTACTAGACTAGACTAATTGATATTCTTACTTTGGCAAAACCGTATTGTGATCTATATAAAAGCGATAGCTACGATTTTGTAAATGAACCCACTGCACCTTAACAGGCAAAAAAAAATTGTATGCGGTGCCGGGTGCATTTGAAAACCAAAAGAAAACATTCTTATCTTCTTCCCCACCAAATCGCACCAGCACCTTGGGGCGTCCGATAGGATAGGTTAGGATAGGGTGGAGGGTCCGTCCCCCCGCGGGTTGCTCACCTTGTCGTGGTGGAGGGGCTTAGTAATCGTGGCTTGGTCACCCACGGTGAAGCGAAGTGGCAACCAGGGCCGGCCTGTTTGACGGTCGGGCTGGCCCGAGGAGGACGCTCCAAGTGGGCTTGTTAAGCCCGCTTGTGACGCGTTGGAGGTGGACCGTCGAGGAAGAGGAGTGTCGGTATTGCGGTGAGCCGTTCTCCCTATCCTCGGCGGCCGAGGTGGGATCGCAGGGGAAGAGGCGTGATGGTATTACGATCGCCACTCGCCCTATCCCCTGCGAACTTGGCGGTGCCGTTCCGCTGTAGCGGCGTTGGTGGGGCTGCAGAGGAAGTGGAGTGTCGGTGTTACGATGTGCCGTTCTCCCTGTCCTCTGCAGCCGAATTGTGGTTTTGCGACAGACCCATAGACCTGATCTGTCGCCGGGCACCGGAGAACTTTCTGGCGCCCGTAGCTTCCTTGTGGCGGGCTCGGGGGGGTCCGCTACAGTGCAGAACGGAGGCGGAGGAGGAAGGCGCGTCGAACCATCTGGCGCGCCTAGCGTGAAGGGCCTTCGGGCATTTGCGAAGGAGCCGCTCGTG
Source organism: Cydia fagiglandana (assembly GCF_963556715.1). NCBI lineage: Eukaryota > Metazoa > Arthropoda > Insecta > Lepidoptera > Tortricidae > Cydia > Cydia fagiglandana. The sequence continues at coordinate 941,903 of NC_085949.1, read as the reverse complement.
GGCGGCTGCCGCCGGTGGGGTCGCGGATGAGTACGCAAGCGTCCCCGTAACCCCACCAATAGGGCGGCGAGGCGGTATATGGGGGGTTTTTAGTGGGTATACCGTGGGCCTCATTAGCCTAGACGGGAGTCCCACATAACCACTCGGGTCACCCCCCGCACCCGGGTGGTATGCGGAATGCATTTTCCCCCCTACAAAAAAAAAAAGGGTGGAGGGTCCGTGAGATCGAAGACCCAGTAGCCGAACCTAACATTATGGGGGAGACTAAAGCTTACAGACTTCGTCGGTTGGGCCACCTTGAGAGAATGGATGAAGATCGGTACGTGAAAATATAAAAATTAATATACATATATACTATACCTATATAAGTATATGAATATATTAATCCAATATAATCGCACCGCTGCCGCTTCCGCTACCGCCTCTACTATGAGCGCTCACCGTTCCGGACGGAATCACCAACTCCCGGAAACGGACTAATTGATCCCGGACTTTATAATATTTAATAGCGAATATCTTTTACATCTTCATTCCTTTTTACAGCGATCGGAAATCCATTTTGTGTCACTTATCTACTCCATAAGATCAAGTAATATTTGATATAGAGAAGCTTGACTGAATTTGGAAACATTATAATTAGGTATAAAAATATTGTTCTTCTATTTAGTTTAGGTAGGTACCTTAGGTACTACTACTTAACTTTACCTCGCTCTACAGCTGAACTGTGGAATGAACTGTCGCCTGTGGTAAAAAGGAGCGCACTTCCATCTTAAAGACCGGCAACGCTCTTACAACCCCTCTGGTGTAATGGTGTTGCAGGTTATTTGTGTGAGTTTCGCATATCAATAATAACAGCGCCATTTAGTGCATGTCTGCAGCACTATGTATAATTAAATCAAAAAACACAATGACATTGTCCGTCACACGTGACGTCACACAAGCGCCCTGCGCCGCCTAAACGAAACAGCAGGCTCATGCATACATTTTCGCCGCACGGTAGAAAGAGAGGGTTACGCCTTACGCATACGGTAGGTATCTCGAGTTTAACATTTTTTCCCCACCTCAAAAATAATTTATATAGGTACTCGTACTATACCACTATAACTATTTATATGAATATATTAATCCAATATAATCGCACCGCTGCCGCTTCCGCTACCGCCTCTACTATGAGCGCTCACCGTTCCGGACGGAATCACCAACTCCCGGAAACGGACTAATTGATCCCGGACTTTATAATATTTAATAGCGAATATCTTTTACATCTACATTCCTTTTTACAGCGATCGGAAATCCATTTTGTGCCACTTATCTACTCCATAAGATCAAGTAATATTTGATTTAGAAAAGCTTGACTGAATTTGGAAACATTATAATTAGGTATAAAAATTTTGTTCTTCTATTTAGTTTAGGTAGGTACCTTAGGTACTACTGCTTAACTTTACCTCGCTCTACAGCTGAACTGTGGAATGAACTGTCGCCTGTGGTAGAAAGGAGCGCACTCCCATCTTAAATACCGGCAACGCTCTTACAACCCCTCTGGTGTAATGGTGTTGCAGGTGTCCTTATTCGTGTGAGTTTCGCACATCAATGTGTTTAGAAATGTAACTTTTTTTTTTATACAGCCCAACCAAAAAAGACTTGAAAGAACTGTCACACGATGGTCATCATTCTACGCAAGAAGTACTTAATTATACTGTAAAATTGCACCGGTTTTTAAGCCCCTCGCAAATAACAGCGCAGTCCAATAACAGCTTTTAGAAACTTTATGATTGTTGTATTATTATTATTTTTGCTTGTATGTCAATTCAATCTTGACGTATAAAAGTGCCCGTGTGGCCTATTTAGCTTATGTTACTTATAGTAACATAGAAACGGTCAACGCTTACGACCATTTGGAGGCTGATCTTAGATTCCCCTTTTTAAAGAGAGCATAAATTCCAAAGAAAAGGTAGGCTTTTACGCCCTTCCTTAAGTTAAGCTAAATGTGCCGGTATTCGGGCTAAGCAAAACTTTGTAATTTTGATACTATAAACGGTTTAGTTAAATAGGGGTGAAATTAGTAAAGTGGGAGTTTTGGGAAGTGCAGTAGCGTTGTTATTGCGATTAACGTAACGTTCATCATCATCATCATCTCAGCCATAAGACGTCCACTGCTGAACATAGGTCTCCCCCTTGGACCTCCATTCGTACCGGTTGGAAGCGACCCGCATCCAGCGTCTTCCGGCGACCTTAACAAGGTCGTCCGTCCTTCTTGTGGGTGGACGTCCTACGCTGCGCTTGCTAGTCTGTGGTCTCCACTCGAGCACTTTTCGACCCCATCGGCCATCTTTTCTGCGAAAGTAACGTTAAAGACGAAGGATTTCTTTCATTGACGCACCATGTCCTATCTCAAATTCACGTATAAAATGAATATAAAACTAAAATTAACTACAATTAAGATAACTAAAGCTAAAAAATTAAAAATACCTATCAAAATTTTGCGCCCTTGACAAGGTGCCCATCACGCAGGCGATCCCGCGCTGGATGGCTATGGCCATTATGGCCAATCATTGCGCGGGAAAAAATGCCCGCGCGAGAATTACCTGTGGCCTGCCAGGCGTTTGCTAAACACCTTTTTAAGACGATTTGTACACCCATATTTTTACAGTTGACTGTACAACAACATGTCCAATGCATGTATGGATTGGACATAACCCTCGTGCTTTGAAACCCTCGCAACGCCCAAGATTCCATTTATCGAATCACTCGCTACGCTGGTGTTTCAATTTTGGAATCTTTCGCTTGCTCGGGTATCAATATTAGCACGAGCGGTTAAACAACAACTTTGCCCCCGTGTAAAACAAATAACTATTAAATGGGAACATAATAACCAGTTGACAAACCCTTTTTTTTAGCAAGTTGACGATTCTGAAAATGGTTATCTCGCTTTGTTTTTAACAGGAAGGCTTTCACTGTCAAGGCTGTCATTTAATGTGACATGGAAAGCGCAATCACTTTTATCGTTTTTAAATTTAATAACTTCACATTTTTGTAAATATGGGAGCGAACTAAAGTTTTATAACGGGTTCCGTTAAATAACAACAGTCATCTCGTCAATCGTTTTTAGGGTTCTGTAGCCAAAGGGTAAGAACTGGACTCTGCTACTAAGACTGTCCACTGTCTGTCTGTCTGTCTGTCACCAGGCTGTAGGTAACTATCTCATGAACCGTGATAGCTAGCGAGTTGAAATTTTCACAGATGATGTGTTTCTGTTGCCGCTTAGACAACAAATAATAAAAATGACAGAACCCTCAGTGGGCGAGTCCGATTCGCACTCGTCAGGTGTTTTGACAAAGTCAAGACAGTCGAACGACCATTTGTGGTTGGATAATGAGCATATATGAGAATTTTCTGTTTTTTGACGATAACTTTTTATTGTCCTTTAAATGTCTACCTATTTAAACGTCAATTTTTTAAGTAGGTATCATAAAATTCGAGACTACGAGTTCTTACTAGGTTTGGCAGTAAACGTTCAGAAAAAAAATCTGAGAAAAATTTAATGGGAAGTTTTGCAGTTTATGATATTTCTCTTTGGCACATTGCTAGTTGGACCCTAGAAACTAGTAGATCGTAAAACGTCAGTTGTTTTTTCAACAATACACGGACTGCCGATGTCGCCCGCAGAGACCGATAAAGCTACCAAAGTGTACTTTATTTGTACTGAAAATTGTAAAATACCGATACAGTTGATGACAACGCTACCTATTACGCAGGTGATGGTGTTATTCCCAGTATGAATAGTAAAAATATTACAGGTTATAAGAGGAAGTAGTAAAAAGTCTAAGTAGGCAAAACGCGTCACGGTCGCCATGAGGTGAGGCTTAGAGGGGTATTTAAATCAAACACAGGCGCTCTATCTAATCTAATGGTCCAGTTACTAATGACGGGCCTATAACATTTTTGGGTGGGAAGACCGTTATAGGGGCAAGAAATCTCTTATTTGTATACGTACCTACTTTGGTCAGACATAGTCAGAAATAACCCTAATAGCATTTTCTTGTAGGGATTTTGTTGGGCCTTTGTTTACGTATTAGTTGGGCAACCGTTATATTTGGCCGTACGATTTGCTGGAGGGCCCTCGACAAAGGCCCTCCCGAAGATTCCCAACAGAGGGCCATAAGAGTAATTTTTTCGTTGGGCCTATTTAAATTAATCATACAATTATTCAACGGTGGTGGTTTTGGTTGGGCCGTGGTTGGGCCTATACACATTTGTTTGATGGTTGGTTAATTGTTACATTTGGCCGTACGATTTGCTGGAGGGCCCTCGACAAAGGCCCTCCCGAAGAGTCCCAACAGAGGGCCATTAGAGTAATTTTTGCGTTGGGCCTATTTAAATAAATCATACAATTATTCAACGGTGGTGGTTTTGGTTGGGCCTATACACATTTGTTTGATGGTTGGTTAATTGTTACATTTGGCCGTATGGCTTGCTGTAGGGCCAACTGCAAAAAAATAAAAAAGGGCAATTTTTTCGTTGTGCTTCTGTTTGCAAATTCAACAATTACCCAACGGCAAGTCAGGTAGGTCGGTAGGTAGTCGTGCACCAGGTTGAAGGCCCAACACAGCTTGTCCCACAAAGGGCCAACATTGTAACTTTAACGTTGGGCCTTGTGTAGGATTCTTACAATACTACCGTAGGTAAATAGTTTTGTAATTTATAGTGTGCCTACAGTCTATTACGTAATGGGCTTTTGTTTACGAGTCCTACAGTTACCCTACGTTAAGTGGTTGTGTAATACGACGTTGGGCCTTTGCTGATAAATATTACAATTACACTACGGTAGGCATTGGTTGTATCCACTTGAAGGCCCTAGGCAGCAGTTGTTGTTAATCTTCTCTGTATCGTTCCAATTTTAGTATATGTACTGCCGAAGCAAGTACACTTACTATACACTCTAATTTGTATATATACTAACCGCACTTCGAAACTTCGTAAGCGAGATTTATGTATTTAGAGATTTAAATTGAGAAAATGTTGGTAAAATACAATTTTTTAAATTTATGTGTAAATTTTATAGTTATAGCTATTAGATTTATAAGTTACTTTCAAAAAATATTATGATTATATCCGGAATAATCGAGAAAATAACTATAACTTCGATGTTTGGAGACAGTAACGCCATCTAGTAACGCCACAAGCAAACTCAACTGGTATTGTTGGGCATCAGTACCACAGCCAATGTTGGTAAATGCGATATTTGTGCTCACTGGGCCAACGAATGTTATCGTTGTTTAGCCACCGGTACCAAAATACACAAAGGCCCATTGTTAGGCGTCAGTGCCACAGCCAATGTTGGTAAATACGATATTTGTCATCATTGGGCCATCGGATGATATTGTTGATTAGCCAACGTTACCAACATAAACAAAGGCCCATTGTTGGGCATCAGTGCCACAGCCAATGTTGGTAAATGCGATTTTTGTCATCATTGGGCCATCGGATGATATCGTTGATTAGCCAACGTTACCAAAATACACAAAGGCCCATTGTTGGGCATCAATACTACAGCCAATGTTAGTAAATGCGATATTTGTCGTCATTGGGCCATCGTATGATATCGTTGATTAGCCAACGTTACCAAAATAAACAAAGGCCCATTGTTGGGCATCAGTGCGACAGCCAATGTTGGTAAATGCGTTATTTGTCATCATTGGGCCATCGGATGATATCGTCGATTAGCCAACGTTACCAATATACACAAAGGCCCATTGTTGGGCATCAATGCTACAGCCAATGTTGGTAAATGCGTTATTTGTCATCATTGGGCCATCGGATGATATCGTCGATTAGCCAACGTTACCAAAATAAACAAAGGCCCATTGTTGGGCATCAATGCTACAGCCAATGTTGGTAAATGCGTTATTTGTCATCATTGGGCCATCGGATGATATCGTTGATTAGCCAACGTTACCAAAATAAACAAAGGCCCGTTGTTGGGCATCAATGCTACAGCCAATGTTGGTAAATGCGTTATTTGTCATCATTGGGCCATCGGATGATATCGTCGATTAGCCAACGTTACCAATATACACAAAGGCCCATTGTTGGGCATCAATGCTACAGCCAATGTTGGTAAATGCAATATTTGTCGTCATTGGGCCATCGGATGATATCGTTGATTAGCCAACGTTACCAAAATAAACAAAGGCCCATTGTTGGGTATCAATGCTACAGCCAATGTTGGTAAATGCGATATTTGTCGTCATTGGGCCATCGGATGATATCGTTGACTAGCCAACGTTAACAAAATACACAAAGGCCCATTGTTGGGCATCCGTGCCACAGCCAATGTTGGTAAATGCGGTATTCGTCACCATTGGGCCAACGAATGTTATCGTTGTTTACCGAACGGTAGCAAAATACACAAAGGCCCATTGTTGGGCATCACTGCCACTGTCAATGTTGGTAAATGCGATATATGTCATCATTGGGCCAACGAATATTATCGTTGTTTAGCCAACGGTACCAAAATACACAAAGGCCCATTCATCATCATCATCTCAGCCTATATACGTCCCACTGCTGGGCACAGGCCTCCTCTCGAGCGCGAGAGGGCTTGGGCTATAGTCCCCACGCTAGCCCAATGCGGATTGGGGACTTCACATACACCTTTGAATTTCTTCGCAGATGTATGCAGGTTTCCTCACGATGTTTTCCTTCACCGAAAAGCGACTGGTAAATATCAAATGATATTTCGTACATAAGTTCCGGAAAACTCATTGGTACGAGCCGGGGTTTGAACCCGCGACCTCCGGATTGCAAGTCGCACGCTCTTACCGCTAGGCCACCAGCGCTCTCCCCATAAAGGCCCATTGTTGGGCATCAATGCTACAGCCAATGTTGGTAAATGCAATATTTGTCGTCATTGGGCCATCGGATGATATCGTTGATTAGCCAACGTTACCAAAATAAACAAAGGCCCATTGTTGGGTATCAATGCTACAGCCAATGTTGGTAAATGCGATATTTGTCGTCATTGGGCCATCGGATGATATCGTTGACTAGCCAACGTTAATAAAATACACAAAGGCCCATTGTTGGGCATCCGTGCCACAGCCAATGTTGGTAAATGCGGTATTCGTCACCATTGGGCCAACGAATGTTATCGTTGTTTACCGAACGGTAGCAAAATACACAAAGGCCCATTGTTGGGCATCACTGCCACAGCCAATGTTGGTAAATGCGATATATGTCATCATTGGGCCAACGAATATTATCGTTGTTTAGCCAACGGTACCAAAATACACAAAGGCCCATTGTTGGGCATCTGTGCCACAGCGAATGTTGGTAAATGCGATGGTGGGCCAATACAAAATTAATGTTGGCTACGGAACGAACCTCATCCCAACGTTTTCCCTACCGTTGGCACGGTGGGCCCCAACGAAAATGCTACTAGGGAAGCAGCTTCGCTCCTTCTACACCGACTCCCTGTAAGTGGATTAGCTAACAAAATCGGTTTTAGGATATTGATCACTTATAATATAGCTATTCGGGGCGCGGCTATCGTGAACGCTACCTACTCATGTGCCGTCAGTACACTTGTGTACTTGTAAAATGGAGACATAGACTCTCCGAAACATGTCGCGCGAGTGACTAATGAAATACGTGAGTTAATTTCACCATAAGTATATTATCTCTATCTATAATTATAAATATCTTTATTTTATCTTTATCTATATTTAAATCTATATTTAAATAAAATAAATATTTTATTTATATTTATTTTATTTAAGTTCAGTAAATTACTCAATGAGTTTGGCAATTTTTATTTCAGTGTTATAGTTCAATTGCATTATATAGTTTTAATGCAACATTACCTGCATGCCTCATTTGATATTTACCAGTCGCTTTTCGGTGAAGGAAAACATCGTGAGGAAACCGGACTAATCCCAATAAGGCCTAGTTTACCCTCTGGGTTGGAAGGTCAGATGGCAGTCGCTTTCGTAAAAACTAGTGCCTACGTCAAATCATGGGATTAGTTGTCAAGCGGACCCCAGGTTCTCATGAGCCGTGGCGAAATGCCGGGATAACGCGCGGAAGAAGAAGAAGAATGCAACATTACCTGCAATATGCATGAAGCACCAAAACAGCAGTGTTTGCATGCAGGACGGATTGCAGGTGCGACCGCGAGCTGATTTATACCCCGATTTGTCATCGCGCGATACTGCGGCGCCGCTGGCGGTGGCTTGGCGCTGTTAGGATACGGACTTGCGTAATTGTAGGTACATTACCATAGAGGCCGGGAAAGGAATGATTATGGGTCAGGTAGTTATAGATTATTTTTCTTCTTCCTCGGTCCCGCGTTGCTGAAGATCACGAAAATGTGTGGAGGTCTCCAACAGTGTGCATGCGATCATAAGCCATATGCGTCACGCACTGCATGTTGCCGCCAACCACTCTCTTCACAACAACAGACCATCTCGTGGGTGCTTTTCCTCGCGTACCCTTGCTATCTATTTGACCTAAGATGATCTGTCTTTCTAGGTGCATGCAGTTATATAGGATAAATGCACGGAAATAAGTAAAAATGCCGAGTTTTACTCGAGGCGCTACAGTTCAGGTTTTTATAGGGTCGGTAACGCGTATGTAGTACCCTGGATTTACAGGCGTCCGTAGGCTACGGTGACCTCTTACTATCAGGTGGTTTTTATGTTGTTATGATACGATCTTGACACGAATCGAGGTGCATTTTGCGTGCACGTATAACCAGGAGCGCTCGTAGGTATCATATCAATATGAAAGCCGAAACAGATTTTAAAGACTGAATCCGCTTTTGTATACTACTTTATATTCCCACTTCATTTCAACATAGAAAATCATTGAAAAACACCAAAAAAGTTAGAAGCTTTTGTACTAAAGGAACAATACACAGGTCCCGAGTGAGCTTAGAATAGATAGCAACGAATGCAACTACGTGATTTGGGTCTACATTTAGGTTTTAAGAGGAAAATTGAGGTCCGCTTCCCCATACAGTACCTCTTTTCCTTTTAGGTATTGACATTATAGAAAATATTTTTGCACAATTAAATATACAGTATGTATCAGAACGAAAGGCCAAGAAAGAGACCCATTAATGTTTAGGTCATACTGATCATTTTTAGACCAACCCAAATCGCGAAAAAAAAATGACTCACCCATAGGAAATTTCAACATCAGACCAGCAAAATGTATGAAACATCCAATTTTTTTTGCCTTTCGTTCTGATACATAGTTACATACTGTATATATTAGGTACCATAGATATTATGTCCCTTTGCTTGTTTTTATTTCGATTTTTTTTAAAGATTATAAGAGGACTGATAATTTTATAATTATGAATTATAATTACATTGTTACAGATAAGAAATTTGTTGTAACAAAACAGTTTATTTTAAATCTGACCGTTATTTGCGGATTTTGGAAGCATCATAGAGGGTTTATGATACGTGTGTAGATATAATAATGAAAAAGTAAAAATAAAGTCAAACGAAAAAAAAAAGAAAAGCAAAGCTATGGTTAGCATACATTGAGTGAATAAAATAAACTCTATGTGTAATAATTCATTGAGGGAAATGGGCTATGTTTGTATGGAGAAGCGCCCGTCCACTTTCCTCTTAAGTTATTCTGAGAATACTGGAGCCATTACTTACCGATGCATCTATTTTGGAGGTGTTCGATTTATTTTGTGGTTACTCTTCGTACCTACCTATTTTATACAGCTTTTATAAAACGTGGCGAAGGACATAAGGAATTCATTGAAAATTTAAAATAATATGTTTTATCACACCAGCTTATATTCAAAACGTACACTACAACATAACTAAGAACGGTTAGGAAAATAATAACTTAAAATTCCCCGTGAAAGGTAATGATGAAAATACTGATAGAAATACTGATAAGTGTGTGGGGAGATTTAGGAATGTCATGACCTGAATGGACCAAACGTTGGAGCGTCATGAAATTTCATGTCATTGCTAATGATAGTGTCGGGGCCGTAATACAGGCTTTCTTTATTCTTCAAATACATGGTGATGAGAAAGTTGGATTTAAACCACAAGAGTAGCAAAGTAAGTTGATGCAAATTGTTAGTGGTTTTTATGTTGGCTAATGGAATTGATTTTAAAGCTATGGTTTTGAATGATAAATATTTAATAGATTGCATTTGGTTTTTATTTGTAATTACAAAATCATTAATGTTTTAGTTTGTATTTTCCTCGCGTTGGTGTGAGGTGAAAAATATTGTATTTTTAGGTAGCAAAGCTTTTTTTAACCCTCGTACCTTGAAACCATCGCAACGCTCAATATTAGGGTGCTGGTAAAATAATAATTGTGTACCTAGTTGTTGATGTAGATGGATGGAAAGATGGACATACGACCTTGTAAGTTCGCCGGAAGACGCTGGATGCGGGTCGCTTCCAACCGGCACGTATGGAGATCCAAGGGGGAGGTCTATGTTCAGCAGGAGATGATGATGATGATGATGACCTAGTTGTTAGCACTTCTTTCAATTACACGGTTCAAGTCTTTCACCTAGGAATTCTCCCAGACGCAAAATTACAAGACACCCCCTAAAATTTCACAAAATATCCTGCGGGTATTTACAAACATGGATACTTGCTTTCTACATGAAAACTTCCCCAAGTGTTGAAACTTTGTACAACGTGCACATTTATATTCATAATGTAATGCAGACACGTACTTAAGTACCTCTTATTTCTATTTAGACGACCGGTCTGGCCTAGTGGGTAGTGACCCTGCCTAAGAAGCCGATAGTTCCGGGTTCGAATCCCGGTAGGGGCATTTATATGTGTGGTGAACACAGATCACAGATATGTTCATGGGTGTTTACAATGTAAGTATGTATTTATCTATAATATATATCATATCCGTATGTATATCGTCGCCTAAGTACCTATAGTACAAGCTTAGCTTAGTTTGGGGCTAGATCGATTTGTGTAAATGACCCAATTATTTATTTATTTTACTATGAAACTTATTATATTATATATAATAAACGTTAAAGTTTGTATGTCAACACATATAAACAAGTACCAGCGCCCATAAACAGTGTAACATTTTAAATACCTTCTTACGGCTCGATTCTGAAAATGAATTAGATCTCTACTAGACCTCGACAAGTTACGATATGGATAATTTAAAGATATTTGTAAGATAGATATGTCAAATTTGACGTTTCCGCGATTCTGGAGGTCCCCTTGAACGATTTCGACAAGTTATGAATTAGATATCCAAGTCACATCTAGTCGATATCTAATGTAAATCTAGTTGATCTCTATATCGGCTCTAGATCTTGTGATTATTTCGTTTCCCGAATACGCGTGTTAAGGATATCATAGAGAGTTATGGTTCCCAATAATAAATAATAATAATAATAAATAAATTCATTTATTTCAGATACATGATCCATAATTACACAATTAACACATAAAACACACTCAATATGTACATTAAAATTAAAATTAGAATCAATAAACAAAAAAATAAATAAAAATAATAACAATAATTTAAAATTAAAAACTAAAATCACATGGTCAGTTAGACGCCCTGTGCAGCTTATCCCAGTGAAGCTGGAAAGGACCGTCTAGGCGCTCTGCCACCGTCTGAAGGAGGCTATTCGGGCTGCCACGCAGGCGCCTCATCAAGGACGCAACGCGCTTGCGCATTATGGCATGGAAGCCATCTGTACGTCTCTCGCAAAACATCCCCGATGCACTGCAATGGCGCGGCAGCCCCAAGAGCATCCTAAAGCTATTATTATATTGGACGTGTAGGGCGCTGAGAGCTCGTTGTGTGTAGTTGATCCATAGGCTGCAGGTGTAAAACGATTGACAAAACGCCTTAAAAAGGGTAACCTTAGCTTATTTAGTACACCTTGCAAACCTACGAATCAACATATTGCTCCTTACTGCGAGCGCCCTACGCTCCCTCTCCACATCTTTGTCGTCCCCCAGAGTCTCCGTGACCCAGTGTCCAAGGTATTTAAATTCCTTAACAATACTAAGAGGTGTGTTGTCCAGTTTAACCGGCGGCACGCGTGAGTAATGTTTGGTACCCGCTTTAAAAACCAACATCACGCTCTTAGATGTGTTGTACCTAAGCCCGTGTGATTTGGCATACTGCACAGACACTGAGCATCTTGTTGAGAGCGTTGACCGATGGGGCCAGCAGCACCATGTCGTCTGCATAACTAATGTTATTCACAAAAGTGCCATCCACTGAGCATCCTACCATGGTGCCCACAATATACAGGCTCGACCTAGTTTGCGGACCACTGTCAATTTCTTTGAATACATTGCCTCACTTTTTCATTTTCATTTTTTTTTCGTAGCGACATCTGCTCGAAGCTTTCAGTGAGCCCCGAATCGCCTAAAATCGTGTCCAGTGACCGCAAAGCTAGCGGCAATTAGTTTTGATTGACGCCAACTAAAAGCTCACAAAAGCCGCGGCTAAAAAGCTTTCCGCGTAATCCAATCATTTTCTATTGTGTTGCATTATGGGGCTTTGGATAGTTTTAACTAGGTACTTCCATTTTTTGTAATTGAACTACGGACGCAGAATAACTTCGAAAAAGGGGTCGTTCTCGAAAAATGTCTGCGGTGCTATCGCCGCGGCCCATACAAAACGTATGGAATAGATAATTATTTAGATTGATTGTTAGAATAGTTTTATCAATGATATAACTACAGAAAATATAACAATGAATATGACTTTTTTTAAGGTGCAGTGCATTCAGACAACACTAGGTAACTGTATTGATACAAGACCAGATTAAATAACTTTCGCTTTAGAAAAAATCACGAACATAGGACTAAACGCACCATAATTTTTTTTCTACTCTTTTTGCACAAAAGCATGAACATGAAAATTGCTCCAAAAAATGCGTATCTAATGCTATTTTTTTTTTATTGCCTTAAAGGGATAAGTTCGCCTTTGTACTAATGACGAATGTTATTTTTCCCGTTTTGTTTTGTTTTTTGTACAATAAAGTGTTTTACTACTACTACTACTATTTTAGATCGAACTCATCGATTACTTTTTTATGTGAAGACTAACTAAAAATACTCGTAACAATTTAATATCAACGATATCCGCGATCCCGGGCACGCATGACGCACGGCCGTCCGCTCAGTGCTCAGCCAGCTGCGTTCGATGGACCTAAACTCACGGCGCCTTAAGTCCACACACGTAGTTATAGTTCGTCATAGTCTAGTTATAATCAATCTCCCGCGGCGACCGTCTGTCAACGGCGCGGTGACGTGACGCTACTCGTGACGCCACTCGTGACGGCAGTGACGCGTGTGACGCATGTAGATAGATCGTTTAAAGGTACCGATCGGATTCAGACTGCACCAGACCTATGAACTATGAACAGCGATACGATACTGATTTCAACCAAAAACGTCATATTGTAAGCATTGTTCGACCCAATACTTATAGACCCGTTGCGGGTATCCATTGGCGACGGTAATAGCTTACAATCAGGCGATTCGTCTGCTCGTTTGCTTTTTATATCATAAAAAAAGTAAAAAGTCAAGTTAGCAACAACCCAAAAGGCTTGTGATAAAATGAAATGTGTCCACGAAATTGCATTTCGTTATCTTTTACGGTGTAAAAGTGAGGATTTTCGTTATGAGCTCATTCGTCTTGTGTGTCTGCGGTTTAGTGCGATCCAGACGGGCGGTCGGCACGCGCGTTTTCATAACTTCGTTTGCTTAGCCGACAAATACGAACGAAATGCACGATAACTGAATGACATCAGGGGCTTACCGCGAACCACGTTCGACGTGTTACCTCTCTGTCGCACTTGTAAATTCGTACGTAAGTGTGACAGGGAGACAACATTCGCCGTGTGCCTGCTACACTGCCACATCTCAAAAAACCGTTTTTTCGAGAAATCGCGTCTCAAAGTTTTGAGAGTATAGTTCAGGGTGTTTAATAGGATCTTACTCCTTTAGTTTTAGGTCTATGAATTTAAAATTTAGCTTTTTTTACTCGGAATGATATAACCTTCCTTATGATCACGCCACTTTTTAAAAGAAATGTATATTTTTTAAGACACAAGGCCCGAAAGACAGGTATTTAGAGTTGTGGCCGTATTGCAGAAACGTTTTTTAAAAATTTTGAGATGCGGCCAAATTTAAACACAAAATTATTGGATAAAGGTTACCATGCAAATATAAATAAAAACACCAAAATAGTTAAAATCCCTTTATTTTTACCCGACTACGGCAACGCAAAAGGAGGGTTATGATTTTGACCGGTATGTATGTGGGTATGTATGTATGTATGTATGTATGTATGTATGTTCATTTGTTCCCTCATAACTTCTAAAGTACACATTATAATTTGACAAACGATATGTCATTCGAATTATCTTAATCGTCCGCTGGTTATAGGCTATATGAAGTCACAAAAAAATGAACAAGGCGTCCTCTAGAGGTCATAAAGTCACGAACGAAAAAAATAAAAATAAGTAATGATTACGTGATGTATATCATTTGAAAGAGCTCAGTTAGCACATTTCAAATACCGGGTGTGGCCTGTAATATGAGCAAAAAATTTAACCGTAGGCTGTACTCCTCATATTGACCAACATTTGTTCAGCGACTTTTAAAAATTACTTGTGGTTTGATTTTTAATACACTTTAAAGTTTATTGTAAGACGCAATGCATTGCGAATTTTGTTATGTTTAAGGCGTGACAAGCAACGTCAATCACAATGATAATGGCGTGGCAATAGCGTCCATTGAATATAATATTTATTTTGTATGAAAAATAGGGAGTCTAAATACTTCATAATTTTTAAAAGTTGTTGAACAAAAGTGTCACCGTTTGAGGAGTACAATCTATATGTTTTAATTATTTGCTCATGTTACAGGCCACACCCGGTATATAAATATTGTTAGCTTTTGCGACCGGCTTTACTTGCATGCACCCGATGAAACATTAATTTATCGGGTAGGTAATTCGAACTACGAATCTACAAGCGCTCTGGATTCTATCCGCGTATTACCCGACTACGGCGATACAAGAAGGTATTTGCAAAATAAATTTGTTTGGCCGCTATAAACATAGTGTTTTTTTTAATGACCTGCAATATTTTATAACGTGAATAGGTATAGAAGTCCAGATCAGCCAAAATGTATGAAACAGCCGTACAAGAGACGTAGGAAGCTCGCTGTACGCGTTCCAAAGCCGGGCGCCTTCGGCGCCCTCATACTAGAGGAGTCGGGCGTAGCCTGACGTACGTGGCGCGCTGCAAGCAGTCCAAAGCCAGGCGACTTCGACTTTCTCATACTAAAAGTGTCGACATACGTGACACGCTGGACGCTTACAAAATCCGGGCAAATGCATGAAACAGCCGTACAAAAGACGTGCGGGCACGCTGTACGTGTTCCAAAGCCGGGCGCCTTCGGCGCCCTCATACTCAACGCGTCGGGTGTAGCCCGTCGTCGTACGAGGCGCACTGTATGCGTTCAAAGCCGGGCGCCTTGGGCGCTCTTATACTAAAAGAGTCGGGCGTAGCCCGACGTACGAAGCTCGCTGTACGCGTTCCAAAGCCGGGCGCCGAAGGCGCCCTCATACTAAAAGAGTCGGGCGTAGCCCGACGTACGAAGCTCGCTCTACGCGTTCCAAAGCCGGGCGCCGAAGGCGCCCTCATACTAAAAGAGTCGGGCGTAGCCCGACGTACGAAGCTCGCTCTACGCGTTCCAAAGCCGGGCGCCTTTGGCGCCCTTATACTAAAAGAGTCAGGCGTAGCCCGACGTACAAGACACGCTCTACGCGTTCCAAAGCCGGGCGCCTTCGGCGCCCTCATAGTAATAGAGTCGGGCGTAGCCCGACGTAGGAGGCGCACTGTACACGTTCCAAAGCTGGGCGCCGAAAGCGCCTCCATGCCAAAGGATAGCGCAGCCCGATATATGTGGCGCTCTGCGTGTATTTCTGTACTGGGGATGCCCTCGAAAAGTAATATAAAGTGACTTCGAATAGGTAGTTAGTAACGAAATCATGACCCCAAAATTAATTAAATAAAAAATAAGTTCAAAAACTAAAAGCCGACTACTGCAAATCGCGCTCTAAAAGTATGAAACAAGATAGAATTCTTATCTGAAGTTATCAAACAGGAAATATTATAAATGTTATAATTTTTTTAATAAAAAAATACAACGTAATATGTATAATTTACTACATTATTTATATTTTTACAGAGATTCAGAGGATAGCTGTGGTCGTATGCCACTTTACCTTAAAGTTTATAATCGTGGCATACGACCATGCACGGCGATCCTTTGAATATCTCTGTAAATATATCAAAAATGTAATACATTTTATTACGTTGTATTTTTTTATTAAAAAAATTATAACATTTATAATATTTCCCGTTTGATAACTTCAGATAAGAATTCTATCTTGTTTCATACTTTTTAGAGCGCGATTTGCAGTAGTCGGGTTTTAGTTTTTGAACTTATATCAACTTTGATAGGAACAAGATCACTGTACGCGATAATAATAATATGTGTAACTCAGCTAATTATTATTTTCTAGGACGCAACTCAAAAGCTTCATTTAAAACGTGTGCTTTATAGCCACAACTCAAAAGTGGCTGTATTGCAGGGAATTGTCTGGCAATTTATGGTCAAATGCATAAGGCCACTTGTGAGAAAAAGGCTCTTAAAGACCTTTTTTGCTATGGCTCTCGAAATAAGGTCGTAAATTGAACAATTTTGAATACGAATCTGCAATAATCCAGAAAATCAAAAATTTTGAATTGTGGCAGTATAGCAGGCACACGGCGAGTCATGTCCAACGTGGTTCTTACCGCGAACCACGTTGGACATGTTGTCTCCCTGTCACACTTACGCCCTCAGTTCGAATTGGCCTGTAAGTGTAATGTTTTATATTATGATATATTTCGTTAAGGTGGTTCGCTTCCCATACAAAAAACAATTGCGTTATACTAAGTAATTACACACTATTACTACATAAATATGTGCGCATCTATTTACTTTCAAATGTTTATTTGCGCTAAATTGATAGTAAAACTTTGTTTTATACAGGAATCACGCTAAAAACGTTAAGTTACGTTACGTTATCTAAAAGCTATTTTGGTATTGCATTGATAAAAAATAAAACTTTTTTTTTTGCGTGATTTCAGTATCAAACGAAGTCTTACTATTCATTTAGTGCAAATAAACATTCGAAAGTAGATATAATAGATGTGCACATATTTATGTAGTCATAGTATGTAATTACTTAATATAACGCAATTGTTTTTTGTATGGAAAGCGAGCCACCTTAAACACGACTGCCCAAAAGAGGAGTGTATTGATTTTGTTAAATTATTAGACAATTGTAGACAATTTTGAAGCGTAGCTTGATTCTTTACTTTGATGCTGCCATAGCTAATGGTCAAGGAACCTAATTTCAGCACCATTTCGTACCTTGTCACAGTGACAATCAATATGGAAATTGCTAGGAACCTCATACTATTGTCACTGTGACAAGGTAAGTAATCATATATATAAAATTGAAAAACCAGAACGGGATAAAAAACGAGGGAAGAAGCGAGATGGCGCCTTACAAATTTCTAAAAAAGTTTTTGACACGTTTCTCGAATACGACGCACGTATGATAAGAAAAACCTATTCAAATCAATTATCTACATATGGGAATAGCACTAGAGCGTAAAAACTATCGCTTCCGATGCGTATTTAATTTACAATAAGGAAAAGAAATTTTCATAACAATCTTGATTTTACGATATTCGCCCATTTTCGGCAACTCTCGGTTCGTTTCGGTGTAAAGTAATCTAAATTATGTTTGTCATGTTGGTGTACAGTTATTTCTACGTGTTTTTATACGAAGTAAAATAAAAAGTGATGTCAACCTCAACCTTTTACCTTAGTTTATGCCCATACGAGTGACATGCCATATAATGACAGATAATGACTTATCAATACCTATCAATAGTAATTTGTATTTTGTTGTTTTAAATTTCTTTTTGAGTTATATTATTCAGATTTACTTTCACAGCCTCGGCAAACAAATTCAAGTTATAATGTACGTAGATAAAATTTAAGTGCATGTCAGATATTTTTGAGCGAAACGACCTGGCCCCTGTTTCACCAACGTGACAGGTGCGGCGAATTGTAAAATCACTGTTGCTGACGTCACAGGCATCCATGGGCTACGGTTACCACTTACCACCGGGCGGGCCGTATTCCTGTTTGCCACCATCATTGTATTATTAAAAAAAACTTTATGATATCGGAAAAAACAGATATTTCTCTTGCTAAGTTTATGACAATTGTCACAAGAAACACTACAATTGTCACGAAATTCCGACATATAACTCATTACCTGTCAAGAATTACCTACAATTCTTCTAAATCTTTGACAATTGTCAGAAACTTCGCAGGAGAAATATCTGTTTTATTCCGATATAATAAAGTTTTTTTAAATAACACAATGATGGTGGCAAACAGGAATACGGCCCGTCCGATGGTAAGTGGTAATCGTAGCCCATGGATGCCTGTGACGTCAGCAACAGTGATTTTACAATTTGTCGCACCTGTCACCGATGTGAAATTGGGGCCTGGTGAAAATAAGCAAATGTACAGTCAGCAGTCGGCCAAATATCGTAATATAACTCTGTTGCTATAGAAATAAGGATGTGTTCCGATATACTGGCGGAATACTGAGAGACAAAAGTGGCTAAGCTTACATTGGCTCGGACACTTAGAGAGAATGGGGGATCGTGCCGTGACGAGAGCGTACTTGGGACAACGAAATGGGGGACGACCAATTGGACGTCATAGGTATCTACCGCTGGAACGACGTAGTTGCTCGAGATCTGCTTATCCTCGGCCATGGGGACTGGCGAGAGCTATCGCAAGACCGAGAAACATGGTGTGATCTTTTCTCGGAGGCCAGGATTCACATAACCGTAGTAAGTAATGTTAGTATTCAGAAAGGGAAATGGGGATTACGTACGTTTGTACCAAAAGGCGATTTATGGGCGGTGGTCGTCCATTTTCGTCTTAAGGCGGAAATTAATCTAATGAACGTTTTTGCAATTAGGCTTATAAAAATAAATAATTATTTTATGTTGAAATGAGTTTTAAATAAATAACTACATAGATGAAAAAGTATAATTTTGCCTTTTATCAAATCACATAATTTTTTTTCAGATATTTTGCGTATTAAGTTATCCAAATAACGGCTACAAATAAGAAATCCCTATCACCGTTATGAACCCTGGCAGGGTTGACACACTCTTTATTTCATTTACGCGAGCGGAGCTGCGGGCCCGTCTAGTAACTAAATATCCTTTATAATTGAAATACAAGCTTAAGACTAGGTAAAAACAGACGGTCTTATCGCTAAAAAGCGATATCTGCCTGTTTGAATAAGTTGCTAAGTTACCAATACCAATCGTTTATCCTCATATTTGTCAGTATATACAGGGTGATTCATGAGACGTGAGCAGGACTAATCCTGCACACTCAGTAACTGATAATTGATCGATCACCGTCGTATTTAGGTGAAACAACCACATTTTTTCCTATTTTTTAACTTTTTGGTGCGGGCAAATTTCATTCTCTACAATCATGGTCACCCTACAAGACCTAATTAATAAACACAAAACCTCTTTAAACGTAATGACAGCATTTTGATTACGAAGAAAATAAACTGTCAACTTGAGTGAGATACGAGTTTTCAAAAGTAATCAGACCGTGATGACAGCGATGACATTTAATTAGACACAGAAAATTGGTAGTTTAGTATTCTAAATTTAGGGTGACCACGCATGTCGTAAATAAATTAATAACTTTTTTTTCAACACCACTAGAAAATTAACGTTAATCTCACTAATATTGATACGAAACAGTTGCTTATAATTTACGAAATACGCAGTGTTAATCCTGCTCACGTCTCCTGAATCACCCTGTATGTATATTCTACGATGAACTCCTGTTAACTAAATAGTTTGCGTTTGTAACAGCGCCATCTCTTAGGAAATTTGGATATCTAACTTAACACTGCCAGCTGATAACCTTTGGGTAACAGGAAATTTAAGTACTTACAAACTTTGAACGGGTAAAACGGGGAACAAGGTACGAAATTAAATTCTTTGACCGTCCGTCTGCCCTGCCCTGCTTAGTGCTTATGTGTATTTTTAATCACGCAGCCAGAGACTAGGGTTTAATTCCACTGCAATCCTCTCCATTGCATCTTTCCTAATTGAAAATGTATAATTTCGTTGTTGTTCTTTAGTTTCTTAAGCTTTGGCTTAACAGCCAGGCTATTTATGAATCACGCTTTACTCGTATACGGAGGTTTTTTCAATGTGTTTTGCGTCTCGCATTTTGCTTAATGAGAGAGTGCGACACAATGACCTAGGGCAAAGAAATTGGACAGGTGGAATACCACCCTTAGCTTAGTTAATAGAATCTGCGAGATGATTATATTGGCCATGCTGATCAGCTTGGTCTACATAGTATTAAAATTTACCACATTTCGGCAAATGTTGTAATTTTTCAAAGTTTTGTATGAGACAGCTCCTTTTTTCTTCCTAAATTTTGGGATTGGTTTCAAAGTTAATGTCGTTTAATAAGTCCGACATATTATGTAATTACCTTGCAAAACATGGCTAAATGTCAATCGTCCATCTCGCTCGCACTGATGTATTGGTACGATAGAGAGGAAATGCTATCGAGTTCACAAAAATTAATAGAAAAATCGTACTATAAAGTATCAGATTATTTGGATGAAAAAGATGTATGGGATAATTGTATTAGTTAATTAATTAAGTAGGCATTTAGTCTTAAGGAAAAACTGTGCAATAATTGACGGACATAAGTGTATCCTGTATGCCTACATGGCAAAATAAATTGAAATTGAAACACAGTTTCTAGCGTTAATTTTTATACTCCAACTCGCTATACTTGAATAGGAATATCAGAGATACCCATATTTTTATAACGTGCAAAATATAAATATAATAAAGTGACAAATTAGAAGGAATACAATGGCAAAAGCAAAGTCATCATTTTCGTTTAATGCTATTAACAATCAAACAAGCGTTTCTTTTCCTTAATAGTTAGCACCAAACTGAATTATAGTTCATTTTTTTAGCATTAGAATGAACTTGCAAGAAGGTAAGCGATCTTAACATGTCTTTTAATTGAAATACGCTTTTTAAAAATCAGTAACTATTACTTATGAAACCAGAAGGATATAAACTATCGTATTAGATTCATAATTGTTACATATTTGCCGTGACTTATTTTTTAAACGTGCTTTTCAATAAAAAGACACATCAAGATTGTTTACCTCACTTTTAATGCAAAAAAAACGAAGTATAAGTTTGTGTGGTTTACATAAGAACGAATGTGTAGATAAAGAGCAACGATTTGTATTATCTAGGAACAAACAAATAAATTCCAATTGGGCGATAAAGGTGCAGCGATCGGCGAGATCTAGACGAATGGACGGATTATGGGCCCGAGGAGTGCTTGGCCGCAGACTGAAGAAAATCTAGAATAGTGTACTTTTTTTAGTTTTGATCCATTATGAGTATACTTATTTAATGCAAATATGGTTCGTGTTTATTTGCTTTTAATGATTTATATATTACCTAAAAGTTGTTAGTTTTCTAAAAATGTTGGAGTTTTCCTTAAAATATAATTGTAAATATTTTACATTTAAACAATCGATCCAAATTGTTGAACCTATATTCAACAATTTGGGTGACAGAATGCAGCCCTGTCGAACGCCTTGATTTGTTTGGAAATTATCTAATTTCTAATTTTTGTACTTTAAGGATAACGAGATATAATTTTATAATAAGAAAACAATATTCGATGTCCCTAATTTTAATTTTAATCTCAACTAGCTCATTCAGCATGTTCAGATTTTTATTTAACACACTCAAACGCTTTAGACTGGTCAACTAAATACGAGGAGGATTCGTCACTCGAAAATCGGTGGAAAACAGCGAAATGCTAATTTTTGAAATACGATCGATCAAAATTTGGAATCTAATGGTATTGACCACTGGATTTCAATTCTATTAGTCGAATTTAAACGCCTAGTAGTGGAGATATCATTTAACGAAATACACGAAATCGAGTGGTCGAATTTCAAAAATCGGCCCCCTGTAGCTCTACTATCAGTTTCGTGAATGACAGTGAGAAGTGAAGACAGTGAGAAAGTTAAGGAAAATGTATGGAGTAATTGTACAGAGCCTCTACCGGTCACGTAAAGAACTAAAAAATTCAATTGGTACCATGAGTTATAGACGTTTTTACGCGAGTTTTCCATACTTGCCTAACTTCACACCTAAAACGCTCTCTTTCTAATTATATAATGAAAACTGAGCCAGAATTGTTCTGCGTAAATATTTAACGCGAGTAAACGTGACAGTGACACGAAAAATACGTAATAAAATAAAAATACAACAAATACGCAGATTTTTTACAAATATCCATGCAATTTTCAACGTAATATGTATTAATTTATAACAGTACGTGCACTTCAAGCAAAACTTTAAGGGATAAATCAATTAATAGTTCGATAAAAGGCTGATTTAGTACAAAGGTAATGAGTTATACTTGACATCATATTTTCCTATTTCTACTGCTACATTTGCGAAAATCACATTGCTTACGAGCAGTTTTTGGTTTTAGGCAAGAAGCTGATTGAAAACAACATTTCCATGAAAACCCGGATTGCATCATGTATGCATGCGTATGCATGTAGAAGTTACATATGTATTAAGAATTAAGGCTCAATACAAGGAGCGGTACATAGACATGTTGCTGTTTTTGTTGCTGGGTGCACATTACACATAAATAGTAAGAACATACCGCATGACCTATTATAATATTTACACAAGAATTGCTACGTATTTTTACCCGACTACGGCAACGCAAAAGGAGGGTTATGATTTTGACCGGTATGTATGTGGGTATGTATGTATGTATGTATGTATGTTCATCTGTTCCCTCATAACTTCTAAAGTACTTATTATATTTTAACAAACGATGTGTCATTCGAATCGTCTTAATCGTCCGCTGGTTATAGGCTATATGGCGTCACAAAAAAATTAACAATGCGCCCTCTAGAGGTCATAAAGTCACGAACCAAAAAACTAAAATTAAGTAATGATGATGTGTTATACATCATTGGAAAGAGCTCAATTAGCACATTTCAAATATATAAATATTGTTAGCTTTTGCACCCGGCTTTGCTTGCATGCGCCAGATAAAACATTAATTTATCGGTTAGGTGATTCGAACTATGAATCTACAAGCGCTCTGGATTCTATCCGCGTGTTACGCGACTACGGCGATACAAGAAGGTTTTTGCAAAAGAAATTTGTTTGGCTGCTATACATGGTGTTTTTTTAATGTCCTGCAACATTTTATAACGTGAATAGGTATAGAAGTCCTGATCCGCCAAAATGTACGAGTATGAAACGGTAAATTTTTTTACAAGATACGTACGCGTTCCGAAGCCGGGCGCCTTCGGCGCCCTCATACTAAACGTGTCGGGCGTAGCCCGACGTACGCGTTCCAAAGCCGGGCGTCTTCGGCGCCCTCATACTAAAAGAGTCGGGCGGAGCCCGACGTACGCGTTGTAAAGCCGGGCGCCTTCGGCGCCCTCATACTAAAAGTGTCGGGCGTAGCCCGACGTACGCGTTCGAAAGCCGGGCGCCTTCGGCGCCCTCATACTAAAAGAGTCGGGCGTAGCCCGATATACGCGTTCCAAAGCCGGGCGCCTTCGGCGCCCTCATATTAAAAGTGTCGGGCGTAGCCCGACGTACGCGTTCCAAAGCCGGGCGCCTTCGGCGCCCTCATACTAAAAGAGTCGGGCGGAGCCCGACGTACGCGTTGCAAAGCCGGGCGCCTACGGCGCCCTCATACTAAAAGTGTCGGGCGTAGCCCGACGTACGCGTTCCAAAGCCGGGCGCCTTCGGCGCCCTCATACTAAAAGAGTCGGGCGGAGCCCGACGTACGCGTTGCAAAGCCTAATAAAAGTGTCGGGCGTAGCCCGACGTACGCGTTCGAAAGCCGGGCGCCTTCGGCGCCCTCATACTAAAAGAGTCGGGCGTAGCCCGATATACGCGTTCCAAAGCCGGGCGCCTTCGGCGCCCTCATATTAAAAGTGTCGGGCGTAGCCCGACGTACGCGTTCCAAAGCCGGGCGCCTTCGGCGCCCCCATACTAAAAGAGTCGGGCGTAGCCCGACAAACGCGTTCCAAAACCGGGCGCCTTCGGCGCCCTCATACTAAAAGTGTCGGGCGTAGCCCGACGTACGCGTTCCGAAGCAGGGCGCCTTCAGCGCCCTCATACTAAAAGAGTCGGGCGGAGCCCGACGTACGCGTTGCAAAGCCGGGCGCCTTCGGCGCCCTCATACTAAAAGTGTCGGGCGTAGCCCGACGTACGCGTTCCAAAGCCGGGCGCCGAAGGCGCCCTCATACTAAAAGAGTCGGGCGTAGCCCGACGTACGCGTTCCAAATCCGGGCGCCGTCATACTAAAAGAGTCGGGCGTAGCCCGACGTACGCGTTCCAAAACCGGGCGCCTTCGGCGCCCTCATAGGCACTAAAGGGCGTAGGCCGATATAGGCGGCGCTCTGCGTGCATTTCTGTACTGAGGACCCCCTCGCAAAAGTAATATAAAGTGACTTCAAAAAGTTAGTAACGAAATCATGACCCCAAAATTAATTAAATAAAAAATAAGTTCAAAAACTAATACCCGACTACTGCAAATCGCGCTCTAAAAAGTATGAAACAAGATAGAATTCTTATCTAACATTATCAAGCAGGAAATATTATAAATTTTATCATTTTTTTTATATAAAAATACAACGTAATATAATTTACTGATTTTTTTTTATATTTACAGAGGTTCAGAGGATAGCCGTGGTCGTATGCCATATTACTTTTAAGTTTATAATCGTGGCATACGACCACGGCGATCCTCTGAATCTCTGTAAATATATAAAAATCAGTAAATTATAATACGTTGTATTTTTATATAAAAAAATGATAAAATTTATAATATTTCCTGCTTGATAATTTTAGATAAGAATTCTATCTTGTTTCATACTTTTTAGAGCGCGATTTGCAGTAGTCGGGTATTAGTTTTTGAACTTATTTTTTATATTAAGCATTATTATCTTAAATAAAATAAAACATACAAATGTTCTGTGAGTTTATTTATTTTTCTTTAAGTACTAAGTAAGTATTATTTAATTTTCCGTTGTTCAAATTATTGTGTTTGGTACCTAGGTAATCGTTTTTCATGTAATCTTGGTAACAGGAAATATAAAACTTTCTTCAAAAACTTGCTGGTGGTTCAGAATCTGAAAATTTAAATATGATTTAAACACATTTATTGCCAAAAACCCGCTGCGTGGGTTCATTTTGTATTGGAAATGGGGCGCTTGGCACTGACATATACTCGAGATCATATAGGTACTATAAAATTAAGATCGCTATTAAGGTCATACGTAGGGTCTGTGTGGAAAGAGAAGAGTCGTAGGTATAATGTATGGGCTCCCCTAAATTTCACGACTCTTCTCTTTCCGCACACTCTATTAGATAATGTTACTTAGTAGTAGGAGACGGCCGCTGTCATGATGTGGACTGAAGCGGACCAATATAATACATACCTATTTTAATATTTTAAGATTTCTTACTTACTTACTATTTTCGTCATAGGTAATAAATATGTAGCCAAAATAGGCCTGTATAATCGCGCCGTATACTTTGCTTCCTATTTTTTAACACGCAAAGTCATAATTTTAACTCGATTATTAATGATGTTTACGTAATTATCATATTTTGCAATTTTTGTCTTGAATACAATATATTTTAATTTATACATTGTTTACTAACATTGACGTGTTTATTATTTTTGTAACTAAGGCAACGTCAAATCTTTAAAAAATTGTAGAATGAAGGTTGAGTCAGTAAAATAGTGACAAAATTGGTCTTAGAGCATTTAATAACTGGAGTGGCCATTGAGTGCTTACTGTTAGGATTTAGGATTAGGGTTCCAAGCAGGAAAGAAAAGCTTGTTTTAACACCATATAGGTAATGTTTATTAATCTCAAGCAAGACTACATAGTAATGGCGTCTCTTACGAGAAGAAAGAACACCTACATTTGTTTTATATTGACAACCGAATAAATCAAATATCATAGTCGTAGTAGTCTCGAAGGTATACTCTTTATTTTTTTGTTGACATTATTACTTACCCCTCTGCCGAAAAACGGTTTACCCTTGAATTGCCGACAGACATTTCATCGAATGTTATTTGGAAGACAACGTTTCAAGTATTTTTATTTCATCGACAAGTTATTGCGTCGAAGAATCGATACTAGTAAATTTAAATCGGGGACTTTTAATTGGTACTTGAGTTATTTTGTATATAGTTTATATCGTGGTATTTCTTTACGGGTTTTCTTATTTCATTTTGTATTATATTTAATAAAATTGATTACGCGTAAAATTACTTCAATTTGTAATATTTCTTATCGAAACAAGGCTGCCATTTTCATTTTGGCCAAATTATAAATAGGTATAATTTAAGCCGTTCATTTCTGTGTAGGGTCGCAGTTCTAACCTAACCTAAACCTACTTTAAAAAGCCGTTCGTTTCTGTGTGGGGTCGCAGTTCTAACCTAACCTAAACCTACTTTGAAAGCCGTTCGTTTCTGTGTGGGGTCGCAGTTCTAACCTAACCTAAACCGACTTTGATAGCCGTTCGTTTCTGTGTGGGGTCGCAGTCCTAACCTAACCTAAATCTAAAATTCTTACACAGAAAAATGTATAAATGTATAGTACGACATATAAAAATGTATTAAAGTAATACGTCGCACAAATGAATTGCGATGTTTAGTAGTTGTGCCAATCAAAATATTTTGAAACGAATTAGCGATCAAGTAATATTCGTTGAATATTATTTCTACGCAGTAAGAAAAATTGAAATAAATAGTATATGAAACAAAATAACGCCAAACAATATTACTAGTACTAACGTTTCGATGAATTGTTGTCGATGAAATAATATTCGATGAAAAGTTTGTCGGCAAAACAAGGGTACACCGCCGAAAAACTTGCACAATTGTGCAAACTTTTGTATAGACTGACATGGCTATTTGTACGTTACGTACAAATCATCTAGAAATAGCAATACATTTGATGTCCCCTCCGCCGCAAAAATCGGCAGACTGTTTTGTAAAGAAAATGACAGCGATGACATCTCCCTTCTAAATGCTCTTAGTGGATTGTAGAGGTAAGGAATACTCCATGTAATTAATAATGAAAAAGTGTCCGTCAAAAACCTTAAAAGTTTAAGAGGGAAGTATACTACGTAATCGTCCATACAAAAAGAGAAAACGTTTTTCCACTTGTAAATACGAGTATCTTCCATTCTCCATGATTTTTAGTACGGTATTAATACAATGAAAGACTAAGTTTATGGGTTTTCTTTTTTTCGCTACTCTGGAGAGATGTAAAAAAATTATAATAGCTGACAGCGTGCCCAGTTTTTGCAAATATTCTCCCATTAAGGAGTTTTCTCATAAAGTCATAAAGGATTCTCCTTATCTCTACCCTCCATATTCACGGCTACCATCAGTATATGTAACATTACTTTCTGTGCATCTCACTTGCACTAATATGCGAGAGCGAGATGCATAGATAGTAAATTACGTAGACGTGAGAAAATTTGACAATTTTGTTATTTAGTTCATTAGGTGACTCCTAGAGGCGCTGTATAAAACTCCGATATACTCGTAACTCTTGCTCTGTTTTTTAGTATAGTTAGAAAGGGACAGTATCGTTTGGAGTGGAGTGAAGTTAGGTACATAAGACCGTAAAGAAACGTAAAACGTGACTCACGGCACGTTTATTCACCGAGTGTTAGTGAAAAATACTCTGCCAACTGATGGTAGAGGCTCTGGACTCATTCTGTGGTGACTGGCGCGAGCATGGACAAAGCAGTGACGAGTGACGAAAGACAGGGGAGGCCTTTGCCCAGCAGTGGGACACAACATAGGCTATTAAAAAATAATTAATAGGCCCAAATTGACAATATTATTTATGTTCAAGGACTAATTTGTAACAGTAGGTGTAATATTGTGTTTAATTGTGATTTTTTCGCAAACGTAATAAAAACTTCGTTTATTATAAGTGTGCAAGTGTCATTATGTACCTGTCACACTTTGCACACGTATAATAAAATGTATTATTTTCGTTCTGTCTAAACGTGACGAATAGCTACGCACAATACGGTTTCATTTGGCAGAAGATTGCTGCGCAGGGCGCGCAGGCCGCATACGAAGAAGGGCCGAACTAGCATGCTTCTTTATGTTATTATTAAGGTGCAGTGGGTTCAGCCAGCAGAGTTTATGGAAAATTGTAGCGCTTTTTAGATCATAAGGTTGCAAAAAATATAAATAACTTTCTTGAGACCTTTCTCTAGTAGTTTCATCGATTCGAAACCTGATTAAACAACTTTTGCTCGGTACAAAAAAATCACGACCAAACAAGCTAATTTGGACGTGCATCTGACATCAAACCGATATTTGAATCATATTGGAATCATTTGCGCAGGCAACTCGCTCGCACTAATACATAACGGACAAGTCAGAATAGAACGAATAGAACGCGCAAATGACAGCTAACTGATATGATTCTAATATCATTCAAATATCGGTTTGATGTCAAGTGCACGTTGGAATTGGGCTGATGGTTCTAAAACGCACCTTCAAAATTTGTGTCAATTTTTCCACAAAAGCTATTAACCTGTTAATTGCTTCTAAAAATGCGTAATATTATTTTTGTTCGACCTCATCGATCACTATTTTGTTAAAAATAACAATTAAATAACGGGGTATATCCACGATCCAGGGCAAGCACGGCCGTCAATCCAGTGTTCAGTGATCTGCGTTCAGAGAAGGACCCGAACTCTGCAACTGAAATAAAAGTAGGTTACAATACTTTAATTATAGATCTGATTCCAGGTTGCAATCTCATTTTAGTAAAGACTGTTTTTTAATAACAAAACTTCCATGTGATAAGGACATACTTTTTTTTAATAAAAATTTAATACATCCATAAATTACGAAAGTTGGAAATTAGATAATTTCCAAACAAATCAAGGCGTTCCACAAGGCTGCATTCTGTCACCCAAACTGTTTTTGTTACTTAAATATATTACCACTCGCCATGCTTGCACTGCACTGCCCGCGGTCCGATAAGCGATCTTCTATCGCGCGTTGATGTATGTCGGGCCTAACACTGCCCATCTAACCCAAAACGTCACAAAATACAAGAAATTACTAGGCGCTTACTTCCTTTTGGTACCTTAGGGTAAAATACCTAAGCCCTAAATTGATTAGTATCGGTTATATTTACGATTCACGTTCGGATTTATGAAAAGATCGCTTTGCGTGATGTACTAGTTGGTTTAAGGCACATTTAAATCGTTAAATTTATAGTTAAATAATTTAATTTCAGCACCATTTCTTACAGTGTCACAATGAAAATCAATATAATATACTCGCTAGGGACCTCATACCACTGTCACTGTGACAAGGTACGAAATTGTACTGAAATTAAATTCTTTGGCCCGACACAATTTCGAAATGCATTCTTATTTTTTTAAACCTCATGTTTGAACCGCATTAGCCGCTTAGTGCCCAATGTTTTGAGGTAGGTAGCCTAGACGTCCCAAAGTATTTTTACCGGCCTAGAACTTTTGTCAGGAAAATAATTATAAGTAAGTAAGTAAGCAAATATTCTTTTCTCAAACATGCAATGAAATATTGATGTTATGTTCCTTATAATAGGCTGCGAAGTATGACGTTTCAGGTGCGGCTAGGACAAAAGGTCGTTAATGGAATTTCATACACACCTTGCAGGCCTAGGCCGGCAAAGTCCTCTTTTTTAATTTTCATTTCACAGATATTTGTGACACAGCATCGTAGAATTCATCCATTAAAAAAAACTAGAGGCAGTTATTGCTTTATGGTTCGTAATGACACTCTGCCACTACGCCTATAAAAAAAAACAAAAAACAATGTTTGCTATAATTTGCAGTTTTATTTGTATAAAATCAACATGAACTTAATAAATAATACATTCTATAATTTTAAATTATAAATTTAACTACACAAATAAAAATCTTTAAAATATTTCATCTAAACGTTAGCGGTAAAAAGGTCTACTCAAACACGCGTAATGATTTTTTTAAATTGTTATGGAGGTAAAGTTGAAAAATATTCATTCTGTTTTATTGGATTTATGGTGCGTTGTTGATTTTTTGACATTAATATGAGTTCCGACGAAATAATGAAATTAATATTAATTGTAATCGTATGTGTTGGAATTGGCAGCGTAAGCAGAATGGATTTTAAATAACTTGCTGCCTCTGCCGCTAAGTCAAAGACGAAGTATGTATATGGTTGCTTATGGCAATTTTATTCTTTGAGAAACTAAGAAAAATGGCTTACAGTTTATTAGAAACAGTTTTGTGGCATATTTTAAATGAATGTAACTACAAATTCGTCAACACTGTGGAAATTATACTTATTTACTCCATGCATAAAGCAACGATGTATGTGAAACATGATATCAACATGAAAGACTATGTAAACCTTTGTGACGAAAACGACAGTCAGACGGATACAAGGCGAAAAAATCAAAGATACATGAAAATATACGGGTAGTAAAAATACACGACTCGTGTAAAACATACGCGTGATAATGATATATCGCCGTGTGCCTGCTACACTGCCACATCTCAAAAAACCGTTTTTTCGAGAAATCGCGTCTCAAAGTTTTGAGAGTATAGATCAGGGTGTTTAATAGGATCTTACTCCTTTAGTTTTAGGTCTATGAATTTAAAATTTAGTTTTTTTTACTCGGAATGATATAACCTTCCTTATGACCACGCCACTTTTTAAAAGAAATGTATATTTTTTAAGACACAAGGCCCGAAAGACAGGTATTTAGAGTTATGGCCGTATTGCAGAAACGTTTTTTAAAGATTTTGAGATGCGGCCAAATTTAAACACAAAATTATTGGATAAAGATTACCATGCAAATATAAATAAAAACGCCAAAATAGTTAAAATCCCTTTATTTTTACCCGACTACGGCAACGCAAAAGGAGGGTTATGATTTTTACCGGTATGTATGTGGGTATGTATGTATGTATGTATGTATGTTCATTTGTTCCCTCATAACTTCTAAAGTACACATTATAATTTGACAAACGATATGTCATTCGAATTATCTTAATCGTCCGCTGGTTATAGGCTATATGAAGTCACAAAAAATGAACAAGGCGTCCGCTAGAGGTCATAAAGTCACGAACGAAAAAAATAAAAATAAGTAATGATTACGTGATGTATATCATTTGAAAGAGCTCAGTTAGCACATTTCAAATATATAAATATTGTTAGCTTTTGCGACCGGCTTTGCTTGCATGCACCCGATGAAACATTAATTTATCGGGTAGGTAATTCGAACTACGAATCTACAAGCGCTCTGGATTCTATCCGCGTATTACCCGACTACGGCGATACAAGAAGGTATTTGCAAAATAAATTTGTTTGGCCGCCATAAACATAGTGTTTTTTTTAATGACCTGCAATATTTTATAACGTGAATAGGTATAGAAGTCCAGATTAGCCAAAATGTATGAAACAGCCGTACAAGAGACGTAGGAAGCTCGCTGTACGCGTTCCAAAGCCGGGCGCCTTCGGCGCCCTCATACTAGAGGAGTCGGGCGTAGCCTGACGTACGTGGCGCGCTGCAAGCAGTCCAAAGCCAGGCGACTTCGACTTTCTCATACTAAAAGTGTCGACATACGTGACACGCTGGACGCTTACCAAATCCGGGCAAATGCATGAAACAGCCGTACAAAAGACGTGCGGGCACGCTGTACGTGTTCCAAAGCCGGGCGCCTTCGGCGCCCTCATACTCAACGCGTCGGGTATAGCCCGTCGTCGTACGAGGCGCACTGTATGCGTTCAAACCCGGGCGCCTTGGGCGCTCTTATACTAAAAGAGTCGGGCGTAGCCCGACGTACGAAGCTCGCTGTACGCGTTCCAAAGCCGGGCGCCGAAGGCGCCCTCATACTAAAAGAGTCGGGCGTAGCCCGACGTACGAAGCTCGCTCTACGCGTTCCAAAGCCGGGCGCCTTTGGCGCCCTTATACTAAAAGAGTCAGGCGTAGCCCGACGTACAAGACACGCTCTACGCGTTCCAAAGCCGGGCGCCTTCGGCGCCCTCATAGTAATAGAGTCGGGCGTAGCCCGACGTAGGAGGCGCACTGTACACGTTCCAAAGCTGGGCGCCGAAAGCGCCTCCATGCCAAAGGATAGCGCAGCCCGATATATGTGGCGCTCTGCGTGTATTTCTGTACTGGGGATGCCCTCGAAAAAGTAATATAAAGTGACTTCGAATAGGTAGTTAGTAACGAAGTCATGACCCCAAAATTAATTAAATAAAAAATAAGTTCAAAAACTAAAACCCGACTACTGCAAATCGCGCTCTAAAAGTATGAAACAAGATAGAATTCTTATCTGAAGTTATCAAACAGGAAATATTATAAATGTTATAATTTTTTTAATAAAAAAATACAACGTAATATGTATAATTTACTACATTATTTATATTTTTACAGAGATTCAGAGGATAGCTGTGGTCGTATGCCACTTTACCTTAAAGTTTATAATCGTGGCATACGACCATGCACGGCGATCCTTTGAATATCTCTGTAAATACTTATATCAAAAATGTAATACATTTTATTACGTTGTATTTTTTTATTAAAAAAATTATAACATTTATAATATTTCCTGTTTGATAACTTCAGATAAGAATTCTATCTTGTTTCATTCTTTTTAGAGCGCGATTTGCAGTAGTCGGGTTTTAGTTTTTGAACTTATATCAACTTTGATAGGAACAAGATCACTGTACGCGATAATAATAATATGTGTAACTCAGCTAATTATTATTTTCTAGGACGCAACTCAAAAGCTTCATTTAAAACGTGTGCTTTATAGCCACAACTCAAAAGTGGCTGTATTGCAGGGAATTGTCTGACAATTTATGGTTATTTTAAGGCCACTTGTGAGAAAAAGGCTCTTAAAGACCTTTTTTGCTATGGCTCTCGAAATAAGGTCGTAAATTGAACAATTTTGAATACGAATCTGCAATAATCCAGAAAATCAAAAATTTTGAATTGTGGCAGTATAGCAGGCACACGGCGATATGTACGTGTTGGTTATATTTTGGGTGTAGTTTACTTTTAGTTTTTTCTATAAATAAAACTTGGGTTTCGTGGATTTTTTATTTTATTTATTTCATTGCATGTTTGAGAAAAGCACTATACATACCTCGGCGGGAAATGGGGTTGCCCGCGCTCAGACCTATCCGGCCTCGCTTCGCTCGGCCGTCTATATGTCTTCGGCCGGCAACCCCTTTTGTCCCGGCCTCTGTAGTAATGTACTATTATTGCACCAATAATCATAATTCTTACATACATGTAAAATTACAAAGAAATTTTAGTGGAACAATATAACCCGGTAACAACAGGCGGTCTTATCGCTAAAAAGCGAATTATAGGTAGGTACAATCGAAAATTTTAATTTCTCATTTCGTACCTTGTCACAGTGACAATAGTATGAGGTCTCTAACGACTTTCATATTGATTGTCACTGTGACAACGTACAGTCAACAACAGAGCTATGAATACAGGCAAAGTGTCAAAAATATGTATACAGTACTTTATTGCCTGTACATTAAGGTCGTGTATACATATTTTTGGCACTTTGCCTGTATTCATAGCTCTGTTGTTGACTGTACGAAATGGGTCATAAACTAATACTTTCGACCGTACATATTGTCTTTCGGTTCGGTTCGTTGCATTAGACACCGTTTTCGTAAGCTGTGACAAGCTCTAATTAACTTCCCGTTCCAACCCGTCACTGCAACTAATACATGATCCCGTCTAAAAATCATCAGCTTGTAGTGCTGCGGTAATTTGACCATTAATCACCGACCGCAGCGCCATCTGGACTACTATATCGTCAACGGGTGTGTTTACATGTTACGACACGGATGCGACACTGTAGCCGAATCTCTCAAATAAAAATTACTCGATAAAATAATCTTTGTGAACTTTCCTGCATAGAGAGACATTACTGTCGACTGTATTTCTGCTGCAAGTGTCAAAATCGATGATGATATCTGGATTATTGAAATTTTCGGCAGTAATGTCGCGCAGTAGTGCATCAGTACCTAATGCTGGTGCGGTCTTAATCTAAACGGTACCTTAATTGCGACAGTAATGTGGTAACGAATGTCACCATTTTTTTATGGAAATTAAAAGTGTCATTGCTTGCGTCAACGCTGCAATAATAAAGTACTGCTTCAGTAGGCAATGCAGTCGACAGCAGTAGTACTGCAAGGCAACATTACATTACTGTCGACTATATAGCTGCAGCAAATGTAAAAATTGATGTTGCTGCCCGGATTATTATATTTGCGACAGCAATCTCGTTCCACACTGCTTAGCACACGTAGGAGTAATGGCGGTGTAGTCTGAATAAATAAATTGTCTGAAAAATATCGTACGCTATAAAAAGTTTCAGCCCAACGTTCATTTTTCACTAGCCGCATGCATAGTTTATACAGGAAATATTAGCAGGAAAAATGCTCTAGAATATTTCAGGGTAAAAAGAAGGATTGCATTAAAAATAAATATATGCGGAAAAGATTAAGGCTTTGCATTTTAGGATTTTCAAGTATTTACATTAAATTAATTACCATTGTGTATTTTTTGTATCATTGTTATTAAAATTGTAGAACCAAATAATGTACAGTCAGTGTCAAAATAGCCTTGCCTTTTTTTAAAACCAATGAGTCTCAATTATAGCATAGTTTTTGTTATTTAAGGAATCATTTAAATCCGGGTTTGCTCAATAATGGATATGGCACAAACTAGTCTCAGCCGACACTCCGCCCCATGTGTACCACGCCTTAGGGCTACTTGCACCATTCCTTTAACCCGGGGTTAACCGGTTAAACTTAGAGTTACCAAGGTTATCAGTAGAATTTGACACTGTGTTAACGGTTTAACCGCTTAACCCCGGGTTAGTGGGATGGTGCAAGTGGGCGTTAGTGCTTTATATATCTTATCTAACGACATAAACTGGTCAGACTCTCCCTGCAGTCCGTTCAATGCTGTTACTCCCATCTCTTAGCAAGTAATAGCCTCATGATACGGTCAAGTTATGTTCCAATGTATGAGAAAGACAATTTAATTAATTCCCTCATGTAACATATGTAGTGTGATACCTTTAAGTAGGTATGCTTTACACTAGTGTCCCTCATTTTTTTTTTTTTTATTAAACTTTACACATAAATGAACAGTATGAGACCAAAGCAGTTATGTGGTATATTACATAATTATATTAAAATACAAAAAATATTTATACTACAACAAAAAAACTTATAACAATGAGATCCGGGACGCATTTTAACATTATATTATTTATCTATGCACCTTATCAGTTTCCTGTAAAATACACCAGCATCTCATCCCCCTACTGACGCAACTCCCCCATTTTACATGAAATATGTTCCGGTTGACGATTTCTTTTAATCAAGGAAAGCGGCTGAAGTATGACATTCGTTGTTTGTCGTTATTATACACGAATTTTTTAACATACATATGTGGTAAACGTACTGGTGCTCGACGCGGTACATGTTATTTTGAAACTTAAGTCATTGTCAATAGAGGTGACAGCAAGGTGTCATCTATTGGGCATTAGCATGTTGAGCACTAGTACGTTTACCTTACTGAAAGTTTCTGGATTCTGATATATGCGAAGACTTATTTTTTCTAAGTGGCCAGTCCAGGATTTTTCAGTATGCCCTAAGTACCTATCTAGCTCCAAGTAGAAGGAGAATTCGCTTCCTCCAACCTTGTATTTGAACTGTACCGTAAAATACTTTGCTCCAAAATAAGAGATTTAATTTAAATTCTAAAATTATTATGCTGTGATAGGCATGTTGATATACATGACGATTTAAAGAAGTATAACACTTAAGGGCATTTTCACTTAACTGTGTAAGTACCATTAACGGCCGGTTAGCAATCGTCACAAAACTGACGGTCAATGTCAACCCCCATACATTTTGTCAGACATGTAACGGTTAGACGTTACTGAAACACGACGCGCGCGCTTTAAAGTACAAGTTAAAATGAAAATGCCCTTAAATGATGTTGTGATATAATTATAAAAATATAAAAACTGTTAGAGCACAATGACCCAGTGACGAGCAAAGTAGGCACAATTTACAGTAGTTCTCACGCATCTCAAAAATAAATCTGGCCCCTGTCCATCGCTCGGTCACGCTTAGTAAGCGACAGGAATACAGGACCAACTAATAGGGACTCAGTTCTCAGGCACGTACACTTTGATACGTTTTACGACATCCCTATACGACCATCTCACTCCAATCACCATTTGGTCGTAAGTGACAAAAACATTTAAAAAAAGCAAAAAGTTTCATTCGACGCTGATAAATCTGCTGAATTCAAACGTTACATCTAATGTTATGGTATTTTTTTGTCACTTAAACTATTCTCTCTCTAGAGAGCAAAAGTCTATTTCTCTTTGAGAGCATCTTGTGCAGCGTGTAGTGATAAAAGACGCGTGCGTACTCAAATCCTTTGAGCTTTGTAGTTTGCTGCTTTAGGGGTTAAAATTGAATTTTCATCTTTAATGGGTTTAGGTTTTCTTACCATAAATATTAAAAGGAAACTCTATTTTAGTAGTTTTAGAATTGTTAAAAAGTTCTTCGTAAGATGAAATGAAATAGCCAATACAATGCGAAATTCCTTTACAACCTATACTTACTGTACCTATGTTTATTAGGGACTTAAATAAGTAAATACTTACACTAGTTATTAGGTACTTAGCATAAGATAAACTAACAAAATCTATTGATTGTTATGATCTGAAATAAATAATTATTTAATTTAATTTAATTTTTAATCTGATTAGTGGTTATTTAAAGTCCTTTTGACAGCTAAGAGCGGTATATATATTTTAAATTTTGTTATGGTTTTGATATTGACATGATACTATTTGTTTTGTATGTTGTATGAAGCGTTGGTGGTAAGAACGTGCGACTTGCAATCCGGAGGTCACGGATTCAAACCCCGGCTCGTACCAGTGAGTTTTTCGGAACTTATGTTTTACGAATTATCATTTGATATTTACCAGTCACTTTTCGGTGAAGGAAAACATCGTGAGGAAACCGGACTAATCCTAATAAGGCCTAGTTTCCCATCTGGGTTGGAAGGTCAGATGGCAGTCGCTTTCGTAAAAACTAGTGCCTACGTCAATTCTTGGGATTAGTTGTCAAGCGGACCCCAGGCTCCCATGAGCCGTGGCAAAATGCCGGGATAACGCGAGGAAAAAGAAGAAGACTTGTACTACTATTTGTTGCATTTATACTTAGGTAGGTGCGCGCGAGATGCACTGCGAGTTGTTGTAAGCTAGCACACATCGTAACAAGATGTAAACCTGAAGAAATAACATTTGAATACCTGAATTAAAAATTCAATGAAATAAAACAACGAACTTTTCCCAGTGGATACAATAAATTATCAAACAAATATTATGCATAATGTTCAGGCCTAAATAGCGTTGCCTGATGAAATATAGCTGATTAATTAATATTGGAACAATCCTCATAAAGGTTACATTTGAATTTCGACTGCAGTAACATTGCTGTTGCAACGTTATTGCTGCAGCATTGACGCAGACGATGTCTCTTCTTCTTTTCTTAGTCGGTCCCTCACTGCTGAGGATCGGGACTCCGCATACTAATTACCCTTATGGTAGCTCTCCACTTCTCCCTGTCGGTTGCTTTGTGGAAAGCGTTGCTTAGTGCGATGTCCATCTGGGATATTTGGTTACACCATCTTGTTGGACTTGGTCCTCTCGGCATCATGTCTGTCACGTACTTGTTAGAACGTGACAGGCATGATGACAAATGATAAAGAGCCGTCCATCTTACCGATATTCCAATAACAATCTAACATCAAACCGATATTAGATTGTTATTGGAATGGAATCATATCAGTTAGCTGATTTATGCCAGTTGTGTTAACTGTGTTCATTTTGCTCAGACTTAACCACACCGCGCGAATGAACACTAACTGATCATCATCATCATTTATTTAAGAGTTAGGCTCTTGTCGGTGGAGCAATTTAAATGCATGTCGGCCATCTGTCTTCTCCTTGATATCCTGATACGACACCAACGTTGAGCTTTTTCTTTACTTGATCCATGAACATTCTCCTTGGTCTCCCTTTCCGTCTTCTTGCTTCAAAATCCCTCCAATTATATTTTTGATAAATTCGTCGTGTCGTAGCAGGTGTCCAAGCATCTTTCCTCGTCTATTTTCTATGGGTATCAACAAACTCCTCTGGTTTGTTTTCTTTTCCGTCCAACTGACATGATTCGTCCGACTAACTGATATGATTTTAATATCAGTTTGATGTCATATTGGCCTGATTGCCGCGTCCACGCTGCAGCAATGTTGGGTTATTGCTAATGCTTTCGCAATTCGAATGTCACCTCAATTCCATCAAAATTCAACGCATACGCGCCAATGGTAATATTGGTCCCATTAATCAACACTTCAGCTCTAATAACCGTAAAAACAAATAATGAATCAGCATTAGTGCTTGCATCTGTCCCGACTTGCATCCTAACTCTGATAAAACGCAGTATCTCCCACAATTCAGCTCCGTTATACAGCTTTTTGGCTCCACCAACTTAATACTTCTCTACCCATTTAGAAAAGCCGCTAACTCGTTAAACTGACATTGCATTTACCGCTTTTCATTTTGTCATTTGCGCGCGCTTTAGAAAGGGTGTAACTTGTCGCGTATAAGTGACGACATTCGCCATTTTTTGGCGACATTTTCACTTTGACTAAAGAAGGTCGTAAGTGTAATTTTAGGCTTGGTATATAAGTCGTTTTTGCAGGATAAGTGAGGCTTGCCTGTGTTATTTATAGGCCGATTTGTCGTCGCGCCAAACCACGCCTGATTCAACGTGTTTAATGCCCTCACGATAAACAACCTGCGCTATTTACGCTTACACTGTGCGGTCATTATTTTTATGGGCCTGAGTTTGGTTTTTATAGGTAAACAATTATTGTAAGAGTGGGTAATATAGAAGAATGATACTTAGTGTTATAATACAACACGAATTTGTGTTAAAACCTTCTGGCTCTCGGCTCAGAAACCCTAGTGTACATTTCATCCGATAGCGTGACGTAGTGCGTTCGCGTTTGCGTTATGCCTATTTTTGCATGGCATTTTGAACAGTGCGCAAAGCGCTCAATAGAAAACTAGCGTGTTCGCGCGAACTGTACATTTTTCTCTCCTTAACAATAGTTAACAGCTTGTGGACATGTAAGTAATGATTTTATCATAGTTCTGTAAATAAAAGGAGGACCTTTTTACGTGGGTAAGGGTTAAATAAGAAAATTCACCTTTATAACCCTTAACTCTTGTGTATGTCTACAGGAAAGAACGTAACACAGTATTCTGTTTGCCCCGTACGCCACTTATCCCTGAGTAGTTAGTCTCATCAAAAGTGCCCCGCGATTTGTCGAACGTCACCAACAACCAACACCAACCAACCAACAGTAATATCAAAACAAAATCAAATGTTTATATTTCGAAAGCCCTTCTACGTATTAATATCGTGCCTACAAAATGATCCGATTTGGCTTGTTAGTGTGATTTTAATCCGTAAAGGTGTTACTGTGCCAAAGTTCAGAGAAAGACCATTAAAATTATCAGAATTTCGTATTATGAACCTTAATACCTTGTTATAGAGACCAGAGTTGATTATTGGGTAAGAAATGTTTTGGACTGAAATTGTATATTTTATCAAAATTCAGTTATATCATTTAAGTATAAGTCGGTCACACATTTCACCTTGTCTGGTAGATGTCAAAGTTAGGTTGTAGGTATAGTAAAATGTAGGTACTATTTTAGTGTTTGGTTTTTATATACCTAAGAATACTTTTAAAGCCAATGCTATTTTTGGTATTGACAAAAGTACATACGTGCCCGGGCCGAGGCTTCCGACATGTCAATTTGTATGACGGCTGATCGTGATCAGTGATCACGTGGCTTTCCAAAGAACACAAAGCACCGGAAGCTCCGGCCCGGCCCCGGCCCGGTTTAACGTAATGGTAACATTCCATTTCTGACTGCAGCTGCACTACTAGTACTGAACGCGTAGCTGTCATTGTCAATTTCCATAGTAAAATGAACAGTAATGCAGCTGTCGTTGGAAATGGACTGTCACCTTAAGTCATCCTTAATGCCCCGATTG
This sequence comes from Cydia fagiglandana, assembly GCF_963556715.1. Classification (NCBI taxonomy): domain Eukaryota; kingdom Metazoa; phylum Arthropoda; class Insecta; order Lepidoptera; family Tortricidae; genus Cydia; species Cydia fagiglandana. Next base: position 901,392 of record NC_085949.1, on the reverse strand, counting down.
AAAGTGCTGCCCAAATTAACTCATCATTCATCATCATCATCATCATTGTTCTTAAGAGCCTAGCTCTTGTCGGTGGAGTATTCGCCATTCCGTTCTCTTCTCTGCTACTGTTTTGAGTTCCTGATACGTCCCTACATTAATTTTCTCTTTGGCCTGGTCAATATATGCACGTCTCGGTCTTCCTCTGCCTCTCTGTTCTTCTATTCTGCCTTCAATTATAGACTTTATGTAATTATCGTGACGTATCAGGTGCCCCAACATGTTTCCCCTTCTGTTTTCAATTGTTTTTAGCAGAGATCTCTTCTCACCTACCAAATTTAATACTTCCGTATTTGTTTTCCTCTCTTTCCAGCTTATTCCTTCCATTCTTCTCCATGTCCACATTTCAAAAGCGCTCAATCTGTCTCTATCACGCTGGGTTAATGTCCACGTCTCGCTTGTCATTCACTTGCCCTTAAATCCTATTCACCTTGGCAAAGGTCGGCGCAGCATGTCATGTCTTTTTCTTCCATATACTTCTCTATCATTCTTATTTAATAGCACCTTCTAGTTTTACGATAGGTATTAAAAAAAAAGTAATGCCTCAAAATGCTATATGTACGCTTTAAGTATACTTTTGTCTCTGTCATTTCGGTCAGTCGTGTCATGTCCAATTTTATATTTTGTAATTATAATTAGCATTGGATGGCAATTTTCATACGCATATATAAAATGTATAAAAAAAAATATATATTTATCGCGGCATTGTACGAGTAAGATCAAAGAATATAATTGCAGTATTATGTCGTACCTAGTCAAAGTTAAAATCAACGTGGACCTCATACCTCTGTCACTGAGACAAGGTACGAAAACGGTATTGAAATTATTTGACCCTTAGGGCACAGGTTAGGTGGTGTCAGTCTACTTTATTTACTAGACTCTGGTAAAACAAACTTACCCAAAAAGACGAAACCACTTAATCAACATAGTTATTTATTTCCAAGCACTGAATCCAGAACTTCCTAACAAGAAAACACTTACCAAACAGAACTCTTTGACCCGAAACACTGGCCGATTCGAACTTTAAGATACGTCAATTAATAGATCTAGAAGCGATATGGATTAGATGTGTCAGAGTCAAAAGTGACATTTTTGTTTGAAGAAACGTCACATTTGACACTGACATATCCAATCCATATCGTTTCTAGATCTATTAGCTGACGTATCTTAAAGTTCGAATTGGGCCGACAGTCTAAAATTTTAATTGATCATTTTGTTTTATTTATATAGCGCAAAAGACGCTAACATCTGGTGTATGCTATCTTTAAAAGGCTAGGCGCCTTTGACCTTTCATTATGCTACCTTAACAATGTTTATTAAGATAATAGGTACCCTTCAGAAGTTCCGAACTTGAAGAAGCTACAAAAGGCGGAGTCGCTGGTTATTTATAAACGTTTCCACAGTACCTGTTAAACAGTAAAACTTGTTATTTATGTTTCAAGATCACTTATCTTTTCTTATCTTAAGGTTTTCGGGGCCCTTACACTTCGACCCATAGGGATCTTTTGTGCAATTACCCCTTGGAAAAATCCGTCAACTACTCAAGAACTTTTTACATCATCTCCACATGATGATGATGGAGCTCATGGGTAGCTTTTTAAATTCCTTTGGTTCCAGGTATCCTGCTCCAAAGTCCTTCATTTTTTGTCTGGCGAGGGCGTTAAGATCACTTACACTTAACACTGTAGGTACCCCTAGGTATAAATTTCATTCGATACCATGACGCTACGCGTTTGCGTTTAGTGTCGCTATGGTATGGGAATTTGAGTTTTCAAAAAGTCCCGCTTGGCGCACTGTTCAAAGTCCCATACAAGAATTAGACATAACGCGAATGCTCGTCACTCTATCGAATGAAATTTACACTAGGAGTTCTGATTGGTTTCTGTATTATTATTATTTTTGCTTATACATATGAGGGTTGCAATACGTCCGGATTTATCCGGATATATCAGGACTTTTGACCCTTTGTCCGGATTACGGCCGGACTTGGCAAGTGTTCGATTTTTAGGAATGACCTAATAAGAAAAAATGTATACGTGATGTATTTATTACCGCCTACGCCAAATCTCTGTTACAAGAAATGTCCGGATTTTTAGGGTGATGTCAAAATTTTTATCAGGACATTTAATTCTTCCATATGGCAACCCTAACCTTGTAGCCTATTTGCGGAATAAATGTTGAAGTTTGAAGATTGAAGCGGGCGACAATTCATTCCACAGTTTTATCGGGGAGTGGGATGTGTGATCTGATCTCTCGTTTCCACTCTATCACATTAGGTGCTTATTGTTATTATGGGACTGTAAATCGCAAGTCACGGCGAATCAAGTTAGCGGCACAAGTAAATAGTGTCTGTCCGACTTCCGGACATTACTGCAATCTCGACTCTAGTTCATATTGCTTCCCGAGGGGATAGTTTCTTTGAAGTTTTTAAGTACATATAGTGCAAAAAAGCTATGGTATTAGAATAGCGCAGGGGTCGGTAAACCGCGGGTCGCTTCGCTAGCTCGCGCTCTTCAACCAACCACTGAAAACACCATTTGCGCCCTTCGACATTCGTAAAACTGGTGATTTCTACTGCGGTTGACTCTTCATCTCAAAAGTTTGCCGACCCCTGGAATAGCATAATGCCTTGGGCAGTATTTCAAATTACGGTTTCATTCGGAGCCAATATTTCACAATGCTTAGAAATAGAAATAAAGCAAACGTGGAAAAACTCACTGTCTTAGATACAAGATATTTCAGTCAATGGTTTAGATAGTTTAGTCAATGTTTTAGGGAGGGCGCCTAGCGACATATAGGTATAAGGCGCATTATAAAGGATATGATGGAAATATTCGTTGTCAATGGCTAATAGGATTCGAAAGTACACTGGCATCATAATGATAATATTTGAATCACGTCATTTAGCTATCGTGCATTTCACTCATACTTATCCGTATCCGTACATGTATCGACCCTGGCGAGACGCACGATTACGTTTTGGCCTGCTTAAGCATATAAATGTATATTTACTACTATTATACAGATCCCGAGATGAAGTATATTTGGTTCACCCCGACTCTTGCTTGCGCGTAAGTAAGAATCCGCCAGAACTCGGCACAGATTTAACTGAGTTCAGTTTAAACTCATTTAATTACGAGACGCTTGAATGACTGAATGCAATAAATTGAATGCTGCTTGTCTTTTATTACTTTGAAGTCGTTATTTTAAATTGTTCTGTTAGTATTTATTTGAATGTATTTACAGGAATAAAAATGAGAGATTGTAGTAGGTACCTACGATCTTTTCAGTTGTTAAGACTCGTAGTTTATCCTTAAAAACCTTATCACATGTAACATTCCTAGGGCCAAATTCGACACGTACAACTGTCAGATTTCGCATCCACGTCAAATCAACAGTTGATTTTATTGCATACTGAGTGTTGATTCCATCAACGGTGGATAATATCATTTGGTACAACCAAAACTCAACTCTAAACTAAGGGTGGTTCGGTTTGGTTTGCTTGTCACCCTAACTGTGGATCGATTGTTAATGTCAAATTTTGACATTGTACGTATTCGAGAACTTATGATTTTTCCCACATCAACGGCAGATCAACACGATACGTCAAACGTCGCTTGTCGAATAGGGGTCCTAAAGATTATATGTGGACGTCAACTGCTGTTGCTGTCACCGCTGCTGTATCTGTCAATTTCCTTGATAAAATGAGTGACGGAATGAACGTCATAATCGCGGCAGTAATGCGGCTAACTCATTTTACCGAGGAAATTGGTACAACGGGTCTTTATAGTGGGAGTGGATCTTCTAACAATTCCAAACCTTCAAGCAATGTTGCAAGTGTCCATGTGCGTCGGTAATTGTTCATCATTAGGCGAATCGTCTCCTTGTTTGCCTATTATTTAAAACCAAAATTTAATTTATTATATAAAATAATAGATAGACGCAATCCCTACCTAGTTCAAATAAAAACACACAAAATGCGTGCAACTCTTCATCCCAATCAAAATTGACAAAATTTCGCTCCGAAATTGGAGGCGGAGCACACTGACCGAACGAAAATGGCGGGACAAAAAATAGAGGGCCTACCGCGAACCACGTTCGACGTGTTGCCTCCCTGTCACACTTATTAACGAATTTACAAGTCCGACAGAGAGGCAACACGTCGAACGTGGTTCGCGGTAGACCCTCTGAACGCCACTTGGTTTAACAGCCAATATCGTAGTCATTTGTCTAGGCTAGCTTACCGAAAACGTTCGGGACTTGGGAACATCCTTGTTACAACGGGATAAATGTCATTTTAGATTGTAGTCGTTTGATTTATCTTTGCATAACTGCCTATAGTGAGCGGGGCTTATACTCTAATTGTGTTAGGTTATTTCGACTGTCCATTTGGATGTTTCGGATTTTTCGGCGCAGTGCGGGTTTTCGATTGCTGATGAATACGTTTTCGAAAGTGGGGAAATGTTTTGAGTGATCGTTACATTGGATTTTAGGATTATTGATGGTACCTAAATGTTTTGGATTTATAAAGGCGATTTGGGTCTAGGGGGTGCTTTGCAGGGTAGTTTATCAACTATTTTGATTATTTTATTGTTTATGTACCGTACCACGCAACTATAATAGTCCAGTACTACAACTCTGGTCTAAACTATGGCACTATTTAAAACTTGTAAATACTTTTACACAAAAGCTATATAAAGAATTTTTCTAAAAATTCGTGTTTTTTTTCACTCATTGATCACTTTTTTTTTGTTATAATTTCAATGATTTCTGCGATCCCTGGCACGCACGGCCGTCCGCTCGGTGCTCAGCTATTTGGAGAAGGGTCTGAGCGGCTACCGCGAAAACCGAAATTCGCAATTTGCGGGGATCTTTCTCTTTTACTCCAATGGAGGCGTAGTTAGAGTGACAGAGAAAAATCCCCGCAATTTGCGAACTTCGATTTTCGCGGTTATAGCCCTGAACTCACTGCACCTTAAATACACTGGACTGAATTTTGAGAGCTGTCAGACTACAAAGTTTCCACTAGTTACTAGAAAATAGAAAATAGAAGTTGGACAAGTTTGAATATAATAGCTGCAACTGTATGCAGGAGGTATTTGAACTGAAAATTGCCGGGCAGAACGCTATTGGTAGAAATAGACCAAGAGACCAGTCTGTAACAATTTTGGTAGCATACGCAGTGCAAGTCTTATTTATATGTAACTTCAAAGAAGTTTAAAATAACACTTGCATAGCGTGTACTATCAAAATCGTTGCAGACTTGACTTGGTCTAACTCTATTTAATACCTAGTTATAATTACATATCTAAAGCAATCTATCTAATCGCTTATCAACTTTTTCTTGTCATTTAAAATCATTATTTTCGTTCAATAAAACAACCAACAAACAAGCCAAAATATATCTAACAAATCACTCTAAAATCTAAATCAAAATCAATTACAATTTCGCCTTAATCCTTGAGCCGGATAACTTGGATATTAAAATGAGACCCAACTAATACAAATTGCTCCTGAGCCACAATAATGACGTCATTTGTATGACAATCCGAGCGAGCTAATACAGGCTTACATGGGGAAATTATTCGGTTCATAGCGCTGTGACGTCACAGCACAGACTACGTAGACTGGCTCCGTAGCAGGCGTGGCTCACTCCGCGATTTCGTCGCTTTGCAACAGGTAGCTACAAGTTCATCCATCCAACACCAATTTTGGTGGCTAACCACAAGTCGCCACCTAGCGGTCATATCATATCTGTCCTAACCTAATCGTAACAGACGCGTTTTGTTAGAGAGTGAATCTTCTGTACCTAGTACTATTATTTATTCTGTGCCAGTAGTCAAAATGCCAATCGCTAACGCTACATAACGGATGAAACGCAACTGTCACTACTAATATGGAAGAGTGATAGAGAGACACACGGCTCGATTCGGGAAATGAATTAGAAACTCACTAGATAATTATGGAATAGTAAAGATATGTGACGTTCCGCTGCAAAAGGTTCCTTATGGCGGCGGCTGGCGCAATAATATGGGAAGGGCTTTAATAATACCGTAAGCGCCAACCGCCATAAGGTACTTTTGCCCGTGGGACGTCACATATTTTTACTATATCGTATCTAGTTAATCTCTATTTCATTTCCCGAATCGCCCCGACAAAGCGATTCAATAGCGAAGCGTAAGTGATCGTCACCTTGGCTAGGCCAAAGGGGTAAAGCTGGTGTTTAACTCCTAGTGTACCCGATACCCGATGTGTACAGTAGGTACCCCTGTTCTGTACCCTTTCATTCGATGGCGTGACCTGATGTGCGCGTTTGCGCTAAGTGTCATTTTGTATGGGATTATTAGATTCTAAAACGTCCCGCTTAGTGCAATGTTCAAAATTCCATACAAAAATAAATATAACGCAAACGCGAACGCTCTCCACGCTATCGAATTAAATTTACACTAGGGGTTCTGACCTACCTACGTGTATATGTAGTGTACCGATGTGTATTGACATTTGAGCAAGCTAAAGATTCCAAAATGAACCAAGAGTGTATCTAGAAGCATGAAAAGTGGAATCTTGAGCGTTGCGAAGGTTTCAAGCCACGTGGGTTAGGTAACTGTAAACGTTACAAATACAATCCAAATGAATTCTATTATACGAGTATATTTATCTACCTACTATTTAAAATCATCACTTAAAAGTAAATTCCATTAGTCAACATAAGAAAACAACTAAAAATTTTCATCAAACTGCTTTGCCACTTTTGTGAATAAAATGCGACTTTCTCATTACTTTTCGACGCATAAAGCCTTTACGAGCGGTAAGGATTTAACCTAGAGACTTAATTGTTAGAAACTAAATTCTAATTGACACTTCCTTACATAATAAAAGATCTCTAAATTCTATTTGACACTCCGAAATTGTTTACTTAATCTCTCAACCTGCTCCTCGGCCGGAACTTAGTGCTCGCGCCAGTACTAACGTTTAGTACTGGAACGTGCGCTAACTCGGAACTTGACACTTGTCTGAACCTAATCTCGGAATAACGGTCTAGACGCCGGCAGCTTGGCGTGTTCCCATTGTATTAAGATTTTTAATGTCTGTGTGTTTAATGTTTTTTTTTTATTATTATGAATGGGCTTACTCATGGCCACAGACTAGCCGAGGCGTAGACGTGGCCTACGATGGATGGATGGAGTGGATGGTGGTAAAAATAATTTCAAGTTTCTTAAGTGTCCAAGTAACAAAAGACAGGTGTGTATGTGACGTTACTTTTATGATATTAATGAAATATTGGAAACCTAGAAACAGCAGAGTACATACAAAATATTATAGTTTTAATTTGTAATTTTATTAAACACATTTGTGAATAATTTTCTTTATTTCACTGATTGTCATTTTGACATGTAATGTATGTGTCCCTACCCATTAAATATTAATAAATATGATTACGAGTATGAATAATAATAACGTATTCGCTAGTTAATAATAACGTATTAAGTATTAGTTTTTAATCGGAAATAAACTTTATCATATATTCGCTAGTTACATAGCTAGTTCTCGTACGAGTACTAATATTTAGTACCGAAACGTGCTAACTCGGAACCCGACTCTTGTCGGTACCCAATCTCGGACATAGAGAAATAATTAGGTAATAGAGTGCTCAATGGAATGATCGTGGAATGTAATTTTACTGGATAACCGTGAATGGAATCGATTCTTACTCCGTCTTAATGAGGTTAACTATTTCAAGTGTATTAACTTCTCTTCAAAGGCCAAAACCTACGTAGTTTTGGCCTATGAAGAGAAGTTAATAGAGTCGAAACAAGAAAAGTCTGCAGCGGATTTGATAACCCCCGCAGGGCAAGTGTTATTAAAACGTCATAAATAACACTTGCACTGCGTGGGCTATCAAATCCACTGCAGACTTTTCTTGGTCTGACTCTACGTAGCTTTTCATTTCGTGTTAAAGACGATTTCGTCCTATCGAGGTTCGAGCAATCGAGGTGATAAAGTGGAATCACTAGACCCTTATCGAGTCGTCTCACCCCGCCGGGCTTAACAATTTTATCGTAAGTACAATGGAAACAAACAGTTACATAAGAGAACCGGCGCAAACCGGCTGCAAGCGGTTCTCTAAACGAATTCTCCTTCTGAACTGAAATTTGTTATAACTGCGAGCCCCACCCAGCTAAATACTGTATAATTTGCGACTTAATTCACACCTTTTTAATTTACCAGGGTGAAATTTGAATTTCCACAGAAAACGGGTGATTATGTAAAGGCAAGGTTTTTAAAAATGGTGTTTCTGTGTTTTATTTTACACGGAAATAAATATTTATAATCAGAAACTATTTGTAATTTATTTAGTTTAATTATTTTGTTATTCTTTTATATCTGTTTTAATAATAAATACATTTATTTCTGTTTATTGTAAAACTTTTTTTTCGTTGAATATTGCCAGGAGGTCCTGGGTTCAATTCAAACCCCGGCTTGTACCAATGAGTTTTTCGGAAATTATGTACCTACGAAATATCATTTGGCACATTCTTGTGATAGTGACAAATCCCACATATTTTCCACTAGAATTCAAAAATCAAGTTCACTTTAGTACCTACACTAAAATACTCCATAACTAACTCAAAGCAACTTATCTCCAGTTACAAATGAGGCCAAATATCGGAGTGCACCAAATAAGGGAATCAGCGGGCACTAACTTGTCACAAAGTTAATTAGGCGGACGGAGTCGGACGGAATAACGGCCACGAAATTTAGGTCCGGGCAGGGAACTGTTATCGACGCTTACAGAGACCAGAGGACCTACCGCGAACCACGTTCCAAGTGTGGCCTCACGTCGCAGGCAACACGTCGAACGTGGCTCGCGGTAGGCCCTCTGGCCGCATAGCCAAGATGCCAATCGCTAACGCTCCGTATTAGCGATCGAAACGCAATTGTCTCTGTCGCACTAATATGGAGATATCGAGAGATATGAAGAGACATAAAGCGTTTCGTTGTTGTTGTCCGTATCTATTTTCACCTAGGCTAAAAGGCTGGCAGAACCCATAACGAGCGTCCGCGTTTGCTTTATGCCTATTTTTGTATGGGATTTTGAACAGCGCGCCAAGTTGGACGTTTTGAAAACTCATAATCCTATAGAAAAAACGCATACGTCACGTTACGCTATCGAAATAAATTTACACTAGGGAGAAAGGTCATCATCATGATCATCATCATATCAGCCAGAGGACGTCCACTGCTGGACATATGCCTCCCCCAAAGAGTGCCACAATGACCGGTCTTGCGCCACCCGCATGCAGTGGACTCCCGCAAAGGAGGTAAAGGAGGGGTAGGGGGGAGGAGGGGAAGGGAGGGATGGAGGAGGGAGAAAGGTATTGAACTACGAGTATTATTGCTAGGTAAGTAAAGAACCGGCAAAGAGTACCACTATTTTGCGCCATGCGTTGTTGTCGGCCAAGGACAAACTATAGAAGCGGAGCGTGAATCTCGCGACTTAAACAAGTAAGCGCCATGAATTTCACGGTGCACGACATTTTGGTCACGTGGTTCACAGTCACAGTTCACACCCCGCTCGGGACGCCTCGGCATGCCTGAGGACGCCTCGGCCATGCCATGCCATGCCGATAGTGGGCGCCGGGCCATGGCGATAGTAGGCGCCGGGCCTTATACGGGCTTTATAACTTGTACCTATTGTATTAACTAGTTCAAAACTATAAGGCCCGGCTACTTAAAAGTAGGTACCTGATAAGCCTCACCATTTTGTTTTGCTTAAAGATAACATTCGGAATTTGGAACATCAAACAACTGACAATGACATCTCCCATTTCTCGTAGCCGCAACGCTACATGAGTAACGTCATCATTCTCTTGCCCTTGTCCCATTCACTTGGGGTCGGCGCAGCATGTCTTTCTCTTCCACACCTCTCTGTCGCCCGTCATTTCATCATTCACTTGCATTCGTTTCATATCATCTCTCACACAGTCCATCCACCTTTTCCTCGGTTTTCCTTTCCTCGTGCTTCCCTCCACATTCATTCGTAATACCTTTCTCGTCACATGACTTTCATCCCTCCGCATCACATGCCCGTACCACGCCAGGCGATTTGCCCTTACTTTTTCTACATGAGTCTACATGAGTAACGTGATGCTAACATTCCATTTCTAACCGCAGCTGCACTACCGGTATTGAACGCGTCGCTGTCATTGTCAATTTCCATAGTAAAATGAACAGTAGTGCAGCTGCGGTTAGAAATGGAATGTTACCATAAAGATGGCATTCGGATGGCAACTGCAGCTGCATTACTTTTGCAACATTATTGCAACGGGTTGACGCCGCTAATCAGTCAATTGCATTATCACCTGTGTAAACTCTATCGTATTCCCTCTCGATTGCACCAACACATCAGTGCGAGCGAGATGGACTGTGATCGATTTAACGCAGTCGCTAACGTATTCATCCCAAAATGAAACCCCGTGTTTAATTAAAACGTTAACATATCAACGAAATACCACCGAGTATTAATAAACATGTCATAAATGAATTCCTCCAATGTGTCTCAATGACAATAGGTTACAAAACCCCCAATTGTCACCCCGCAATAATGATCCGCGTAACAATGGATAGCATTTGGCGCAAAATGTATGGAACTGTTCTCTGTAAAGCGCCGCGGCGTTACGTGGTACCTTTCCAGGGGGGGTTCAGCGAAAATCGTATGCCTGAATTGCGTCATCGATTAATCTCTCTCACTCTATCTATCTCTTTCTCCGCCTAGTCTTATCCCATCATTTGCGGTCGGCTCTCCGAGCCCTTCTTCGCCAGGACCTTATCTTCTTGTTGTTTTTTGCGTAATCGATTAATGGATTCTAATATTTAAGCCTACTTTGAAAAACTAAATTTTTTAACCAGGTGAGTGCCTAAGACGCAGACGGTTAAATTCAAGCACAAAACTATAGTCTAAAATATAATTTTGCCCCGAATTGGACATCTGGGGGGCAAAATGATTTTTCAGACGTTACTTTTGACAACCATAATTAATGCATGATGTACAGTGCCATCTGCGTTGGTTGCCAAAGTCGATTGTTTTCTAGACTTTATAGCTTTTTCTAAAATAATTACCACTTTGATTCAAGTTAAATCCCATATTATTGCCTACATCATTGTAGAAATTTGCGACATCCCACAGCCGCTGTGCGCGACACCACACCGCTTCGTATGTTCTCTACCTTTCAGTATTCAAGGCAGTAATTCATCATCGATACACCATTCGCACAAAAGGCTTATGTTACTATAAATAACAAGGTGGTTATGACCTTTAGCAACCAAAGGTGTCGCCCACAATGTGCCGTTATGTCGATATGATCTGCCACAATTTGTGTTCATTGTTGAAATGTTTGTTCTTCGATTGTGGGTTTCGTTCCATTTAATTTATTTGTGGTATTGATGACGACAATACCTACATTGTAAAATAAAACATAATATATATTATCAACCAAATGCGATGCCAATTCAAAGTTACGTTGTGACATCAAAGGATAAAATTAATTATACTTCCTATCCAAATCCAAGACAACAAATATAATTTACAAGCAGCAGTACATGGAATCATGCCGTCCTTGTCACACATTTTAGAGATATAATATTTAAAAAACAATTTCGCGCTGTTCCCCTTCCTCACTACGCCATCGTCCCTCGCCATCCCACTCTAACCCCGCTCCTCAGATACCCGTCATTACATGTTTTTGTGTTAGTCCGAATCACACGTATTTTCGCCAAAATAGTGTTCCTCTAAAAATGTATGTGTGTGTGTCGATTGATGAAGTTAGGGTGAGTAATTTTAATATGTCTATTAAGCGCTGAATGATAATTATAGAATCAAAACATTACTTGTACCGCCGGCCGCCGTGGCCGAGCAACAAATGAATGGTTTTTCGGCACGGCAAGTCTAGTCTCGTTTGCAATACTTTACATGGCTAGTAATCTTTAATTTGAAATCGTATTTTCATTTAGCGTTATAAAGTTATTACGTAATAAATCAACTAAGTAAGTAATCTTTGCTTCCGTACGAAATCACTTGTTACAACTACCTCCTTTTTAGAATAAAATAATTACGGATGAAATAAGTACGGAGCTATAAATAGATAAATCACAAAATGATCTTTAACCCAGTTATATGACTAATACAAAATCCAAAGATTATAGTAATATGTACCATATTACTAACATTTCATGTTTTGAATAAAATATGTTACATTCATACTATGCAATGTTCGCTCAGTAAATTGTTTACGAATGCGAACACCATATTATTATATTATATTGACATGCTTTCGCCTACAGATTTTATATACTGTATACTATAGGTACTAGGTATACAAACTATATCCGAATTGAATAAAAATTATAGATCTACCCTACTGTGTAATAAAAAAGATAGGTAACAATATTAATCCTTGCCGATTGGTAATATGTATTTAAGTGCCTATGCACGGTAGCAAATGTGTCTTTGTGCAAATAGACTTATTCTTTACTTAACCAATAAGTTTAATTAGCATGTTATGAGGAGGTATCCTCATACCTGTAGGTATACAGATACCTACATTTTATATGTAGGTATATAAAAAAATTCATTAAATACACGATCTACAAGATACTTGAAGAATAGTTTGACCGACTGTTGCCAGTGACCGATGTATACGACGAGCACGCGCTATGCGTGCTCCGATACCGACATAGTGAATGTATCGTAAGGATTAAAACGGATTAGGTACTGGTTTTAATCGCACATCGCGGTATCGTCGAGTCTTGGGTCCAGTCGGTGTGGTCGCCTCCTTTTGCTCATCAGATCTCCTGCTTTGTGATAAATAGACATTACTGATTGACACTATTAAGTACCAATGCTATATGCTTAACATCACATAGCCAGTTACTTTCTACAACAGTACTGTATAACGGAGGCGTACCAAGTGTGAACAGTATATCTTTGTACGAGTAAGTAAACCTCATGAATGTGCTAACATCAATTTCTTTTTATACACTCGCATATTATCAACTCAATGTAATTTTAGAATGAAATAAATCATGGTCAAAGTATTGGGACTTGATTTGTGTAATATTATGGACTACGTCAAATAATAATACTCCGCTAGTACAATAGCGTCGAGGATCGTAAACTCATGCGTAAATCGTATCGGAAATATAAGTAAACCTCCTAATGACAACTGGGATTCAGAATTTGGTAGTTTACGTAGAGTGAGTATTTAGAAACTTAGGTATACTATGCAACGAGATGATCATCAAACAGGTAGGTAAGTACTCGGTATAAACCGTGTTACCAAATAAAAGTCAATGACAAAAGGAGAGTTTATGATATTGCACATTAAAATTCATATAGGATAAATATTTAGTTACAAACGAGAAGTCGAGGCAAAATTTTCCACATTCATTGTGTCGAGAGCTCCGCCTTCACAGCGTTGAGGTTATATTTGCCCCACTTTAATAGTGAAGAGGCTATCTTAACTCCACATTAATTGTGTCGAGAACTCCGCTTTAACAGCGTTGAGGGTAAATTTGCCCCACTTTAATAGTGAAGAGGCCATCATTACTCCACATCAATTGTGTCGAGGGCTCCGCTTTAACAGCGTTGAGGCTAAATTTGCCCCACTTTAATAGTGACGAGGCTATCTTTACTCCACATTAATTGTGTCGAGAACTCCGCTTTAACAGCGTTGAGGGTAAGTTTGCCCCACTTTAATAGTGATGAGGCTATTTTTACTCCACAGTAATTGTGTCGAGAGCTCCGCTTTCACAGCGTCGAGGTTGAATTTGCTCCTCATTAATAGTAACGAGGTTATCCTTACTCCACATTTACTGTGTTGAAGATTTATGATGATAATTGCATAATATCAAAAACTACATAATCATGGCTGACTCGCTCTTCGATTGCTTCGGTCCGTGGGACTTAGTCAATTTGTGTAAAAATGTCCTATAATATTTTATTATTATACTCTTTATTTATTTTTCTTCTTAAGTTAGGTTAATTATAATATGGATATAAAAGTAAAATATAAAAACACTTACAAACAATAAAAAGAAAATTATAAACACATTATTATTATTATTATTATTTTATTATTTGGTTTATCGGTCGCTTTGCTCTTCAGCCGCTTCGCTCTTCGGATGCTACGCTCTTCGGTCTCTCCGCTCTTCGGATGCTACGCTCTTCGGTCGCTTCGCTCTTCGGATACTACGCTCTTCGGTCGCTTCACTCTTCTGATGATACGCTCTTCAGTCGCTTCGCTCTTCGATCACTTCATTCTTCAGTCACTTCGTTCTTCGGTCTTTACGCTCTTCGGTATGTTTGTTCTGCAGATGCTTTGACCGTTATAAAATGAGTCAAAGATATATAACCGTGCTCCACTGTAACAGTGTTGATGCCAATGTAATGTACTTGTCATAGTCTGCATCCAGACCTTTATGTTGCCTCCACTTTAATAGTGATGATGTGACTTTACGTATGTGAAATACAAAGGAGATTTTAGTTACGTTGAAGCAATTTAACTGGTGTTAATGCAGCCTAAAATCCTGTTAAGTACACCAACAGTGCTGTATGACGAGTAAACAATATATGGAAAGAGATATAACCCTTTAACCGGTTTTACATTCACATTATTATACATACATATAACGAAGTTATGTGTTCCAAATAGCTTCAAACAGCATCTTTGACCTGCAGTCAAATATATACCATCTCAACGAGCCCGATTTACCAACTCGTAACAAATCCATTACGATTTGCTTACTGGTTATCTCAGCTCTAAACTTCAGGGGACCGTCGCCGCAACTAACAAGGGCTGCACCGTGGTTGATGCATATATCCCACGACGCGAAATCAACGCTGAAATCCTTAGCTGAAAACCAATATGCACAATTGCACAACAATGCAACCAGAGTTAAATGCTGTAACCTGTTACATGAGTCGCCATCGCTAAAAAGCTAGATTGACAATCGCAATAAAAGATTGATATCCATCAACAATAATAAAATTAAATATTGTCATTAATTTAAATGCCCTAGGTTGTCATATCATATTGCTGTACAGTTATAATAGGGTATTTTCCTACTACTACTACTACTACTACTACTACTACAAATCAGTTACCTTTTTAGAACTGTCAAAACGATTTGCTAACATGGAATTTATATGAAACATTAGATCGTGACGTCACGGTCAACTCACCTACTTTTTACACGACTGCCCAAACAAAAAGAGTGTATTGTTATATTTCTATCCAATTTATAAAATAGAACTTGTGTTTAACAATAACTCTAATCTGTGTATTTTATGCATGGTGTAAAATAGTTTATTTAAATACTTATAACTAGTACCTATGTAATACCCTATTGAATGCTACGTAACACGAGAAAGCTTAAATAATTATTGTTGATTGTGTATCACAAGAATACTGTGCACGCTGCACAGTATAATTGTTATTTAAAAAAAAAAAAGGTTACTATAAGTTACTCCTTGAATGATAAATTTCAAGTAAATGCCTTATACACAAATATATCATAATTTAAGACCTAACTACCTACACTACAATCTACCAAAGTTTACTTGCCACTTGTATCACGTGTAGTCGTCATCGGTCAGATACGTAAAGAAAGACGAGTTATTTATTAATAAAGGTAGTCTATCTATATACATTATTTAGCTATTTACATATCGTTTGAGAATGTGACTGTCTCATTTCAATCAAAGACAGAGAGAATCGTACTATCTTTGTCTTACACCAGTACTAGCACCCAAAAGGAAAGGATGAGTATAGTTTTCCTGTTACTGACTGACAAATTGGTTTGACCAACTATATAAATCTATAATTTGAAGCTGAATTATAATTGAAAATTTGAAAAATTATAAGTTTTTCAAAACAGCACCTACAGGCTTTTCTACTAGTCATTGTCCGGACTTAGTCTAAATGTACAGAAACTTGATTTCTATGACAACCTTACAATGAAGAAAAATCTCCTTTACCCACAGGCATTGTATAGAAGAGGGTATTTATTGTTGTATTGGATCTTCATTGCAAACTGTCATAAAGTTATATTTTATTCTACTTGTCAATACTTAAAAAGACATACATTCATAGATTAATCATAACGCAAAAAATAATTACATCCAGTGAGTGGTTGGTAAAATCTAAATGATAAAAAACAGCTTATTTATTATGTATAGTGTCTGGCAGAAAACAACCTAAACCGTTGTAGTAATTATAATCTAGAAAATTAAAACAATGTATATCTTAGTTAAATTTAAATTGAAATTCGAATAATATAATGGGTATAAAGTGCTGTAAAAATTGGTTCAGAGCTATAACTAAAGATTGAACACACCTTTCAATGGTCTACATAAGCAAAGGCAAAATTACATCATACAACAGTTATAACCATAATTTTAAGAAGTTGTTTTTTAAAGTTATAGTTATAGTATTACAATAAAAACTAAGAAATTTTAATTTATTTATGATTATTTTTTTCTTTCACCCAAAAGGAATATAAAAGGTTTTACCCGTTAATCAATGACGCTTATCATTATAATATACAATGCTATACTTATATAAAATTACATTTGCAGGTAAATCTCTTCAGCTGAAATCAGTCATATCAGTAACGGTATACGTAACTTACTGATTTCATATCGATATTTCATTTTATTTTCGCACCTGTATTTAGATACAAGGCTCTGAACATCTGCTTGTAAATTATATTTGTTGTCTTGGATTTGGATAGGAAGTATAATTAATAATCAAACGAACTTACCTGTGAAGTTTGATTACAATTATACGAGTATCCAAATCCAAGACAACAAATTCCCGCCCCCCAACCCCGAAAATTAAAATAAAATAGTCTCTGTTCATAACACAAAAAAGATCCACTCTGAAATAATGACGGGTATCTGAGGAGCGGGGTTAGAGTGGGATGGCGAGGGACGATGGCGTAGTGAGGTAGGGGAACAGCGCGAAATTGTTTTTTAAATATTATATCTCTAAAATGTGTGACAAGGACGGCATGATTCCATGTACTGCTGCTTGTAAATTATATTTGTTGTCTTGGATTTGGATACTCGTATAATTGTAATCAAACTTCACAGGTAAGTTCGTTTGATTATTAAATATCATCCGGTTTCATATAAAATCAGTGCCATGTATGTTAACATACAAAAAAGGTCGAATTGATAACCTTCTCCCTTTTTGAAGTCGGCTAAAAAGAAACAAAAAACAGGAAATTAAAATCGCAACTCCTAAATTTTCTTAAGCCCTGTTAAAGTTACGTCTCCAGCAACATTACTGAGATAAAACAAAGGGCTTTCCGAACTTTGGTCCCAAGGGTCCCAAGTTGTCACCAATTTTGGCCCTTCGACAAGGCCTGGTGGGAAAACAAGGCCCGGCAAGTTAGGCATTTAATGAATTAATCTTAGTAAGTTAGATGGAGTGAGTAACTGTATCGTAAATATTTGGTCGAGAATTATAAAAATAAAAGGTAACATTATTGTTATTACAATCATCAATTATTATTATTTTATTTAAGATGGACATGGCGGGACGACTTAGATACCTACATTAATAACTGGCCGCAA
This sequence comes from Cydia fagiglandana, assembly GCF_963556715.1. Taxonomy (NCBI): domain Eukaryota; kingdom Metazoa; phylum Arthropoda; class Insecta; order Lepidoptera; family Tortricidae; genus Cydia; species Cydia fagiglandana. Next base: position 883,715 of record NC_085949.1, on the reverse strand, counting down.
AACGGTCAACACGGGAGTCGTGGAAATCAAGGGGAGAGGCCTTTGCCCAGCACTGGGACACTATAACAGGCTAAAAAAACCTTTAGGTAGCCAGTCAGAGGCCTATAAAAGGTCTCCCATTCCATAATATTTTGAATCTTTATCTATTACTGTGGTGCCGAGGGACAGAGTATCCGATATTTTCCAAGAGTGCCTCTACTCGATATACTGGAGGCCCCCGGGAAGACCTGATGAAACTGAACGAGGAAGCTATCAAGTGGATTAATTCTCTGGGTTTATCATTTCTCTGTATCTGTATAATTTCAACACAGGCCCTGTAAGTAGAGATGAAAATGGCGAAAGATTCATGTTGTTTCTTTCGAAACTTTGTATCTTTCCTATAAAATACATGTAACTTTCGAAAACAACAAAACTGACGTTTGTCTGACAAATACAATCATACACGTATAATACCTGTTTTATATACTGTGTATTTTACATGTTTATTTAATAACTACATAGAGCATAGATTAACGATTCCAATTTATAAGTACTTCGTCAGTCATGTCATAATTGATAATTTCAACCTCTTTAGTTAACTGTTATCGAAATATAGTCTGAGCGGAATGAAAAGTCACCTGTTTGTATGAGAGCCAATACGTTCCGAGTCACTATTCATATTATAATATAATAATGCGAAAAATACAATGTATTTTACATGTAAAAAACTTAAACTTGCAAAAGATTCAATCGAAGATCCGCAAGGAAAGATACTGTATTTTATTTTGTATTTTATTAGTATCTTAAAATTTTAAAGGGGCCTTTGAAAGATACATGTATTTTTCATGTAATTTTCATCACTACCTGTAAGCCTAAAGAGAGGCCCCAGCAAATGTTTATTATTATGTCTGTAAATAGATAATAATTTTTGTTTTATTTCATGCCATACGATTAAATAAATAATTAAGAAAGTTCGAAGTTACGGGAAATATTCGCTGTCATCGAGTAGGTCAGTAGGCAGAGAGATAGGCTAGTGATCCAAAGTTGTGAGTTCGAGTCTCGCCCGAGACAGTGAATTTTTCTACTTTTCATTTATTTCTAAATTTTGACTTCTGCTTTATACAAATATTTTATAAAAATATATATGTATCAATTGCCGGCGTATATATTTCCGTATTCTTATAACCCGGCAACCTTCAAATCAAGAGTGAACAGGCACCTGGGCGAGCTCGCTCCATCGTAGGCCACGTCTACAATCCGGCAGTAATCCCATTTATAATAAAAAAAAATATAACTTCATCGTAAGCATTTTCACACAGATAAAAAAAAACAAAATACCAATACGCCATTAGTCATTGTTACCGAAAATTGGGGCACAAAAGAATTTAAATAACGGCCGTGTAGCAAGTTAGGTTAAACTCGTTTGAAGATACCCAATAGCGGTTGCTAAATTAGATTATTTTTGTACGGTTGAAACAATTTTGATGAAATGGTGCAAGTTATAAGAACGCGCGGTTAACTCTTCCTCTCTTAAAGTGACATTCCATTTCCAACTGCAGCTGCAATACTGTTCATTTTACTATGGAAACGCGTCGCTGTCATTGTCAATTTCCATAGTAAAATGAACAGTATTACAGCTGCAGTTGGAAATGGAATGTCACTCTTATTTGACAAACACATTTGAGAAAAAAATTCTTCTATAGACAATACAATAAATGTTAGCGACTAGGGTAATTAATATCAGGAATATATCACATTTTTTTAATTTGAGTCTCAAGTATCTTATTTGAGTCTAGAGCCTAAAGTCTTTAGCTTTTAATTCTTTTAACTTTGCGATGTATACCTGAAATAAGAGAACGATTCGACCATATCATATTGTGTTTTAAGATAGGTATACTCGTAGGTTGCCTACCATAATTTTACGCCCTAGCAGGCAACTGTTGTTGATTCTTATTACTTTGTAAATTACCACCTTTGTATGTGCACAGTTATACAATAGACATTTATTCTAATCTATTCTCAGCTTTTGGTATAAAATAAACAAGCAAGGGTGCGCGTATTAGTATAGATACAGATCCTTATGAGAGACGGTACACTGCTTGCGTGACGTGTGCGTGTGCGGCTCCAACATTCTAGCGCTCACGCACTTGCACGTCACGCACACAATGCCGGTGTGCGCTGGCATTTAAACTATTTTAAACGCGTGCGATATACGCCATTCGCTCATGCCTTGCGAGTGTGGTGAGCGTTCTCTCGTGAATTCAAACGGCGCGTTTAACGGTCGTGCCTTTGTCGGGAATAAAACCTAAACTAGGCAATTTTATATGTAGCTGATCATTATGTAGCTAGCCCATACAGAAAAACCCACATTTTTTATTAGGGTTCCGTACTCAAAGGGTAAAAACGGGACCCTATTACTAAGACTCCACTGTCCGTCCGTCTGTCTGTCTATCTGTCTGTCACCAGGCTGTATCGCATGAACAGTTGAAATTTTCGCAGATGATGTATTTCTGTTACCGCTATAACAATAAAATACTAAAAAGTACGGAATCCTCGGTGAGCAAGTCCGACTCACACTTGGGCGGTTTTTTTTTGGAAAATGTATTGTTATTTCTATTGGCTTTGAATAATCATCGGTCGTCGATAAAATCCATCACCTTTTTCATATCTACATCATAATCTTCTTGCTCTCAGGGACACCCAGCTGTTCTCCACGGCTCATGGGAGTCTGGAGTCTGCTTGGCAATTAATCCCAAGAATTGGCGTAGCGACTGCCATCTGATCTTCCAACCCAAAGGGAAAACTAGGTTTGGATTTAGTCAAGTTTGCTCACTATTTTATCCTTCACCGAAAAGCAACTGTTACTTAAATAAGATGCGAAATGATACGAGGAAATCAAATACAAAAGTTAAAAAAAACATTGGTACAAGCCGGGATTTGAAGCAGTAACCTCCGGATTGAAAATCTCACACTCTTACCGCTAGGCTACCAGCGCTCAAAGCGCCTTAGGGGCTGTCCATAAATTACGTCATCGATTTTTGACGATTTTTGACCCCCTCCCCCTAATATCATCCAAAAATCATGCTTCGAATGACCCTGTTTCCTTCTACCTCGTACCATCATCCGATGTCCAGACTCCCCCCCCCCCCCTAATTTGAAATGACGTAATTTATGAATAGCCCCTTAACAATCAGAAAACACGGTTAAAAAGTCCAACATTGAAACTTTAACCTTAAAAGGCATTGTTCATTCTTTCCGCAGCAATACATTAACGATTCCATCTAACATCCCGCAAACGTCTGGCGTCCGGACAAAGCCCGGGATCCCCGGGGACGCGGGAACCCGGGATTCCGCGGGATTTGCGCAACTTGAAACGTTTAGCCGCGCTACTAATCTAGCTAGAACAATGGCTGAGAATTTGTTTATTTTAGGGGATATTTTTAGCCTTGTGCTTTTAGGACGAAGAATATAATATAGAAGATGGATCAGAGGCGCATTAAGTAAGTAAGTACGAGTACTACCATACCATTTTATTCTACAAAACAACAATAGGTATATAACAGCAGCTTTACATATTAAGATTAAGATATTAAGATTAAGCCAGGGAGCGCTGGTGGCTGGTGCGATGTTCAATCCGGAGATCGCGGGTTCGAACCCCGGCTCGTACCAATGAGTTTTTGGGAACTTATGTACGAAATATCATTTGATATTTACTAGCCGCTTTTCGGTGAAGGAAAACATCGTGAGGAAACCGGACTAGTCCCAATAAGGTTTAGTTTACCCTCTGGGTTGGAATGTCAGATGGCAGCTTTCATAAAAACTAGTGCCTACGCCAATTGTCGGGATTAGTTGCCAAGCGGACCCCATTGCAGGCTCCCCTGAGCCGTGGCAAAAGCCGGGACAAAGCGAAGAACATGATACAGTCAGCATCAAAACTAGCGGATCAGAATACGCGTCAAAAGTATCTACTCGTATAGTGATGATTATCAGCTTGCTCCTTGTTGGTGTCAATCACACTCACAACACAATATTTATCAGCACTATAAAAAAATGCAGTTAGTTTAATGTTTATACTCCAAAACTTTCTCATTCCTAATCATCTTGACTAGAACAATCAAATTCCATTTCGCGATTTAAAAGCTGAAATCACTCGATTGTTTCAGTACGGCTGTGTGCGTGCGAGAAATCGAAAAACTTTAAATGGCTCGAGTTTCACACTCTCGAGACGTGGGCCAATTAAAAGAATCGCCCCTAGACGATCCCGGCTAACTACATGGGAATGTAAGGATTGGGGGTCAGGACTGTACCGCTGCGGTTTAATCCAACTTACCCTACACTTTGGAACAGGAGAAGTACTTATACTTCACTTTTATTAAGGACCATGTTTGACAACTTGTAGGATGATCTGTCGATTTTTATCTATCTTTTGTCCAACAATGTGGTTAATCTTTCTAAATGAAACGACACTTGACTACTATATGCATGTGTGCGTCTTGACATGGTGGTCAAAGATCAAGAAAAAACAAAAAACTGTAAAAGTAGCACTTACTGTTGTTTAAGTACTGCACGGCAGTATAACCGTAACTTCAGCCCGTATATTCCCCGTCCCAGCGCACCTCGACGCCACTGCGCATCAGCGCTGGCTTCCAACACTTAGATAATAATCTGCCTTGTTGTTCTAACGACCACTTCACTCACAAGGAATTTCAAGCACCGTAACACCATCCGAGTATAGTCCAGTACTACAATTGTAGTCCAGACGTTCAACACGTAATTTTTTTTTCGGTTTGTTGATCTTATTTTTTGTGGTGCATGGATTTTAATGGTTCCTTCCTTATACAAAGGGTAAAAACGGGATCCTATTACTAAGGCTCTGCTGTCCGTCTGTCCGTCCCGTCATCGTCGTCGCCGTCATCCGTGTCGTCGGGTCTCCCATACAAACATGCTTTTTTGCCGTTTTTTTCGTAATGGTACGGAACCCTTCGTGCGCGAATCCGACTCGCACTTGGCCGGTTTTTTTTAATGATGTAGCCCATGATACCTATTGGCTTCTATAATCGTAACTTCAGCCCGTATATTCCCTCGTCCCAGCGCACCTCGACGCCACTGCGCATCAGCTCTGGCTTCCAACACTTAGATAATAATCTGCCTTGTTGTTCTAACGACCACTTCACTCACAAGGAATTTCAAGCACCGTAACACCATCTGAGTATAGTCCAGTACTACAATTGTAGTCCAGAAGTTCAACACGTAATTTTTTTTTCGGTTTGCTGATCTTATTTTTGGTGGTGCATTGGTTTTAATGGTTCCTTATACAAAGGTTAAAAACGGGATCCTATTACTAAGACTCTGCTGTCCGTCTGTCCGTCCCGTCATCGTCGTCGTCATCATCCGTGTCGTCGGGTCTCCCATACAAACATGTTTTTTTTTGCCATTTTTTGCGTAATGGTACGGAACCTTTCGTGCGCGAATCCGACTCGCACTTGGCCGGTTTTTTTTAGTGATGTAGCCCATGATACCTATGGCTTCTATAACCTTAACTTCAGCCCGTATATTCCCCCGTCCCAGCGCACCTCAACGCCACTGCGCATCAGCGCTGGCTTCCAACACTTAGGTAATAATCTGCCTTGTTGTTCTAACGACCACTTCACTCATAAGGAATTTCAAGCACCGTAAAACCATCCGAGTATAGTCTAGTACTACAATTGTAGTCCACAAGTTCAACACGTAAGTTTTTTTTCGGTTTGCTGGTCTTATTTTTGGTGGTGCAATTGGTGCATGGGTTTTAATGGTTCCTTATACAAAGGGTAAAAACAGGATCCTATTACTAAGACTCTGCTGTCCGTCTGTCCGTCCCGTCATCGTCGTCGTCGTCATCGGTGTCGTCGGGTCTCCCATACAAACATGTTTTTTTTTGCCATTTTTTGCGTAATGGTACGGAACCTTTCGTGCGCGAATCCGACTCGCACTTGGCCGGTTTTTTTTAGTGATGTAGCCCATGGTACCTATGGCTTCTATAACCGTAACTTCAGCCCGTATATTCCCCCGTCCCAGCGCACCTCAACGCCACTGCGCATCAGCGCTGGCTTCCAACACTTAGATAATAATCTGCCTTGTTGTTCTAACGACCACTTCACTCACAAGGTATTTCAAGCACCGTAAAACCATCCGAGTATAGTCCAGTACTACAATTGTAGTCCACAAGTTCAACACGTAAGTTTTTTTTCGGTTTGCTGGTCTTATTTTTGGTGGTGCAATTGGTGCATGGGTTTTAATGGTTCCTTATACAAAGGGTAAAAACAGCCCAACTAGCAAAATAGTCGTATAAGAATTGATTTACTCAGCCTGTAATCGTATAACAGCCGAGTTACGGTTGTTGAAACACCAATATATCGTATAATAGCGGTTAACTCGACTATTTAGCAATTTTCGCTAATTAGTGCTATAATCATGTCGTATAAACGTTTATAGCACTATCTTTTAGCACTTTTATTCCACCTTTTAATAAATGCTGAATTAGCGCTACTAAATCACTTTTATTCAGCATAATTGTTCTATTAAAATCATATAACAGCTATAGAATAGCTAATTGTCTGAATAAGGCGCTTTAATACAACTGTTACTCAACTCTCTTCTCTGTTGCTATAAAAGCCTATTAAAAGCAATCCAATAACCATTTGGCAACAATGCTGCTGTAACAGCGCGCTTATATCATAATTCGGGTAATGGGGCTCAAACCGCTGTTATAGGAGCTGAAGTGTATTTACAGGTTTTATTCAAAATGTATTCAGCTTAGAGTACTATTAAAGAGTTTTGAACTACATTAACAGCACAAGTCAGCCATGTTGTACGTTTCAATATAGTCCGGTGGCCAACTGCATGAAACCCTACCTGATAAAAAAATAGAAAATCCTACTCTGTAGGGGTAGCTGACTTTTAGTAGCATCAACTGCTCTAGGTCGGCCGCGGCTTAATTTCGCAAATTTTGCGTAAATGGCAAAATAGTGGCACAAAAATTCATCAAAAAAAAAAACCCCATCGTATAATAGAATGAAACTTGCAGGGTAGGATAGCTGCCTTTGAGGACAGCAAAACAAAAGTGGTCAGCTACATCCTGTGTTGGCAGGTTCCTGTGTTCGACCGAATTTGTGGTACCACGTGACAACTACAATTTACCTCATCGAAAAATAGAATGAAAAAAACTGATTGTAATACCTACATTAAATTTTTTGACGTATGTCTTGGTCGGCCTCACCTTAGCCTGATAGCTTTTGCAGTCCGTCCGCATTAAAAAAAATGTGAATGGCAGCAATCCTACCATACAAGTGACATTCTATTTTTCGATGAAGTAAATTGTAGCTCACGTGGTATAGGTAAATTTTTTTGAACTGATCTTGTTCACTTACCTGTACTAACAATGGCATTGTTCTATTACAATCCTATTATCTGCTTTTGTTCTCGTAGGCGCCAACCAATTTACTTACAAAATAAGTTAGAAGTACATTGCATGTATATTGAATTCTAAACCTTATGTTGTGTTGAATGGGGTTAAAATGGTTTAAAAAGAAAATATCATATTCAATCTTTTGGAAAGTCACATGCACCTTAGCCACGACAGGTGTCGATGGTTGTTAAATGCAAAAAAAAGTTGGGTTAGCCATTATTTAGTTAGTGTATTTTGTAGTCTATTGTTTAAAGAAATAGAGTCGTTAATCTATACTAACACATGAAGGCGGTTATAATCTGCTTTTACTACGAGGAGATTATCCTAATTTGTGGTTTACCACTCAATGGTATTGTATTCTTGAGACTCTTTGAGTGAACTAGCTCAGATCACTTGATTCATACTATACCACAAATTCGGTCGGACACAGGAACCTGCCAACACAGGATGTAGCTGACCACTTTTGTTTTTTTGATGAATATTTGTACCACTTTTTTGCCATTTGCGCAAAATTTGCCAAGTTAAGCCACGGCCGACCAAGAGCAGTTGAAGCTGCTAAAAGTCAGCTACCCCACAGAGTAGGATTATTCTATTTTTTTATCAGGTAGGGTTTCATGCAGTCGGCCACCGGACTATAAATCCATAAACATGGCGACAACATGTGCTATAAGTGTAGCAGTAAACGCAGTTACTCGACTTATAGTCGAATTAATGAGATATAACAGAAACTAGATCGTGTAAGCAAATTTTTACTTATTTTAATTAATATTTTTTTATTGAAATTTAAGAAAATAGGCGGCCCATGAATATATATGAACCAGTGCCTTTGGTTTTATCAATAAAGTATTTTTCGCGCTAGGTTTTACTGTATTACGTGTACTTACAGACAGTAAAAACTTATGTACACAATCACGGTAAAAATAAATGTCATGGATGACAGCAGTAAAAAAATACTTAAGTACCTTTTTGTTTTATTACATACGTGAAGACGATTAGGCCTCAAACTTAATCAAATAATTGAAATATGATCGCTTACCTGAGATCGTTTTTAGCACATATTTGTTGAATAAAAGCATTTACTGCACTCTTACACATTCAAAATGCCGAGTAAAAGCAATTCGGCTACTTTTACGAAACATTTTTGCTGAGAAAAAGCAGTGCGGTTGCTTTTATAGAACACTTTCACTGAGTAATAGCAAATTGATAATGTTTATAGAACAAATAATCGAATAAAAGCACTATCGTTGCTATTAAAACACTAGAAGCGCTTTATATCAACTTTTACTCGACTCTTACAGCATCGATTTGCTTCTTATACAGCGCTTACTCTATTTTTATAACACTTTTAGTCTGTATAAGTGCGCCTTTTCGCGTTGAGTAAACGCTTACAGGACTTTTATTCGACTGTTTTTACACCGTTTATAGCACCAAAAAGCGAAAATAAAAACGTGCTCTCAACTTTTATAGCACATAGATTTGCTAGTTGGGAGGATCCTATTACTAAGACTCTGCTGTCCGTCTGTCCGTCCCGTCATCGTCGTCGTCGTCATCGGTGTCGTCGGGTCTCCCATACAAACATGTTTTTTTTTGCCATTTTTTGCGTAATGGTACGGAACCTTTCGTGCGCGAATCCGACTCGCACTTGGCCGGTTTTTTTTAGTGATGTAGCCCATGATACCTATGGCTTCTATAACCGTAACTTCAGCCCGTATATTCCCCCGTCCCAGCGCACCTCGACGCCACTGCGCATCAGCGCTGGCTTCCAACACTTAGATAATAATCTGCCTTGTTGTTTTAACGACCACTTCACTCACAAGGAATATCAAGCACCGTAAAACCATCCAAGTACTATTAGAAAGTAATGGAACAAATTAAATTATTTTCAGAATAGGCACTTGTCCCACCAAGAGCGAGTAACCGATTAACTATCGGCGATTTTCTCGCCCAAGAACTGAACAAAAGATTAAGATCCTGTGTTAGTAAAAGAGACACATATATTAATAGTTCATCGCTGGCTGTTCACACTGCCGGCGAGAACACTCGCTCTACTAGTTTGTCGCCGCGATAAGATAAAACTAGCTCAGCGGTCCTCGCTCGGCGATGCTCGCTTCGTAGTTTGAACAAGTCTGCGACGTCTGCGTGCTCGGCTACGCTGCACCGCCCGAGCGAGTGACGCGAGTAGTAGCCCGTCGCACTCGAACACTCGCATATAGCCGAGCGATAAAACTATTGCAGCTAACACTCGCTTCTCGCCGCTCGCCCACTCGTTTCTAGTTTATCGTTCTACTTGCTTATCGCTCATCGTCGGCGGTGGGACAAGTGCCTATATTTTATTTGTTTTTATTTCAAGTAGAGACACTATTAATACATTATAAACAAGTAAAATGTCAGCCTGGGACACTGGAGGCCTTGGTCACTTGTTCTTAGTAGGTAAGTATATGACATTTTATTTCATACAAGTACCTACTACTAGGCTCCCATACAACAAACGTGATTTTTTTTGTCGTTTATTTCGTAATGGTACGAAGCCCTTCGTGCGCGAGTTCGACTCGCACTTGGCCGGTATTGTTATTGTTTTTGAATACAACATTTTTTGCCCTATTAAGCGCAACTGAGGCTAGAACGTACGCTTTTTAATTTGCTAACTTTAAGGATAAAGTAAATTGGACAATGGCAAGAGAAGCAATGTTAACTAATAACAGCTCGGAACTTGTAACAACGAAGACATGTAACACTGTAACTTAAGTGAAGACATGTTATTACATGTCTTCACCAAAGTTAGCGCCGGTTCGAGCCGGCACCATTCGCGCCCTAATCTGCATTTAGCTTGTGAATGTTAATAAGCTTGGGCCATAGATTGCCTGTCATAAGATCTCGCGTTTAACTACGTTTTAAAATTTCAAGAAAACAGCTTAAACTTGGTAATTTTACCCCCCAACCCCTTAAATTATGGGATCGAAGTTTGCATGAGACTTCTGTAAATGTTTATGCCAGGTCTGAAAATTGACATAGGGATAGGGAAGATGTTTAGTAAATCAATCCCCTTTAAAAGGGGATGGAACGACCTACTCAACAGTAATAAGCAAGTTACAAAATGAATTCAAATCAAACCCAAAATATTTTAATGTTTAATGTTGCATCATACCGTTTACTACAAGAACTATTTTATACGTAAGAGTGACATTCCATTTCCAACTGCAGCTGCAATACTGTTCATTTTACTATGGAAACGCGTCGCTGTCATTGTCAATTTCCATAGTAAAATGAACAGTATTGCAGCTGCAGTTGGAAATGGAATGTCACTTTAATAAGGTAATAACGTAGGTAGTGAAACGGCCAAGCCTCATATTTATAGTCTGTCCAATTTTCTATATAAGATCAAGTTCGCCATACATTCATTATGGCGTACTTGATCTTAGAAAAACGGACATCCATACTAAGATATCGATTTTGTTATAGCTAGCTATTATGTTATAGCTAGTTATAGATAGCTAGGGCGTATTGTTAAAAGCTTGGTTCCATGAGAGATCTGAGATATGCTCTCTTTTTGGCAACACTTTACATAAAGCCGTTCCCGAGAACATTCTCAATTTACGTTTCCCATAAAACGGGAGAACGTTCTCGAGAACGGCACAAGTGGCACAACTGTCTCTATACTTACTCCATCTCATTGAAGTAATCTACGGCCTGGTTACAGTCTGTAATCTCTCTTGCAAAAGACAGACCGGCTACTGAACTAGCTAGTCTGCCCTAAATCTAAATGAGCGACGCCACACAGCGAGCTGCATGTAATCTATTCATAAAGTGGCCATGCATTTTTGCGGCTTGGTTTACATTTCTATATCAGTACCGTAAAAGTATAAAACTTTGCTTTTCAACATAACTTTGCCTACCGCGTCACGGTTCAGTGAAGTCTCTCACTGAAGAAAGTGAAGAAAGTGTATCTGTGTAACTACTTTTAAGTTATTCGGCTTTTAAAGAACTGCGACGCGGTGGGCAAAGTTATATTTAAAGGCAAAGTTTTATACTTTTTCGATACCTATATATAATAGCGCTTAATCGGATTTTATTAAAAATATTATAAGTTATTGTTTTCCTAGCGTTTTTTTTTAATCTTTGTATTTTAAAGGGAACCTTTATCAAACGGGACATTTCGGCTCCGTTGGGCCTCTACATTACCTACATCACACACACATTACATTTCCTCGCGTTGTAGAAGTATAACTATGTTTCACTCGGTTGCAAAGTTTGTTTAACCCTGGAGCTTTGACACCCCCGCAATGCTCAAGATATTCAATATTTGACATTTCAGATTTCTTTCACACATTCTTTACCATTATTTAATTTATTTTTTTCTATTATGATTTAAATCACTCAATTTATAAATTTATTATTTTCTACTTTATTATAATGTATGTTATTGTTAACTTATGTGTGTCAAATTTAGTCCGAATTTTATAATGTAAATACATAGTAAGTGTGATATGAGCGAAAGCTTGAAATGAAATGATTTTCATTGATGAAAAGCTGTTTTTTAACGTGCACTATTATATGATTAAATAAGAGGAAAAAGCTATCATTAATAAATTGTTGGATGCTGATACGCAATAATGTGTCAACCCACATTAATTTTTGAATAAGATGTCAACTCAAAAAATTGACGCATAAAGTTGACATTTTATTGCAAAATGGATGTCGGATGACTCATTTTTGCTAAACACCATCCAGTTACACCTCTCAGTAACTTTAAATGAGGGTAAATTCAAACATACCCGAAGCCCATATACCCCTGTAATTTCCTTTTAAGTTATTAATCAAATGACCCACAAAACTACCCTGTCAAAAACAGATCCAAAAAACTAAATTACATACATTCTTAAGTTTCTTACTACGTTATTAGGGTTGACACCCTCCTTAATTACTGACGCCCACAGCGGTAGAATTAACGCCATTAACGAAATATGTTGAACCCTAATGCTAGGTTTACACTAGTGTACAGATAAAGTGCGTAGTTATTTTCCATCGTATTTTCACGGAAACGTACGAACGTGTCTTGCTATTTCAGTCAGTCTCGGTACAAAAAGTACTGATGTTGACAGAAGTAGCATGACAAATACGAACGTTTTCGAGAATATACAATGGAAAATAATTATTCACTACATCTGTAGTTTTAAACGGTCCAACCTATTTGGTTTAGCGCCACAGAGGATTTACGGCCTGGTTTTAAAATTACTTTTAAAATGTAAAATTCGAAGTCATTCTTCGCAAAACAATACGATTAATGTCAACATATTGCATGTAGAATTACAATAAATATTGTTAACTTTTTATTTAAAAATTGTTTAACAGTAGTTGTTGCCTGCTATCAGTGACGCCCTTAAATGACTACTCTAGTATTACTACTGTGCCCATTTATATATTTATAACATTAAGTTACATTCTAGTAATTTATAATATGCGTCATCTTATACAACTTAATAAGTTCCTTTTGAATTATACTTATTGCTAAAAAAATAGAAAAGCAAAACTTTCCCCTATCCACTCCATTCTATATAACCTAGCCCTCAGAAAAACTAGAGTAACAAAGACATGATATATTTTAGCAATAAAGCAATAGTTCCGCACTAGCCCGTAATGTTGGTATGAAATATCATTATTATCTAGCGCAATAATCGCGGTATCAGTCAGTCGCGCTTCGTTTCACGTCGATAAAGGAAGCAACTTACTCGAAGTACGTATAAATCTTGTTGAGAAGAACATTTACACTATACGACAGATTTTTACTGCACTGGCCTGTAATGTTGGTATGAAATATCATTATTATCTAGCTCAATAATCGCGGTATCAGTCAGTCGCGCTTCGTTTCACGTCGATAAAGGAAGCAACTTACTCGAAGTACGTATAAATCTTGTTGAGAAGGGCTATTTACACTATACGACGGATTGTTATTGCACTAGCCCGTAATGTTGGTATGAAATATCAATATTATCTAGCGCAATAATCGCGGTATCAGTCAGTCGCGCTTCGTTTCACGTCGATAAAGGAAGCAACTTACTCGAAGTACGTATAAATCTTGCTGAGAAGGGCTATTTACACTATACGACTAATTTTTACTGCACTAGCCAGTAATGTTGGTATGAAATATTATTATTCCCTTTATCTATTTTTGATCTTAAGTTAGGTTGTTTATAACATGAATATAAAAGTAAAACACTGATTTAAACTTTCACGATTATTTAACATTATGAATAATCCCCGATTAAGTCCCGTTGTGTACTTTCATAATGAATATAAAAGTAAAATACAAAAGTGTATAAAAAATAATAAAAAATACATGTAAACACATTATAAAAAACCTAACCTAGGGTGCCGCCGGTAACGGGGCAGGGCCCAAGCTGCCGGTGGCCAGAGCCGCAGAGTGAGGAATCGATTTTGGACACAACGCGTATAGTAGCGTCGTGTCCAAAATTACCGCCTTCTGCATCTGACGAGATCCAACCACCCAGCGAGAGCCTCTAAAGGTGTTGGTCGAGACTCTTCGCTATGAAACCGTTCGCTGACACGACTATAGGAAAAATGATCGTCGAGACAACATCCCACATGGCGGTTATCTTGTGAGCCAAGTCTAGGTACTTACTGGACTTGTCCTTCTCGGGCTTCACGAGGTTCTGTATGAAATATCATTACTATCTAGCACAATAATCGCGGTATCAGTCAGTCGCACTTCGTTCCACGTCGATAAAAGAAGCAACTTACTCGAAGTACGTATAAATCTTGTTGAGAAGAGTTATTTATATTATACGACACGTCCTAGAGTTTAGACTTGAATTTGAAATAGGTACTTTGATTCAAACTAACTAATTAACTGACTAATTGATTAAGTAATTAGGTCCGACTCGCGCTTGACTGCACATTTGTAATAGGTTTTCCTGTCATCTATAAGTAAATTACTATTTTGTGTATTTTTTTTCCAAATTTTAGACCCAGTAGTTTCGGAAATAAAATGCTGAGGGGGAGAATGGTCGGACAGATAGACAGACGCACAAGTGATCCTAAAAGAGTTCCGTTTTGTCCTTTTGAGAAACGGAACCCTAAAAACGAACAGCTCCTAACCCTCGTACCCGTATCGTACCCGTGCCGTGACGTGTAAACCGGCTCGTCGACGCGTGTGCTTTACGATCCGCCCTTTATTTGAATCCCAATGTTATCATCTGCGAGTAAGGGAGGTTTAAATTGAATATGGATTTAAACGTCACTATCAGGAGGGTGACAGTTTATGTGTACTGGTAGTGTTTTCATAACAGTTGAATATGTTAGTGATTTTAGGTACCTACAGTATTAAGAAGCGAGTTTACTTAGAAATGTAGAGTATATAAAAAAATAACTTGTTTATTTCAGCAGACTTACTGGACTCTGTAAATTGAAATACTAGTTTACTTGGTAAATAATATATTGCAAGTGACAGCTAGCAGGCTGCATGCTGGCAGTACTACGTTAGGGCCCGGCCACATGTCAGCGGTGCGTCGCCGCCGCGCCGCCGCCGCGCGGCGCGGCACCGCAGAAATCTGCGGTGCCGCAAACCGCTCTGCGGCAACGCACGCCGCAACGCAAAATTTAGCGGTGCCGCGCGCGGTGCCGCCAAGCGTCGTGCGCGCCGCGTTGCATAGTAAAGAATAAAATTCGACTACCAGACATGGATCACTTCACACGTGTTCTGCTTATTTAAGTTATTTTACAACTGTTACTTGGTATTTCGAAAATTGTGCAATTTAATAGTATTAGAGACAAGGATATTGGATAAACATATTGTAATTAAATAGATATTTATTTATTTTGTTTCATTTGTTAGGAAAACTTACAGCTAGAATAACAAGTTAGGTGATAATATAGAAACAGTGATTTTGGCACAAAATACAAAACAAGGCCGGCCCTGACGGGGAAATATTTCGTACAATGTGATTAATTTCTCATTTAATTTTTGTCATCTACTGGCCACATGTATAAAATTAAATCACCAATTTTAAATTTATGGCGAAAACTGAGCTCTTGAAATAAAGAACTTGCCCCCAAACCTGCATAGAGTCAGACCAAGAAAAGTCTGCAGCGGATTTGATAACCCACGCAGTGCACGTGTTATTTTAAACGTCAAAATTTTATGAAATTATGACGTATAAATAACACTTACACTCGTGGGCTGTTAAATCCGCTGCAGACTTTTCTTGGTCCGACTCTAGGATAGATTTGTCAGTTTCGCATCCGCACCTCCTTATTTGATCGGTAACGTCACATCACAATCTTACAATTCAATCAACCACTTTTCTCGTCACATTCATATAAATCGAAATCGGTTGTGACCCCTTTATAATTATGACTTGGGTAGTAATTGCAATAACTTACCTACTTATCGATATCATTTATCGACATATACCCGTGACTATTTTTTCTTTGCTATTCCTGGAATCATTTTATTTGTCAAACTCATGTCAATTTAGTTCGCGAGTTTCTGGAGGCGACCTTAGTCGAATTTTACTGCCGTATTCGAACTTCAAGATATTCACAAGAGACGACACGTACTAGATCCATTCTAGATACGTTATAGTTTAGATATCAACTAGTTCTCTTTTGCAGCGCAATTCGGGCAACCAATGTCACTTTTACGTTACATAGAGTAAGATATCTATGAGATGTGAATTGGATCTCTAAGTCATATCCTGTGAAAATCTTTCAAGGGTCGTTAAGGCGGCCAGAATCGCGTAAATGTCAAATTTGACAGGTTAGATCTTAAACATATCTTTATCGTATCTTGGTGATGTCTAAAAGATATCTAATAGATGTCTATTTCAAAATCTGAATCGGGCCCTTATTCTTTACTATGCAACGCGGCGCGCACGCCGCTCGGCGGCACCGCGTGCGGCGCCGCGCACCGTTTTGCGGCACCGCGCGCGTCGCCGCTCGCCGCGCACCGCCTTGCGGCGCCGCCGGGCGATACCGCTAAATTTTGCGGTGCGGCGTGCGTTGCCGCAGAGCGGTTTGCGGCACCGCAGATTTCTGCGGTGCCGCGCCGCGCGGCGGCGGCGGCGACGCACCGCTGACATGTGGCCGGGCCCTTAAGTAAATATGTATTGTCAATACTAATAGTAGTAGGTATATGTGACTGCTAAATAATGAAAGGTTTAAAAATACGTGGATACACTTTTAATGAAATATTATTCACTATTGGCCATAATTAAACACGTTCAAAACATTCTTTAAGCAGGCCACTGCCGAGCCTTCCAATAGGATGTCGTTACAATGGATTCATCCAAATGGACGGCATCCTAATATTAACCATTGTACGTTTTTGACATTCACGGACCGATTTTGGATGGCAGCCTCGCTATTTGGATTGTTGGAAGGCTCGTCAGTGGCCATCTTAAAGTAAAAAGAAATTACAGATATCCAAGGACACGGCACACGCGCCACGTTTTCAAAAATGGCGGGAATGTCAGAGTGTAGACTGCTCCCAGCTTCTACCCGCCCGGGGGATTAATCAGAGTTTTTAACTCTTCACTAGTTAACAGTTTTCTAGTTACTTACCTACTTAGGTACTGCTTTGGCGCAACGACCCTAAGTGGACCTTGACCTCCGACACTAAAGACCGCCATGCTACTCTTTTGCCCAAAGCAGTTTCTGTCCAGTCGACGGCGCGGAGTTTGCTAAGGTCTTTCTGCACTTCGCCTCTCCAGCTGTACCTGGCCAAGAGGCCGAAGGCCGTATGGACGCCCTAGTTTTCGAGTTGTCTACAAATAATTACCTATATGACAATACCTACTAAAGCTACAGTAATCAACCCCCTACCCTATAAGTTAACAGACATATCTACCCCACATAATTAAAATAGTTAACCCCCCACACGCCCGACAATAAAGAGACCGCGGCGTCGGTGAAATATCGCGCGATTTGTCATAGCGTTCGTATGTTATGATATATTCGCAATTTGCATGTGATTTAGGAGCGTGTTTAACATATAGTGTTTAAGTTATTAATATTTAGTTTGTAATATGTTGTGTTGAATTGGAGTTTTGATGTTTAAGGAGTTTTTCTTTTATTATTTAGCCGCATATTTAAATTACTGTGTGATTGTTTCTTCATTATAATTGTTTTAGAGTTGGAAGTATATGGAAGAGTCCATAACTTTATCACGATTCACGACAACATTCAATAATGAGTTCTATTTAATCCGCCATTAAGTCAAAATATCCGTCAAAGATCAGCTGAGACTCAAAAGTGTTTGTGTCATAAACTTAATATAAATATTTGTTCCTGAGTCATGGGTGTTTTCTATGTATATAAGTATGTATTTATCTATATAAGTATGTATATCGTCGCCTAGCACCCATAGTACAAGCTTTGCTTAGTTTGGGGCTAGGTTGATCTGTGTAAGATGTCCACCAATATTTATTTTATTTATTTTATTTACTTTATTAGTTATGAGCAGGGATCGTTAATTTTTCAGTAATTTTGGTGCGGCATTGTTGGTTAACGCATCTGTATGCCCTACTCTAGGTGGAATAGATAATTAGGGTTAATAACAGTAATATTAAGCATAACCAATCCTCTCCCTAAAAAATTTTTTAGAAAAACCTTTATTTTTACTATGCTGCACCAAAATTGCTGGAAAATTAACGATCCCTGGTTATGAGTTAAGGTAAATGTGACTTTCTATGAAAAATATAAGTACGATAAACAGACTTTAGAGCCTAGTTTTCCGAATTTATCCTTAAAGGCATGTTTAAATTGAGCTCGCTCCATCGTAGGCCACGTCTACGCCTCGGCTAATCTGTGGCCATGAGTAAGCCCATTCATAATAAAAAAATCTACCTCTTCTGTTAGATAAAATACTTTTAGAAAATGTATCCAAACCTTTATTTTTTGTAATGTTTACAATAATCTGACGGCTTTCCCGAAGGTTTTCCCCGTTTGTGAAACTTGAGCTTATATTTAGCTACCATGAAACCCACAATAAGAACCAATACAAAATAAACATACTCACATAGGTATTTTCCGTAAAAGCCAATACACGAAACTTCTAAAACCAGTTAAAACGGCAAGATAACCAAGTTTATTTTCAATGGTCGCCGTCGCGACTTCGTTTTTAACGACTCGGAGCACGCGGCGAATCGAGTTAGCCGAGCTGCCGCAAGCCGCAAGAGATGCTGCGGAGTTTGCAGATTTACATGCCTGTGGATAAGGCATAATAACTTAGCCAAGTAAGGCCTACTGTCCACGGAAGCGTAGCTGCATAGACGCGTATTCGTCATCGTAGGCGTGGTGTACGCTTGCTTGCAGCCTACATACAAAACCGCACAACTCTGTCCACGGAGCAGCAACGTCGCGTCAGCCGCTCCGTGGACAGAGTTGAACCAAAATAAATATATATATGCGTTTTGCGCGCTTCAAATGTCAACGCTCGACTTATTGGGGCCAACATGCCGGCTCTGTAGCGCGTGCAGCGTGCCCAAAAAGTGCCAACGTTTTGGTTTTTATGACTCAGGGCTAGGGATTCCAATACCGGGATCCTGGGATCCCGTTATATCGGGATAAGATACTATACGAATAAAAGAAATAGCTCAGAGCATTTTCAGTGCTTACTGGCCACGGTCATGATCCATTTCAAACTTAAGACTGACCAAAGCCTTGAAATCTAAAGCAAGAAAGTGGAGTTTTCTTACACCACTTGGAGATGATCAGTTGAGAAGAAAGTCCGCTCAATTGGTGTAGGCTGGAAAGAGTAAGAAGAAGCAGCTCAAGATTGAGACCAATATACCAGTACATGCAGTCGTTATTTTATGCACCAAAGCTCTCCATTCTATGAGGTTTTCCGCCTTCCTAATTTGGCGCCTGTGTAGATCCCTGGCAGGCCTTCTTTACAATGTCCACACAGCGCGTACAGTCACCTGCAATAATATGTTGCTCTTTGATGGCCGCTTAAATATGTGACACGCTCTTATAGCTCTACAAATAAAACTAGTGGCTCTGTGAGCTGTAGACCTCGCGAGCAGAGCTTAAAACTGAGTAAATTAAATAAAAAATAAAATAAAAACAACAATTGATATGAAATTTAAGTGTAAAAAAATACAATAAGTTATATCCCAGCATATAATTACCGGGGATCGAACCCAGACCTTCCGTGCAAACAAAAAAGCGAACGTTTGCAAAATACACCATGATCGTTCTTACATGAGGTGACGAAATATAGCTACTCATTCTCAAGTAAAAACTAAATATCTTAATACCTCCAAAACCAGCGAAATAAAATTTCTGAATTTTTGACCATTTAATCTGTAAACATGTCTTAAGAAGAATACACTCTTATGATACCGATACGACTATTTGTTTAAGCGCGAGCTATCACAACTCTTCCATTTTGAAAAATTTCCAAAAACCGTCTCGACAAAAAAAATATATTGAGTCATAGAATTTGGTTACAAAATTTCACGAGAATCGGTTGAATTCGGAAGAATTGCGACCTGTAGAGGAGAACATCCGGACATACAAAACTAAATATCTTAATACCTCCAAAACCAGCGAAATAAATTTTCTGAATTTTTTGACATTTAATCTGTAAATATGTCTCAAAAATAATACTTTCTTATGATACCGATACGACTATTTGTATAAGCGAGAGCTATCACAACTTTTCCATTTTGTAAAATTTTAAAAAAAAAGCTCGACAAAAAATTTTTATTGGTTCATAGAATTCGGTTACAAAATTTCACGAGAATCTGTTAAGAATTGTGACCTGTAGAGGAGAACATCCGGACATACAAAAGCAAAATGCCCGAGTCAAAACGTAGACCTTCGCTTCGCTTTCGGTCAATCAGATATTTTTTGCGGCCTTCGTTGCGTAACATATTACTGCAGGTGACTGTACTACTGAACATAGGTCTCCCCAATTCTAAAACAAATCTTATTATTAGCTTTAGCTATCCTGGAGTCTCACAAATAATATAGAAAAAAGCATGTTTACTTTCGCAGTTGACACTCCTTCAGGATATAGTAAAACTAACACATCCACCTCTTCTCACATCCCGGCCCCGGCCACACGTTACATGCTCTTTAGCAAAGTTGGTAACCCTGTTAGCGAGTCCTGCAGGGTGATGGCCAAGACAAGCTCGTTGCCACTGTTGAGCCGGTTTATTAATATAAGTAACTCACGATCCGATGGAAGTTCGCGGAGTTTGAGAACCGTTGAGCGATGTCAACACTATTATAGTTGAGGAAGAATAAATGGGTTAGGTTGACTAGCTAACTGAATGGTTACTGGAGTCAATGGAAAGGAAACCGAGATCGCAGTACAACTAGATGGTCCGACCAAATCCACTCAACTCTTGACACTAAGCTATAGTTTGTCGAAGGACTGTCTCATTTCAGACATAGACAGAAAGAATCATACTATCTTTGTCATAACTAGTACCAGCACCCAAAAGAAAAGGATGAGTATATTGTTTGTTCTTATTTACTGACAAATTTGGTTTGACCAACTATACCTACATGATGCTCTCCATGACACCAAGGATAGACAGATGGAGGAGCATCATCAATTTTATTCATCAATGAGAAATTGATCAGCCATCGAGAGAATCATGACCCTCAGCAATGAGGAATACGACAACTGATGGGGGGATAGTTAAATGTCAATTCCAAGGTCCAAAACCTTATAGCTGCTGGACTCGAATGACTTCACATTAAGCGTAAATACAGACAGTTGGAACTCAGAATCAAAAGTAGCGGATCAGACTAAGCGTCAAAAGTGTCTGACCATTCTCTGATAGTTTAATAAAAAAAGATAGTTTCTATGTGTACAATTTGACTGACTGTGCCTTAACAATCAAAATAAATCTTTACGATTTTATAACATCAAAGCTGACGTAAAAATCCATCCAAACAATTTTCTCGACCTACTAAATACGACACGCGTGAACATTTAGCTGAGGAAAAACCATCGCAGTGCGAACGCGTAATGCGACATCCCCCGCACGTGTGCCCCTCGTTCATAACTACGAAACATACGGACTCTTACCCTCGTCGTACACGCAATGAAGGAGAAAGGCGTTGACCAAGGCAACTTGATGGTCATAAATGTCATAATAAAAAAATATAATTAGGAAAAAAAGATATAAAATTACATAATTACCTAAGTGGGTGGAGAACTATTATATCCAGGATAAGCCTGTATCGTGGTAACCGCTCTACAGAATTACTATTTTTTTTTCTGTATCATCTAAAGAGTCTAAAGTCTCTAAATGACAAACATGATCTAAAAGTCTAAACCAAAAACATACAAAACTAATGCTAACTAATAAATAATTGCGGAAGCATACGCGTTCATACTCACGGGATATAAGCATTATTTCATAATTATCTGTGTAATACGGCCCCGACACTATCATTAGCAATGACATGAAATTTCATGACGCTCCAGCGTTTGGTCCAGTCAGGTCATGACATTCCTAAATCTCCCCACACACTTATCAGTTTTTCTATCAGTATTTTCATCATTACCTTTCACGGGGAATTTTAAGTTATTATTTTCCTAACCGTTCTTAGTTATGTTGACGTGTACGTTTTGAAGAACACAAAACCAAGACATTATTCAATCATCGATTCAAATATTTCTAACCTGTCGTAATTATACTATGTACTGTGGCAACTCTATGCCCGATAAGCCAGAAAAATGCAGAAAAAGAAATAGTTAACTAAAAAGAATATTTATTTGTTTCAACCTTTTCGTGCGTGCGTGCGCCATGACTGTGTGAAAAATTGGTACCTAGTTAAAAAATGTATCCAAATATTTTTTTTTATTCTTACCACGAACCGGGAATCAAACTATTCTTAAAGTACATACCTATTATATGGTGTACTTGAATACTTTGGATGCTACCTACCATACTACGCTGACTGTACCTACTGGATTCTTCTGTTATGTAAGAATGTATAATTTAGTTAAGAAAAAAGGTACCTGATATGTAGGGATTGCAATCCGGTCCGGCGGATCCGGTAATCCGGCCGGATCCGGCACATTTTTCAAGATACCGGATCCGGCAAAATTCACCGGATCCGGTCTCGGATCCGGTAAAGTGAATCAAAGCGCTAAAATATAAAATAACAGCTTAAAACATTGCTAAAATTTAAAATTTCTCGCCAATATTCGAATTTTCTCGCTCGCAAACAGCAACGCAACAACTTGTTTGTTAGTTGATGCCAGTCTTCTAGCCGACGAAATATGTGTAGTCGTAGCGTTGAGATTTCCGTGCACCGTAAGTACTGGATTGGTTTATATTCAATTTATTGTGTAGTTTCATTGTAATTTAATGTACATGTTCTTTTGTTTTATTTTGTACAAACCATTATAGCCCACTTTAAGACACAGGTTTTTGGGGTATCCGAAATACTAATACTTGTACATAATTATATTAATTATTAAAAAAGTGGTTAGGATTTTGCTGATTAAAACTAGTCGGGGTTTCTGCGGTTGACCTGACGTTTAGTAAAAACAATATCTGTGGAGGTTCGAATTAAGGAGGTATAAAAAAAGAGTCCGTCATAAAGCAAGTTCGAACGGGATAGTCTTATATGGAACATTCAACCATAAACACTAACTATTCATTCTCAATTACTCATAAAACTTTTTAAGCTTTACAGGCCTGATTTAGTTAATATGTTTTATCCTTCTTACAAATACATAAGTCAAAATGAGAGATAAAGACCAAAACGAGAAGATCAAAACTATTCATAGCTAATTCAGGTCAGTAACGCGTTTATAAATAATGCCATAAACCAGAGAGTTTACTTATAGGGTAGATGCATACTTACAACATGTTATTATATAAGGCCATATACAGAATATACAAAATAGGGATGTTGACCATATTTTAAAAATTATATTGAACTCTATGCACGAAATAAAAAGCAAAAGGGAATATTACGCAAAAGTCGGCGTAGGGTCCACTAGCAAATTCAGAGGGTCTACTTCGAAATGCGAAAATCGAAATTTCGTTATCAGTCTCTAACGCTCGAATACGCAAGAGTGATAAAGAGGCAGAAAACGAAATTACGTGGTAAGCCCTCAGTATGTGCTAGAGGCGCCCCCTACGCAGAGTATTGCGTAATATTATTCTATTTCCCTGAATAGGGAATATTACTCGAAACTCTGAGTAGGGGGCGCCACTACCACAATCCATCACAATCTGGGGGTCTACCGCGAAACACGAAATTTCGTTATCTAACCTCTCTATCACTTTTCATGATCATCATCCTCACTTTTGCATATTCGAACGATAAAGAGGCAGATAACTAAATCTAGATTTTCGCGTTTCCCGGTAAAAATATAATTTAAATTGTTGTAAACAACATAAAATAAAAGGTTTTTAATTTTTATTTCATGTATGGAAACTTTTAGAAAGGGACAGAGATTTTCTTTGTGCATCGTATTCTGCAATCTGCATGTTTTTTCTTAAGAGTCAAGTGAAAATAAACTTTAGAGCAATGATAATAGAGTAGGTATACTTCACTTATTGATTTAAATGCCAGTAATGACTCTTGTTAGTATAAAACCTTCTTCTAAAGTACTTTAAATGACGAAATGAGGGATTAGAGTGATGCGCTCCACTCACTATCAGTATAATGTCATTATTTTGACATTTCTTCAAAAATATTAAAAATGTTTAATAACTTCATTATCGTCCATCATTCTTTCTGTCATTTCTGATTCCATCATTCTAACCAATTCACTGTCAGTATAATGTCATTTCTAGTATCATTACTTTGACATAACTCCAATACTGACGGAAATTATTAAAATAAACTTCATTACTTGCCGTCATTCCTTCATGACACTCCCTACACTATCACTAAAAACGTCATTCCGTCAAAGTAATGTCAGTATCCATGATAGTGTCGGGGCCGTATAAGACTGTTTTAGGCTGTCCCGTCTATAATGTCGTTCCGTGTGTGTCATCTGCATCCAACGCTCGACGCGTGACAGGATCGCTTTTTATTTGTTTACCTTTATTTATGTACACGCCTATGTACCAGTATGAACTAATTGGGCGAAAAACTATCAGAAGTCAATGTAAGCTGAAACATGGCAACAATAAGTTCGATTATACCTATTTCGGTAAATAAACAAACAAATAGCAACAAAAACAATATATTTAACACGTGCACTGTGCAAAAAGTCGAAAAATTGCTACTACATGTATGACCCACATATGTCTGATCCCAAACCTAGCTTTAACGACCATCGAATCCACGTTTCCCTTTTAAACCTAAAGTCACGCGCTCCCCCTGAGAGAGACGTGCCTGTCATACAATTTTTACAACAAGCATCCCATTTCAACCTTAACACGAGGAAATAAAAGCCTTTTTCGATGAGCACAGCTCTCGTTTTGTTTTGTACTGTTAAAATGGCGTATTTTGCTGGAATAGTTACTCGATTTAAGCCTATCTACGCGTTGTAATTGTAACTCGTGAACCTTATTAAAAGGTGAGAAATACGAATTTTGCTTGTTCAACTATTAAGTCACGTATGAGTTATCATTATTAATAATGTAAAAGATTGGTAGGTAATTGAAGAAGGTTCTGGATTTATACCCAGGTATATCGTGCGAGTTTTCGCATGACAGTTTCATAATTCTGTCTAAAGATGATTTGAATATATATTTCTATGCGTGGCGGGGCAAACAACAACTAGAGATTTTTTTAGAGACATATATAAAGAATACCTAATCTATGTTAAAGTTATTTGGAAGTGTTAATAGTTATTTGGAAGTGTTAATGGTTATTCCAAAAAATATAGGAATTGTAGAGTCAATATTGACAAATGGTGAACCCATAAAATTGGTATAGTTAAAAAAAATGCTTGTTCAAAAAGCAATCAACACGTTTTACAACCGACAGTTACAACAATTTTAAAGCTACATCAAAAAAAAATTAATGTCTAAAAATAACTTTATTTCATTTAGATTTGTTTTTACGGTTCAACTTGACACGTTCGTATTCTCAACCCTTGCCAAGTGACGGCAAACACCTTTTTAAGGTGGTTATCATTATCACACTGCCTGGCAAACGTACTACGGAGCGGCGTCCGGTGCTGCGGTTTTTAACTTTTCATCTGGCCTAGTAAATGCGGAATTGCATGCAGGTTTAGCGGGAGGTATAGAAAAAGCGTTCTCCCTAGGGAGTTGTGAAGTTTCTATTGACATCATTAACAGTTTTTTGTCTTTATACTCACGGCGTGATTCGGGAAATGAATTAGAGATTCACTAGATATAAAATAGCAAAGATATGTGACGTTCCACGGCAAAAGGTACCTTATGGCGGCTGGCGCTTACTCTATTATTAACGCCACTCCAATATTCAGCCGGGGCAATGGTACCTTTTGCCGTGGAACGTCACATATCTTTACTATTTCATATCTAGTGAATCTCTAATCCATTTCACGAATCGCGCCGTTAATTTTTGCATCGCAAGTGTGATGAAAAACATTGTGTGTAACTCGGGGCGTAATAATATTGCAAACTCGAGTCTATAAATCGCTCTGGCAAGCCGTCGCGATTTAACTTATTCTCGTTTGCAATATTCAACTTACGCCCCATGTTGCACAATGTACTATTGTACTGTAGGATCTTGATTTGTAAGCGAAAAGCGCATCGTATAACATAGTCATTGTTTCCGCGTCTCCGTGCGATTCCACGACGTGTTAGAAAATTTACACTTATATTATCCAAAAATATCGGAAGAAAAAAATACTTCTTTTCCATGAAGAAGGGATAGGAAGGTATGTTTATAAAAAAGGGAGAAAAAGAAGAAGAAGGGATATTATGGCCCGTCGCTACTTGAGCTAAACACTCGCGTAGGAGATTTAACATATTCCTTTATTAAAATCCCAAATTACTCTGTTCAGTGCCTATTTTAATAAACATTAAATTTATGTGCTTTATGAGTAGCAACTTAATTTGCAGCGATGCCAATAACGGCCCAGATCGGTCGTTAGGTAATGCCATCCATTCGACACGCTTAAACGACGGCTGGTAACATTAATAATATAAACGGAATGTCGCGAAATGTGAAAATGTTCCAGAAAAGCAATGTGTGTGCTTGCATTAAATTGCTCATAGAGACGAAAGATAAATTATAGAAAGATAAATATACAACGTCTAGTTTATGATGGTCGCTTTTTATTGCCTGTCATTGTTGCCATCACTTTCTAACAAATATGTACCTAACTGCTAAAAAAACTATAGAAAGGATGTTAGGGACGAATGTTGATAGACGTAGAACGGACGGTAGACCCAAAAAACTATGGATGGATTTTGTGAAAGAGCATATAAGAAAGAAAGGAGTGAGTGCTGAGGTGACGAAAGATAGAGGAGAATGGAAGAGAAAGAGATGATAAGGGCAGGAAGAAGAAAATGTTACTGCTAGAGATGCAGGATATGAATAGAAGATTGAAGCGCATCTATCCAGGTTACAATATTTTTTAAAGTGATGTGAAAAAATGTGAAGTGAAGTGAAAAATTATTGACAGCAAAGTGAGAATATCTCTAAGCCTATAAAAATTATAAACATATTTCTTCCTAAACGTTACTTATGTGATAAGCGAAAATACGGAACTTTAAAAATATCCAAACCGTTACTTTTCGTAATGTCCACAGAAAAGACGCCGGTTTCCCATACAAGCGTTGCGAGTAAAACCGATTACTTTTCCAGTACCTACCAATTAATTCATAATAATCCTGAACCACTACCGCCAGTTTTGACATTGACAGATACGCTCGCGTCTACGTAAATTACTTTCTATACATCTCGCTTGCACTAATATGCGAATACGAGCGAGATGCATAGAAAGTAAGTTACTGTCAGTATCTGTCAATGTCAAAACTGGTGGTAGCCGTACTGGAAGAATAGATAACTCGAGAAAATAACAAGAACATTTAAATAATGTCACAGATGACAGACTAATTTGTTTCACTGATCATTATTTTAGTTCACTGAATTCAGTAGGAAGTACTCACTGGAGTAAAGACAAAAAAAAACAAAGACTTATATTTTCATAACTAACTTTAGGCATATTGACGTAAATAGGAACACATAGATTATTCAACTGGTTCTAAAGAAGGATTGTTGGATTGGTTGGATGGAAAGATTGGTTCTTTAAACAAATAATATATAATCAAAGTTTTTTAAACGTTTGCTTAATATAAGATTATATTATAGTCTGTGCGGAAAAAGAAGAGTCGTGGAATGTATTGGGACCCACGAATCTTCTCTTTCCGACTCTATGTCGCAATAAAGTGGCGATATTAGTCAAGCAAACGTTAAAAAAAGTCTACATAATGATTCTCAATATTTATGACAAATCTTGCCCTTTTCTAGATAACCAACATTTATATGCAAAATGATCTACGTTCATTTTGAATTAAAAAAATCATCATCATGAAAATTTGACGTCCATTCTGAAACATTTCTGTTTATTTAATGACACAGCCTTAACGCTCTCACCACGCTCGCCGCGCGCTCTCTGGCCCCAGCCTTACGCCATCAATTAGCAAGTAACTGAAGATCGCTCCCAATTAGAATCGTCAGGGTAATTGATCATGAAAACAGTGACGTCCGTTCTGAAATACTTCTGTTTATTTTACGAGCGAATTCATTTCGAATTGGAGTCGTTTTACAGAGTGACTTTTTTGTGTCTGACTATACTTTGAGGGGTGAATATGTCCATACATCATACAATTTAAATACCATGAATCAACCCTGGAAACGAAAAAAATCTGCTGTCCCATATATTTCGGAGAATCACTGTCAGTGTTTTTTATGGAACAACAGATTCTTTTCACGATTTCAGAGTTGGCTCTGTAGTAAAAGTTGTTCAGCATGACGTAGGTATTCATTGTGTGCTTGGAAATGTTTAGGATGACTCACGCTAGAGCGGGCCGTGCCCGGGCCGAGGCGTCCGACGTTTAATTTTCCATGACGGCTGATCGGTGATCACGTGGCGCTTTCCATAGAAAACTAAGCGCCGGAAGCTCCGGCCCGGCCCCGGCCCGGTCTAGCGTGAGTCATCCTTAAAGCTGCGGACGGGATACATTGGTACATAAATGGAGAAAGGATAACGTGTAAAATAAGTGTCAGTCGTGTGTTGAACGTGTTTTGAAGTCAAACATATATTATACATATAAGGGCCACTTGCTCCATTCACTAACCCGGGGTTAACCGGTTAATCCTGGAGTTACCATGGTTACCATTTGACACTGGGTTAACGGTTTAACCGGTTAACTCCGAGTAAGTGGTAGACCGTGTTTTGAAGTCAAAAATGCACAAAGAGTTTTATCTAAAGTTATCAAAGGATAAGCAGTCAAACCCGAAAAGTCAAGATATAAATATGAATTATTTTACTTGTACTTCAAATACCGGTTTGACCGCTCACCCCTCGATATATTCCGCCGCTGTGGCATTAAAATAATCTTCCACTCCCCAGAAACCGGCGTGGTATCGCATGCCGTCTAAGCAAAGCCCGCAAATCGCGTAATTACCCAGAATTAAGCCACTTTTTGCGGCGAGTAGGTAGATAACGACATTTATACCAATTTTTTTCACCATCGCGTGTTTGGGCCGCATTTGAAAGTCAGATTTGCCAACAAATCCTCTGCCGGCCATTATTCAAATTTATTTGCTACTAGCTTTCGCACACTGCTTCGTTCGCGTTTTTCGGGTGTTGAAGAATGCTTTTGCATTTTATAGCGGTTTTTTATCGTTAAGGATGACCGTTTGAAAGGGTCACAGTGTGAAATGTTTTGTGTGCTTCATCGGGCTGGCTTGAATTATGAGGTGTTCCGAGCGTCCAAACGATAATCAATCAATCAATCGTCAATTTAGTTGGTTATCATAACTGTACAAGAAACCGGTTAAATTTTTAAACCGTTTTCATGTACTTGGTGCAAAGACACTTTTTGTTTCGATTTGGTTCGTGAAACCGTCATTGTTAAACCGATTTTTAAGAGAATATACCCATAAAGTTCTTGTCAGATTAACCGGTCTAGAACAATAAAAACCGGTTTTTTCCTACGCACGGTAGGCCTAAAGGTCTAAAGTTGTATGGAAGAAATCGCTTGAAGCGATAAGATCGCCTGTTGCTACGTTTATTTACATTTAAATGTATCTTGAATTTGTTTTGTATGTGGTGCAATAAGAATATTTACTTATCACTCAAGTGTCAATTATTATATTAGCAAGAGTAAAATAAGTTATTTTACTCTTGCTATAAAAACCCACGGCCTTTCATTGATTAAATTTTTAATGTAAAAATATACAGTTACAAAGGGCGGACTTAGTGCTACACGGCATTTTCTACCAGCTGATCTTTTTCAGTCGAGTTTAATTGGCGCTAGTAGCACCAACAGTACATTATATTATCATGAGCCTATCCATTCTGTAAAAGGATTTAAAGTGACCAAACCTCATTTTTGGGAACCTCCGACATAATGAGGTAGAAAACTTATTAACCCTTTTCCCGAAACTCATTTCCTTCTCTTGAATTGAGGATACCTCGGCATTTTAACTTTCCTTGTCTTTTTATGACATTTGAGGCCAATTTAAAGTTTTTAAGCTTTAAGAACAAATTAAATTACTTTCTACTTCTAAAAATATATTTTTTTATGTGATAGTCAGCAAACGAGCAGGCGATCCGCGTAATGGGAAGCGGTCATCGTCGCCCATGGAAATAAGCAACATCACAGGAGCCATTTAAGCGTTGCCGACCCTTGAGAACCCTAAATACCCTAATATATTATTACATTTTGTTTTATTTCAAGTAGACACACAACTATTCATATAACAAACCGAAATAAATGTGATATACGGAGGAAAAAATTACCAAGGCCTCCAGTGTTAAAGACTGGAATCGAACCAGCGTCCTCCGCTTACGCGACAGATGCCCGAACAGCTAGGCTACTCGGTCACAGCGGCATGGGTCGAAATCTCCAAGTACATAATATATGACAAATTCTTGAGGGCTGAGGGACGCTGATTCGATTCCAGCCTTGGACACTGGACGCTTTGGTATTTTTTTCCGGTTTGAAAAAAAAATCGTTATTCCATTGAATTTGAATGGGAAATTTTATACGGAAAATTATATGTTTCGGAACTGTTTTATCCTTCCTTACCAAAAAGAATAGATAGTATAGAGGGGTCCTGTCATAGTAAATGTTACAGTACAGTTACAGTCACTGTAAATTTACTGCCATCTATCGACACACGACTATAACTCAAAATAAACACGTATATAGGTAATTATCAAATAAATGAATATATATGGATAGATGATTTTATTATTTTTATATCATTTAACCCATGTTCATTCACTGATATATATGTGTTAAAATTGTTATATAGCCGAAAATAGGCTAAAGGTGTCTATCTATCCAAGAATGACTTTTTCTTGATTTCCGAGGCCCGTTTTTTTCTTAGACTTTATTCATCTTATACGAAGTTACATATATCTTTGCTAATACTATAAATTCGAAAGCAACTCTGTTTGACTGTTACCTCTTCACGCTTGAACCGCTAACCTCATGTCATTTTGAAGCAATGTGTGTGTTTTTAATTTCGTCGCATTGCGTATGTATTGCATCACGAGGGGTTAATAATATGACTCTTTTATTGACAAGAAAGTTACAAAGAACTTTTCATAGAGCTTGCGATGTCGATAGTGTCACTGACGGCCATCTTGTCTCGTGTTTATGCAAATGGCGGCGACGAGCGATTTAGCCGGTTTATGGAGCGCTGTTGTTGGTCGCAGCTGGCTGGCTATAGTCGCGACAACGAGCATTGGCACAGAATAAATAATAGTACTAGGTACAGAAGACTCATCTCCCAAACAGAAGGCGTATGTTACGATCAGAACAGATATGGCCGCTAGGTGGCGACAGCGCCACGCGCGGTTTTGGCTAGCCACCAATATTGGTGTGGAACGGATGCACTTGTACCTGTTGCAAAGCGACGAAATCGCGGAGCCACGCCTGGCATTGCCTAGTTTTGAAGAGTTTGTTAAAATGCATCTTTATGGCCACTTGCACCATCCCACTAACCCGAGATAAGCAGTTTAACCGTTAACTCAGTGTCAAATTATACTGGTAACAGTGGTAACTACAGGTTTAACCAGTTAACCCCGGGTTAGTGGGATTGTGCAAGTGGCGCTTAGAATTTTTAATTGTCTAGTTAGGTTGGGATACTACGATATAAATGGAACCTATATACTGCAATAGCTGGAAGTTGAAAACACCCTAGCAAATTAATTAATTTAGAATAAAAAGTAACAAAACTACGATAAAAACAATGAAATTTCTTCAATTTTTTTTTAATTAAGTCCACTGAAAAGAGACTTCAAGGAACTGTCAGGTAGATAATTTCTTGTCTTGGCGAGGGCATGGCCGTGTTGCAAGATTATTTATAATACTCCTGTATGAATCTAAATTAAATTCAAATAAAGATCGACGTAGAATTCAAAATGTCACTTCTGAACTAGATCATGATTTTCCACGAATTTTTTAATACTACCCAATCCTGAACAACCCAACTACAGTCACCATCTGCGCCCGTATCATTCTTCTACGCGAAATATTCTTAGTTTGTCTTAATACGCCGTCTGCAGCACATTACCATTTCTCCGCGCGACTGTACACTCTGTACAGTCAACTTATTGTTTTTGAACATCGTTTGCTACGCCACTGTATCTTAAGATAGTGGGGAAATATTGTGTTTGTCGCCTGGAGTTATTAAATGTTGAAAATGTTTGTTTGGAGTATATCATTAAAATTTTGAACGCTATAAATATTGGGGCTGGGTATGTATTTATATTATTTTTATGGTACTTACACAATAGACAATTTATTGTTTAAGTGTTACTAAAATTACAATACAACGTTTTGCAATTGTGTTTTTTGTTATAAGTAATAAAAAAGCCTATAAGGAATAAAAAATGTAAAAGTTCTCCTGTGAAACGTAAAAATCTTAACTCGGGAGTCGGGACCCGTGGGTATGCATAACGTAGGGCGTCTTTTAGTTAATTAATATCGATCTGACCTAGATAAATCTGGGTTCATTAAATCATGACTGTCTGGAAAAAGTAATTAAGTTTACCTAGACTAGATCGTGTAGACATCGATCTAGTCTAGTCTAGTTAATAAAGCCAGTCTGGATTTTAATTACCGTTATTTTCACCGTCTTTAATGATCCGTCGGTCGCCGACAAAGAAACGTCTTTGATTTAGCTAATTAATTCCTTAGTTAGTAGGTACAGTCGCCGTCAGATATATGGGAGCATCCAAGGTGCTCACAAATATCTGAACACGCAAGTATTGTAAAGCTTCCGTCCGAATTTTTGACATTTGTAGCAGCAATGTAGTCCCAATTACTGCTGCAGTAATGTTGGTGTAGTCTGAATCCGAATGGTACCTTAAGCCATTCAGCGCTAATCACGACACGTTGTCGTTTTGCCGCTACGAAGCATTTTCGCTACATACTGGAAAATCCATGTTATCGGCTACGACGTAGCGCTACGACCGTAGCTCAGTGGAGAATGTGTTAAAATATCTAACACATAATTATACCCAGACACGTACCTACTTAAATGATCTTTGAAAACATTTCCCTTCCATATAATATCTTTGCTTTACTATAGCACAGAAGCTAAAGAGTAATAATATCATAAATAACCGATCAACCCATAAAAAACATGCAAAATGAGTCAATAACTGCCCAAAGCAAAATAACCAAACGGGAAAGCCGAAATATAAAATTCGTGCCGATTCCAAAAGTAAGTGTTTATTTTCACCATTTTTTATGTTAATTATATTTGGATGGGTACGTTTTTCTGTTTTCACGGTCTCTACGTTGCCGTACCATTTGAATTTCAAATTAAGAACAAATCCCGTTCCACGGTTATTCAAATTTATATTCGGAGGGCCAATGACGCTGAAATATGAATGCAGTCTTTCATTGCGTCTGCTTAATTGGGAGTTTTATGTGCGATTGTACTTTTGTTTTGATTAGTTAATTAGCTTTTAATTAAGAATATTATGTTTTTAATTTATAATGTGAATTATATGACTCGAAATAGTTAAAGGTAATTTTTTTATTGTGATTCACATCTGTATATACAATTCAAAGATATGTAGGTACAATTTATTTTTTAGTGCCGTTTGACAATACTATTAAAAGTAGTAAAAGAAAATGCACACGCAATATTATTAGTTATTTACGATACAAGTGCGGAAAAGAGGAACTTCGAATTACCTATTTGCACGTGTATCGTACAACGTTTTACAGTACATATGGCCCTGTAAACTTTTGACATACACACGAAAAGTGCTATTTTACGCACTAAGTGCGGGAAAATAGGACCATTACGTACTGTAAAAGAATTAACATAACAAAGAGTAATGCCTTCGGCAGCATTACTGCAACAGTATAGCACCGCAACATTAGGGCTGATTTAGAGGATGCGAGGACTCGCATGCGAGTTTTATACCATTGCGGGTTTTGATTGGTCGGTTGAATTGGACGTAACCAACAGTCCGCAATGTAACTAAAATCGCATGCGAGTCCGCGCGCCGTCTAAATCAGCCCTTACTCTTGCAAATGTCAAGTGTATAAAGGGTGGCTAAAAATAAGTGCATTCCCGTTGCCAGAGGTTTTGGGATTACACGGAGCCATTTAAACTATGGGACCAACCACGAAATCGCGAAGAAAAATTGGCTGTTTCATACATATTGGCTGGTCCATTTTCTATGGGAGGGTAATTTTTGAAGTGAAAACTTCTTTAGCCACGCTGTGCACTTTTTGTGATGGGGAAAAAATGTTAAACTCGCGACAGGTAAGATTCGTAAGACGTGACGTCACGTGTCATTGAATTTTTCTTTATTGATTTAAATGCCATCTAGTGAGTTTCCCTCTAACTGTTACTAATATAACTCGAGTACTAACAGTGATGTGCTTAGGGATTTTAAGTAATGCGACGAAATAATGCTAGATGGCGTTAACCTCAATGATACATACTGAAAACTACTTTAGCGGCGCTGTGCAATGTTATTGAGTTTTCACTTCTGCCGGCACTCCCGTTGTTTTTTTTTGTTAGTTGTTAGTAGCCGAGATAAACGTGTGTCCGGCACTAGATGCCGTCCAGCGTTACGGGACTTCCCCCTACCTAAAAATAAAATCCAAAATTCTCACATCAATCTGTTTATATGTCAGAGGTTAGTCTATTACGCGGAGCATAATATTATTATACCATGCGGAGTATATTATTATACCATGATGTCAGAGGTTAAAAACAAAGCAGCTACTATGGAACGATTTTTCGATGTCTCTTTTAGGTTTGAAACAGCAAAACGGGCGCTAGTAATGTTTTGTTTCAAACCAGTGAGCAAAGTAATGGAGCGGAGCGATAGCTACACAAGCTCATCTTTGTTTTCTTCAGGTTTTACGCTACAAATATATAGTTTTCCTGGGAAAGGGAAAAGAGTTTTACAAAAATAGATTATGCAACAAGAGCACAAAAGTGCCAATTTTTTCTGGGGCAATT
Organism: Cydia fagiglandana; assembly: GCF_963556715.1. Taxonomy (NCBI): domain Eukaryota; kingdom Metazoa; phylum Arthropoda; class Insecta; order Lepidoptera; family Tortricidae; genus Cydia; species Cydia fagiglandana. Next base: position 848,668 of record NC_085949.1, on the reverse strand, counting down.
CATGGGGCCATAGGTCGAGGGTAGAATGGGCATTTATGCCCGAATTTACACTCAGATTTTCACTTCGATTGCAAAGAAATTATGGGTCAAACAGATCACTGTGTTACGTTCTTTCCTGTAGAGATACACAAAGTTAAGGGCTATAAAGAAAATTTTTCTTATTTAACCCTTATCCACGTAAAAAGGTCCTCCTTTTATTTACAGAACTATGATAAAATCATTACTTACATGCCCACAAGCTGTTAACTATTGCCCACAGGAGAGAAAACCAGCGTGTTCGCGCGAACTGTACATTTTTCTCTCCTGTGGGCAATAGCTAACAGCTTGTGGGCATGTAAGTAATGATTTTATCATAGTTCTGTAAATAAAAGGAGGACCTTTTTACGTGGATAAGGGTTAAATAAGAAAATTAATCTTTATAGCCCTTAACTTTGTGTATGTTTACAGGAAAGAACGTAACACAGTGATCTGTTTGACCCTTATACAGAAATATTAAAATAGGTATTTAAGTAAGATTGCTTTAACGTATTTATTTAAGACTAAAGAAATGGTACTCGGGCCCGTGGAAAGTGGAGCAGCTAAATAGTTGCAGCGATGACAATTCAGGTTTTGGACTTTATTGCTAAGTCAATTAGGGTCTTTATATATATGATGATTTTCGTTTATCGATAAGAGCAGTCAAGCGGACCCCAGGCTCTCATGAGCCGTGGCGAAATGCCGGGATAACGCGAGGAAGAAGATAAGATAAGAGCATTAAAAACAATTTATGCCGCTTAGACGCAAATTAAACAATATTAGCTTTACGAGCATGAAAATAAAATATTTCAAATACATGTTTGCAAACCACACTAGCTCAAGTATGTTGTGTGCAACTATGTAGAATGTACTTACCGTACATAGTTGTTCCTGTAGAACGGTTCAACAGTTTAATGTGGCAGTAAACTCGTTTAACCACGGCTGTTATCACTTTGTTGCGTATTTATTTGTATTTTCATTTATATTTGAAATTAAAAATTACAAAAATGCCTCTTTTGACTTAACAGGTACAAGATTTTTCATCAAATGTTATAACCGGACAAGTGCGAGTCGGACTCGCCTACCGAGGGTTCCGTACTTTTTAGTATATGTTGTTATAGCGGCAACAGAAATAGGTCATCTGTGAAAATTTCAACTGTCTACTACCTATCACGATTCGTGAGATACAGCCTGGTGACAGACGGACGGACGCATGGACGGACGGACAGCGGAGTCTTAGTAATAGGGTCCCGATTTACCCTTTGGGTACGGAACCCTAAAAAACGTAACACGAAATTAGATACCTACCTAAAAATATCACAACAACTCCTGTCCTGGTGGTCCTGGCAACACTGGCCGGGACCAAACGTCAAATTAGCTCTGCGTATTTAAATAAGTAATTATAATTATTATAATGGAATAATTAACAAGTTATGGTGATAAATAGAACCTTCACGTCGCAATTATAGTGCTGTATCATTATCTAAAGTGTTACATTAACATAAGAAGAAATATATTGACGACAAAAAACATGGAAACTGTCAACGATGTAACGTTCCAGATTTAAAAATTACACCGTTTTTGCCTGTATTTCACCGAAGATTTTACAGATGAGTATTATTTTCATAATTTATAAGCCTAGTTTTTAGTTTATTTGTCCAGGATTTCTAATTGTCATACTTTTTTTTTTTTTTGCTACTTTCATACGATTTGAGGAGAACTTTGTTTAAAACATAACAGGATTTTAACATACCTAAATATCTTAATTCATTCTTAAATCACCTCAAGAACCATTAAATCATACCCTGCGGTAAGCAGTTAACTTACAAAACAGCAAATTATAAAGTTTATTGTATAAAATCTAAGAAGCTTATCACTTACAAATCAAGTCATTTGTAGTTTACATTTTTTTTTTAATCACTATATTCTGTTAGAAGCATTGAATTTCATTCATCTATTTTGCTCAGATATCATACACTACCAATATGTTTACAGCTCAAACTACTAAGATGACTACACGCAGGGATGTCCTGGTTGCTAAAATGCAGCAATTACAGAAAGAACTGAAAACAGCCGATGAATTGAACAAAAGACTCCTTCAAGAACAGGAAGAGAGTGCAGAGCAATTTGAGCAAGTTGTTAGAATAAACACAACCCTCAAGTCTCAGCTCGCTAACCAGGATGTTGAGTTCGAAGACATGCAGGGGCAGCGGGATGAACTTCAAGCTGCCGTTGATCAGTTCAAGAATTGTCAGGAGATACATGAGCAGGCATTACAACGCATCCAGGACTTAGAACAGCAGCTGGAAGAGTCAGAGTCAAAACATAGTTGCAAGTATTGCTCCGGCCACTCCGGACTGCGAGACAATAATTTAAGTATTTTTGCTGAAATTAATAGCTTTGATGTAGATTCAGTCGATGATAGCATAGGGTTCTCCCCAATGGTAGAAACAGTAGATTTAAAAAGTTCTGTGCACATTGAAGGCAGTAGTGATATTAGAGTCGCACTGAAAGGATCCAAAAAAATAAAAAAATATTTAAAACTCAGTAGATTCATAAAGAAATCTAAACTTTTGCTAAAACGCCATAATTCAATATTCAAAACGATACAATCCAAATGTAACAGTGTCGCCTTAAGCGATGAACTTCTAAACTGCCAATACCAACTAGACCGGACAGTAGAAGAATTGAGTCATCGCTCCGATGAACTAGAAAAATTAGAATTAAAGTTGAAAAACTTAAATAATAGAGACGAACTGTCAAGTAAAGCGTTACAGGAATACATAGCCTTTATGAATAATGTTCTAGAACCGGGGAGCGGCTACACTCTGCGTATGGACTCGCCGCGGCCCCCGCCCCGCCCCGCCGCGCCGGACTCGCCCGCGCTGCGCGCCGCCCTGGCCGCGCCGGGCTCGCCCGCGCTGCGCGCCCTGTTCGCGTCGCGCGCCGCCCGCGCGCCCGAGCTGCGCGGCGACTCCGAGCCCGCCCCTCGCGTCGCGGATCCGGCGCCCCCGCCGCCATCGTCACCGCCGAGCCGAGCCGAGCAGGTTCCATCGGGGCCGGGCCGAGCCGAGCCGACTCCGTCGCTGCCGTGCCTCGTCGAACCGGCCCCTTCACCGCCGAGCCTTGTCAAGCTGGCTCTGTCGCTGCTGACCTACGTCGAGCCTGCGCCATCCCCGCCGAGCCCTGTCTCGCCAGCTCCATCGCCGCCAGGCCTCCCCTCGCCAGCACCAGCGCCGCCCCGCCTCGGGTCTGGGGCGGCCCCGCCGCGGCCGCAGCGCCGCCCGCGCGCCGCCGGCCGCCGCACGCTGCTGTACTCGGACGAGGTGGGCGCCGGCCTGGGCGTGCTGCTGGCGCAGCGCTTGTCGCAGGGCGTCGTCAACCATTGTCACCCGGGCGCCTCTGTCGATCGTTTAATCGAATCTATTTCTGCGGGCGAGTTTGACCGCGACTCGACGCTTGTAGTTTTATTAGGAAATAGTTTAGACTGTACTAAGCGAGATATCTTAAAATTATCCGCTACGCTGTCGGCGATTGACCGGGGAGAGGTTGCTAAAATAATTATCTGTGCGCTCCCTTATAGAATGTCGAGCAAGGTAAATAAGAGGGTATTTCATTACAATTCTTTATTGTATAACCTTTCCTTGTACAGTAGTACGATTTCGTATTTTGATACGAATAAATTTATAGAAGATTTTGTTATGCCCCATAAGAGGACCTACCTACCGCGAAGATGTCTTGTAGAGTGTGCTAACCTGTTAGCATATAATATTGAAGACCCCGTCGTGGCTAGCACGGCGTCTAATAACCTTAAGTCGCGTAGTATTTTACGCCTTGGTAGCGTAGGGTTTGAGATGGAGCCGCCTGGTGATTTGAATTTAAACTAATCGCTACGACAACGTGTGCACCAGCCGGCTCCGTTCATATTGATCACTGTGATGCTAGTATGTTTAGTAAAACCAATTTATTGAACTTAGTTCATCAAAATATCCAAGGATTTACCTGTAAGGAACACGAAATTGATTTGTTTATACAGTACTCGAATATTGACATTCTCTGTATAACTGAGCACTGGCTTAAAGGTCATGAATTTATGTTTAATTTCAATAATCATAGTATAGTAAGTTCATTTTTTAGGAGATCTTGCAATCGCGGCGGGTCATTGATAATGGTAAAACATAATTTAAAAAGTAAGGAGCGTAAAGACATTGTTGACATGTCTGTGGAACGCCTTATAGAACTTTCTTGTGTTGAATTGGAACAATTTATAATTATATGCGTGTACAGGCCCCCATCGGCAGACTATAACTTATTCGAATCGGTCATAGATGAAGTACTTAGTAGTGTTTTTGGAAGTCACAAAAATATAATTGTATGTGGTGATTTCAATATTAATTTGCTAGAAAATTCGCCATTATGTGGAAGGTTACTAAATACTTTTAAATCCTTCAATTTAGTCAATTTATTTTGTGAACCCACTCGAGTCACAGCAACCAGTGCTACATGTATAGATAACATCTTTAGTAATAATGACGCGATTAGTAAATCTGTTATTAACAACCTAAGTTCTGACCACTGTGGACTAAAAGCTTCTTTCAGCGGGAAAACTGAAGAAATTCCTCAAGACACTTTGTGTAGGCCGATTTCTGAAAGTCGCCTAGGTTTATTCAATCGTAATATTACTAAACAATTATGTTGTCTTTCATGTACCCAGGAAAACCCTGACTGTTTGAGTTCCGAGTTGTTTAATTGTATTAAAAAGGAATTTGATGCCTGTTTCATTCAGAAAAAGGTGCAAGGCAAGGCTAAGACTAAATTTAGCGACTGGGCTACACCGGATATTCACGAGAAAAGACGCCGGCTCTACGACTTATATGATTTAAAGGCAACTTATAAAAGACCGGAATTTCTGGAGTACGTCAAAAATTATTCTAAATATTTTAAAATGTTGTGTGTCGCCGCTAAAGCCGATTATTTGTCGAAAAAGATCCTAAATTCCAGCGATAAAGTCAAAACTGTATGGCAAGTTATCAGTAATGAAACTGGAAAACGTAAACTGAAGGATCCGCACTACAACCTACGAATTGCTGACACTTTAGTAAGTTCCGACCGTGAAGTGGCAGATCATTTTGAGCGATTTTTCTCGAATATCCCGGTAGAAACAACAAGATCCCTTAATTCATCGCCAGACGTCGCTGAAGAAATTTTGAAGACAAATGTGGCAGAATGTACAGAAATCTTCAAATTTTCGTATGTCTCATCGAATATAGTTCTTAAGACTTTTAGGTCTTTAAATTTAAAGAAAACAGAAGATCTTTGGGGCCTGTCTGTCAAAGTATTAGATTCCATCATTGAGTCAATTACACCATACTTAGCTGAGATTTTCAACAGATGCATTGATGCTGGAATTTTTCCAGATATTATGAAACATAGCAAAATTATCCCTCTGTTTAAATCAGGAACGAGAACAGATCCCACGAACTTTAGACCGATTTCAATACTACCGGCATTAAGCAAAGTGTTCGAGAAACTTATTCTGAATCAACTATTGTCACATTTCAACAGAAACAAACTGCTTGACAGCAATCAATTTGGTTTCACCAAAGGTCGATCAACTACTGACGCCGGTGCGGTACTTCTAAAACACATCTTTGATGCTTGGGAAAAAGCTCAAGATGCTGTTGGAATTTTCTGTGATCTGTCAAAGGCATTTGATTGCGTTGATCACGAAAATTTAAAGAGAAAATTAAGCCGCTATGGGATAAAAGCTAGTGCCCTTGACCTGGTCTCATCGTACCTTTCGGATAGAACTCAGCGAGTAGTTATTAATGGAACTCAATCGGCGGGGTCCCCGGTAGCCCTCGGAGTGCCTCAAGGTTCAATTCTTGGTCCCTTCCTGTTCTTGGTATACATTAATGACTTACCAAAAGTTGTGCAAGATAGACATGATATAGTGTTATTTGCAGATGACACTTCCCTTATATGTAAAGTGGACAGAAAGGAAAATAGCTTCGAGAGCATTAATGACGCGCTATCTACCATTGTAAACTGGTTTACGGCAAACAATTTGCTTTTGAACGCCAAGAAAACCAAATGCATCAAGTTTACGCTACCTAACGTCAAGCAGGTAAATAACAGCAAGATTAAAATAAAAGGTGATACGCTGGAATTTGAGGACCGAACTGTTTTCCTGGGAGTCACTCTAGACTCCAAACTGCAATGGCATGCACATATAGGCACTCTAGCCGGAAAACTTAGTTCAGCAGCCTATGCAGTGAGGAGAATCAAACAGCTGACAAACGTAGAGACGGCCAGGCTGGTATACTTTAGTTACTTCCATAGTGTTATGTCTTATGGAATTCTGTTGTGAGGAAAAGCGGCAGATATTCAGACAATATTTGTGCTGCAAAAACGAGCTGTACGTTCCATCTATGGACTGGGCGCTCGAGTATCCCTAAGAGAGAAATTCAAAGAAGTTAACATTCTTACCGTTGCATCTCAATACATACTAGAGAATATTATGTATGTTCGGAAAAACATCCACGAATTCAAGGTTAACAGTGATATCCATAACTATAACACTAGAAACAAACATAAACTTGCTGTGCCCGCCCACCGCCTCCGTAAGGTTAGTACGTCTTTCGTCGGGAACTGTACACGTTTTTATAACAAAGTCCCCACTGATGTAGTGAATTTACCACTTCATAAATTTAAGTCGCACATTAAGCACTCCTTGTTACGTAAGGCGTACTACACTGTAAATGATTTTATAAACGATAGAGATGCTTTTAAGCCGGTAGCTTGATTTCATTAGTATAATAAGAATTAAATAAATATTGTTTTTTTTTACATTGTGAATTAAATATGCTAGTGTCCAGTAGAATTGACACATGAGACAATGATGTTCTCGCTTGATTATATTGTTTAATTTAATTTTAGTTTTGGACACTTGGAGACCTTATACATCTCTAAGTACATATTTATTTATTTGATTTTTATTTTTGATTGTACATACTTACCTATATTTTTAATGTTTCTGACACTTAGAGACCTTTACATCTCTAAGTCAACTTAGGCTAGTAATTATGTGAAGCTATATTACTGTCTTTTTATGTAACATATGAGCACAAAATGCCGTGTCTTACAGCTACATATTATTACTATTTTAATATTAATATAGGCCGGTAGCTTGAACATGTCATGCTCGCTTAAAAGTCTTTGCTTACGGTGGCGTTGTTGATCGGGTCGCCACTTTCCCGAATGAAGGTTGAGGGAGGCGATGGCTGAGATACGCGTCATACTCGTGAACGGGTGCTGTTTGTGGAGACTGGTCTGTTAAGCTAACACGAGCTATTATACTTAGTAACTTTTATTAATTAATTACAGTGAGACGCCTCATTCTGTTCTCGTATGTTTCTTTTCTTTTAATGAATGTATTAATTATACAGGATATTGACTCTTGGAGACCTTATACATCTCTAAGGATAACTTGATAAACTATATAATCTTATAGTTCTGACACCTAGAGACATTTACACCTCTAAATATTATAGATTTTTTTTGTGTGTTTTTTTATCTGTATTTTGTATGTAATTCGACATTAAGAGACCATATACATCTCTTAGTAATTGTAATACGTTAGATTGAATTGTTAGTTTTATTTTATAAAATTGTTGATGTTATTATTTTTTCTTTTATGTAAATTCAATGTTGACGTGTAAAAGTGCCCTTGTGGCCTATTTGCTGAATAAATGTTGATGTTTGATGTTTGATGTTTGACAACTATTTCCAACACTCGCAATTTAGAACTCTCAAATACTCTCAAAAACTCGCAAATAGGAACATATTTATCTAGAATCGAGGAAAAAATGCTGACAATAACGTGTTTTTAACCGATTTCATTAAAGTGTAAATAAATAGAGGTACGCCTGCCATTATCCCGTTACGTCCTAGAAATATTATTTACACTATTGAAAGAACTAATTAAAACGTTCATGAAACACCTAAATACCCTTTTTTTATTAATCTAACAATAAAAAAAATACAAAAAAGGAAATTGTTTTCATAAAAAGTCGCACGCAATTATTTCGCGTCTTCAAAACAGCAAAGAAAAGAGTTGACGAGAAGCATTCGCTCGGCTCGGCTTAATGAGCTGTGTCGCGTTGACTCGCCAACTATTAACCGACAAGGAGGTGCTTGTTCAATATATGAATACTATAGCTGGTCAAACAACTTTGTCAGTAGAAAAACGGCGCGAAATTCAAAAAAATATCTATGGGACGATTACCGTACGATTTACGACTTCGCGTCCACATTGTTTTTGCCGCTTTTTCTACTGACGGAAATGTCTTGACGGGCTATATATAATACGTAATAATAATAGTCGATGAAATAACAAACGCTGTTTTGGAATTTTTAATTTGATAATCGATACACTTTGAAATAAGTTTTTGGCAAAATTTTAATTTTTGGTACAAGCTTTTATCGCCGACTGTCCTTTTTTTCATAGGCAACTAATACTCATCGAGACAATTCTAAAAACCCCTAACACAATTAAGTTGCGTTGTTTTATCACAGAGTTCCTATAGCCACCTCCGGTCTCCATCATCGGATCAGCTCGATGACACCATAATATTGCATTGTCACCCGACTTACGTATGTTGTTTGTCTGTCTGTGTGTAATCAAATCTTGCAAGTTAAATTTGATCCACTTCCCAGTTTCCGATTGAGCTGAAATTTTGCATACAATGTATGCATACAACAACACACAGACAGACAGACAGACAACGGTCAGGTGAAACTAAATAAAAGCTTGTAAAATGCAATGCAACATAATATAACATTATGACTATAAAATAAACTGTGACAAAGAAAATTCCGTGCTTTTTCACCTCAGTTCGAAAAGACAAAATTTGTTGCACAAAAGTGAATTGCACACCTACATTACAGTTGTAATTACAAAAACTTATATTTTTTAAAGAACCCTAAGCAAAAAAAACTAAACATATTGAATTCTACAAAAAAGTTATAAACTTAAAAAGCGTCAGCACACAATTATTTCGCGTCTTCAAACAGCAAAGAAAAGAGTCGACGAGAAGCACTCTCTCGGCTCGGTTTAATGAGCTATGTTTTTTAAAGGCTTAAATTTGCAAAAAAAATTGTATTAGTAGTCGCTATTGGCGACATGTGGCGGAGTGCAGCCGCCGCGAGCACTCGCGCCTGAAGAAGGACCCCCGACGGACCCAAAACATGTCGCCAATAATAGCGACTAAAAATACAAGTGAGTAGTGAGTGTAACCGTTGTGATCTTAATAGCTTAATTTCGAAAAAGAATTATATTTTTAATAGTACTTTTAATACAGCCACTTTTTTTTTTAAATTACTTATCCATAGGTAAATAGGTATACTTAGTACTGTAAAGCTTTTGACCTACAGAGTTCCGCTTTGTATGATGATCCTCCAAAATTTCTCATTTCACTGCTTTCAGCTATATACCCAATTAGAAAGCAAGTAATATCGCGATATTTTATCGCATCGCCCCGATTTATCGAGTGGGAAATATTACACCTTATTCGTCCCGTTTTAATTAAACTTTTGATAGCAGCGCACGTTTGGAGGAGCGAGGTAGGTTACTGGCACTGGCAATATTAATAGTGACCACGAGTTTCGCAGCCCGATACGCTAGTACATCTCATTTGCACCAAGTAGAGTAGCCGTGGGCGAAAATCACATCTGTGACATATTACTTATTCTGTGTCTGCGAGGCCCTTTTCAATGTGTTTTCCCAAGGTAATAAAAACTTAAGGTTGGCTTTGCGAGGCCCCCCTAAGTGCGAGGCGGTGGGCTAACTGCCGTATTCGAACTTCAAGATATTCACAAGCGACGGCACGTACTAGATCCATTCTAGGTACGTTATAGTTTAGACTCCAACTAGTTCTCTTTTACAGCACAATTCAGGCAACCAATGTCACTTTTACGTTAGATAGAGTAAGATATCTATTAGATGTGAATTGAATCTCTATAAGTCATATCCTGTGGAAATCGTTCAAGAGTATCTCGCAAATGTCATATTTGACAGGTTAGATCTTAAACATATCGTTATCGTATCTTGGTGATGTCTAAAAGATATCTAATAGATGTCTATTTCAAAATCCGAATCGGGCCCTAAGGCCCCATTCGCCCACTCCTAGCTACGCCACTGCATGTCAGTACGAGGAAATGCACTGTGAGTTATTTTAGGCAGACACTAGCGAATATGTCAGTTTCAAACTCGTGGTAAGGATACAAGAGGCCAATTGGAACATACGCTTTGAAATCCAAATGATAGGTATCATTAATTATCATTCGCGTGTGCATTTCGCTCGTACTTGTCCGTACATGTATTGGCGCGAGCGAGCGGGCACGGGCGAATGTGGAAAGTACGTATTTATTTATTAAGTTTTTCACTTCAGCTATAGTTTGTCAAAGGACTGTCTCATTTCAATCATAGACAGAGAGAATCATACTATCTTTGTCTTACACTAGTACTAGCACCGAAAGAAAAGAATGAGTATAGGGTATATTTTTTCTAGTTCTTACTGATTGACAAATTGATTTGATCAACTACATATATATTTTTACTTCATCAAAAAACTTTTTTTTTATAAATTGTGCCAATATCATGCCTCTCAGCGCCCTAAAGCGGCAGGCGTTGAAATCGAAGCTGCTCTCAATAACTGAACTGATCAATTGTAACTGCGAATATGAACGATTAATGAACGGCTTCATCAAAGTGTCGAGAGCTCTCTAGCGCTTATACTGTGCATTACGAGCTTATACGTAGGTATACGATTGTGCATATGTTTGAGGAGTTAAGGCCTCCCCTCCCCCCACATCTAGCGTCTTTCGAGCGTCGGCGTCTACAACTCTATGGCCGCTGCTCGACGCAACGTAGACGCAACATCGACGCAACTGCGCAGCCACGTCATTTTCCATAGCGCTGACCAGACACCGACGCTCGAAAGACGCTAGATGTGGGGGGGGCCTAAGGATGACGCGCTAGACCGGGCTGAGCCCGGGTCGAGGAGGCCGACATGTCATTTTCTATGACGGCTGATCGGTGATCACGTGGTGCTTTCCATAGAAAACGAGGCGCCGGAAGCTCCGGCCCCGCCCCGGCCCGGTTTAGCATGAGTCATCCCATATTATTATGACAGTGTCCCATAACTGGGCGAAATGACGTACCTAGTTAAGTAAGATCCGATAATTAATGTTGTTGACATTTAAATTTTTTTTGTATTATATTTTATAATATATGTATTTAGTATGCCATTGTGTCGTTCAAGTACTTCAAGTGTATAAATTGTACTGTGTAACTAACTTACATTTATAGACGGGTCTATCGTGAATTTATTTTATTGTCTTTGTTTAGACCCTTATTCCGTTTATTCGCGATATACGGCCCCGACACTATCATGGATACTGACATTACTTTGACGGAATGACGTTTTTAGTGATAGTGTAGGGAGTGTCATGAAGGAATGACGGCAAGTAATGAAGTTTATTTTAATAATTTCTGTCAGTATTGGAGTTATGTCAAAGTAATGATACTAGAAATGACATTATACTGACAGTGAATTGATTAGAAGGATGAAATCAGAAATGACAGAAAGAATGATGGACGATAATGAAGTTATTAAACATTTTTAATATTTTTGAAGAAATGTCAAAATAATGACATTATACTGATAGTGAGTGGAGCGCATCACTCTAATCCCTCATTCCGTCATTTAAAGTACTTTAGAAGAAGGTTTTACACTAACAAGAGTCATTACTGGCATTTAAATCAATAAGTGAAGTATACCTACTCTATTATCATTGCTCTAAAGTTTATTTTCACTTGACTCTCAAGAAAAAAGGAAAACATGCAGAATACGATGCATAAAGAAAATCTCTGTCCCTTTCTAAAAAATTTCCATACATGAAATAAAAATTAAAAACCTTTTATTTTAAGTTGTTTACAACAATTTAATTATATTTTTACCGGGAAACGCGATAATCGAAATTTAGTTATCTGCCTCTTTATCGTTCGAATATGCAAAAGTGAGGATGATGATGATGAAAAATGATAGAGAGGTTAGATAACGAAATTACGTGTTTCGCGGTAGACCCCCAGATTATGATGGATTGTGGTAGTGGCGCCCCCTACGCAGAGTTTCGAGTAATATTCCCTATTCAGGGAAATAGAATAATATTACGCAATACTAGCAATACTGGCGCCTCTAGCACATACTGAGGGCTTACCGCGTAATTTCGTTTTCTGCCTCTTTATCACTCTTGCGTATTCGAGCGTTAGAGACTGATAACGAAATTTAGATTTTCGCATTTCGAAGTAGACCCTCTGAATTTGCTAGTGGACCCTACGCCGACTTTTGCGTAATATTCCCTTTTGCGTTTTATTTCGTGCATGGAGTTCAATATATTTTTTAAAATATGGTCAACATCCCTATTTCGTATATTCTGTATATGGCCTTATATAATAACATGTTGTAAGTATGCACCTATCCTATAAGTAAACTCTCTGGTTTATGGCAGCATTATTCATAAACGCGTTACTGGCCTGAATTAGCTATCAATAATTTTGATCTTCTCGTTTTGGTCTTTGTCTCTCATTTTGACTTATGAATATGTAAGAAAGGGATAAAACATATTAACTAAATCAGGCCTGTAAAGCTTAAAAAGTTTTATGACTAATTGAGGATGAATAGTTAGTGTTTATGGTTGAATGTTCCATATAAGACTATCCCGTTCGAACTTGCTTTATGACGGACTCTTTTTTTATACCTCCTTACTTCGAACCTCCACAGATATTGTTTTTACTAAACGTCAGGTCAACCGCAGAAACCTATTACGACTATTTTTAATCAGCAAAATCCTAACCACTTTTTTAATAATTATGTACAAGTATTAGTATTTCGGATACCCCAAAAACCTGTGTCTTAAAGGTCCTTCCCTCAGCATAATATATAGAATGCGACAGAAAAATGCGGTACTAAAGACTTTTTCATAAGGATCTGAAACGAAAAGAGATACTCAGATAAAGTTCGAAGGAACACAATATAGATCTTTAAGACGAAATAAATTGCATTCAGTTTTCTTCAAAATATCAATTAAATTTCTGCCATAGCCGTTTTTATTTTACTAACCAAATAAAAACAAAGTATTTTTATTATAGGTATTTAACTAGGTTACATATCAGGTACCTTTTTAGGGTTCCGTACCCAAAGGGTAAAACTGGACCCTATTACTAAGACTTCGCTGTCCGTCCGTCCGTCCGCCCGTCCGTCTGTCCGTCTGTCTGTCACCAGGCTGTATCTCACGAACCGTGATAGCTAGACAGTTGAAATTTTCACAGATGATGTATTTCTGTTTTTCTTAACCAAAAACGTATACATTCTTACATAAAAGAAGAATCCAGTAGGTACAGTCAGCGTCGTATAGTAGGTAGCATCCAAAGTATTCAAATAGTTCGGTACACCATATAATAATAGGTATGTATGGCGTACCGAACTATTTGGATAGGTACTTTGGATGCTACCTACTATATGATGCTGATCGTACTTTAAGAATAGTTTGATTCCCGGTTCGTGGTAAGAATAAAAAAAAAATTGTATACATTTTTTAACTACCAATCTTTCACACAGTCATGACGCACGCACGCACGAAAAGGTTGAAACAAATAAATATTCTTTTTAGTTAATTATTTCTTTTTCTGCATTTTTCTGGCTCATCGGGTATAGAGTTGCCACAGTACATAGTATAGTTACGACAGATTAGAAATATTTGAATCGATGCTTGAATAATGTCTTGGTTTTGTGTTCTTCAAAACGTACACTACAACTGAACATAACTAAGAACGGTTAGGAAAATAATAACTTAAAATTCCCCGTGACAAGTAATGATGAAAATACTGATAGAAATACTGATAAGTGTGTGGGGAGATTGTGAGAGAGTGTGACCTGACTGGACCAAACGCTGGAGCGTCATGAAATTTCATGTCATTGCTAATGATAGTGTCGGGGCCGTATTAGAGTTCAAAACGCGAAAGGTTTAATATATATTATCAGTGTATTATTGGCAGGAATATTTTATTATATCAGTGTATTATTGGCTAAAAGCCAAACGATATTTCATTTATAATTTTTTCAGAGCCGAAGCGTTCACTTATGGAAAAATCTTGAGGACCGCACAGTTTGCTACCTACTATGCTTCCGTATACAAATACGAGAATTCTTGGGCTATGACGGTCTTCACTGCAATAAATTTTATATACCTGTCTTCTACACAATGACCTTGACATCTTATTGAGATAAATATATAACCTTAATAAGAAGTAAGACTTTAATTAAGAACCTATTCTTCAGTAAAATAATGTCCCTCAATAAATAACTATGCCTACAGAAACAGCCCGTTGTGCTGAATCACAGCCATCCATCACAGTTCTATTAAAACGCTCGACTAGGCCGTTACCTCGCGGGTTATTACTATTGCCTAACCTATCCAGTATAATGTGAGCTCAAGATCTGTGTCAACTATACGAAGTCAGAGGCCGTAGGTATGATGGTTGTTCTGTATGGTCTTACTCGGTCGTGGTAAGCGGTTGGTATGACTTGAGGGCTGAAAGCTGAAATTATGCGCATATGGCCGTTATTATAGTAAAAATAAATAAAACATTACCTAGCTTTCTCCACAGTAGAGTGCTAGTACACTTTTTTTTTCATTACTATAAATTGAGTTTAAAAGTCGAAATCAGTAGGTTAAGTGAATTAAGAATCATTGTGTCTTTTTTTCTTTAGTACCTATATGACATTTATCTCCATATACAAATCATTTTCAATTTCAGTTTTAATATGATTAAAACTATATGTCGGTTCTCACGCCAAAATAACTCATTTTAAATATTTAATTTAACACATTCAATACCACTAAGTGCTACGGGTTACGCTCGTAGCGCGTAGCCACGGTTTCGCCGTATGTAGCGCGTAGTCGCTACGAACAGTGTACCCGACAGTCGGGTTCTTGGTGTTGAATGTGTTAAAATGTCATTTAGCTACAATGGGTCTTATTTTAAACTATTTCAGAGTTGAAATTTATTCGAAACTAGAAAACAGTTGAGACAATTTCGCTCTTACGTCATCATTCTCGAAAACTCTAAACGCTTCTACCACCTCGCCATAAACAAAAACGCGCCGCAGTGCCACGAGACCATAATATAAGTAATAGCAGTAGGTTAATTTCCTACCATTCTCAGTGGCCGATCGTAAGATCACGCAGACCATAATGTTGCTGTGTAATATTTTGACGGTAGATACAAACGAGCACTTATCCTAAAACGAGGAAATAAGTGTCCCCATTTCATTCATTTTTTGTTTGTCCTATTTGTTACATAGAAGTCCTCCTATTTGTGTCATAGAAGGTTCTAGGTATTGAAAACGGAACCAAATGAAAAAAAAAAATCCCAATTCTACTTAACACAAAAGTTGAGATACATAATTCATTTAACTTTTGTGGCGCAACATTGCACAACTCGTTGACATTAGGTAAACATACCTAGTTATTATACTTACTGTTGCATAGTATCGTTCTACAAACGTCAACTAACGGCTCGATTCTGAAAATGTATTAGATCTCTACTAGACCTCAACAAGTTACGATATGGATAATTTAAAGATATTTGTAAGATAGATATGTCAAATTTGACGTTTCCGCGATTCTGGAGGCCCTCTTGAACGATTTCGACAAGTTATGACTTAGATATCCAAGTCACATCTAGTCGATATCTAATGTAAATCTAGTTGATCTCTATATCGTTTCTAGATCTTGTGATTATCTCGTTTCCCGAATACGCGTGTTAGTTAGAGGAGGTTAAAGTTTTTCTTGTATTTGTACCTATTAAAAAAGGTTAAACCGCAACCCATAAAACTTCTGTCCGTATCAACCCTGCGGCCACTCACGGGAGCAATTTGCCCCGCATTTAACCCTTCCACGCGAAATTATGTTTTTTCTCATGCTCTTAGTTTTTTTTTAATGATCGCTTGAGAGTTTAATGGGTGTCGAAGCGTTGTGAGCTCAAGTGCTAAATTTGCGCAGATTTTTATGGAGGTATTTTGTACGGTAAATTTCTCTTTTCTGTTTTATTAATAAATTGCAGTTGAAATGCATTTATTATTTTTTTAGGGTTCCGTACGCAAAGGGTAAAAACGGGTCCCCATTACTATGACTCCGCTGTCTGTTTGTCACCAGGCTGTATCTCATGAACCTTGATAGCTAGGCAGTTGAAATTTTCACACCTGATGTATTTCTGTTGCCGCTATAACAACAAATGCTAAAAACAGAATAAAATAAATGTTTCATTCAGCCCCGGGAGCACTTCCTAGCTTTGTTTAGGTGTACAAGTTATATTTAATCTGGTATTTCATAAACGTGAACCCCTTTTGACACCTTTCTTGTTAATACCTAATTAAATTACGCTTAATGTGAATAATGTGCGAACACCTCATTTGCAACAAAAAGTCACTAAGTAGTAGCTACACGTCCTATCCCAGATAATTCCTTCTAGACAATGCATTAGGTAGCCCATGTAGGTAAAGAAAATTTATAGAGGTCCGCATAGCCATTAATTAGCCAGTGATTACTGTAGAGCTGATAAATACCCTCTCAATACTAATGGTTTTCCCTTTAAATGAGCTTTCAGCGGCAGAATTTTGTTTACAACATACAAAATAATTTGGTCTAAAGTCTGCAACAAGTTTGATAGCACACGCAGTGCAAGTGTTATTTATATACGTCATAATTTCATGTTTGACGTTTATAATAATACTTATCCTGCATGGATTATCAAAATCGTTGCAGACTTTTCTTGGTCTAACTCTACCACACTATCCCTTTAAGTGGCGTTCAACCCGTGAGTGGTTCGATCGTTGAATTTCGAATACGACGACGAATTTGTCAATAAGAGTGGCTAACCCAACCACACAGAATAATCAGGCACCTACCTATTTGAAAATGTATAAAAATTAATTAATTAGTAGGTAATAATTTATATTATTTATTATTTAAATCTCACTATCCAGGCCCTAGATCACGCGGCCGCGGTAGGCCTAAGAAGCGCTGGCTGGACGTCGTGACAGCGGACATGGAAGAGAACAATCTCACACCTGAGGATGCCCAAGACCGGGCAAAGTGGAGAAGATTGAGCAGGAAAGCGGACCCTGGCGCTAGGCCGGGAAAACGCTAGGTTGAAGAAGATTACTTAAATTGTAAAATTATAGCCAATAAATATCTTAATCTGATCTGATCTGAAGTATTGTAGTTTTTAATTGGATAGTGTAGGCTTTTTAAATTTACTTTTTATATTAAATTTGAACTTAACGTGTAGTTGTGCTCTATCGGAAAGGTTTCCACGGAAGACCAGCGTCGAGATCCTTAGGTGGTATCACGACATTAAGCTGACTGGAGACCTTTTCAGTGACGCTTAATGATAAGTTGGTTCTCTGTCTTATGGCTCCTCTACACGATGGGCCCGCGCCGGCCAATCCAAGGGACGGAGCCATGCGGTAGAATGAGATAGCAATATCACTTGCTCCCTCTAACGCAAACATGCGTCCCTTGGAGTGGCCGGCGTGGGCCTATCGTGTAGAGGAGCCATTATGTTACTTAAGTTAAATTTAAGCGTTTCTTTTTAATAATTTTTCTATATACTAATCTAAATTTTGGAGCAAAGTAAGCACATTTTACCGTACAGCTAAATGTATCCATAAACAGGCCCAAGTTTTCGCCACCTAGAAGACAAAGTTCAATTTGCGATGCTTATTGCGCATCCTCCGCAGGATTAAAGTAATGGCGCTGAATACTAAATGAAAACGGACCGGGGCCCGTGGAGAATAAAAACGGGGAACAGTGGACGCAGAAGCGACGTGTAGGTACAAATAGGTATATTAAGATAAGAATCAGAATCAGAATCAAGGATTTTATTCGTGATAAACTTAAAACTAAGATTACAGACAAGAGTATAACTAAAAAACTACAAATATTAATAAAATTGGTAAGCGTTAAAGTTTACCACGAAATGGGCTCGCCTCAGCATAATACTGACCCGAAGGTCAGCGCTGATCTTCCGGCGAGACCATTTGTGGGCCACGAACGCAGCCGTACGACACGGCCCTATCATAAGGTGAACGCCGCCTTTGCAGCAGCAAAGATAAAGTATCTTCTTCTTCCTCGCGTTATCCCGGCATTTTTGCCACGGCTCATGAAAACATGGGGTCCGCTTGACAACTAATCCCAAGAATTGACGTAGGCACTCGTTTTTACGAAAGCGACTGCCATCTGACCTTCCAACCCAGAATGGAAACTAGGCCTTATTGGGATTAGTCCGGTTTCATCACGATGTTTTCTTTCACCGAAAAGCAACTGGTAAATATCAAATGATATTTCGTACATAAGTTCCGAAAAACTCATTGGTACGAGCCGGGGTTTGAACCCGCGACCTCCGGATTGAAAGGCGCACGCTCTTACCGCTACGCCAGCACTTAAGATAAAGTATTACTTACGAATTCACAGATGCGACAGAGAGGTTCGTGGTTCGCGGGAGGCAGTCTGGTCTTTCGAATCCATCTTTTCTTGAAGGTCGTAGCGGTCTGGAAATAACAGTTTAGCTGTGCGATGTAGGAAGTCTCTAAAAAACGCACAATTCAATCTAATTCTAAAGTGTATAGCGTAGAGGCGCGTACGAGTAGGTATATAAACTCCACCTCTTCCTATATCATTAAAACGCCCCGGGCTACCTACGTCCGCATTGTGAATCGAAGAACGAACAGCTGAAATTTATAGTAACTGACGTAGGAAATGCAAACGCCATCTGTTAGAAACTTGTGAAACATTAACAGTGACAGAAGCCAAGCATATTGCCTCACAGAGGCGCGTAGGTATAAACTCCACTTACTATTATATTATTCTCGTGTCTATCCTAAAACGCCTCGGGCCGCCCACGTCCACATCGCGAATTGAAGAACAAACAGGATTATGTCCGCGGCCCTGTTTGTTTGTGGCATAATAAATGGCTGTACGAATTTTCGTACATCTGTACGAATTAAGAACTGCACTGAGAGAAAAGACTAACAAAAACACACTTAGAATTACAAAAATCAACTTAATCTGGGGACAAGGAGAGTCAACTAATAGGAACAAATTGACTTTTGCAATTTCTATTAGTTCTTGCAATTTCTATTATCTGTTTGTTGAAATTAGAATTGGGATTACTGAGCTGTTTGTAGAAATAAATAAACTTTACAGAAATAGTGAAACATCCATAATTATTACTAAAACTTCATTTTTTCCCCCAGTACAGAACTGTTTTTTAATTCCTGGTGATGATTTTTCTCTCAGTGTGGAAAAATGTTCGTCTATGTTCACTCTGACCACCTGGTAAAGGTCGCGGGAGTCCGCTGGATACGGGTGGCGCAAGACGAGTCATTATGGCACTCTTTGGGGGAGGCCTATGTCCAGCAGTGGGTGTCCTCTGGCTGATATGATGATGACGATGATGAAGTTCACTCTTCATCGAATTTGCAGGGACAAATTGTGGAAGTGTCACAGTAAAGGTGATGTTCGGATAACAGCTGTAATTACATTACTGTTGCAGCGTCGTTGTAGCCGCCGCTGCATTTATCAATTACTGTGATAAAAATACCTAGGAATATTTACCTACTATATTAATATACTAATAATTTATATACTAATGCTCGACTTGCTAATGCCCAATAGATGACACCTTGCTGTCTCCACTATTGACAATGACTTAAGTTTCAAGATGACATGTACTGAGACCGCGGCGAGCACCAGTACCTTTACCTTACAATAATTTATTCGCAACATTATTTACCAAGCCAAGATATCGAAAATGTACAAAATATTTCCCATATATTATACGACTTGGTTTACTCCATTTCACATTATAGCTTCTAAACCTACAAAACATCGATAACTTCCTACAAGATAGAGCAAATAGAGGAGCCGATTCCAATTTACATTGTGACATCACAATTAAATATTAAATAATGATGATGTCAGTCAATCGTGCATTTCGCTTTTACTGTCATGTAAGTATTGGCGCGATAGGCCAATTTGAACGTACACTGATCAGAATGATGTCATTTAGTTATCGCGCGTCCCGCCCGCGCCAATACATTTACGGCTCGGCCACGACATTGCACGACTAGCGACGGCGGCGGCGGCAACCATAGTTGGAAACAAAAGGTCCGATCTCTGTGTCTTGCTCCAACCTATGGTTGCCGCCGCCGTCGCCAGTCGCGCAATGTCGTAGCCAAGCCGTAACAGACAAGTACGAGCGAATTCCATGATAACTAAAAACATGCTTCAAATATCATTTCGATTCAAATTGACCTGTATGTTCTATCTTGTGGAGGGTGATCAATGCGGTAAATATAACCCACACCGAATATTTTTTTCATACCTGCGGGGAACTATCTGCGTTTTATGGCATCTATTCCAAAGCTCATAACATCGGGGCATCGGTTAAAAATTCATAGCGATCGGCGGATTTATAGTTTTGTACAGGAATATATATTTGTTTGTATAAATATGAAGGTATAATACATTTTGACGTGCACTGTTTGTACTTCATCTGTGCTAAAGCTCTTAAATCCTATGCTTGACTTACTAAGACCCTGTGGGCATATTATTATACTACGCATAATAATATATAATAATCTACGTAGTACGTCGGTTCCTCTCTCTGCAGCCCTGACCACCGGTAGCTTGGGCCGTGCCCCGCTGCTGGCGGCACCCTAGGTTAGGTTTTTTATAATGTGTTTATATGTATTTTTTATTGTTTTATAAGTGTTTTTATATTTTACTTTTATATTCATATTATAAAAACCCTAGCCTAAGAAAAATTATGAATAAAATATAAATATATAATAATCTAGGTACCTATTCCATAATCTATTTTGAACTTTTATTGTGTAACTAAAACTAGTGGAAGCCGTACGAGTTAGTTCGAGTAGGTACAACATGCGTTAACAGAATGTATGAAAAACTAAACATGTGCAATTGTGCGAGTCGGACTCGCGCACGAAGGGTTCCTTACCATTACGCAAATACAGCAACAAAATTATGTTTGATGTCATCATCATCATCATAACTTAAGAGCTTTTGCGGTTGTTTGTTTTATGGGTGCCCCAATTGAATACTTTAGTATTTGTTGTTATAGCGGCAACACATTACAGCATCTGTGAAAATTTCAACTGCCTAGCTATCACGCAGGGTTCATGAGATAGTCTGGTGACAGACAGATAGACAGACGGACAGCAGAGTCTTAGTAATATGGTCCCGTTTTTACCCTTCGGGTACAGACTACGGAACCCTTAAAATGACGATCCGCTTACCGCTGCGTTTACCGCGTAAAACAATTTATTACTTATTAAATATGTAAAAAAAATTGTGTGCATGATTGTGAACAACTTCTGGGTCTTCGGAAGTCAAAGAGTAAATGTATTATTTCCGCCGTAATAATAACAGCTAAAATGGTTTCTTCCAATAACAAACAGGGTCTGTGTTACCGGATCCGGCCACTGAGGTTGTAATAAATTGAAACGCCCTGGATGTGATGGAAATAATATAAAGCTGCGTCCACATTGACGCTCGCTAAATTATACAAGTAAGGAATTTGATTTTGTGATATTTCGGCTTAGTTACATTACACCAATTATAACTCATAAACGGCTGAACCGATTTAATTGATATTCGGTTTGATTCGTCTCTGCCCCAATTAGCAGAATAGCTTTTAAATTTCGTAAAAAAAATTAATAAATGGTGAAGTAGGTAAATGATGGCTAGCGTGTTGGTACATTTTCTTAAAAGTCATCAATTCATCATATAGTCCGTTTTTTTTAGCATTAGAAAGAACTCAGCAGAAGTAAGCGTACAGTTTCTATCAGCCTCTTTAATTCTTAATAATTATTGAATTATCTAATGTAGCACAGTCAATACATATAATTTACTTCAATTTATTATCGTTAAAAGTGCCGGATTTGGAACCGCAAGCTTACTTCTGCGAAGTTCTTTCTAATGCTAAAAAAACGAACTATAGATATAAATAAAATTGACTTGCTTGACAGTTATCAATTTGGTTTTACAAGAGGTCGATCAACTACTGATGCCGGTGCGGTACATCTAAAATACACCTTTGACTCCTAGGATTAAGATCCAGATGCTGTTAGAATTTTCTGTGATCAGTCAAAGCAATTTGAAGGCGTTCATCACGAGAATTTAAGGAATTTATTTCTTCTAAGCGCCATTTGCACCATCCCACTAACCCGGGGTTAACCGGTTAAATCGTTAACTCAGTGTTAAATTGTACTAGTAACCGTAGTAACTCCAGGTTTAACTGATTAACCTCGGGTTAGTGGGAAGGTGCAAGAGATTAAAAATTAAGTCAGATTTTTTTTTCAGTTAGGGGCTTTAAAATTCGTAGGTCGTGACAGACAAACTATGACAAATGAAATTAAATTTATTTTCATTTCATAAAAACACACTTTAGGTACCAACTATTATGTCTCATGCACCTGTGAAGACGCAGCTTTACAACACGTAGAGCGCAGTGGAAAACTAAAGAAAATACACTTTGATTTACCTGGTTCGGAAACCTGCTCTTACACTAGAGTGATCCAGTATGCAAACGTGGGTAAAAACTTATAAAAGTTGTGCTGCATTATTATAATTATAATGTTTAAAACACTAGCAGCTGAAAGCTGATGCGTGTATATCAATGCACTTGTTTTTTTAACGATTAATGTTCATTATTGTCGTTGTCTTAAATTTAAGAGTTAGACTTTTGTCGGTGTAGCGGTTTTATTCCATTTGACTCTATCCAGGGCCACCTCCTTGATTTCCTTATACGATACCTTTTCTTTTATTTGTGTTATGTAGCTTATCCTCGGCCTTCCTCTTCTTTTCTTGCCTGCAATCTTTCCTTCTATTATGTTATTTATAAAAGCGTCATGTCGTATAAGATGACCAATCATTTTCCCTCTCCTACTCTCTATTGTCCTTAACAGTTGCTTTTTCTCTCCTCCTCTTTTTAACACTTATTAATTTGTGATTCTTATTTTTCTTATTTAATTATTGTATTTCATATAATTTTTAAATGATTAATATCTTAGGTAATAAGCATTCATACATGTTCATTTTTAATTCATTCGGGGTTCAGGCAGACCGAAAAGGAGATGGCGGGACGACTTGGACGCATTTTATCCGGATTGGCGGGAATGTACACACGATAGGGTTGAGTGGAGGAAAGACGGGGAGGCCTTTGCCCAGCGGTGGGACACTAAACTCGCCTAATAAAAAAAAACCGGGCAAGTGCGAGTTCGACTCGCGCACAAAGGGTTCCGTGCCATAATGCAAAAAAAAACAAAAAAAAAACGGTCACCCATCCAAGTACTGACCACTCCCGACGTTGCTTAACTTTGGTCAAAAATCACGTTTGTTGTATGGGAGCCCCATTCAAATCTTTATTTTATTCTGTTTTTAGTATTTGTTGTTATAGCGGCAACAGAAATACATCATCTGTGAAAATTTCAACTGTCTAGCTATTACGGTTCGTGAGATACAGCCTGGTGACAGACGGACGGACGGACGGACGGACGGACGGACAGCGAAGTCTTAGTAATAGGGTCCCGTTTTACCCTTTGGGTACGGAACCCTAAAAACATTAAATTTTATAAAAATATTTTCCACATTGTCAATCCAGAGAGGATCCATCAAAATCCATCCATCAGATATCTATATCAATATTATAGAACGTATCGATTTTTTTTTCTTCAAAATAACTGCGTTCGTAGAAGAACCTGAACTCACGGCGCCTTAACACCTAATATGTAGACCTGGCCGCGTAGCCAAGATGCCGATCGCTTACGCTCCGTAGCGATCGAAACGCAACTGTCACTGTCGCACTTATATGGAAGAGTGATAGAGAGACATAATGCTTTTCGTTGTCGAAGCGATAGCGATTGTAACCTTGGCTAGGCCGGCTGTCCTATCGTTGAACAGGCACTGAACTGACGTATCCATAGCAGCGCCATCTGGTGTTTGCGGAACGTATCCAATCAGGGCCGTTTTATTTTCCGCTGAACCCGGGACACTTCATGGAGACCGACTTTTACACCGACGCGAATAATTAAAAACATTCCATATTTTTTTTGCCAATTTAATTTTTGATATACGTTTTATCGCTGACTGTACTTTATTCAACTAATATTCATCTAGACAATACTAACAAACCAAACATAGTTTGCGTTGTTTTTTTTTTACTATGTACTTATGTGAAGTTTCAGCTCAATCGAAGAATGGAAAGTGGGTCTTAATTAACTTACACACATTGCAAGTTAAATAAAAGCTTTTAATTGATTTTCATATTATTATGTAACATTAAAAGAACAAAGCATGAATAATTGAGGATTTCAATTTTGATAATAACCATGACGATTATTAAGTATAAACATTAAACAAATGATTTTTGTTAATAGAGCTTTTTCCTTTTATAACTACTGCGCGACAATGACAGACAGTGGAAAAATCCTTTGGGACTCAGATATTAACATTTAGGGGTCATCCATTAATTACGTCACACGTTTAGGGGGAGGGAGGGGGTCAAGAAAATGTGACATATTGTGACATGGGGGAGGGGGGAGACACAAACTTTGTGACGTCACTTTAACTTCATCAGTAACCGAAAATTTATTTAAATTATTTAGTTCGCTGTACATTTAAATAACAAGTTTTTAAAACGAAAATAGTTTTTAATCGTTTAATTTTCTTTCCTAAGCAGTTTTGGGTTATAAAATTACTAATATTTATATCGTCAAAAATATTTTGATAAAATATTAATAATACTTAAAAGGTACTTACTTAATTCGATTTGGCGATTTCGTAGAAAAAATGTGACGTCACAATAGGGGGGAGGGGTTTGCCAAATGTGACCAAGTGTGACAAGGGGGGGGAGGGGTCAAAAAACCTAGAAATTGGTGTGACGTAATTAATGGATGACCCCTTAGTAGTAGTAGTAGTAGTAGTAAACTCTTTATTGTACAAAAAGACATATTAAAAATAACATACAATTAGCAAGAAGTACAAAGGTGAACTTATCCCTTTGAGGGATCTCTTCCAGTTAACCTTTGAGTAGATGAGAGGAGAGAGTGAAAAGAGGGTGACAAATGCAGCAAAATGTACAACAAGGTACCAGAAAGATAAAGATATAAATACATACAAAATTTATAGGATAAACATACATATATTACACAAAAAGGAATGGGGAAAATACACTAAAAATTGGAAAGAATTAGAACGATATAAAGAAACTACAATAGAAATATAGACAAATTAATCAGTCAAATCAGATAACCATAGCTTCTTTAACCTCTCCTTGAACCATTTAAATTTGGTTACTATCGCTAGGCATTCATGACCGATAACAGAATAGTCACCAAAGCTTGGAACATTCTAGGTCCCGGTGACCAAATTAGAAATCAAATTGTTTTGTTCAAAAATCGAAGGAGAATAAATATATGGCAATATTTGATACTTCGGTGTAACAACGTCCATTCCAAGAGCTCTCGTCTGAGTGTTAGCAAACGTACGAAGCGTCTATAACAGCTCCTCCAGCCAGACGGAACACAAGTGTTTTAATTGTGGATAGCGCGGAACATATCCAATTGGCTGGACGTCGACGTTCAATTTACTGGATGTAGGACCAATTAATACTGGACCAATTTTTATATAATTGGTCAGATGTGGATGTTTAGTTTGATGAAAGTATCATTTGCTTCTGAAGACGGGATTGGGAGTTTTTGTTTGGTTATTTGGTACGGTAATATTTATCTAAGGTGGAGGAGTGATTTGATATTTTAGGAAAAACCAATTTTCGTGTTATCTTTGTCTGCGGGCGTGATTACATGTTAGTACATTACGATACAAGTACGAAAAATAGGAAATTCGTAACGAGTGGCGATAAATTACGGCCAAAGGGAGTGTTTTAAATCGACACGCTACATTTTATTAAGGTAAACGTACTGGTGCTCGACGCGGTCCCAGTACATGATGTTATCTTGAAACTTAAGTCATTGTCAATAGAGGTGACAGCAAGGTGTCATCTATTGGGCAATAGCATGTCGAGCACTAGTATGTTTACCTTACATATGGCCCACACCAATTTTGGTGTCTAGCTGAGCAGAAGTAGTTGCCGCTCACCGCTACGGAACGGAGGCCTACTCGCGCCACCTAGCGGTCATACATAATCTGTCGTAGGTATAATAGACACGTTTTGTTAGTGAGCGAATATTCTGTACCTAGTCATCATCTCAACCATAAGACGGCCACTGCTGAATATAGGCCTCCCCCTTGGACCTCCATTCGAACCGGTTGGAAGCGACCCGCATCCAGCGTCTTCCGGCGGCCTTAACAAGGTCGTCCGTCCATCTTGTGGGTGGACGTCCTACGCTGCGCTTGCTAGTCCGTGGTCCCCACTCGAGCACTTTTCGACCCCATCGGCCATCTGTACCTAGTACTATTATTTATTCTGTGGCCATGGACACGAAATAGCGTCATTCTCAAAACAACAATAGACCCTCCCATATTGGATCCATAAATTCGTATGTTGAGCAGGTATTTACTAGAGGACGACGTAAAT
The DNA here is from genome assembly GCF_963556715.1 of Cydia fagiglandana. Lineage (NCBI taxonomy): Eukaryota > Metazoa > Arthropoda > Insecta > Lepidoptera > Tortricidae > Cydia > Cydia fagiglandana. The sequence continues at coordinate 821,907 of NC_085949.1, read as the reverse complement.
CACCGGGCCGGCCAATTTCTTGACCGAAAAATTTATAACTCCGTCCCTCTCTAGATTTATAGAGGAGACATTCTGATGTCTACGGAGACATCACTCACGGGTATTGATGTCCGGCCACAAGATCCCGCATTGTGATGCTAAAGGGGAAAAGAGGTGATAGGTAATGGGTGGAATGTATGATGAGATGATGCAAACACGTGTATTGTATATTAATTATATTAATAAAGAAACTACAGCACAAAGGTGTAGGTATTGGTATCGCGGTGACAGGCAGACAGACTGACATGGAACAAGAATCAAAAAGTTTAATTAACGTTTTACAAATAATATGTATGCATCGAAAGAGGTCGCGCGCCAGCCAATCGCCAACAGGGGTGATAGATTTTTGTGCCTTTAAGGGCCGCTACGGACTGCAAGCCGACTGCAACATGTATGGGAACTGCACGCCACCTTTGCAGTTGGCGTGCAGTCGGCATGCAGTTCCTATACAAATCGCAGTCGTGATGCAGTCCCTTTGTATCGGCCCTAATTGGACAAAGTTTAATTTAATTGAACTCTGACCACGCTAACTTTGTACCAACTTTACATTAAGAAAGCATACATATCCCTATAAGCTCCATACTTGACTTGACTTGGCATGAATACTTAGAGTATAGGTACGTTCCCCGCCGCATTAAATAAGTTCATTCCGTCACTCATTTTACGAGGAAATTGACAAATACGGCGACGGAAACAACGACACGCAACAGTAACGCAGCTGCAGTTGATATTCAAACGACACCTTATAAATTTATAAGCTCAATCGTGCCGATGAGTATTATGCTGATGAGAGTGAATATTTATATAATTTTCTCTCTCCATCTTTTCCCTTGCCTTATCCCACATTAAGTGGGATCGGCTCTCGTATCCTTCAGCGCCAAGACGATCTGTGTTGAGTTGTAGGTTTGGGTATTAGTTGAGCTTTTTATAGTTTGGCCATACTCGTCCCTCACGTCAGAGGGTCACGTCTTTCATATTTTTTGCCTTCCGGTGGAGCGTTTTCACGACATTGCCGTCTCTCCGCATAACATTATGTTCTATCTAGTGGATGTAATCTACGCTACAGAAGAGGGCGCGGGCTTGAGTGATTTTTTAACCAGTTGAGACAAAAAAGGTTATTGTGATAAGGAAGGGACGGTTGATGAAGTATTTTGGCCTCAATTGTTTTGTTTTGTAGGACTCGCTTTAATGTGACGACGCAAAAATATTCTGGAAAGTAAATTGAATTTTAAATTTGAAAAGCCCCGGTTAAAAAACTGGTGGATGTGAAAAATTACGGTTTGTTTTTGGAATTTTGAATATAGAGTTTTAAAAAATAGAAGCTTTTTGAAAATATTTGATTAACGGTTTTATACATAGTCGAGATGTCTCTATACCCTTGATGTACCTTAGGATAACAATTTTATTATTAAAAAATATATATGTTTGTTTAACTCGACAAGAGGCCCGGGATCGAAGGTATAAGCACAGAGGCACTCGTTTTTGGTATAAAATCTTTTAGTCCCTCTATGAAAACTCTTCATCAATAAATTAAGAAAATAACAAATTCTCCAGTACGTTTTGATTTCAGCGAGGTGTCAAGCAACGAGACCCGCTATCTCCAAAATTTTAGTCTGCTTAGTTTGGAGTAGGTATTAGTCAATCAGTGTAAGATAGTCCCCAAATATTTATTTATTTATGAATTCATGAAAACATTTATTTTCAGGCAACTATTGGTCATAGATAAATACCTTAAAACTAGCATACATATTATTACAAAATATATCTTAAAACTAAAAACACAATTAGCTGCGATGCAGTTCGCAACCCCACAGTGTCAGGGGTTTATATACTCTATCTAGTATTTGTGATCTCTGTATAGAACATACATTTATACTAAGAAAACATCAAAGACGTAAACAAATATTTCCACTTACCGCGAATCCATATATTTACAAACATACTCAATTAAATTACCTACGTCGAGAGCAAATATATTATTTACCAAGCTAATTATTATAATTGTACAAACATCGCTAATTGAGTAAGCTTCAACTTAACGTCAATAACTCGAACTGAAATATACAGGACAATCGAACAAAGTTTATATTACTTTTGGATGGCGCAAGTCACAGGCGGAAGCGGTTCACGTAAACTAAGGACGGTAAGCGCGAAGATTTTCGCAGATTGACCTGCTCGTTCCTCTCTCTATCGAACGCGCATAGTTATTAATTACATATATTGTAGTCTCGCACGCACTGACCGCGCGTATCAGCGGCAAATCTGGACGATAACCCGAGTAGTGAGCAAAACCTAATCTGTACCCCTAGTGAAATTCGACAGCGTGACGTCACGTACGCGTTTGCGTTAAGTGTCATTTTGTATAGGATTTTCAGTTTCCAAACCGTCCCGGTTGGCGCGCAAAATCCCAAACAAAAATAGACGTCACGATATCGAACGAAATTTACACTAGGGATTCAGTTCACGTTACCTGTACAGTTAAGTATATTATTACTATACACTGATAAACTGATTGTAGGTACAAAATTATGGAATTTAAATCGATATTAGATAGTATGCGATTTTTTAATATATTTATTTATATAATGTACATATATTCAAGTGAATAAATCATTCATTCATTTAAGTAAAACTCAACCTATTTCTATTCACACTGATGAATTTTGATACTGGCGTTTGTTTATTAATGGGTTCCATAAGTTCCTAAGCCCACCCGTTTGTCCAAAGGTGCCTGGAACTCAGGAGCGAAAAATATAGGCCTCCATATGCATTCTACAACTTCAAATCGACAACGACAACTCTTCCACGTCCTTCCAACGAACCTAATATTTCTCGTTATTCATACGGATACGGAAATTTCGTACGCACCTCGCGGACTCACATTTTTCATCTAGTACAGACCACCTGCTTTATAGACGGGACATAGTAGTAGTAAAACACCTTATTGCCCAAAACAAGTACATAACAAAGAGAGTAGAATAAATGTGTAAGTATGTCTCTCTCTCCATCCATCAATCTCTTCTAACTAACCTGTATAAATATAAATGAGGCGGTGTGTATATTTGCGAATATGTTAATTTCAATTACGCCTACATTTACAACTTGTGTGTATCGTATCACTATCAGTGCAACTACCTGTCCTACTTCTAACCACAGCCCTCAGAACAAAGTAGAGTTTCATTCCTTGTGGATCGGGAAGTTTGAATTACTTCCACACACATCTTCACAACTCTGAGTACTTGTAGCAGGAACAAGCAACAGGTAAGTAAATATTATGTGAGATTTCGAACATTAAGCTCGTAAGACCTTTAGTCTGGAAGCTACCGACTACTTCGTTTCGTCTCAACCGAATTTCTCGACGTCTTGTTAAATTTCAAAATATATATCGCCAAAATTTTGAGGGATGAAAGTAGTGTTGTTGCATGATGTTATGAGGAAAGGGGATGATGGCTGCTTCTGATACAAACGTAGTAACATTTTTTTCTCTGGATATTGACATCATGGAAAATATTTTTACATAGTTTGCTATATAAAAACCATAGCTATGGCTTCGTTTGACTTTTTTCGATTTTTTGATTAGTATAAGAATTAGAAGCGAAAAATAATTTCCACACGAACTTTTAAATGCTCCTTACTCTTATATAATAATAATTACACTGAAACTAAACAAAGGAGCGTAGCAGCTGTGGTTGATACATCGATATCTAATTGTGTCTAAATATTTTCAATAATGTCAATATCCAGAAAGGAAAATGAGCAATACGTTACAATGAAATAACGATTTCGCGCGGTCGTCCAGTTTCGTCTTAAGTAAATAAGAAGTAGTAAGCGATCTTGACGAGTCATTGAATTGCAAAACGCTTTTTAAAACTCAGTAACTATTACTTATGAAAGCAAAATAATGTAAGTAATCTTAAATGATTCATAATTGTTACATTTTTTCCGTATCTTATTTTACTTTTCAATAAACAGACACGTCAAGATTGTAAACATTTTTCTAATGTTAAAAAAACCGGACAAGTGCGAGTCGGACTCGCCCACCGGGGGTTCCGTACTTTTTAGTATTTGTTGTTATAGCGGCAACAGAAATACATCATCTGTGAAAATTTCAACTGTCTAGCTATCACGGTTCGTGAGATACAGCCTGGTGACAGACGGACGGACGGACGGACAGCGGAGTCTTAGTAATAGGGTCCCGTTTTACCCTTTGGGAACGGAACCCTAAAAACCGAACTATAGCAGCTTGAGGAGTCTGTGCGTGGTTATCCGCAACACCAGGTGCGGACGGAGTCAAGTGGTCATCAATCATCATTCTCGGAGGGCGGCGGCGTTGACCCGTGAGAGGCTAAGTGCTGCAAATGTCACATTTCTGAATATTTTGCACGTTATATATGAATTTGGGAGTTTTGCTATTCATAATTCATAAATTCATTTCATAGAATATATTAGTATAATGCAATTTTGGTGTCGTTGTTATTAAGGCTTTAAGCGTTATTTAGGCGTTTTTTTAAGTTTTTTTTATAATTGTATACATATACAACCTAGGTTTTACCGGTAAATCCTAGTTTTTACCGATGCCAAACTTTACCGGTCGCCATGATAAGACCTAGGATTTACCATATAGGTGTTGGTAAAAGCCCGAAGTAAACTAGTAAGATTTAACATTTCGGGCTTTTACCGATCGGCTACGGTAAAACCTAGGTTTTACCGGTAAATCCTAGGTTTTGCCGTACTTCGGGCTTTTACAGTGACATATATATGTTAGTTTGTAAGGTATGTATCTGTGGGCCTTAGTAACCTGAAAATAAATGCTTTGATTGATTGATTGATTTATTGATTAAGGCTTTACTTGAATTCATTATATTTTAGGTTTCAGATTCCAGCCTTACCACCAGTTTGACACGGATATATTCGCAAAGGTAAGCGTAACTTATTTTCTATGCATCTCACTCGTACTGATTATTAGTGCGAGCGAGATATATAGAAAGTAAGTTACGCAGATGTTAGCGAATATTTTTCAATTTGACACTGATTATGCAGTTGTAGGGCTACTATGCTATAATTTAAACTGGATGAACTAAGAAACCGGAACTTAAGTTAGATTAGTTTGTAAATAATTTATAATTTAAATAGAGTGATTGTAAACAGGAGAGTGTTTACAATTTACAAACTAAAAATTGAGAGAGTGTTTACAATTTTACGGTGACATAGAAAATGTACACAGTGATTTTGTTATGTCTGACATTGACCATACTCTGAGGGGTGAATATGTAGGTCATACTGAACAACTAATAGCTAAAGCCGAAACCCGTTGCTATCATTTGCGCATGCGTTTCGCTAGTACTTGCTCGTACACATATTATTGGCGCAAGACGCACGGGCGCAGAGCAAAATGACATCATTTAGATATTACTCTGACCTCAATATGTAAGTTTGATTGGCTTTTCACTTAAAAATCGCTATCTCCTGTACCTTGAAGCCCTGCGCCGCTCGAGTGCTATAGGCTGCATTACCATACAAATTGCCCCGACATACACTACGGTGCACTCTTGAGTGAACTTGCGCACTATAAAATTGAAGTCAGTCGGCTCGGGAATCGATAGTTGGTTGCAGATGCAGTTTAGATACTAAACTAACTACATACTCCCTTAGAGCATTTAATAACTGGAGTGGACTTTAAGAGCTTACCCCTCTGCCGAAAAACTTGCACAATTGTGCAACTTTTGCATGGACTGACATGGCTATTTGTACATTACGTACAAATCATGTAGAAATAGAAATACATTCGAAGTCCCCTCCCCTGCAAAAATCGGCAGACTGTTTTGAAAAGAAAATGACAGCGATAACATCTCCTTTCTACATGCTCTAAGCATTTACGGATGTACCCGGAAAGCTGCAGTCCGCGACGAATGGCGCCGTATTAGCAAGATCATCACTCATCGAGATTCACAATGATGACCACGGCGACTCCGGTCCAGTGTACCGGCTAAGAAGAAGCAGCATACACCAGTCATTTTACTAACCGGAGTGATGGAAAATTGGAAATTGTTTATAATAGCTATCCCTAGTGTAAATATCATTCGATAGCGTGACTTGACGTACGCGTTTGCGGTGTCATTTTGTATAGGATTATGAGTTTCCAAAACGTCCCGCTTCGGTTGGCGCGCTGTTCAAAATACCATACAAAATGAGACTTAATGCAACGCAAACGTCACGTCACGCTATCGAATGAAAGTCACACTAAGGTTGCCTCCAGAAACTCGCGAACTAAATTGACAGGTCAATATGCACAAATGATACCACAGTTTGGCCAGTGCTGTTCGTATCGATATTTTCAAAAAAGTTTGAATTAGAGAATATCGCGAGAATCCACCGCTAGCGGCGCTACTGTTGCGCGGTCAATTAAAATGTATCTTTAAGTAATTTAAATTATTTTACAAATGTTACTTGGTATTTCGAAAATTGTGCAATTTTATAGTAATAAATACTGGATAAACATATTGTAGGTAACTAAATAAATATTTTATTATATTTATTTTATTTTATTTGTTAGGAAAACTTACAGCTAGAGTAACAAGTTGTAGGTGATAACATAGAAACAGTGATTTTGGCTCAAAATACAAATAAGGCCGACCCAGAAGGGAAAATAAGATTAGGTCAGAATTTAAATACAGTTAGACCAAAAAAGTCTGCAGCGATTTTAATAGCCCACGCAGTGTAAGTATTATTTTATACGTCAAAATTCTATGAAATTATGACGTATTAAATAACAGTTGCACTGCGTGGGCTATCAAAATCGCTGCAGACTTTTCTTGGTCTAACTTTAATTATCGACCAATCTCATCTACCGGTCACATTGTATAAAATTAAATCACCAATTTTAGATTTATGGCGACAACCGCGAGCTCTTGATATAAACAACTTGCTCCCAAACCTGCATATTAAGAGCCAACAGGAGTGGTCATATCTCCATACAAACGTACTCGACTGTTTCCTCCGTGGGTTTTGATGCTAGAGCAATGATTTGTCGGACCGTTTTGCTTTTTTTTGATATTTTTGTTTTTTAAGGCGCTAGAGCCTTTCAAAAATGGACTCTTTGACTATGCCGCAATGAGAGACGTAGTATTCAAAACGGAAATCAATTAGCCAAAAAAGCAAAACGGTCCGGCACAGATAATTTCATAATCATTTAGATTTCCAAATTTGGTTACGATTGGTTAAGTTTTGGAGGAGGAAACACTCGAGTACAAAACCTCGATTTTAGAGATTTTTAAGAAGGATTTTTCGCCTTGTTCTTATCGCACTAGTTATAGGAGCCGCTTCCGTTAGCGAGATGTGTATATTTACCTAAAATCAGCTCCTGTTTCGTCTTAACATTAAAATTTGTCAGTTTCACTTCCGCACCTCCTGATTTGATTGGTAACGTCACAATCTTACAATCGAATCAACCACTTTTCTCGTCACATTCATACAAGTAGAAATAGTTTGTGACCCCTTTATAATTAATTATCACATGGGTAGTAAGTGGTTCTTACTTATCGATATCATTTTATCGACATATACGCCTGACTATTTTTTCTTTGCTATTCCTGGTATCATTTTATTTGTCAAACTCATGTCAATTTAGTTCGCGAGTTTCTGGAGGCAACTGTAGGGGTAATGATGTTTATAGTTTAATTAGTGAGTTTTGTTTGTAAAGGCATAAAACATAAAACCAATACTATCATGCTGTTCCTGTCACAGGATGTTATACAGAGTGGAACATTTCTAGAGACTGGGCTGAAAGGGTAATGTTACCTAAGTGATCTATATCGGTTGTTATAATCGTAAAGCTGGATTAATAAGTAAAATAAAATCATTAAAAAGAAATATTTTTATACCAGTGACACTACCATTACATAGTTATTTTCTTTTGAAATCAACACATGTCGTTAACTTAACTTTACATTCGATGCTCGTATCTACTTGCTAGGGTTGAAACATACAGATTTTCGCACTAATGTTTAACGAACTGTATCTTACAAACGGTTAGAAATATTAACGTGATTAATAAGTGAAAAATAAAGTACGTAGCCTGAACATTAAACAATTCCCCGTTTGCATAAAAGTCCTTCGTTCTTTTCCACCCGATATAACATTTTGTAATAGCCAATGTGCGCACCATAAATATGTATGTAACACATAACATTCAAACAAATCGTCGGGTGACAAGCAAAAGTCACTAACTGACACCATTGAAATTACAGGACAATAAACCGTGTTACAAGTGTAATAAAGTGCATTGTTACTTTAATTTTTTGATAGTACTTAGTGACTTTTGCTTGTCACCCGACGAAATATGGTTGTGAATATTGTATCTTTAAGACGGTAATTCTGTTTACAAAATAACATGTCCACACATATTTACTTATCATCAAGATATTTGTTATTTACTTTGCCTGTTTACATATTGTTCCCTAGTTATTGGTAAATAATATTTGTTGACAAAAGTATACTAATCTGTCGGTACCTATACTGTACCTAATTCGTCTAATTATGTATTATATCAAATTATATTTTTACACACAGTGATTTCATATTTCATTGGTAAGCAGGTATATTTAAGATATTTAATAATGTTCTTAAAAACCAGGGTTAACCGGTTAAGATTGGAGTTACCATGGTTACAAACCAGATATGACACTGGGTTAACGGTTTAACCGGTTAATCCATCCTAATGTGGAACAAATTTGTTTTATGATATAGGAGCCAAACTTTAAAAAGCGCTGGTGGCCTAGCGGTAAAATCGTGCGACTTTCAATCCGGAGGTCGCGGGTTCAAACCCCGGCCCGTACCAATGAGTTTTTCGGAACTTATTTATGTACGAAATATCAATGATATTTCGCAGTTGCTTTTCGGTGAAGGAAAACATCGTAAGGAAACCGGACTAATCCCAATAAGGTCTATTTTACCCTCTGGGTTGGAAGGTCTGATGGCAGTCGCTTTCATAAAAACTAGTGCCTACGCCAATTCTCGGAACTAGTTGTCACGCAGATAGACCCCAGGCCCCATAGAAAAATGCCGGGATAACGCGAAGATGTTAGGAGGTAAACGAGCTGACGAACTACCTGATGATAATCAGTTACCGTCGCTCATGGACACCTATAATGCCAAGAAGGTTTGAAGGTACCGGTCCGGAAACACCAGACGACAGTTCATTCCACAGTATACTCGTAGCTGTGTGAGGCAGCAATACCCGGAACAGCTAAAAACGTTTCGATATATTGAAGAGTTGACATTTCTATGACACCTGTAATATCAGTGTTATACATGGTGTGTCTGATCTGACCATGGGGCTTTAATTCAAGGGCTTGATTATACACGCTAAACTGAGCTACTTTTACTATGGGACCAACCCTAAAATCGGAGAAAAATTTTTGGCTTTTCCATAGAAAACGTCGACATCTGATCAACCAAAATGAATGAAAAAGTAATTTTTTTTCGGGATTTCGGGGTTGGTGCTTGGTGCCATAATAAAAGTAGCTCAGTTTAGCGAGTATAATCGAACCCTGGATTTAAAGCCCCATGGTCAGACACACCCTGTATATTCGTGTAATTCCGACCGTTTGCTCAACCTCTCCACACGTTTGGCTCGCCGAAGGTACAGACAACCCCCCCGTAGATCCCACGTTATTGTATATTAAAATTATTTTCTTCAAGTCGTAACCGCCACTTGCACCATCCCACTAACGCGGGTTAACCGGTTAAACTTGGAGTTACCATGGCTAACCCAGTGTCAAAATGTACTGGGTTTAAACGGTTACCGTACCCGGGGGGGGGGGTCAGTGGGATGATGCAAGTGGCGCTTACGACGGCTCGACCATGACATTACGCGAATGGCGACGGCGGCAGCGACAACTATAGGTAGGAATAGGGTGGGTGGGGTAAATAACGCAAGGTCCGATCGCTGTCTCGCTCCATGGTGACCTATGGTGATCGCTCTCGCCGTCGCAAGTCGCTCATTGTCGTGACCGAGCCGTTACAGATACATAGCCACTGTAAAAGGAACGTTTGGATGTCAACTTCAGTTGCATTACTATTGTTGCAGCGTCGTTGTTTCCGCTATTGTATTTGGGCCCGATTCGAATTTTGAAATAGATATCTATTAGATATATTTTAGACATCACCAAGATACGATAACGATATGTTTAAGATCTAACCTGTCAAATTTGACATTTGCGCGATTCTGGAGATACTCTTGAACGATTTCCACAGGATATGACTTAGATATCCAATTCACATTTAATAGATATCTCACTCTATCTAACGTAAAAGTGACATTGGCAGTCCGAATTGCGCTGCAAAAGAGAACTAGTTGATATCTAAACTATAACGTAACTAGAATGGATCTAGTATGTGTCGTCTCTTGTGAATATCTTGGAGTACGAATACGGAAATTTGTCAATTCCCTTGAAAAAAGGGGACATTGTAGATAAGCCAAGTGCCAAAGGTCTGTATCCAAAGGTTTATGTGCATTTAAAGGTTCGTCACTGACCGTGTCTTGCCGCTCGTGCCTGACTCTCTACACGTGCTCGCTTCATCTAGTGGCCGTGATCCGTATCCAAAGGTAGTATTTACCGACTCGTCTTTTAAAGACTAAATTAGCGGTGTCGTGTCGTGCTCGCTTCATCTAGTAGCCGTGATCCTTATCCAAATGTAGTACATATTTACCGACTCCTCATTAGCGGTGTTGCGTCGTGCCCGACACTTGACTCGACACGTGCTCGCTCCATCTAGTGGCAAAACATCTGTGTCCAAAGGTAGCGTTTAAAGGCTCGTCACTGGCCGTGTCGTGTCGCCCGTGTCGGACACTCGACACGTGCTCGCTTTGAGGCTAATCCCGTTACGCGCCAGTTGACACACTTCTCACTCGCTTTTATGACGGCGTGAAGTGTGCTATCACAAGCCGTACAAGGGGTTTTCAGGAAAAAGGGGTACCAATTTTTTTTTACTAAAATTTTTTGGGTTATTTAGACTCAGTTCGATAAAAAATAACATTTTAGAAGGAATAGGTACCTATTCAACTATTCAACTATTCAACTATTCATATCAAAAGCTTTTATGAAAAAAAGTGTTAGAAATCTTTAAGGGCTGATTAAGGGTGCGCGAACTCGTAAGCGATTTTAGTTACATTGAGGACTATTGGTTACATCCGATTCAACCGACCAAACAAAAACCGCAATGTAATGAAACTCGCCTTAATACGGCTCCGACACTCTCATGAATAATTATATTATACTTGTCATGATATTCCAACATTTGGTTCAGTTCGGTCATGATATTCCAAGATCTCCCCACACACACACACACACTGTGTTTTATTAGACTTTACTCGTAGTTTGTTATTTTTTTCTGTCCAGCAAAAGTTGTGTAAGTAATCAGGTTTCGAATCGATGAAGTTACTAGAGACTACTACTGATCACCAGTTCACCGGACAGCAAAATTTGACAGCTCCGAACAACTGACAGGCTGATATCGTACGGCGAACTCGTAATCTTACCCTTTAAATTCTACAAGCTGTAGATCAGCTACCTTTAATTTTAAAATTAATTGACAAAAATCATACATTTTCAAATGCATAGGTACTGAACGGCGAGATCGTCATCCATCGGTGTTTGACATCACTACGATAACCGACAATGTCACATCACTAGAGGTGGTCGTCCATCTTAGATTGGTTTTACGCGAGAGCGTCCTCGCATATTATTTTCAGATCTATACTCTCATATTTGTGATTCCCTAATAAATATTGTTATAAAGTGGTGCCTTGGTGTTTTTACTCTTACAGTACCTATATATCAATGTGCTAAACTTTCAAAAAACATTTTAAGTATGTGATACCTACTCCATATAAAAATGAACTGTCATAAGGATCATCATCCCACGTGCATTATAGGAATGAAGATGAGATGACAACAACATAAGAACATACGTCTCACGTCATTACGTCAGAAAGCGAACAAAGCATTACGATCCGTTTGCGGAGCTCGGTTTGTTAAGGTGAGTATAGACGGGATTATGACGTCATCTCGAGTGCTCAGTGGCGCGGGGCGGCCCGATAAGGCGGGGGCACACGGCCGACTAATCTTGCGAACTTAGAAGATGTAGAGGCCAATTCAAACTTGCACTGTGACATCAAAATGTTATCTAAAGATGTCAGTCAAGGGCGAACGAGAACAAAATGACATCATTTGGAGCCCGCGCCCACAGAGAGCGGTCTGGAGTTCTGCGTTCCGCGTAGTTCTGCGTTCCTCGTAGTTCTGCGAAATAGGTAGCTCCTAACTACATAACGCACACAGGAGGCGGCAAGACCGGGGCAGTCAGGTCAGACAGACCGATAGAAGATATTGAAGTGATGAGAGAAAGGCGTCTTTTATAATTATGATTTAAGTCATAATAATTGCAACACTATGGAAAATATTTTTACACAATTTGCCATTAACTATTAATTATACTTTTTACTTCGTTTGACTTTATTCGATTTTTTTATGCTTTTAAGATTTAACTCTTATATCATTTGAAAAATTAAAAAAAAAAATGAAGGGGTATAGGAAATATAACATCATTTACTGGCCAAGTTGTCCGTCCGTGTGTCTCCCCTCCAAATAGATGATGACTGAAATAACTCCATGTGTTAAAGCGCGCCGTTTGTCTCGCTTTAGCGGAGCTATCCGTCTCGCCGCGATAACGACCTATAGCTATTACAAGAGATTTATCGTGCGCGTTATGTGGGCTATTATATTGACCGTATATCGGGTAGTTAATGTGGGGTATATTAACAATGTGTAGGCCTACCGCGAAACACGAAAATGGAAATTTCGTTATCTGCCTCTCTATCACTCTTGCATAGAATAGAATATATTTTATTCAAACGAGCAGTGGCGGATTTTTCCTAAGGCCAAGTAGGACCGGGCCTAGGGCGCCAAGATATCAGGGGCGGCATATTGTGACAAAAAATTCACTGATGATAACAAGAAATAACTTAAAAACCGGGCAAGTGCGAGTCGGACTCGCGCACGAAGGGTTCCGTACCATAATGCAAAAAAAAAAAACAAAAAAAGCAAAAACAAAAACGGTTACCCATCCAAGTACTGACCACTCCCGACGTTGCTTAACTTTGGTCAAAAATCACGATTGTTGTATGGGAGCCCCATTTAAATCTATATTTTATTCTGTTTTAGCGGCTTGCGGTTGCGGCGGCGGTTGTTGTTATAGCGGCAACAGAAATACATCATCTGTGAAAATTTCAACTGTCTAGCTGTCACGGTTCGTGAGATACAGCCTGGTGACAGACGGACGGACGGACGGACGGACGGACGGACGGACAGACAACGAAGTCTTAGTAATAGGGTCCCGTTTTACCCTTTGGGTACGGAACCCTAAAAATGTAGTCAATATGACGGGTGCTGAGAAAGGGGCGACTTCAACGCCTGGGGCCTAGGGCGGCAAAGACTGTAATTCCGCCACTGTGAACGACACCCGCAACACCAGAGGGGTTGAAAGTGCGATGCCGACCTTTAAAATGGGAGTACGCTCTTTACATGTACTGAAGGGAGGTACCCCAATGTTTTCTAGTTTTATTTATATTATTCACAGCAACCTTACTACAGCTTCAGTTAGGGCCAGTTGCACCAACCACATTTGACAGACTGATCAACGTCAGCCGGCGCGCCCCGGCGCGTCTTTACTATGAAACTTTCCATTTCCATACATAAAAATTTTGCGAACTCTTTAACGATTCGAACAGTTTGGTGCAACCGACCCTTAGGGCCAGTTGCACCAACCACATTTGACAGACTGATCAACGTCAGCCGGCGCGCCCCGGCGCTTTACTATGAAACTTTCCATACATAAAAATTTAGCGAACTGTTTAACGATACGAACAGTTTGGTGCAACCGACCCTTAGTCTTATTCAAATGACATACATTATTTATTACCATTATAGGTACATATTATTTTTCGCACAAAACTTCGAGAATCTTTAGAATAACCGTCGCGTAGCGAAAACACTCTTGTTTATTTATTTTTAAATGCAGTCTTGATAAAATTCAATTTCATTTCGCCTCTGTTTGGTAATAATGGCACCTATTTAATGCAGTGGACTGCAAAGCAGCTTTTTGCTACCGGGGTTTTTTGGTGAGAAATATTGTTATTACTGTTCTGTTTTTAGCGGGATTAGAACAATAGCCTGGTCCTTTTTTACTCAACTGCATGCAGATATTTAAGTAACTAAGGGCTACTTGCACCATTTACTAACCCGGGGTTACCGGTTAAACCTAGAGTTACCATGTACAATTTGACACTGAGTTAATGGTTTAACCGGTTAACCCTGGGTTAGTGGAATGGTGGAAGTGGCGCTAAGAAATACAAAGTTAATTTTCCACTCTAGCCTCAAAACTACCGACCGACTTTAGTTGTGTTGATTTTAGGTGTCCATATTTTTAACAGATTGAAAGTGGCAGGGTTTTTTTTTAAAGTAGTAGGTATTTGTGTAAATAATCAATCTTGACAAATTTTAACTATTTTACTCTATGTACATTATTTAAAACTTAAAATCAACGCTCCAATAAAAATATTTTATACAAAACAACATCTTTTAAAATCCGAATCGCAATATTTCGCATGTAATTATCGCGCCGTGACGTCATTGTGCTTTAAACAGGACGGTACTATATACTATGTAAAGAACATAGTGCCTTATATAGGACATACTAACGAGGCAGCATTGTGTGATGCTCGTTAAAACGGGCCGACCATTAAGAAAGTCTTTTATATAGAACTTTCGCGCTTTCGAGGCGACGTGTGATTTTTACAGAATCCCTACTGTAAGAGTGACATTCCATTTCCAACTGCAGCTGCAACACTGTTCATTTTACTATGGAAATTGACAGTGACAGCGACGCGTTTCCATAGTAAAATGAACAGTATTGCAGCTGCAGTTGGAAATGGAATGTCATTTTACATTCGATGGCGTGACGTCTATTTTTGTATGGGATTGTGAACAGCGCGCCAAGCGGCACATTTTGGAAAATCTAAATCGCATACATAATGATACTTAATGCAAACGCGTACGTCACGTCACGCTATGGAATGAAATTTACACTAGTCGCCTCCATAAACTCGCGAACTAAATTGACATGAGTTGGACAAATAAAATGATACCAGGAATAGCAAAGAAAAAATTGTCACGGGTATATGTCGATAAAATGATATCGATAAGTAAAATATTGCACTTACTACCCATGTCATAAATTATAAAGGGGTCACAAACGATTTCGATCAATATGAATGTGACGAGAAAAGTGGTTAATTCGATTGTAAGATTGTGTCGTTACCGATCAAATCAGGAGGTGCGGATGAGAAACTGACAAATTTCAGTGTCATGTTAGTGTGCAACAACTTGCCGTTCTTTATTTCAAGAGCTCGGTTGTCACCATAAATCTAAAATTGGTGATTTAATTTTATACATGTGGCCGGTAGATGAGATTGATCCATAATTATTTATAGTTGGTCAAACAGATCTTGTCAGTAGAAAAAGGCGGCAAATTTGAAAAATGAAGGCGCAAAGGGATATCGTCTCAAAGTAAATTTGAATTTCGCGCCTTTTTCTACTGACAAGATTTGCTTGACCATCTATAAATCTTGACCTTATTGTCAACTTAAACGTCCAGTTTAGGGACTGGTCTTTACAATCGAAGCAATAGGGATACCGAGGCGATTTAATTTTTGCGTCCACACCACTCGAATTAAATGAGAAATTAATCACATTATACGAAATATTTCCCCATCTGGGCCGGCCTTTTTTGTATTTTAAGCCAAAATCACTTTTTCTATATTATCACCTACAACTTAATTGTTACTCTAGCTGTAAGTTTTCCTAACAAATAAAACAAAATAAATATAATAAAATATTTATTTATCTAATTACAATATGTTTATTCAATATCCTTGTCTCTATTAGGTACTATAAAATTGCACAATTTTGGAAATACCGACATTCTCTAATTAAAACTTTTTTGAAAATATCGATATGAACAACACTGGCCAAACTGTGGTATCATTTGTGCACATTGACCTGTCAATTTAGTTCGCGAGTTTCTGGAGGCAACTATAGCGGTACAGAGCTTTTGTATTTTCTTACATAACACTGTCATAAGTGTCATAACAATACGGATTCATCTATGACATGTAACATTCACTGTAGTTTAATATATCATATGGTTTTCAACAAACCCACAATCACCAACCGCTTAAACTACTCTGCTTAACTCTGCTACCTCTTTAAACATTCAAAAACTTTGTGACAGCCTCCAAAATATAAGCGGCCATTTCAAAACCATTTCTAACCATTCGGACTGCATGCAAATCCGGCCCTGCGGCCGTTTACTACCTAGATTCAAAAGGACGTATGTAAATACAAAACTAGTTGAGATATAGCTTTTGGCTTTCTCGGTAGAGTTGTGGGCTTTTGTTTTTTCACGGGAAGACGCGATTCAGTGTCGCTTATAACCGCCATTCGCTATTTTGATTAAGAGGGAAGAATAACTTTGCAATCCTTGATAGCTAGACAGTTGAAATTTTCACAGATGATGTATTTTTGTTGCCGCTATTATAACAACAAATACTAATAAAATAAAATGAATTTTAAAGCGAACTGAAAAGCTAAAAATAATGTTGATATGTTAGTTACATAACTTTATGAATCTAAATTGGAATGTAAATGTACACTCACTGTCGTTCACAGTAAATACAAGGGGTCATGCACATTTATGACCGTGACTGTAGGTACGTGTGCATTTAGTTTCGATTACAGTCGGGGGACCTTGTTGTACCTACTGCATTCTCTCATTCAAAAGGTCCCCCGACTGCAATCGAAACTAAATGTACACGTAGGTACCTACCCTACAGTCACGGTCATAAATGTCATCTCTTTTTGTTTGGGCAGTCGTGTAAAAAGTATGGAACCCTCGGTGGGCGAGTTCTGCTCGCACTTGTCCGGTTTTTTTCTGTGAAGCTCCATTTCGGGAGGAAATGGTTTCCACTAACTAAATATTAACAAATCACTTTGATTTTGTCTTCGACAAAATCGCTCGTTCGATCGCTTCAGCATAGTATAGTTCTATTTTTTTTTAAGTGCATATTTTGAAAAAAGGAAAACCTTTAAACCTACTATTTCATTGTGTGAATAATACAGTAGGTATGTATCAGAACGAAAGGCAAAGAAAGAGACCCATTAAAGGTCATACTGAGCAACTTTTACTATGGGACCAACTGCGATAATGCCGAAAAAAAAATTGACTCTCCCATAGGAAATTTCAACATCGGACCAGCAAAATGTATGAAACATCCAATTTTTTCGGGGTTGGTTTCCGCGTTTTCGGGGTTGGTCTCATAGTAAAAGTTGCTCAGTATGACCTAAACATTAATGGGTCTCTTTCTTTGCCTGATACATATTGTATACTAAAAAATCATGGAGAATAGGAAATATTTAGAATTGGAAAAACATTGTACCGACGGTATCAAGCTGCTGTGATGATGGAGACACATAAATATTCATATTAACTACATAAACAATAAAACGCCAATCTTCTAACTAAACTTCCATGACATTTCAGCTAAGTACATAAGCGTGGCACTGAATTAATCTAAATTGCCGCCCTTTGAAGGGCTCCACAATTTCTCATGGAAAATTAAGGCTTTCAGGTGAAAATTGCGTTGGGCGGCAGTGAGCGGAATTTAATCACGCCACCGTGCAAGAGATGGCGCTATAAATAAACATATAAACTACGAGTGAAATTGTAAGGCGTCCGCTAGGTGGCGCGGTTGCACGGAGCGGGTGAGCGGGCTAACGAAAAATAGTATGAGCAAAGCTAACTGGCGCGGGGCCCGATTGGGATTTTGAAATAGACATCTATTAGATATCTTTAAGACATCACCAAGATACGATAATGTCATTTTTAAGATCTAACCTGTCAAATTTGACATTTGCGCGATTCTGGAGATACTGTTGAATGATTTCCACAGGATATGACTTGGAGATCCAATTCACATCTAATAGATATCTTACTCTATCTAACGTAAAAGTGACATTGGTTGCCCGAATTCTGCTGCAAAAGAGAGCTAGTTGAAATCTAAACAATAACATATCTAGAATAGATCTAGTACGTGTCGTCTCTTGTGAATATCTTGAAGTTCGAATACGGCAGACTGACGCGTGCGACTTATTTTACCTACAATGGCACCCGCGTGCGTGCGCCCGCTCCGTGCATCCGCGAACCACGTTTCACGTTGTTGTCTCTCTGTCGCACTTGTAAATTCGTACGTAAGTGTGATAGGGAGATAACACGTCGAACGTGGTTCGCGGTAGGCCCTCAGATAGCGGATGCCCTTACAGTTGGCGTCAAAAACATGTTTACATTATTTGCTTTATAAATTTCAAACGAGTGCAAAAAGTGTAAACATGTTTTGACGCGGAATAACATTTTTTTTTAACGTGTGACTTATTACCCGACTACGGCAACGCAAAAGGAGGGTTATGATTTATTCATTAACAATGGAAAATAAACACAATAAAACCTAACACGTACAAAAACCAAAATTAGCACAAGGGGCTAAACAATAACTTTGCCCCTTGTACAGTCAACAGCAGAAGTTGCTAATAAGCGGGCCAGGTGTTCAAAATGATCTTGTCGCGACTTTATTGTTAAAAGAATAAGAGCGTGTCAAGGTAATTTTGAACACCTCGCCCGCTTAGCAACTTCTGCTGCTGACTGTAAAACAAATAAGTGCGTCAGCTATATTTATTTACTTAATTGGGTACCTACGCTCGTTTTTTCGACAATATATACACGACTCATGCGATTGAAGGCTCCATAAGAAGAAGGATAAACTATGCAAGTTTAATGATGAAGAACTAACATTTTTGCCATATTCTTTAGTGAAACACACCACCAAACTCCACAAATTACTTACAAAATGAAGGCTTTCAGGTGAAAATTCCGTCGGACGACTGTGAAAGGAATTTAATCATGCCACGCTTCGGGAAATGACGCCGGGATAAATAAAGATATAAACTAAAATTAGGCGAGGGACGTTCCGATTTCAATAATGAGATCTTGATATTATACTACTCTCTCTCTGAGAGCGTTTTGCTTAAT
Source organism: Cydia fagiglandana (assembly GCF_963556715.1). Taxonomy (NCBI): domain Eukaryota; kingdom Metazoa; phylum Arthropoda; class Insecta; order Lepidoptera; family Tortricidae; genus Cydia; species Cydia fagiglandana. The sequence goes on along the minus strand of NC_085949.1, from coordinate 802,671 downwards.
ATAAAACATTTGGGAGACCGAGCTTTGCTCAGAAAACATAAAAGAAACTCTCAAATGCGCATTTTCCCAGAGAGAAGACTGCTAGCTAGATCGATTTATCACCTCCGAAAACCCTCATACTATAATAGCAAATTTCATCGAAATAGAGACGTTTCCGAGATCCCCGAAATATATATATATAAATAAATAAACAAGAATTGCTCGTTTAAAGGTATTAGATAGATTAGATAAGAGCGATATGCATTGAGACGAGAATAAGTTTTTTGTCAAATATGTCATTTTTTATACGAGCTTTTATCGCTGACTACTTTTCTTTCAACAGGCAATACAAATAATACTCATTGAGACAATTGTAACAACCCAAAATACCTATTTGATTGCGTTGTTTTACCTCAGAGTTCCTATGGCCTTCTGTGCCCACTGTCCACCATTAGGGACAGGGATCGCAACCTCTATCACGTAATCTGCGCCCCAAGTCTCTAATCTAACTTTATTGACATGTATTTACTAAGAAAGTCTATTTACAATATTAATAACAAACTTAATATAAAAAGTAACCTAAAATTAAAACTACCTACAAAACTAAAACTAATACCTAAAAAAAATATAGAACTACCTACAAAACTATAACTAAACCTAAAAAAAATACCTAAAAATCTATATCTATATTTATCCCTTTCGGTATCGAGACCCTCGGTCCGTGGGGCCCGGGAGCTCAGTCTTTTTACAGATTTGTCGAAACGGCTTGTCGAAACAGATTTGTCTCTGGGGACAAAATAGCTGGCAGCTTCCTCGCTCAACGCATAAGCGTTCTAATCTAACTAACTTTTTCGGTTTCAAGCACCACGGTAAGTAGTTAAGTAGCCGTAGTAGGATAGGTGGTAGTTTGAATTGTCCTCTTTATTACTGTTACGAATATACGCCCTTGAAACCACTCGCAGTGTTATGCACTTACCTTATAACCTCATAAGTCCCCGTGTACTTGTATAAGTACAAATTAAATTCGAGTTATAAACTCTTATAGACATGTTACAACTAATAGAAATAAAAAAAAGTTTCAAATTCAAATACGCAAAAATTGGCTTGAGTCTTACTTGGTGGAAAAAGCATTAGTATATATATATATATATCTAAGCATCAAAATAAATGTAACGAACACAAATCAAAAAGGCTTGTTGATCAACGTTAAAAAAGGACCATAGTTCTTTGTATTATAGGACTGTCGTTACCTGATTTTACGGTATCAAAATTAAATCAACATACAAAACAGCAGATTTTAAATCTGAATAACGCTCTAGGTATACCGTTAGGTACGAAATCTGTTTCATCTCTCCATTTATTCCTCTGATCTTCATTAAATCCGTATTATAAAACTACAAAGTAATTGTGCGCTAAGTGATTTCCATATTGCTAAGGATTGAAGACAGGAATTCAAACAGACTGCTAAATATTCTGCTCACGTTGTGTGTTGAGCGTCTTTTTAAGCGCGGGGTGTGCGCAGTGGCAGAAAATCTAACAATAACGCAACAGTGAAGGAAATTGAATAGATTAAACCGATTGAAAATTACAAATGATATCAATTTGCTGTCATAGTATTATAATTCGTCCGCCAGGTGGCTAACTCAAACGCACCAGAAACGCACGATCCGAGCGTGCGCGTTCGACGATGTCGATAGCCGTCGCACTGTCGCTGGACCGCCAATATTTGTGTTTGGACACAGACTAACTTATCACTGTCCTAAAAAAAATCATAAAAGTTAGTATGAATCTTGGGAATCTGTTCAGGACAATGCCTCTAGGATTTAACGATTCATTATCAACGCCATAAAAAGTTATGTAAGTAAAATAAAAAGTCAATTCTCATGTCCAAGTAAGTACAGCATCGTTGCACAGTGTGCCAGCGTCAGAGTCAATCATGCATGCTTGGAGCGTGCATTTCATGGCCAAGACGTAGGTTTTGAGTAAGTAATTGATTGATACGTCCATTAGTAAAAACAATCCTTTAATTTAAAAGAATGTTCCCTCACTGCTAAGGGTCGCAACAAGGTGTGACTATGACCGCACTCCATGGAGACAAGACTATGTAGTTTTGTTTCATTGGGGTGCGGTCATAAGCCATGTGGATTATGGATCGGGTGGTCCAGGCTATTGACTTCTTCACAGCGTCAAACCATCTGACGCTACTAAGCCAAAATGATACTGTTTTTAAATATGTACACTGTGAGGGTTGCGCTAAAATTCTCAGTTCGAGTACATTTGCATGACAAAGCTAGCGTGTTTATATGTCCGCGATCTCTACTTGCCTTTGGCTGACTGTGGAAAAGATGACGCGGGCCTTAATTCGGAAGACATAAGTGCTTTTGGTCGGACGCTAAAAGGAAATAGGTACCGTAAAAGTATAAAACTTGGCCATTTGACATAACTTTGCCCACCGCGTCACAGTTCAGAAAAAGCGTAATAACTTAAAATTAGTTATAGATACACTTTCTGATACTGAATTGTGACGCGGTGGGCAAAGTTATGTTAAAGGACAAAGTTTTATAATATAACGGTACCATAGGATTTTATTATAAAAACAAAATGACATACAAATCGGCGGCAATGACGACACAGCAACAGTAATGCAACTGCAGTTGACATCCGATTGTTACATTAATGGACAACTTATTTAATTTTAAATTCATGATATTCTTACAGGGTATAATAAATATAATTACGTTTTGAACAAGACGCGGTTGCTATGACGCCGATGTGTCTTTTATTAGATTTTACTAATTTCATCATCATAATCATCATCATCTCAGCCATAAGACGTCCACTGCTGAACATAGGCCTCCCCCTTGGACCTCCATTCGTACCGGTTGGAAGCGTCCCGCATCCAGCGTCCTCCGGCGGCCTTAACAAGGTCGTCCGTTCATCTTGTGGGTGGACGTCCTACGCTGCGCTTGCTAGTCCGTGGTCTCCACTCGAGCACTTTTCAACCCCATCGGCCATCTTCTCTGCGTACAGTTCAATTTACAGTTCGTAAATGAGTAAAATCCTGGCTCGGACACATTTTTGATTAAATTGTAAAACGTTGGCTACATATTTGAAAATAACTTCGAATTTCCATCTCAAGTGGTTTACAAAAGGCTCCGAAATTAACTGCAATACATCAAAACTCGATACAATTTGTACACGCGAGCAACAAGGCTATCAAAGTTACGAATTCATACCGCAACTCTTAACAAAACGTTTAACTGTTAACGTTTGTTCGGTACAGTTTTGTTAAACGAGTCTTTGATGCTGCGGTTGGTAGCTGCGGGTGAAGTTGCGAGGGTTCGCCGAAACTTAGACTTGTTTCGCCGAAACTTGATTTTCGGTAAATGAATAAATAACAGATCTAAGGATTAGATAAATAGAAGAAGTACTTTATTCGTGAACACGAATATCTATTAAAAGAAAATGATTTAAAAGAAGGCAATTTACAGATGAGTTGACGGTTTGCAATAAGTAATTTGAATTTCCGCACATAAGTCCAAAAACTTCAACTTACGCGCTTTTTGTGAAACAAAGGTATTGCAGTTGTGCGAAACGGCTGAAAATTGTGCTTAGACTGGATCTATGAAAATCATACATCAAAAAACGCCAAACGAAAAATAAAATACATTGGGATGACAGATGCTACGAAAAGTCACGTGACTATTTCCATTACACTATTGAAGATTCTATTGGTGTTTTCTAGAGAATGCCATGAGGCTATAGTCCGCCATTTTTACCTTTTTTTGTTGTGCTATAATAGTTTGATATTCGCACTGTTCGCACATGAGTTCAGAAACTTTAGCTTTACGTGCCTTCTTGTGAAAATAGTATCGCAGCTGTGCAAAACGATTTTCGCCGAAACCCAATTTTTGGCTATATCGCTGACCTTTAAAGCTGAGTTGCTTGCAATAGTTTGATGTTCTACACACGAGTTCAGAAACTTACGCGATTTTATGTGAAGCAGGTATCGCAGGTGTGCAAAATGGTTTTCGCCGAAACCCAATTTTCGGCTATATGGCTCGTCTATAAAGCTGAGTTGACTGTTTGCGATAGTTAGAAGTTGTTCCGCACATGAGTTCACAAACTTCAACTTCACCAGCCATAGAAAACGCATTAAGCACTAAGATAGAACTTTCAAATTCAAATGTAACGCGTGGTTGTGGTTCGAAAAAGTTTTGGTAATATGACAGTTTAAGTTAGGTATTACAACAATGTTGTACACTGTTGTGTGTTGTGTGATTAATAGAGGTATTCATATAGGTGATGCATCTGATGCAATCTCCTATATGAATACCATAATAATTGTTGCTCCATGCAAGTAATACATGCATGTAGGTAATACTCGCCCTGTAAAATTCTATAAGTAAGAGGTTTTTTTTTTATAAATGCAATCTTCCGTGTGATCTACTTAAAACGGAAAATAATAATAATAAAATAATGCAGGGCAGCTTGTGGCGAGCTGTTGGGGAGTAACGACCCCACGGACCCGAGTACTCCCGAGAGTCGGTCAGGGTCTCCGTCTCCGGCGTGTCTTCGTCGGTCGGAGTGGACCCCAAGGAGACCCGCAGGACTCTCAGCTCTGGCTTGCCTTAATTGGCCGTCCAGAGAGGAGTCGTTAGAGCTATATGCTCCAGGGGTGGAAGTGAAAGATGCATAAGACGCGAGTTGGCACAGTGGCTGTTAACAGCCACTGGGTAGAAAGCGGCGCACACCTCTCGACACCCCTGAGCCGCTCACACCGATGTTGCTCCTGGTCGTCTTTACGACGGCAGTTTCAGGGGCCCATCTAGTAAGCGGCGAGTCACCGCCTGTCTCGATGACGGTGTTTACATTGTTATGGCAGGTGTCCGGACCTCTTTTACAATAGCCCAGTCTCATTGTCCACCCAAACATCAATCCATAAACCGGTATACTGTTCACTTCTTCTGCAATAGTCCCAATGCTTGCTGCGACCGGTTCACGGGTGTCTATTGTTGCGCCTGTGAACGGGTTCCAGCAGGCGTTCTACATTACATTAAAACTCTCCAAAGGGCCTCTACGTGTTGGATCTATATCCCCACGCAAGCCTATCAAAAGACCGGGATTTATAGGCCCGTGAAGTCCAAAAAGGAGAAACAATAATAAAATAATTTTATTTGTTCCCTAGTTGTAAGTGATACTCTTTAATAGAAATTGAGGTACCTGCACCCAAGAAGGCCCGGTTCATAGTCTTTGAAAATTTTATTCTTTTATACGTACTGTGAATGGGTTCAAATTTTGCGTCCATGTTCGCAAGTGTAAAAATATGGGTGTACAAATAATTTCAGAAATATGTCCCATAACTCTTATGTCAGTGAATTAAGAACTATGGGACATATTTTTGAGTAAGTTGTCTACACCTATATTTTTACCGTTGACTGTACCATAGACAAAACTGTGAGTTCATATTAAACATAAGAAGAATGAAAAATAAAAATAACGACAGGCCTTCTTTCACGCAGGTAAATTGTATCAATACTACATACGATTATACCCAATACACTCTAAAAAAAATTTGGTTGGCCCTATCAATATTTTGATAGTCGTAATCAAGCATCTTGATTCCATACGAGCCTAACAAGGACTTCGACATTTCAAATAAGGTAATTCTGATTGATCTTACTATTGCTATGTAACTGAGCCAACTAAGATCTTGTTCAATATATACATGAAAAAGAATTATGGTAACTAATTGACCCTAGTAAGATCAACTAAGCTTGATATTTATTGAATCAACCTACGTTACATAATTATGTCAACAAGTTAATAATAGATGCAAGGTATACAATTGTTAGGATTAATCAATACCTACTTTATTAGTTCAATCACAGATACACTTATTGTTTTAAGTAATCAGCTTTCATTGATTTATATAAGATCGTAATTGTTGTAATTAACTTAACGTCAACTAAGAAGAAACTGCTCTTAGTTGGTCTTCATTTTTTAGAGTGTACTGTTTACTCAGGTACTGTATACTAACCCCTTTGTACCACATCAAGGTTTGCATTGTACGCTAAATTGGCTGTAGTACTGGACGATTTTAGAGGAGCTCAATATCACCACAAGGCTATCCACCATCTGTACCCAAAGAGTCCTCAAATTCTTCGGCTACACAGTCAGACGCGGCACGGACACGCTAGAAAGGCGCATTATTACCGGGAGTGTCGACGGACGAAGGAGTAGAGGGCGTGCACCCAGTAGATGGTCAGATGTGGTCCAAAATATTAACCAGACTTCACTCTAGGCAACGATGCAGATGGCCGAGGATCGAGAGGCCTGGAAAGCAGTGGTAGGAAGAATAACTCATAGGAGTCACGTCCCTCAGACATGGGGTCACGACCACGAAGAAGACTGTACGAGTAGTTCGTAGGTACCTAATTAAAGACCGAATCACGAAGCCGGTACATGCATATTGCTGGCCAAGAGCAGGTAAAAGTAGGTACGACAGACAGAATAGATATCTATGAACGTTTTTTGCACAATTTCCTGCTATACATTTTTGGCCGGAAAAAAAATATACTATAATAAAAAAAAAAATTATTTATTAACAATTACATTTGGATTTTTTAAGAGATGCCATCGATATTGATCTACAGCAAGTTGTTTTACAAGTCGAACTCTTCGCGACTAAATTATTTTAATCTTCCGCCTTACTACGGACGAAGTCGCTAGGCGAGAGTATAATAAATAAATGTTTTCATTTTTAAACCTTGAGTACAATTTTACAAAAGATGAAGTGGGAAATAGTTTCCCCATGAACAAAAAATCCAACGAAAGTACAGATTAGTTAATATAGGGATAGATGGCGCTACATGTCTATGTAGAAGTAAAAGAATAGATCAGCCACAAATCTGTCTCCGTCCCCCGACAGTTTTATCTGCTTAGAAAGAACTGGGAATTATATAAAATGATCTTTTGTCGCTCGTGAAGATAGAAATTTATTATTTATAAAACGAACAGTCAGATGATATACGGAAAAGAAACACATGTAGTGCGGTGGGACCATGGTAGAAATAAATTAAATTGCAAACATTGTCAAACTCCGGTTACGTAGGCGACCGAAAGAACTGGTCACTCTACAATGTACGATGCGGCTAAACGTGGGCCGCCTTATTGAAGAACGTATAGCAATGACAATCCGGCTAATCGTCGAACCGCTGCATTTCAAAACGCCCCTGTTTTTGAAAACGGCTAGCCGTAATGTAATACGGCGGATTATACGATCTGACTACGACATACATATTACGTAGTTACGTTTGATCAACGTCCGATGTATACATGAATACAATATTTCCCTAAGGAACACCAACCATTGTATCCTGAACCCTAAGTTGAAATACAACACTTACTATTACAAAGAAGACCGTCACACGGAGGGCTCTAGATATTTTGGTACCAATACTCTATGAGTTGAAAGATGAGACGAGAAAATATAAAGAGGCTCTTAGAAGACGTTTTCGGAGTAATTTTTTGTCAAAGAATATTTTAAATGTGGACAAAAAATATTTAAAGTGTATTTTAATATCAAGTTACAGGACCCATTATATTTTAAGTACAGTTACTTATAATAATTTTCTGTATAAAGAACGCATTAACTCAGATTCGTTTTCAAGGGATCAAATTAGTAGTAGTAACGTAAGTAGGTAAGTAAATGAAATAATACAAAGGGGCAAAGTTGTTGATAGCTAGTGAAGTGAACTGTATGATGAATTGGTAATATAATGGAAACACGCAGATTTTATACAAATATTATAAATAATTTGTTTATGAAAGAACAACAAGAACTTAATAGATCGGCGGTGACAGGCAGACTAATTGTCAAACACACAAATTAAAATATTTCACAAACAATACGTTCGAAGGAGGCCGCGTGCCAGCCAGTCGCCAACAGTTGTTGTTTAACTTCTCGTGCTAATATTGATACCCGAGCAACCGAAATATTCCAAAATTGAATCACGAGCGTACCGAGTGGTTTGAAAAATGGAATATTGAGCGTTGCGAGGGTTTCAAAGCACGAGTTAAACAAAATTTGCCCCCGAGTGAAACACAAAATTTTTCACCACACCAACCCGAAGCAAATATTAAATGTAAAATAACAAACAAAATCAAACCAAATCAAATCTAAATGAATGTTATTAAATATTTATCATCCAAAATCATCATTTAAAAGTCTTCTAGCAGCAAATATAAGAAAACAACTCAAAATTTGCATTTGATTACTTTGCCTCACATGTGAATAAAATGCAACTATGCTATCAGTTTTTGAAGTGCAAAGTAAGCCTTTCCGAGCTGAGCTGGAGTGGTGAAAAAGTAATGTTCGTCCCGGATTTTCATTTGATGTGTCCTTCACATATTAACGACATATTATTCCATTATTCCAACGAAAATAACGACTAAAAAGTTACTACCTACTACCTACCCGAGTGAATCAACTATTTCTTGTTGTAATTCAGTTATTCTGGTTGACCAACCAGGGGACAATAGTAGCAAAGTTTTTAAAAGGACTATTATTGCACCATGGTTCTACTAACATGCTTTGTAGATGCCCCATTAAAACCCTATAACTACCAATAAAATGCGTGTTTCGTTAATTTAACGAATAAACTAGGCTTTTAATAGTGACCCAGGAAACCGTAACCATGGCAACGAGTTACAAGAAAAAGTTTATTCACCCACCTACTGTTAATAGTTAGTATTGTTGTCCTTACATTTCGTAACATTCGCATTAAATTAATTGGAATCAAGCAGCAAAATTAAGTACAAACCCCGCAATATAGATATGCTAGTCTCCTCACAGCATGTATCGAGCAGATAAAACAACAAGGATACAAGTTCGCAGACGAGGGAAAACGCTTACGCACAGAGTGAGAGGAGGCGCGGGTAGCGGCACAGAATAAATAATAGGACCTACTACCATGGCGGGACGACTTAGACGCCTTCATCAGTGGCTGGCCGGAGTAGGCACTACAACGGGAGTTGTGGAAATCAGGGGCAGAGGCCTTTGCCCAGCAGTGGGACACTACAACAGGCTATTAAAAAAAAAACTACCGTACAGAAAGGACACTTCCTACAAAACCGAAGTTGGACAGCGGTCCAGGGTATAATAATGATGCCCTTTTCTAATACATGGCATTATCCCTTCCAGCTATTTAGGGTTGTCAAAATTCCAGTCTTTATCTTATCTTTGGTTGTGCACGCAAAAGGACGTCAAGTGGTGCCAACCCTGATAATTGCACGGAGCAGTGCTGAGCCGAACGAAGCCGAGTTTGCCCGAAGTAAGGTGTCTCCACTGGTCGCGGGTAGCGCGTAGGCCCGTCACCACGCATAAAGCCAGGGGCCTAGCCAAAAGACAATCGCAATACATCGACAAACACCAATACACTGACTAAAAACAGAAAATGTATCGGGATGACAGCTTACGAAAAGTCACGTGATTTCCATAAATTATTTCAGTTTCATTATTAAGTGCTGAGGACGCCGCAACAGGTAATGCAGCAGCAGTTGACATCCGAACGTCACCTTGAATATTAGGGAAGCATTGCCAGTGCAAAATTTAAAAAATGCTCTGCTAATTAGCCAGACTATATCACTCAACGCATAAACGAAAACCGTTTCAGTTCTCACCCTATCCTACCCCTTAAAGGCTATGATAAAACATTAGTAAAACAGCGCCATCTGTTGCCAACCCTCAGAACTTTTATCACAACAAGCTCGCGTCACAGTTCAAACACTCCCAATAATACGGTCCGATGTCTTAATGAGTCTTAATGCTTGTTTAGAAGTTGGCCAAATTGAATTGGGGTTGCCGCAAGGGTGGGAAAGGAAAGTTTGAAGTGTTGGCGCGTTTGGTGTTTTTGTGGGTGATATGATGATTATTTTGCTAGTAGTTTTGATTTTTCTAGGTATTTTTACCCAAACTTCAAATGAATGACTGTAATTTCCTCTTCTAATCTCTCATGTTCCACTTAAACATTTTTACTTCAGGGGTTTCAAATAGTCAACAAAAAAAATTGTACTAAATAAAGACTAATATGGATCCCTAAAGCCGACCAAAGTTTTAATATCAATTACCGGTCTCTTGTGAGTTTTAATGACAAAATGGTGGCTTGGGATCAATGAGGACCAGCCGAGAAATTGATATTGGCTTTAGTTTCCAGCCGTGCTGACAACACGTGCTTTTCTCTAATACATAATATGTGCTAAGTTGTTTACGAGGAAATTATGGTTATTAAAAATACCATTGTTTGTTTCAAGAATTTAATAATCTTAGAATGTTTCTTGTGCATCAATCGATCGTATCTCCTGCTAAATAATACAATTAAAACCATCTGTGACTATTTATATTATTCTATCTATATATTTGTCTTCAGTGCCGCTACGTATGACTATATTTTTTACTACACAGATATTGATTTTAACATGTTAGTGTTTCAAGTTATAAAAGCATTTGAAATGATAGCTTTATCTTTCGCGGCTAGATATTCAAGAAAAATATATATTGCTGTTGACAAACTGGATACTAAATTCGGTTTGGATGATGACTATATGAAGATATTGAAAAGCAAAGCTGATGTGGCTACAGTAGCGGCAGTGGTATCTTTGTTAGCTGATGTTTGGGGTGTGATGCAATTGACAGTCAGACCAGGCCTGATGATGATATTCTGCTTAGGATCTGCTGCTCATGATGCTGAATTGATTTTTATTTCTTTATTCATCAATATCATTAATATCAGGTTGTCGAAGTCTATTAATTCGCATCCAAGTTTCGGTTGCACTGTTTACAGGCATATCTTGATTGCATCTTCATATTTCAATGATGGATTTCAATTTACTGTACGTATCCGTAGCTTCAGTATTATGCTTAGTTTACTTTACCTTTCTTTACACAACTGCATTTTATCAAAACTTATTTGCAGATTCTCCTCATGTCGTTTGTCACTTTGATTAATACCATTGTATTTGGATTTACCATCGTTGTTGCATATATGGATATGGTACGTAGATACTATTTGTTAGTTATTTGCTAACAATCTTCTTTTTATTAATGTATGAAATTAAATGCCTACTAATAAAATGACATCAACATTATATTATTATCATTTATATTTTCAGTACTAATCTGTAAATTATTTCATAAAAAATAGAATTGTTATTTTTTCAGACTGTTTTACTATTTGGATACCTTCTTTGGCGTCAATTCAAATCTTTTTACTTACTGTGGGTAGTTTGTGCAGCAGCGTATAGGACTGATATGATTTGCAAGCAACTAGGATTTCATCTGGCTTCAATATTAGTTTTGGATCCAAGATTTTCTAATGGTGAGCAGAATTAAGTATTTGATCTTTAATCCCTCAGCACTATCTCTCTCACCCCTCTCATTTCCGTTTACATAGGTATTCAATTATTTATGTTGTTTTTAATTTCGTAATATTATGATTTTCTCTTTTTTTCCATGGCCTTCGGATTCAGATTCGGAAACCGTGACGAAAAACGAAAAAGACAATGATTAATTCAAAGATAAATAAGTTACATATTTTGAAATGACCAAAGTCATCGTCAACAATGTTAAGAGGGCCCGGCCCTCTGTCGCTGCAGCATTTTCCATTCCAGCCTATTCTGGGCCTTCGTTGACCAAAGTAGATAATGAAAATGATAAAAAGCTAACGGGAGAAATAAAGAACGAGTGATGATTCCCAAGCATGTCTTCACTATTGATTCTTTTTTCAACAGACACATCATCAAAGTCCTACCAGACCCTACTCCGTTGGTACACCAGTGTAAAGACTGAGAAAACGAGCTTTAAAGCCGGACCAGACATGCCAATCGGTCTGTCCGTGCCGGTCACTATCCTGGACGTTAGTTGCAATTACCTACTTCTAGTAATTCAGGTAACTTTCTTTAGTTTTGATTTTTTTATAACACGTTAACAAACAAGCATCGGCCCGCTTGATGGTAAGCAGGCACCGTAGCTTATGGTCGCCTACAACTCAGGGGTGTTACATGCGTTGCCGACCCTTTAGAAACCTGTACACTCCTGTAGAACCCCTTACTTACTGGTAGTAGCCCCTCGAGAAAACCTCGGCAGGGGATTCATCATACTTATTTAACCATACATAGACGGCTATTCCCATTGACATGCTTGTAACCAAAATACTGCTTATTTCCGTAGTCGACATGTGTATAGCGTCAAGTAGCAGATTTATTAGTACCACTACTTGACATTGACACTAGATATCGCCACTGTCGCGACAAACGAAAAGTGTATTCATCATCATCATCATTTCAGCCTATATATGTCCCACTGCTGAGCACAGGCCTCCTCTCATGCGCGAGAGGGCTTGGGCTATAGTCCCCACGCTAGCCCAATGCGGATTGGGGCTATAGTCCCCACTCTAACCCAATGCGGATTGGGAAAAGTGTATTGCTCAACCATTTTCAATTAATATTCCGCTTGTTAATTAGTCAGACTTTCTGACCAGTTATCTCTGCAGCTTAGGTACCTACTCTACTTACCTAGGTACATTATTTTTCTCAAACATGCAATGAAATATTGATGTTATGTTCCTTATAATAGGCTGCGAAGTATGACGTTTCAGGTGCGGCTAGGACAAAAGGTATTTAATGGAATTTCATACAAATCTTGCAGGCCTAGGCCGGTAAAGTCCTCTTTTTTAATTTTCATTTCACAGATATTTGTGACACAGCATCGTGGCATTCATCCATAAAAAAAAACTAGAGGCAGTATTGGCTTTATGGTTCGTAATGACACTGCCACTACGCCTATAAAAAAAAACAAAAAACAATGTTTGCTATAATTTGCAGTTTTATTTGTATAAAATCAACATGAACTTAATAAATAATACATTATTAACCAAATTTTATAATTTTAAATTATAAATTTAACTACACAAATAAAAAACATTTAAAATATTTCATCTAAACGTTAGCGGTAAAAAGGTCTACTTAAACACGCGTAGTTATTTTTTTTTAATTGTTATGGAGGTAAAGTTGAAAAATTTTCATTCTGTTTTATTGGATTTATGGTGCGTTGTTGATTTTTTTACTTTAATATGAGTTCCGACGAAATAATGAAATTAATTGTAATCGTAGGTGTTGGAATTGGCAGCGTAAGCAGAATTGATTTTAAATAACTTGCTGCCTGTGCCGCCAAGTCAAAGACGAAGTATGTATATGGTTGCTTATGGCAATTTTATTATTTGATAAACTAAGAAAAATGGCTTACAGTTTATTAGAAACAGTTTTGTGGCATATTTTAAATGGATGTAACTACAAATTCGTCGACACTGTGGAAATTATACTTATTTACTCCATGCATAAAGCAACGATGTATGTGAAAATGATATCAATATGAAAGACTATGTAAACTTATGTGACAAAAACGACAGTCAGACGGATACAAGCGAAAAAATCAAAGATACATGAAAATATACGAGTAGTAAAAATACACGACTCGTCTAAAACATACGCGTGTTAATGATATAGGTACGTGTTGGTTATATTTTGGGTGTAGTTTACTTTTAGTTTTTTCTATAAATAAAACTTGGGTTTCGTGGATTTTTTATTTTATTTATTTCATTGCATGTTTGAGAAAAGCACTATACATACCTCGGCGGGAAATGGGGTTGCCCGCGCTCAGACCTATCCGGCCTCGCTTCGCTCGGCCGTCTATATGTCTTCGGCCGGCAACCCCTTTTGTCCCGGCCTCTGTAGTAATGTACTATTATTCTATCTAAGATTGTCCATCGCTTCAATAACAACCATTTATCTACATTATTCCCGTCATACCCAATGAATGTTTTAATAAATAGAATTACTGCTGATCCCTATTATTATCTACTTGCCAAAATACAAATTCATGCTAGAGAACATTAGTCATTTAGGACATCTTTGGGCAATATGGAAATGTACAGTCGCCATCAAATATATCGGAGCTGCCGAGGTGGTCAAAAATATCTGAACACGAACTGTAACGCCTTGACAATAGAGGCGTGTTCAGATATTTGTGAGCACCTTGGCCGCTCCTATATATCTGATGGCGACTGTACGAGATCGTCTGGCACAAGCATTTCAAGAAATAATTTTTCGTGTTGTTCTTTAATAACTTTTTGGCGATTAAAATATGTATTAATACTTGAAATATGTTGCTTTTCAGTTCTACATGGCTTACAACTGAAGATTCGTAGGATTACATACATTATTGATTTGCTTATTTGTAAGTGCAGACTTCGATTGTTTTTGTTTAATAATTATAATTCTTAAGTACCTAAATAAATTAATAAATTAATTTATTCATTACCAGCTTGGCTCATTTGTGCTAGTGATTTGTGGTAGTACCATACCTATAGGATCAGTGGACCGACGTCTTTGACTTTTACACAAAACTGCCCAACTGTCAGTAGTACCGAGCTACTAACAATGGCGATGTATGCAGCTCGGGTGCGAGCGTTTCGCCCCTCGTACCCCGCATCAAAATAAAAATGGAATGTCCAGTTAACATGATTAAATTATGCCTGATTTTTTGAATTACCTGAATACACTTTATAAAAAACCTGTACATATACAGTTTTCTTTCATTTTCTCAAAATGATACAACATCATACTAATGGTGCTGGTCATTTGAGCAAAGCCGTGTAAATATATTTTTGGCACGTTGGCTTGTACAGATGTTTTTGCACTCGACCGTACCTAACGAACGAATGAAAACCGGAACCTGAAAATGCTGAATCAATCAACAAATGGGTAAACCCAATTATTCCAATTGTTTCATTCAATTAACCGGTAATAACCGGCGATGTCGATGGAAACGGTTCATTTCATTGGTGTTTTTAAAATTCATAATGGTGATTGGAGGTAATTTTGAAAATTGCGAATAATGGTGGTTCCACACTGGCTGGTTACCCATATAACGTTATTATAGTATCGTATGACGCGAATTTACGAGTACTTCTTATTCGTAGTGCCCCTTCGTTGGCTTTTCGTTGTTTTTTTTTTTCTTTGGTTGGTTGGATTTTCTTCGATTTTTTAAATATTATTAGAGTTAGGGGCACTAAAAAATTTGCATGATTTGCAATGAAAACACTAAAAAAGTTAAACGAAGAAGTTTTAAATTTTTTATTATTATTTTGAACTTTTATTATATAACTAAAGGTTCCAAATTCAAGAACAAAACATTTGCTCCAGGGTCTTAAGAGGTTCTTTAAAATTTCGACCCAAGATCATAGCTTAAGACGGCACCTCTAACAGCGGCCCTTGACATAGAAACTGAAACTTTTTCGCAGGAAAACGCTCATTATCACGACCTGAGACCGGGAAATTAACCCTTTCGCTGCAGGTACGGAAAGATTTATATGGATCTGTGGATTAAAATTATATTACTAAATTATTCTCTTAAATTGCTTTTCTTCTTAAGACAAGTTAGCTTGTTTATAACATACAATAAAAGTAAAATACAACACGTACAAAAACAATACAAAAAACATATAAACATATTATTAAAAACCTAAACTAGGGTGCACCCAGCACCGGTGCAAGGGTGCAGGGCCCAAGCTGCCGGTGGTCAGGGCCGCAGAGAGATACTGCCGTATTCGAACTTCTAGATATTCACAAGAGACGACACGTACTAGATCCATTCCAGATACGTTATAGTTTAGATATCAACTAGTTCTCTTTTGCAGCGCAATTCGGGCAACCAATGTCACTTTTACGTTAGATAGAGTAATATACCTATTAGATGTAAATTGGATCTCTAAGTCATATTCTGTGGAAATCTTTCAAGAGTATCTCCAGAATCGCGCAAATGTCAAATTTGACAGGTTAGATCTTAAACATATCGTTATCATATCTTGGTGATGTCTAAAAGATATGTAATAGATGTCTATTTCAAAATCCGAATCGGGCCCATGGAGGAACCGGCAGACTATCCGCGCCGTGTACAAGACCTCCGCACACCACCGCCTTCTGCATCTGACCCTTGATCCAACCACCTAGCCAGAGTCTCTCAAGATGTTGGTCGAGACTCTTCGCTATTAGACCGTTCACTGAAACGACTATCAGGACAATGATCGTCGGGTGTTGACCCGATGTGGGATGTTGATCCCACATGGCGGTTATCTCGTATACTTATTAGGTATCGTCTTGGGTCGTCCCATTAGTTTTTCGTCAAGTTCTTAAATTAGTCCTATTTTGCTTTCGTCACTCATTCTACATTGAAAGCCAACGACGATTGGAACGTATCTAGAATGAGTGACGAAAGCAGAATAGTACTAATTTAAGAACTTGACGAAAAACGAGTGGGACGACCCAAGACGATACCACTTATTAGAATTATATTTATTTTATTTTTATTTATTTAGATATTTAATTCAGGCAACAAGGCCCATATTACAAATACCTTACAGACTAACATACATATGTATTTTATAAACTTAAAACTAAACACTAGACGACAAAACGGCGTGGCTCCGTTGCGTCGGCTGCTCTTGTGTGGGATTCGGCAGTTTGCCCCGGAACCTCCGAAACACGACACCTTTCGGCCAGAAGTCGGCGCACTCGATGGTCCCCTGCAGCGGTCGCGGCACGCGCACCACAAAAGAGTTGAAGTGCACGTAGTGGCGTGATCGAAGCTGGAACACCCTCAGCGTGTAGCCGGTCTCCTGGTGTACATACTCCACCACTTCAGCAGCCGTGGCGGTATAATGCAGGCGCGATACGTACAGCGCCTTACTCGGTGTAGCAATCCGCAAGCCAGAATTAGCCGGTTCAGCGGTACCACATTGAGTCTTACGAGGCGCCGTGCGCATATTACACTTAGCTAAAATTATTCATAGAACAATCGAACAAGCCTAAAGCCCTTTGTATTAATTGGATTCCTTTAAGCACATAGCTAAGATACCTCGTGGAATCGAGCACTCGAGATTGCAAGAGATTTGCATAAATTAACTGGCTGGGTAATGAACGCTGTATTAATCTCTTGTTATCGAGAAGACATTTGTAGAGATTGTCGGCTTGGATGTATTTATAAGAGATTTTCGGCTTAGATATATGGGGCATTATCTATGAAAAGGGACCTTGTAGATGGCGCTTACGCCGCATAGCGTCGCGCGGCATTGTATTTATATCGGAGCATCGTTAATAATGGCGTAAGCGCCGTCGACAATAAGGTCCCTTTTCATAGATAACGTCACATATTTAGTTTAGATGTGAAAATGAATGGAAAATATTGTGAATACGATTTCCTTTGTCTTTCTTTCATAATATACATATACAATAAAATTGTAAGTATGTACCTATAATAGGCCAATGTTATTAGATTATGGAAAAATAAACTTCCAGTAATTCATTTGGTTCTAAATGCGTGAAATCCGAGTTAGCGCAATTGCAGGAGGTACATGTTTGCTATTTTTTAAGTTTTTTGCTTGAAGTTCGAAAACGGTACGTCCGGAAAATGTTATCCTGTTCAATATTAGAAAGGGTTAAATTTTGTGTCGAATGAGAATTTGAAATTTGGTCCAGTGGTAAAATGAAATGAACAATTAAGTAGAGACCGGAACAAATCCTCCAAACTTATTAAGAAAAACGCTGCACCATGGTAACTCCAGGTTTAACCGGTTAACCCCGGGTTAGTGATTGGGGAAAGTGGGGGCAATTGGCTCTAAGCCTTGCTGGTGCCATTGTAATTGATGGTAGATTCCTTCTACATAGAGTGGTTTGGCAATCTGAGGAAAAAGTTTTTTTTTCAATTAAATGAAAACTTTCCATTAAAGTCGTATCCCTATTCCACCCGTCTGTCCCCATTAGGGCTATTTCACGGTTTATAAATGAACTCTAATGGCTGCCTTTGTTGCCGTCAGTCGCCGTTCATTAAAACGGACAATAATAATTAAGATCACACTTTACTCCAAATTGCTTCTCAAGGAAACGGATCTACTGGAAAAAAAAACTGCATTAAAAGATTTTCTAAAACTCGCTTGCCTCGCCCGGAACTCGAACCGACTAAAAATTCTAAAAAATAATACTCTCAATTTTATTCTACTAGTCGATACAGTTAATGTTAATGATAACATTTCTGAAAAGAAACATTAGGTCTTAGACTCGTTTGTCGTATAAAATATCCATAACATCTAATATTTAGTACTCAAGATTTTTTTAGACAAGCCAAATGAAGAAAATAGAAAAATCTTTGAATGCAGTTTTGTATCTTTTTAAAAATAAAGGAATGTCTCATTTAAGTAAAATGAGCCAGTTTAAGGATTTAAGGTAGTTTCCCTCGAGGGCCCGACTTATCTTTCCACACTGTATACTACGCTTAGGACTTTAGCACTAATCGGTTCTAGGACATTCATTACGTTATGGCAAATGAGTATTAGTATGCGACTTTAAGTAGGACAAAAGTTATTAGATACTCAATAGAAACATGCAATTTTTTAGCACTTTTCCGGATATAAATAATTCTCAACTTTGTTAAACGAATTAAAAACCTGTTCGGGCTATAAGAGCTACGCCTATTATAAAAGTTTAACTCCTGATAAAGTTTTAACACTAACAGTTCCAGTTAATATAGATATGTATGTAGTATACTCATTAAAAACGCCTTAAGGTATACCGAAGTATCTTAATTTTTCCTTAATGCGATATTATTTTTATTTTTTGTTTGAAGAAAACGTTACAATTTTATTTGATTCTTTTTTATTATAAGTAAATAAATTCGGACGAAGCTCACTCTGAATTGCATCAAATTGTGCTGGTAACCATGGTAACTTCGTGATTAACCGGTTTAACCCGGGACAGCGAATGGTGCAAGTGGCAATTAGAAAATTATTTTCAGAATGTATTTTAATTAGTTTTTATTTCAAGTAGAAACATTAGTAATACATATAAATTATAAACTGAAATACTTATGAACTGAAGGCCTTGGTGACTTTTTCTTAGTATAATATATATTATGACATTTATTTCAATTTATGTATAATTATTGTTGTGAATAATTAGGTGCCATCTTTATGAACAGAGTCAACTTACATTAATAACATTGCAGTTTACATTAAGATTGTGTCTATAGAATTAAAAGCCTCAAATTAATGAATTAGAAATAACAAATTATTTAATATCAATTGAAATAAAAAAATCTAAATTAACTAAAGAGCACTCTATCAAACGGCAATGAAACTTATCGAACAACTTTGATAACAGCGCCATCTCTGTTTCACCGGCTGAACTCTTTGTAGCGCGGCTTCAGCTTTCGCCTAGTCGGAGGGTTAACGATTTTTTTGCCACGTGGCCGCCACGTGTCGGGGGAAAGTTTGGGAGCGCTTTCAGCATTTTTCGGGAAATGAATTAGAGATGCACTAGATATGAAATACAGTGAAACCTGGTTAATTGGCACCTGGATAAATGGAAAACCTCAATAATTGCAACCAAAAGTCCGGTCCCGGTCCCTTGAGACCAAAATGCCTCTATAATTGAAATTTTGGAACCTCTATAATTGCAATTTAGATTTTAGTGCTTTTCGTAATTTTGCCTCTGTAATTGACCACATCGCAAATTAAGACCTCTATAATTGACACGGTGCTAAAAAATCCGTTATTTTTGCTATTGTTTTTACCTCTATTAATGAAACGAGTCTTACTTATTACCTCTGTAATTGAAATAATGTAGTTGTAGACAGCAGAAACAATATTTTAATAGCAATGATCATTTTATTTATATCTCCATCCAGAATTCAATTTATTTATTGGGTATCTATCACAGCCCGTAGTAGGTGAAATAGTTTTAATCAATAAAAAACAAAGTATGCTTTTTACATTCTAATAAAACTTTCTTCTACAATTCAAGGGAATTTTTTAAACCCAAATGATAAGACAAGAAAGTGGTAATTAGTGTAAAAGTGCAAGTATAGACAGAAGCAATATATAGACCAGAAACCCAGAATGTAGGCGTGTTAATCTACTTTAAATGGTTATTTGCACCTCCATATAAGAAATTTGTCAGAACGCAACCTCTATTAATGGAAACCTCTATTATAATTGACACAACGATTTTTGGAACCTCGTTAATTGACACGACCTGCTTAAATGAAAAACCTGGTTAATTGACAAAAACTGGCCGGTCCCTTGAGATTGCAATTATCCAGGTTCCACTGTAGTAAAGATATGTGACGTTCCACGGCAAAAGGTACCTTATGGCAGCTGGCGCTTTCGCTATTATTAACGCCGCTCCAATATTCAGCCGGGGAAATGGTACCTTTTACTTTGGAACGGCACATAGGTATATTTACTATTTCATATCTAGTGAATCTCTAGTTCTTTTCCGAATCGCGCCGATTAAATAATGTTATGTTATTAGGTAGGTACTTTATCGATATTTTCGCTACCGAAAAATTGAGAATAATATTTACAGTCAGCGATAAAAGCTTGCGCCAAAATTGAAATTTTGCCAAAAACTTGTTTACAATTTTTGGGGAACCCGGATCCCTCATAGTTTCGTCATGTTCGTCTGTTTTTTTTTGTACTTTATTATAACTGTTTTCCGATCAAAAAAGCAAGTTAGGTACTTACCATGCTATTACTAAACACTTACCATCGCGGTTGTACCGCGAATCGCCATAAACCCAGTTGTTTTACTGCCTGGATAGAACCTAAATAAATAATAACTTCACGTTCACAATAATATGTTATCTACGCCACCGCAGCCAGCTGAACAAATGTACTTACAGCTTTGGGGCCTAGCCAAGGCAACATCTTTAATAGGAAAAGCCAAATGAAACATAAATAATGTATAAAAATAGTCACGTGATTTTTCACGTTATTCTGGTAGGTACAGTCATCAGCAATAGTATCTTACACAACTAGGGCCGCAAACATATGTGACACGTTCTTATTTGGAGCGCAATAAGAGGGCGTCATATATTTTTGCGGCCCTAGTTGTGTAAGATACTATTGCTGATGACTGTACTATAAGTTTTAGAGTAGCGTATCCAAAGTCAGCTCTGGCTGGACATTATTTAATTTCAGTAGGTATCTCGGTTCTAAGTGTATTTTCAGTAGGTATCTCGGTTCTAAATGTATTTTCAGTAGGTATCTTGATTCTAAATGCATGGTAGGTTATTTAAACCAGCATCTATCTCTGACTTTATCACAACAGTTAATACAAAAGGAGTACCCTTTATGTGAGTAAGGTTCTATCATATCATTTATTTAGTTTTTTTATAGGTACGGTCAGGGGTGCGAAACTCCTGAGATCGGTCAAACTCGGCTCCGCTCGGCTCAGCATTGCTCCGAGCAATTACTAGGATTGGCACCACTTGACTTCCTTCTGCGTGCACGACCACAGATAAGATAATCACTTGAATTTTGACAACCCTAAATAGCCGAAAGGGATAGTGTCATATATTAGAAAGGGATAGCATGATTCGACCCTGAACCGCTGTCAAACTTCGGTTTTGTAGGAAGTTTCCTTTCTGTACGGTAGTACTATTATTTATTCTGTGGTACGGTTTAACTTTGCTGTTTAAGCCTTGACTTTGGTAAAATATTTTGTTTTATCAATTTGAACTCAATAATCAAACACCGTTATCAATGTTTCAATTCATTGAAAATCAGGATTGGCAAAAATATCTACTGTAGGGAACCCTAACTTCGCCTTAGATGCCCAACTTCGACCAAGTGAGAGAGTAAAAAAATCAAAACGTAAATAAATGTACAATTTTCTTTTTTCTTTCTTTCTTTCTATAATGAATCTTAACTAAAAATACGTGGGTAAAAAAAACATTGAACTATTATTACTAAGTCGAATGATGCCAGAACCCCGCTCAAACGAAAAAGCTCATAACGTCGCAATTCTAACCCCTATGACACAAGATTTCATGTAGATTCATGGTAATCTTATTCCTTAGGGGAGAGTCGGCTATAATGTATCGCCCGGTCAAATCGTACCTCCCCTAGATTTCTCGTTAAACGACAATGCTCCAATGGTATTCCTATCAATAATCTGGTCAGAAATGGCATAGGATCTAAAACTAATGAAAGATAAATAATATGATTTTCTTTGGACATGCTCTAATTTTTGATGTGGATTTTTAATATGATAACTCATGATCTAGATAACTTAAAAATACGCAATAATAATAGTTAACTACAAATTTACATAAACGGCTTCATTTCGTGGCTTTTAAAATATATCTAAAGTTTATGCTTCTCTTTTTATATTGATTTCAAAATAATACCTAGTAATATAATACTGAAAAGAGTTAAAATACAGGGATAAGATCGCTTTTGTTGTATTTAATTCACTCTGTAACTGTGTTTCTCGCGTTTTTATTTATATGTACAATAAAGTAGGCATATACATACATACATACATACATACATACATATACCTAGTTAAATTTGAATGGGATTCCTGTAAACGTGCGCGTCTTGTGCAGTCAAACGGTTAAGGTTATAAAAGGTTTGGTAATATATATTATCTGGATCAAAAACACTTTTCGTTTCTTTTCAATGCAATATAAACCTTAAATACTTTAATAATAGGATTCATTTTAAATTCAATATCTTACGCTCCTGCGAAAACGTCTTGTTCAAAATGATTAATAGAATCGTGCCTCTTTTGTTTTTCTTTTGTATTCGTAATTAGAATCACATTAATTAATAATTATAAACTTCTGATCCCAAGTTTTAGCTAATAAATTAATGAATACAATTCGAAAATTTAATTAAATAGGTATTTTTGCATAATCTGATTATACCTACAATGCCTATACAGGCGGTTTTTTATATCTGACCATACTCATACACCATACCACCACCATACCATCCATCCATCTATCTCTGACCATATTCATACTCTAAGGGGTGAATAAGTAGATCATACTGAATACACCCTGAAAATGTTGAGCTAGATTGTTGTAATAGATCACGCTAATTTTGCACAGGCCTTACAGTGACAGATTGTGGAAGAGACACTATTTACTTAAGGTACGTCACCTGCAATAACATGTTACTCTTCGAAGGCCGCAAAAATATGTGACACGCTCTTACGGCTCTACAAATAAGATCGTGTCAGATATTTTTGCGGCCTTCGTTGTGTTACATATTATTGCAGGTGACTGTACCTACTTAAGGAAAAAGCTTTGAGATATTGTTACTATAGAGAAGCCATACATACCAAACATTGAAATTGTCGCACTCGCAAACTGTACCACGCGAACAAAACATCGTATATAAGCGTTTAGGTCGCAACCTCACACTCCGCTTCTATGGTTTGTTGTCAAAACAACATCAACAGAACTCATGGCGCAAAATACTGGTTCTGTGTGCCGGTTCTAAACTTAATAATAATAGTTCAATTTGAAAAAGATGAGAATGAAAGTAATCACATATTAATAATTTTATTTAAACAATCACAATGACCTTAATGTCACTAAAAATACAGTCAGTCGATTCTTAACCTTAACTAACTTAATCTTAATATTATCTTACCATTTCACTTAACTACAACAATATTTTTTTACATTTATATCATTCAATTTCGTAAGTTACAACTATCTAATTAATTTTAATTTACCATTGAAGTAAATAACGTTTAATCAACCTCATATTGAACTGTATTTTTGTTATTTTTTAACTAATTGTAAATGAACAAATAATGGACAGTCGTCGTCAAAAATATGTTTACACTTTTGCACCTTACTCCTTTGTAATAAGGCAAAAAGTGTAAACATAGCTTTGACGTCGACTGTACATATACCTATTTGTTTTACAAGAAGAAAAAGTTGTCGATTGAATACCCAAGCAAGCAAAAGATTCAAAAATTGAACCACGAGCGCAGCGCTGCGAACGATTTATATGAAATTTTGTATAGAGATAGTTTGAGTAACAGACTAGTCACTATACAATTTTGAGGCCCAAAATCTTGTCTAACGTCACTAAAAACTGCTGATTTTTGCAAAATAGTAACTGTTTTGTTATGGCTCTATACCAGCGGTTGGCAACCTACGGCCCGCGGGCCGCATGCGGCTCGTGAACCTGTCACTTGCGGCCCGAGTGCCGCTTTGGTTATTTTGTATGTAATAGTGACAAACGACAATGTCTCATAAAGTCATAAATATTAACAAAGTGCGGCCCGCGTCACCTCTGTTAACTAGCTACTATGTGGCCCTTGGCTGCTAAAAGGTTGCCGACCGCTGCTCTATACTGTAAAACATGGCAAAACACGTCATTTATAAAATGACATTTTGTTTGTCCAAATGTCATTGTTCATTAACCTTCAGACAAATTAATGAATACCTATATATCTCACAAACGTCTTCAGTTACACGAAAGCCGTGCTATAAGCCATTCTAATTATATTAAAATATGTCTGTTTTAGACAGTTTGAAATTCAACCTTAAAAACACCTTAGTTATGGTCGGGTTTTCAATACAAAAGGAAGACAAAATACAAACAATGGAAACTTAATTGGACATTATTCTACTCGTAAATGTGTATCTTATAAACTTTAGCAATACCAATGGTAAACCCCCGTATAATGGACGCGGCACCAATAATGAGACGTGAACCACAAATCGTGTAAAATAACAGCACATTTTACCATAAATAAGTCCTAGAGCTGCATAAGATTGACGTTTCATTAATTTTTGCCTGTTTGTGTGTCTATAACTGGATAAAAAATACGTAGATACTTAGTTTTCATTTAGGTTGAACCCAATTACAGTATTCATTATACACGTCGAGAATATAAAAGATGTTCCACGTTCCACTTTTAACACGTAAAGCTGTAGAGATTTTACAGTAGGTAACAGTGAACTATCAAAAATACTCCAAATTTTCTCATAAATGTCTCATGATTGGTGCCGTAAATAACTAAAATACATGATTTACCCACAGTTTAAAACAAATAAGGAAACCAATCAATTTTTAACAATTACAATTTTGCTTCATCTCATTTGGACGATTTATCGTTTGACATAGGCAGATCAGATTATTACCAAAATTCTTTGTTCAGAAATTCGTGAAGATCATGGTCGCTACATTGCCTCGATGCATTGGTATGCCATTTAATGGATCGCCGAAATTAAATTAACCACGTAAATAACAGCTTGGAACGTGATAATAAAATTTATGATAAAATTTTCACCTATACAATTAGTAAACTTCAATTTGTACACAGCTCCTTATATGTATTAGGTACCACAAAATTTCGAAATTCATACACCCTTTTTCAAAATATCAATATAAATATTTCCGACCTCATACACTCTAAATAGGTACTTCATTGTATTATTTAACAAATAATTGCACATTTTGAGCGTTTCCACACCATTAATGTTCGTTTCACAAGATGGCAATAAATTATCCGCCGCTGCATCTGTCAATTTCATTGATAAAATCGGTGAAGGAATAAAAGTTTGAATCTCAGATTAGAGGCGGCGAAAGTGACTCATTCTTTCAAGGAAATTCAAGGAATATCAAGGATTTTTAAAAAGCAGCAGCAACAACAACGCCGCAACATTACAATCCAGCTTCATTCAGTTGACATCCAAACGTCACCTAGGTGACAGTCCATTTCCAACGACAGCTGCATTACAGTTCATTTTACTAAGCCGGGTACTCACTAGCGAGCTGTAACCGAACATGCGTGATACAGTAACGAGGTTCTAGTGTGTACGCGTGTTACAGTTTCGGCTCGCGACGTCGCCGGAACGCTTTCACCGAGCGTACTCATTTTGCGAGCTGTAACTGTAACCGAACAGATACAGTACGAGGTTCTAGTGTGTACGCATGTTACAGTTTCAGCTCGCGACGTCGCCGGAACGCTTTCACCGAGCGTACTCATTTTGCAAGCTGTAACTGTAACCGAACAGATACAGTACGAGGTTCTAGTGTGTACGCAAGTTACAATTTCGGCTCGCGACGACGGCGGAACGCTTTCACCGAGCGTACTCATTTTGCGAGCTGTAACTGTAACCGAACAGTAACGAGGTTCTAGTGTGTACGAGAAGGCCAAGCCGCTGGAAGCCGGATCTATCCTCAGTTTTGGTTTGTAACTCCACGATGAAGTATTTTTCGCTTGTGCATACATACTAGATGGTCTAGATGCCTACTCGATGATCATAAACGGCCACGTTGATGGGGGATTCACAGAATATATCGGGAAAGAAGATCCATAAAATACTTGCGTAGTACACTATTTTCCCTGTAGGCGTCTATCAGCAAAATACATTTATCGTCTGACCATTCACTCATGACGAAGAAATACTCGATATAGTTGGTTCGCACTTCGCAGCGGCTAGCAACAACTGATCTTGACGTCCACGAGCGCACTGCGAGCGCCCTTTGGTTCGCGCCAAAAACCGACAACCGTCGGATCGCTGCGAGCCGCTCGTGTAGCGTTCGTTGCAGGCTCGCGAGCCACGTACACACTATGTTTTTGGCAACAGTAACTGTTACAGTTACGTGCAACGTTACGGGCTCAGAAATGAGTACGTTGTAAACGTCGGCTCGCTGCGAGCCGCTCGCGTACCGCTTGCAGCAGGTTTGCGAACCACGTACACACTATGTTTTTTGGTTACATTACATGCAACGGTTACGGTTACAGCTCGCTAATGAGTACCCGGCTTTATGGAAATTGACAATAACAGCGACACGTTCAGTACTAGTAGTGCAGCTGCGGTCAGAAATGGAATGTTACCATAATGATGCCATTTGGTTATCATTCGTGGTTGCATTTCGTTCGTACATATCCGTACATGCATTGGCACGAGCGAAGCGCATCATTTACCTACATATCATTTTTATGTCAAAATGTAAGTTTGATTTGGCCTCAGGGCTCGTGAAACGATGACATCTTGTACTTTAAAGCAGACCACTGACGAGCCTTCCAAATGGATGCCGTTACAATGGATTCATCCAAATGGACGGCATCCTAATATTAAACGTTTTTGACATTCACGGACCGATTTTGGATTGCAGCCACGCTATTTGGACTATTGGAAGGCTCGACAGTGGCCACCTTAAGGTTGCAATACACTGCATGGGTCTACCGTACGTAATCAGGTTATTAGTATGATTACCATTACAATGCAACCATAATTATTTTCATTCAGTGTATTTGCACCATTACGCCCTTTCACAACCTTATCATACGTAACTCTAGATTCAGGATCAACACCAATCGGAAAGCAAATAACGTAGCTTTTCGTATCTGTACGATATCTACATCTTTTGCGTTTACTTTGCCATTGATGTTTATGGGTTACCTATCGCTACTTTCAAACATTATATGTCCAATGTTTCAATGCTTCATTTTCATTTGAACGAACGCGTTTATTTATAAAACCATTGAATTTTTTGAAGAACATTAATTTTACCTAATCTATAATCCAATGGCTTCTACAGGATTTTTAAAGTTTCAGAAAATAAACTTTTATGAAAAAGCCGCGTGCGGTCAAATCAAACTTGTTTTGAAGTTGCGATATGACACCGTGTTAACAACTAACCACTGTCAATCTTGTAACTATAAAACACCCGTGAGACTTGTAAGTCATCTTATAATTATTTTAAACGAGTTACTCACGTATTAAGGATGACACACGCTACACCGGGCCGTGCCCGAGCCGAGGCGTCCGACATGTCATTTTCTATGACGGCTGATAGGTGGTGCTTTCCGTAGAAAACAAAGCACCGGAAGCTCCGACCCGGCCCCGGCCCGGTCTATCGTATGTCAACCTTTATTAAGTCGAATAGACGCTCGAGATATTTCAACCCAATTTTCAAGGATCTTCTACTACGAGATTCTTCTTCTTCATCGACTGCACCGCTTCTACTGATCGACCGCGCGATCGAAACATGCTGAGCGTTTATTAGACTTAATAATACGGGAGTAACCCGTTTAAAGTAAATTGAACATAAGTACTCTAAGCTAAGCCCGTCTCTCATACTCTTAACCGGACGGAGTCTCTTCCCTAGATGCAACTCTCCTTAACCCTCCGGCTGGTAGTGACCACTTCGGGCCGGAACCTCGCTGAGGCGATGTCAGCGCTGCGGGCGGTGACACCGCGGTTCACCACCGATATGCTCTGTGAAGACTGCAAATATGTTAATTACATTATAACGCGTGTGAACAACAAATACTAAATACAGAATATAATAAATATTTAGGGGGTCCCATACAACCGTGATTATTTTGCCGTTTTTTGCGTAATGGTACGGAACCCTTCGTACGCGAGTCTGACTCGCATTTGACCGGTTTTTAGGGTTCCGTAGCCAAATGGCAAAAAACGGAACCCTTATATATTCGTCATGTCTGTCTGTCTGTCTGTCTGTCCGTCCGTATGTCACAGCCACTTTGTTCCGAAACTATAAGCACTATACTGTTGAAACTTGGTAAGTAGATGTATCCTGTGAACCGCATTAAGATTTTCATACAAAAATAGAAAAAAAACAATAAATTTTTAGGGTTCCCCATACATAGAACTGAAACTCAAAAAATTTTTTTTCATCAAACCCATATGTGTGGGGTATCTATGGATAGGTCTTTAAAAATGATATTGAGGTTTCTAATATCATTTTCTTCTAAACTGAATAGTTTGCGCGAGAGACACTTCCAAAGTTGTAAAATGTGTGTCCCCCCCCCCTGTAACTTCTAAAATAAGAGTATGATAAAACTAAAAAAAATATATGATGTACATTACCATGCAAACTTCCACCGAAAATTGGTTTGAACAAGATTTGGTAAGTAGTTTTTTTTAATACATCACAAACCGTAAACCGCAATTTTATTGTGTTACTTGCTGTTACGGAACCCTTCATGGGCGAGTCCGACTCGCACTTGGCCGCTTTTTTTATTCATGAAGTCTTTACTTTAAGTTTATTTGTAGTTTATTGTTATGTAGTAATATAGTCTGTAATCATTATAGTTTATGCCTACCTTACTTAAAGTTAAACGGTTTCTAAGTTTTTCAATTTCAAGTAGGACAAAGCAAAACCCCTCCAGGATTATATCAAAATAAGCTTAAGTATATTTAACATGATAAAATACACACGTTGGAGTCGGGTGACCTTAATAGCTTACCTTGCCTTAGGAGCTCATTAATGAATTTTAGTGCGACAAGGTACTAACGTGAATAGTGTAACTGACAGGACCAGATTTTAATCTGGACCAAAACTAATATAACACAGTAATTACGTGTGTTTATTAATAGGCACGTATATACAGTCAGCAACAGAAGTTGCTAAGTGGGCCATGTGTTCAAAATGATCTTGACGCGGCTTTATTGTTAAGAGAATAAGAGCGTGTCAAGGTAATTTTGAACACCTCGCCCGCTTAGCAACTTCTGCTGCTGACTGTACATACAGGTAATACCTGTCAGTCATCACCTACAATGCACATCAGCTTGGGAAATTACAGTTAAGTAAGTGTAATTAATAAAGTAATTTTCAGTGATAAAAATAACACTAAAATCACAATCTTTTAGCCAGCTAATTAAGAACAGATTTTAATTCATTAAGTTCCTTTTTATTCTTTTTCACGTCACTCGCAGACAGTTATTACCTCTACATCCACATTAAATAGAAAAATGTTAAAGCTCCTTATTTTTGCAGAAAGCTTTCTTATATTTTTTGTTCCTTCATCTGCCCTTGACAACCGACCAAGAAGCGATTAGAGGCTTAGAGGCTACTTTTACATTACTTCTGACAGTTTTTAGGGTTCCGTACCAAAAGGGTAAAACGGGACCCTATTACTAAGACTTCGCTGTCCGTCCGTCCGTCCGTCCGTCCGTCCGTCCGTCCGTCCGTCCGTCTGTCACCAGGCTGCATCTCACGAACCGTGATAGCTAGACAGTTGAAATTTTCACAGATGATGTATTTCTGTTGCCGCTATAACAACAAATAGTAAAAATAGAATAAAATAAAGATTTAAATGGGGCTCCCATACAACAAACGTGATTTTTGACCAAAGTTAAGCAACGTCGGGAGGGGTCAGTACTTGGATGGGTGACCGTTTTCTTTTTGTTTTTTTTTGTTTTTTTTTTTTGCATTATGGTACGGAACCCTTCGTGCGCGAGTCCGACTCGCACTTGCCCGGTTTTTTTTTCTTTTTAGCCTTCTTCGTCCACTGTTGAGCATAGGCTCTTCATGTACGGCACTTATTCCGGTCCTGGGCTAGTCTCATACAAAATTTGTATGAAACACATTTAATGTGATCCACCCATTGAGCCAACGGACGCCAATCCATCAACATTTTGGTGCACCTATCAGTTTGGTTATACCGCAAAAGTTATTATAATTTTGCACATTTGCACAGAGTGGATAGATTAGAGGAAAGGTCACTTTATCGTAACACTTTAGAGGGATGCGACGCAGTTAGGGCCCCCCCACATCTAGCGTCTTTCGAGCGTCGACGTCGGTCGGCGTCTGGTCAGCGCTATGGAAAATGACGTCGCTGCGCAGTTGCGTCGACGCTGCGTCGACGTTGCGTCGAGCAGCGGCCATAGAATTGTAGACGCCGACGCTCGAAAGACGCCAGATGTGGGGGGGCCCTTAGGGTCACCTTTTCAGTACAACCCACCGGGTACGTTGTGCACATTAGTTCATCTATCAAGTCTTCTTCTTCCTCGCGTTATCCCGTAATTTCGCCACGGCTCATGAGAGCCTGGGGTCCGCTTGACAACTAATCCCATGGTTTGACGAAAGCGACTGCTATCTGACCTTCCAACCCAGAGGGTAAACTACGCCTTATTGGGATTAGTCCGGTTTCCTCACGATGTTTTCCTTCACCGAAAAGCGACTGGTAAATATCAAATGATATTTCGTACATAAGTTCCAAAAAACTCATTGGTACGAGCCGTTTTCAACCCGCGACCTCCAGATTGCAAGTCGCACGCTCTCACCGCTAGGCCACCAGCGCTTCATCTATCAAGTCATTCATTAAAAATCCACGATAGATTCGTATCAATTCGGCATTCGTACTTACGTAGCGAGGACAACGATGGGTCGCAGTGGGGCGTTGCTTGTCACGCGCGCTAGCGTGTGAGTGGGGGGCACTTCGAAACAGTACGGTTACCATCAGTTTGTCACTGACATAAACGCCGTCGAGAACGTAATTTACTTTCTATACATCTCGCTCGCACTCGCATATTAGTGCAAACGGGATGTATAGAAAGTAAATTACGTTCTCGACGGCGTTTATGTCAGTGACAAACTGATGGTAACCATACAGAAGACTTACCGCAAACCACGCTCGACGTGTTGCCTATCTGTCGCACTTATAAATTCGTACGTAAATGTGACAGGGAGGCAACACGTTGAACGTGGTCCGCGGTAGGCCCTCCGTGCGTGATACGAAGCGTTTTTTTGTCAACCTGCTGCTCGACCGTGCTCAGCAGTAGGGTGATGGTTTTATTCTTATAGCTTTATTTGATGTTCATAAGCGAATTGTAATTTTCCAACTTGGAAAATTTAAACTTCCTTTATCTTTAATCTAAAAAAAAATTGCGGAAAGGTTTTACCTACTGAAGAACATTTGATTCATCTTTGTCTATTAATTCGTAATCGCAATACAAACACTTTGCTAACAAAGTTGGATTTTATACCATCAGATCTGTCATTTTAAATTATCGTAAAGCACTACTTATTTCCTAAACTAGGATAAAGGGAATATGATAAATGATGGTGATATTGCAGAAACAAATGAGGGTTCTCTCGACAGGCAAATTGTTAGAACATAAACAAATTGTACAGTCAGCAGCAGATGTAGATGGGAACATAGAAATAATGAGTAAACTTGTTTGCACTTTACCGTAATGGTGCGTTAAGCCTATGCTCGTGTTTTCTTTTTTTCTGGAGCAAA
This sequence comes from Cydia fagiglandana, assembly GCF_963556715.1. Taxonomy (NCBI): domain Eukaryota; kingdom Metazoa; phylum Arthropoda; class Insecta; order Lepidoptera; family Tortricidae; genus Cydia; species Cydia fagiglandana. Next base: position 770,766 of record NC_085949.1, on the reverse strand, counting down.
AGTTGTTTGCTTAATCAGGTTTCGAGTCCATTTAAAGATTGCCATTCATATTTTTTGGCAACTGTATTAAGTTTTCGGTTGTAGCTTGTGTTCTGACTGTACTAGAACTATTAATTAAGTGTTCAACACAAAGAAAACCATAACGCCGCGAAAGATGTTTCATTACGCTGTCCCAATTAGGGCCCGCTCGATACAATTTATTTTGTTTTTCAATGTGGTCGGAAACGTTCAGAAAAATTATAATTTATTAACCGTAAAGCCCGCAAAAGGCCGGATCCTATTATATCAAATTTTTGTGAATAAAATAACCGATATTTTTATTCAAATTGGATGAAATATTTGAATTATAGGTGAAACCTATTTTTAAAAGGACTGAGCCACTCAGGCCGTCAGGCCTTTGAATTGGCCAGACGGCCTGAGTGACCCAATCCTATACACTGAAATCAGAATGATATTTGAATCATGTTATTTAAATTATCGTGCGTCTCGTGAGAACACAGACAAAACATCCTCCAGTCTGAGCATAGACGCGCTACCCCCTCTGCCACGCATACGGTAATTTTACTCCATGTTCGAGTCGAAAGTGTCTTTGTGCGACGTCCGTGTCTTTGAACGGTCACCAATCACGGCACGGGACTTCGCTCACCTTGTCCCGCGCACCCCCGCATTTTTGGCATCATCGGTTGCACGAAATAATTGCTCTAAACTCGGTCTAGAGGTTTCCTAGTCTATGCGCGAGAATTATGGTAACATTCCATTTCTAACCGCAGCTGCACTACCGGTACTGAACGCGTCGCTGTCATTGTCAATTTCCATAGTAATAAAATTGACAGTAGTGCAGCAGTCGTTGGAAATGGAATGTTACCCTTAGGAGGTACGAGCCACCAGCAGAGGCCTCTGCAAGCTGAGGACCCAGCATCACCAGCCCTTTTATTAGCATTAGCATAACATATTTCGAATACAGCTTTACACCACAGTTTTGTATGTGAGAAGACTTGCATTGCGCCCGACAAAACTGTTTAAACAATTTGGGCGGGAACCCGCAGCGTATACGGAATTCCACACCGAAAAGCATTTCAGCGGCGTACAAAAATCATTTTAGATTTCTAGTGCGCTAGAAATGCTAGAATTTAAATGTGAATAATGGCGGAGCTACCCTGGCGTAGTTGCTCAGTACCTAGTATAATTTCAAGTTCAATAGGATAAAAGGGCCATTTTATTTCAAGTTGTACCTACACTAGACTTTTTTCTTAAATTTATGATTTTTTTACGATGTTTCCATACCAGTGAGAATCACGAGCTCTTTCGATCCTAATAAGAGAAAAAACAGCAGCAATAATTTGTTGCAGCGTCGTTATTGCCGCCGCTGTATCTTTCAATTTGCTTGATAAAATGAGTGAATTTTGCCGCATTGCTGCCCCGATTGATGTTTATTCCGTCACTCATTTTATCAAGGAAATTGACGGCGGCGAAAACGATGCAGACGTTGACGTTGGTTAAAAATGATTACATAGTTTACATAGCCTTTATTAGATAGCATGCGGAAAAGTCTGGCATTTTAAATAAATTAATGTGCCAAACTTCCAAAAAATGTCTACAAACATTTTACGTGACACGACTACTTTACTCTATATAAAGATGAACTGTCAAAGGAACCATCATATGACGCAAGAGGTTAGGTTAAAATATTAGGACCAAAAGGTTATCACGTTATCAAGTTTTAAGACAAAACTTCCTCCAATTTTTCACACGAAAAACATGAATTGATTATCCCCCATTTCCACGAAGTCGGATATGAGTGCTGCATAAATTATGAATCCATTCACCCTACATGGTTCCCTGGATGGCGAATAACTTGCGCTGTCTGCGTCGCCGACGTTGAGAAATGGCGGGGCCCTGACGCATGACAGCGAGTCTTATAATGGAGCTGTGCTATGATAGTTCTGAGAGAAAACTTGGTTATGGAATTTTTTAAGCTATTATATTCTGTAAATGGGTAAATTTTTAAAAAAAAAGTGCGAGTTGGACTCGCGTACGAAGGGTTTCGTACCGTTATCAAAAATCACGTTTTTTGTATGGGAGCCCCACTTAAATATTTATTTTATTCTGTTTTTAGTATTTGTTGTTATATCGGCAAAAGAAATACATCATCAACTGTCTAGCTATCACGGTTCATCCACAACCTGGTGACAGACAGACAGACGGATATTGGATTCTTAGTGATAGGGTCCCGTTTTTACCCTTTTAATTATGTTGAATCCAATTGCAGTATCTTTTATATATCAAGTCGGAAACATAATAGACGAATAAGACATTCAACTTTTAACGCAAAACCGGTAAACAATTTAAAGCTATCCGTGAAATATCTCTAAACTAAACACACCAAAGTTTGTCTTAAAAAATAAACAAGGATGATATCCGCAACAGGCTTCGTCATTGTCTTAAATGTCTCATTGGATGACGTTACATTAAGCCGCTTATTACAATTGCAATACCTACAGTCCCATGTCTGCACAATCGCTTTCAAATCTACTGTAACAATACTAGTGGGAACAATTTTCATCTCCACAAAACGGCTCAGACCGACTACTGCGAATCACATAATCACCATTACTGGATATTGTCAATGAAGATAACAGTAGGTACCCTTAATACAGGCCAATTCGAACGTGCACCTGACATCCGGCGCGATTCGGGAAATGAAATTAGACATTCACTAGATATGAAATAACGGCAAAAAGTACCTTATGGCGGCTAGCGCTTAAGCTATTATTAACGCCGCTCCAATATCCTCGAACGTCACATATCTTTACTATTTGATTTTTGGAGTCATGCATACCAAAAAACCTTCATATTTAAATTACTCGAAGCGTGACGTGCGGGGTGCGCAACGGCTTGTTGCCCCGAAGCACAGTACGTCTGCTTTTCGTGGCAGCTTTCGTTACGCCGCCACGAAGTGTTGGAACAATCTGCCACCTCCAATTAGAAATTGTACGTCAATAGCAACCTTTAAAATTAAGATAAAAGAGTATTTAACCGATGTTCAAACTTCCAACATATGAGCTGACGTACTGCGCTAGATATTATTATTATTGTTATTTTTTTAGCTATTAAGCTCGTTTCATGTTTACAAACACATACTTCTACTTCCAAATTGTTCAAGCACGGAATTATGTACTATTGTCATTTAATTAACTCAACTGTCATCTCTTCTCCCATATGTTGCATTAAGTTTTGTTTTGCTTTATTTTATATTTGTTATGTGTATTTAAATTGGTTGCCCTGAAAACCAGCGCCATGGCTAAGGACATTAGTCATCGGCATATGCTGAGTGGCATCCATTTTGGTGTCTTGTGCTAGAATAAGATGTATTATAGGTTAAGCATGTATTTCAACACCAAATAAACCATTTCTATTCTATTCTATTCTATTTCATATCTAGTGCATCTCAAATTCATTTCCCGAATCCCGCCGATCAAACCGATATTTGAATAGTATTGGAATCACAGGTGTCATTCGCGCGTTCATTTCGCTCAGACTTGTATGCACAAGGTACTATTAGTTATTCTGTGGCATACTTGTGCCACCAAGTAAGTTGTGTGTGGCGCCCGCGCGAATGACAGCTGCTATAAACTGATATGACTCCGATATCAGTCTAATGTCGGATTGATGTCAGTGCAGGTTAAAATTGGCCTGTCAGTGCGATTACCAACACGATGACAGAAAGTTTAAAGTTGCCTCTATATTATGCTCTGTAGGGGTAAAATAAGTTAAATAAGTATTCAATTTCAGTAAATACCTAACGATTTTCCTTGACGTTACCATAGTTATGACAAAAACTTTTAACTGACTGCCGTAAGAAACTTGCGTATGTACAGTCGCCATCAGATATATCGGAGCGGCCAAGGTGTTCACAATATCTGATCAAGCACTATAATTAACGCCTTGACGTGCTAGATATTTGTGAGCACCTTGGCCGCTCCGATATATCTAATGGCGACTGTACGGTCACACACTTTAATTGTTGATCCATCTAAGGTTCAAGCTAATTTGGTTGACAATACTAACGGTATGAAATGTCCAATGTAAAATAAACCCTAATTGGCTAAACAATTAAAATACGTGACTGTACAGTCAAAGACTTTAATTTCAGTACCATTTCGTATCTTGTCACATGCAATGACAATCAATATGGAAGTCAGAATAAAACCAGGCGTTACTTTGTGGAAATCCATATGAACCGAAACAAAAATGTTATAAGGTGCAGGGACAATTTCAACTCGGGAAAATCATCATTCCAATTTGTACTTGCCTCATGTTTAGAGGCGGTGACATGAGGCGGTGACAAATGGGAATGATTTTTATCACAAACCTATTCCCAACTATGCCCGCCTCATGTTTGGAGGCGGGGACAAACGGGAATGATTTTTATCACAAACCTATTCCCAACTATGCCCGCCTCATGTTTGGAGGCGGTGACATGAGGCGGGGACAAATGGGAATACACCAAGAGAGTAGGTACGGGTAGGTATAGTTTAACTTACCATACTAGGAGGTAGAGGCTGGTCGCTGTACAGCCTCAGCGGGTCGCTTTCAGACTGAGGTAGCGGGTCCTTGCAGTAATCGCTGCATTTCTTATCTGTGCATAAAAAGAAATTACACAGATAAAAAAAAATATCATCATCATGAATCTATTGCAGACGATTTTATGGTGTAACACCGGAGAGACACCGTTTTTGGTGGCTGAATAGACCGATGAGGGACAGACATGGTCTACAAGTATTAAAATATGCACAGAGGGAGTTAAAACGTCCTAACGGGAAACACTTCCCTTGTTCCTTCCGTTCCGTCACCGTCATACAAAGTCTATGAAGAATGGTAACGGAATGCAAAAATCTAAGGACATTTTCTTCTCTCCGGTTCGACAAAGCGTTGAAAGGATTAATGCTAGACAATCAGCATCCGTACATATACTGCGACATAAAACAGTAGAAATTAAATAAAATGGAACCAATCAATTTCCATACTAAATTGTTGCCATGTTTAGGAATTTTACGTCACATATGTGACAGTTACGTAGGAAGTGGCACCTTCAATTTTTTTTTATTTTCTTTATTGCACCAATAATTATACATTTCATTTAATTACATTATATTTAATTTTCTACTATTTCTTGTCGGACTAAAGGACCGTCAGCTTTTTATATGTGATACAAAAAACGAGCGATTGCAAAAACTAGAACAAAATCTCGTCTAGGCCGCCATATTGGATTCCAAGGCCGCTCTTCGGAAAGCTAATTTAGCGGATATGCTACGGCCATCCAGCGTATATGTGATCTCTCATTTCTATCCACTGGCCGCCCGCTTCCAAATTCGAAATCAAGACTTTCCAACATTGCAAAGATTGCATTGCCTGCATTGCAAAGATCGATACTGCGCTTTAAAGACTGTGTTAAGCGAGACATGTCAGCGTTTGAAATCGACCACCATGCCTGAGAAGCTTTTGCTGAAGACCGTGATGGATGGTGGCGCAAGCGTGTTGTGGAGGCGAGAAGTCTATGCGTTAGATAGGGGGCTATTCATAAATTATTACGTCATTTCAAATTAGAGGGGGGTAATGGGTCTGGACATCGGATGATGGAAGCATGATAATTGGATGATTTTAGGAGGGGGGGGGGCAAAAATCGTCAAAAATCGATGACGTAATTTATGGACAGCCCCTAGGTAACAAGTGTAGCAGAAAGCAAACCGGGACTGGAACCTCAGGTGGCATGAGCTTTCCCTGCTAAAAATGTGGGAGGTCGTGCCGCTCACGCATCGGCCTCCACAGTCACTTAACCCGTTGTCAAAATAGCAATGTTTAAATTGTCTGCAATAGACGCAAAGGCCTGTGATGATAACAGCATTGCCAACATAATGAGTAAAATTGTCATTTAGTATCTGTGGTACATATCTACTTAATTAAACTATATATTTTGTTACACATATTTAAATTGTATTATCTGTGACGTTCTCTCTCTCTCTAAAAACCGGGCAAGTGCGAGTCGGACTCGCGCACGAAGGGTTCCGTACCATAATGCAAAAAAAAAACAAAAAAAAGCAACAAAAAAAAACGGTCACCCATCCAAGTACTGACCACTCCCGACGTTGCTTAACTTTGGTCAAAAATCACGTTTGTTGTATGGGAGCCCCATTTAAATCTTTATTTTATTCTGTTTTTAGTATTTGTTGTTATAGCGGCAACAGAAATACATCATCTGTGAAAATTTCAACTGTCTAGCTATCACGGTTCGTGAGATACAGCCTGGTGACAGACGGACGGACGGACGGACGGACAGCGAAGTCTTAGTAATAGGGTCCCGTTTTACCCTTTGGGTACGGAACCCTAAAAACGAAGGTCCCTAGAGAAAACAAATCTTTAGAGATCTCAAAATCTTGATTATACTGGTTTACAAAAATGCGATGGGACGAATATCCTGCTACTCCTGATGTCCTGTGTCCCTCGTTCAATTTGGACGATTCATTTGTAATCTCGTTATTGGTGTTGCCTATCGAATCAAATCTTTTTTTTGGGCGCTACGACAAAGTTCAAAGTTGAATGGGGATGTTTGTAGGGTGACGGCACCAATCATGGACATGTTAAGCGCACTAAATTAGAATTTCGTTTAAAAATGGGATGTTTTTTGACGATACAAAAATGGTGATTTTTTTTTCGGCACTTAAATACATGAGGAACATTTAAACAAAACCAAAAATTCCGTATGTTTAATACATAATTAATAAAAAATATATAAATTGAAATTTACGAAATCACCATTGATGGACATCAAAAATTCAGTAATGGACACCCAGTCATGGACATGGACCCAATTATGAACATCCATTAATGGACACTTTTGTATTGAACACATAAATGAAACAAATGATGTCACAAATCAACTTTTATTAACGCTATTTGAACTTTCATTTAGATTTCTAAGTTATAACTACTATAAGAGTTTTAGTCCGGTTGCCGGCTGCATGAAACAAACCTGATCAAAAAATAGAATATACCTACCTACCCTGTAGAGGTACCTGACATTTAGTACCTTCCAACGCACTTGGTCGGCCTAGTCTTAACCTGGCAGATTTTGTACAAATGGCAAAAACGTTAGACAAAAAAACATCAAAAAAATACCTCATCGAAAAATAGAATGAAACTTGTATGGTAGGATACCTGACTTTGGGGACAGTAAAAAAAAAGTGGTCGGCCTCACCTTAACCTGGCAGCTTTTGCAGTCCGACCAAATATATGTATAAAAAAAAACATGAAAAAGACCTATCGAAAAATCGTATGAAACTTGTATGGTACGATAGCTGCCTTTGAGGACAGTAAAAAAAAATGGTCGGCCAAATCCTGTATTGGCCGGCCGATTGGCGATTGGGTCGATCAAATTTGTGGTACCACGTGAGAGCTACAATTTACCTCATCAAGAAATAGAATTGGCAGTTTTTGCTGACAGGCTACGAGTTTTTGCAGTCCAACCAAATTTGTGGTACCACGTGACAGCTACAATTTACCTTGTCGAAAAATAGAATGAATAAAAACGGATTATGATAGCTAAAAAAAAACCTGTTGACGTATGGCTTGGTCGGCCTCACCGTAGCCTGGCAGATTTTGCAGTCCGACCAAATTTATCCATCCATCTAAGACAAAACAAAGAGCCCAATTATGGACAACTAAAAATACCCAGTTATGGACATCGTCCATTATTGGAAAATAAAGAGCAATCACAAAATCAACCCAACTCAAATGTTTAGTGCGATAAATTAAATAATTTAACACAATAAACTAAAAAAGTAATAAAAAGCTTAAGCTTGGACACTTGTCCATTACTGAATTTCATAAAATATCGAATCCAGTCATGAACAAACCCCACAAAAAACTTATTGCTGTGATTGGACATATTCAACTTAGCTCAATTTACTTGCAATATAGTATTATTCAGTAAAAATAACATCAAATCTCATTACAACATAACACAAGATAACACCATGCACAAATATGTACTCACCTCCTTAACGATTTCAACAACAATAGCGGATTTTTATGACCACCGCCCGCAACGAGATTTCACTTCGCAGCCATCTTAGAACAAAACGGCTGATTATGGTGACATGTGTCAAAATGACAGCTCAAACATCTATTGGTTATGCTTTAGTGTTGCCAGTTGAAAAATGTTGTGACAGTTGCTTAATAAATTCGATCAACGTAAAAAATGTCCATAATTGGTGCCGTGTCCATTACTGGTGCCGTCACTCTAAACCCTATTTTAAAACTAAATTATTTTATGATATCGTTAATATATTTTAAGTAAGTACTACATCTACATTACTACCTAGTATTGAAATATTACGAAATATTCTTAAACTATTAACGTAAATATGAGGTACAGTCAAAAAATTTAATTTCCGACCCATTTTGTACCTTATCACAATGACAATAGTATGAGGTTTTTAGCGACTTTCATATTAATTGTCACTGTGACAAGGTACGAAATGGGTCGGAAATTAAATTATTTGACTGTACCTACCTATACTAATACATAAATGGTACTTTATTTAAACTTAGAATAAATAAAGTACAAATTGATGCGGACTAAATCGGCTTAATCTTAACAGAAATTCTGGAATAAGGGCAAATTATTATGAACTATCATATCAAATGTACAATATTCTGTCAACCACAAAGTAAAGATATTAGTACCTATATTGTTCTAAATGTAATTAGCAAACACAGTAGGAAGTTAATTACTTTTATAATTTGCGGTGAAACTAAATTAAACTAATGCAGTTCAGGTAACCTAGGACTAAACTAAACTAAATTACCGCATTTACCGCATTCAGTCTATATTGAGTGGGCGTTTGCGTTAACTTTGATTGGAAAATGGTCACAGGTTACTAATTACTCGTAATGCTATAATGGAATGTTGAGCCTTTAAAAAATATGCTTAGAATATAATTTAACATTAAAAATCACGCAATAATGCTTAGTATACAATTCAGGTACTTGCCTACGCCACAGGGCGGACACGCCATACATCGAAAATCATTTGCGTTTATATGTGTGCACGGCACGTCTGTACACGCGTCATTGTGTGAGTAAGGGTCACTTGCACCAATCACTAACCGTTAAAACAACACAACAACACAATAACAGTACAATTTGACACTGGTAACCGGTTAACCTCAGGTTAGAGGGATGGTGCAAGTGGCCCTAAGTGGCTTAGGGCTGCCTCGTGCGGCGCGCGGGGAAGGCGAAGCCGAGTTTTGAGCGGCCCGCTGCGTTGCATAATTCGACCGAAATACGTAAAAAAACAAAATATAGGTTTATGTTTAACAAAATATAGGTTTATGTTTTATTTCGCTCCAATTGTTGAATTGGCTTTGTCAGTTTATAGTCCTGCACGTACTTGGACTTTCAACACGCCATTATTAAATGTACCTTATTGTTGATGCCTATTGATTATTTTATATAACATTTTAAGAAATAATTATGTAAATTATTTCTTAAATTCTTAAAATTAAATTAAAAATCAAACGCGAATGTCCCGCGACCAACAAGTTCTTTATTGTGAAAAGAGTGTTAAACTAAAAATAAAACATTTACGAGAAATATCTGTGTAGAAGGTCTAGTTACCTTAGGTACTTTAAATATTAAATGTTGGCTTAACATTCACAAATTCAACGAACGGGTTTTAATTCATATGATATTATTATTTTTACGCAAAAGTATAGCCTTATTTACTGATACATATTTCGTATCTTTGGAAAACTATATTATTATTCATTTCTACAATAAGTAGGTATCCGTACTACCCGTACATCGCACAATACACCGGCATTTTGAACGTTGCGTCATCGCGTCGCGGCGTCGCTAGCCGAACTGAGCGTACGTCAGGAGTCCGTCAGAACTCAGTCGCGGGGCGAGGTAATCCGAGTCGGGGCGGGGCGGTGCGTGTCCGTTCTGTATGATAATACTATTACTTATTCTGTGCCTACGCATAAACGCAAAGCATAGGTACCTAACCTAAAATATTAGGTAAAGTAAAAGTGACGAAGCCCTCCAGTGGTGATTTGTTCCCAAAATTATGGCACACGCAACACGGATACCATTGTAAATTAAAATCTGTCGCACGCGTTCACGCCAGTTAGCGTACTAATATGTACCTACTATTTTTCGTTAACCCGCTCACCCGCACCGTGCAACCGCGCTAGCTAACGTCCTAAATATGTACATACTAAGTAGGTACACATTTTTTTATTCAGATGTATTCAATAAATACGCTAGGTTTATTTTTTATCCTTTCGAAATCTCATTCACTTTGATCGTTCATATAAACATAACTTGACAAAATCCCTTTGCGTTTCCCTATCGTTTCCCTTAAATTACGTACAAACAATCTGCTGTTGATCCGAAGGAATCCTCTTACCATACCACGTCTATCATTTTGACTGGCACATGCCTTGTTACGAGAAAATGTAAAACATACATGGGAACAGAGTGAAAACGAGTAATCCACATTTTGCTTTAAACTAATAAATTTTGCTATACGGTACATGCTACAGACATAATCACAAACTTAAGTAAAACACTCCTCTTTCTAGAGTTCCGTACCAAAAAGGTACAAAAGGAACTCTTAAGGTGCGACACTGTCCGTCTGTCTGTCACATCGCTAAATATCCTGAGATCTACTTATGCTATCGATTTGGGAAGAGTTATGAACCAAGCTAAGTCGGACACAGATTGAAAGTGTTATTTTTCTTATTTTTTTCCGTCAGGAGTAAAAAAAAAGTTATATAGTAAAAAAAATTGCGTAAAAAAAATATCACGTAGTAGCAAATTTGACGCAGTTATTAGAGTTTTTCGCTCCACGTTGAGGGTAGGTTGAGGCAATGTCTGTTGCTCAGGAAATAAGAAAACCTCGGTGTAACGCGATTTTGTATCGAAACGAAGCTGATTGCGGATTACATGGATAAAGCTTATTTGCATGTTACATGATAAACAAATATGTACAGTTTGGTCGAAATATGATTTACATTGGCTGGTTGAATATTAGAGTTTTACTGTGTTCGTTTTTTTAACTAAAAAATTAAATATATTTAGGGAAAAATTGCGGCCATCACTGCACATAGCAGAATACAAGTTATAACGGATAGACCTCCTCGGAGTCGGTTAATTGGTATCGATCCACCATGTACCTACGCGAGTGTAAACTCATTTAATTAATATAGGATGACATGACATTGGTCATGATGGGCAATTGCCCTCAACCAGTGGGTGTAGAGCCATATAGAATAGCGCGCGAGAATGCAACTCATGCTAGCAGGTCTGAGGGATAGTAAGTGGGTTTAAGATAGAGTACGCTTCTATTCCTGTCTCTCTAAGCGGTCTCCCTCACTCACCGTAATGGCACGGAATGACGTCAGGGTCTGAATCCTCGACCTGATCCATCTTCACTTCGTACCGGCTGTAGTAGTCGAGCTTGTTGCCGTGTACGTGTTTAAACAGTCTCTCTCTGTCTCTCTAAGCTGTCTCCCTCACTCACCGTAATGACACGGAATGATGTCAGGGTCATCGACCTCGTCCTTCAGCTCGTACCGACTGCAATAGTCGAGTTTGGGCGTCCCCGTGTATGTTAAAACAGTCTCTCTCTGTCTCTCTAAGCTGTCTCCCTCACTCACCGTAATGACATGGAATGATGTCAGGGTCATCGACCTCGTCCTTCAGCTCGTACCGACTGCAGTAGTCGAGCTTGGGCGTCGCCGTGTATGTTTAAACAGTCTTTCTCTGTCTCTCTAAGCTGTCCCCCTCACTCACCGTAATGGCACGGAATGATGTCAGGGTCATCGACCTCATCCTTCAGCTCGTACCGACTGCAGTAGTCGAGTTTGGGCGTCGCCGTGTATGTGTTTAAACTCTCCGGCTTAGAGAACTCGAGACTTCGTTGCATGTAGAGGGTGTTCCTGAGGAAATAAAAAAGTTAGATTATATTAAATTCGTAATAAATGAATGAACGTATATTGAAATTACTGATTTAAACTCTCACGATACATAAATTTTCATGTCTTCGTGCAACACTGAGAAGAGAGTCGAGATTGGCACTATTTCCCATCTGGCGAAGCATATGCCCAACTGGGCGTCACACAACTACGACGTACACAAAAAGAAATCGTGGTGTGCAAGATTTGTCTTTGATTTATGTTATTTTCAATGCATTTGTGTCGTCATTACAGATTGGATTTTGTATGAAGTGAGTGAGAGAGAAGCGTCTGTGTGCACATTTCCCCCGCGTAAAATGGCAGAACGTTTTGTACGGTAAGATATCGCTTGGGCTCCTCCCTTCCGACATGTCGGAAGCCGGTGTTGCTCGAAGGTTCATGTTATATAATTTTGCTATTAATACTATAATAACTGTAGATAAATTAGAAGTTACGAGTATTCACTTACGCTGAAGGCGGATGCTTATCCAAGTGGTGTCGGCGCGTCATATGCCGCCGATATAACGCAGTGATGACACCGCAGACAGCAGCACATAGCAATGCTGATAGCGCTACTAGAGACGCTAGCATTGGTGAGAGCGGCAGCGTTGTGCTTGCTCCTGTTACAGGATAGAAAAGTAAGGAAAATGCGGCATAAGGGGTCATCCATTAATTACGTCACACGTTTAGGGGGAGGGAGGGGGTCAAGAAAATGTGACATATTGTGACATGGGGGAGGGGGGAGACCCAAACATTGTGACGTCAACTTTTTTTTTAACTTCATCAGTAACCGAAAATTTATTTAAATTATTTAGTTCGCTGTACATTTAAATAACAAGTTTTTAAAACGAAAATAGATTTTAATCGTTTAATTTTCTTTCCTAAGCAGTTTTGGGTTATAAAAATACTAATATTTATATCGTCAAAAATATTTTGATAAAATATTAATAATACTTAGGTACTTACTTAATTCGATTTGGCGATTTCGTAGAAAAAATGTGACGTCACACTATGGGGGGAGGGGTTTGCCAAATGTGACCAAGTGTGACAAGGGGGGGGGGGGGTCAAAAAACCTAGAAATTGGTGTGACGTAATTAATGGATGACCCCTAAGTACATGATACGTACTTCATCGATTGTTAACTTCGTCGACAGTTGCAACCATAGACTATATAGGAATCCTCTAGACCGAGTTTAGAGCAATCATTTCATGCAACCGATGATGCCAAAAATGCGGGGGTGCGCGGGACGAGGTGTGCGAAGTCCCGTGCCGTGATTGGTCCGTTCAAAGACACGGACGTCACACAAAGACGGTGTACCCTTGTTTTGCCGACAAACTTTTCATCGAATATTATTTCATCGACAACGATTCATCGAAACGTTAGTACTAGTAATATTGTTTGGCGTTATTTTGTTTCATATACTATTTATTTCAATTTTTCTTACTGCGTAGAAATACTATTCAACGAATATTACTTGATCACTAATTCGTTTCAAAATATTTTAATTGGCACAACTACTAAACATCGCAATTCATTTGTTCGACGTATTACTTTAATACATTTTTATATGTCTTACTATACATTTATACATTTTTCTGTTGTAAGAATTTTAGATTTAGGTCAGGTTAGAACTGCGACCCCACACAGAAACGAACGGCTTTCAAAGTAGGTTTAGGTTAGGTTAGAACTGTGACCCCACACAGAAACGAACGGCTTTCAAAGTAGGTTTAGGTTAGGTTAGAACTGTGACCCTACACAGAAACGGACGGCTTTTAAAGTAGGTTTAGGTTAGGTTAGAACTGCGACCCCACACAGAAACGAACGGCTATCAAAGTAGGTGTAGGTTAGGTTAGAACTGCGACCCCACACAGAAACGAACGGCTATCAAAGTAGGTTTAGGTTAGGTAAGGAACTGCGACCCCACACAGAAACGAACGGCTTTCAAAGTAGGTTTAGGTTAGGTTAGAACTGCGACCCTACACAGAAATGAACGGCTTTCAAAGTAGGTTTAGGTTAGGTTAGAACTGCGACCCTACACAGAAATGAATGAATATAATTTACCTATTTATAATTTGGCCAAAATGAAAATGGCAGCCTTGTTTCGATAAGAAATATTACAAACTGAAGTAATTTTACGCATAAGAAATTTTATTAAATACAATACAAAATGAAATAAGAAAACCCGTAAAGAAATACCAGGATTTAAACTATATACAAAATAACTCAAGTACCAATTAAAAGTCCCCGATTTAAATTTACTAGTATCGATTCTTCGACGCAATAACTTGTCGATGAAATGAAAATACTTGAAACGTTGTCTTCGAAATAACATTCGATGAAATGTCTGTCGGCAATTCAAGGGTAAACCCACAAAGACACTTTCGACTCGAACATGGAGTAAAATTACCGTATGCGTGGCAGAGGGGGTAGCTTGACTATGCTCAGTCTGGAGGATGTCTTGTCTGTGGTTGCAACAGCGATTGATTTTAGTGCCAGCAGTCAAAGGTAAAAAAAAAAAATACGCTCGTGTATGGAATTTCCTGCAGACGTATTTGGCCGCAATGGCCTTATTTGTTTACATTGTAGGTATTCTTAGATAGGTGATCATAAAGCTACTAGCTACTATACATTTTTACAAGATTTTGCTGTGTATCTTTACAGGTATGTAGCTCAATCTTTGTTATGGTAATAACTGCGTTAGCATAAAGTAACGGATCAAACTACGCGTCAAAAGTATCTACATTTTCTAATCTTAACAAAAAGATATAAGATCCTATATGTACTGTACTGTACAAACTGTAGCAATATAGGTATAAATTTAAAAGTGGAAAAATTACTGTCTTGGGTGAGACTTGAACTCACGGCCTCTGGATCGATACTCCAGCGCTCTGCCATCTGAGCATAATATGGTGGAAAGATTTGCTGGCTGGGGATGAGGTCTTGGTGCTCAGATGGCAGAGCGCTGGAGTATCGATCCAGAGGCCGTGAGTTCAAGTCTCACCCAAGACAGTAATTTTTCCACTTTTAAATTTATTCTAAGCTTAATAGCATCGTTCGCAGACGTTTCTGCTTGTTAAAAATTAAAATATAGGTATATTTGCAAAAAAAATCCAGGATGGCAAATACTTCTGGAGCGTTGTTTCAATGTAGCTGGATTTCTACTTTGAAACTATAAACTCACCAGTAAACTTATCAGGTGACCTTAAAGCTACAGTGTACAAAGACACCGCTTCGCTCCGCCCTTTGGCGTTTGCGGCGTATAGCTTCAGCGCGTAGCTCGACCTTCCATCTAGCTCCACTTCGAAAGTGGAACTGTTCGAAGTTACGTTGGCATGGACCTAAATAAAGAAACAATTTTTTGAACATCGAATGAGTCAAATGGGCGTTTTCAGATTCAGAAATAAATATCGAAAACCCAATTCTCACAGATCACGGTGTTTTTGGGTTTTTTCAACTCGAATCACTAGCATATTCAATACTGATGATAAAATAAAATGTCCCAAAAATTTGTATGAAATACATTCCACTACGTCACGCACATACAAGTGAAATTTTTTTTCATACTAAAACGTGACGTAATAGAATGGACATTCTGGGACATCTTTTATAAATGGTGGGATGGAGAATGCTGTCGATTCTGAGTAGAATGAGCCCAAGAACGTCCAGATGTGAAAGAAAAGGTTTTCAATATTTATTTCTGAAAAAGCCCAAATGTTTTATAGTCTGCCATCGTGGCACTTTCAAATAGACACGTGACACGATAGGCGATAAATGTGAAATCGTCTTATCCGTTGATACTGTGCCTGCGTTAGAAAATGTAGAATTTTAAAGAAATAAAAAGACTGTCTTACCAGCAGAGATGGTAGTTCTAGCACCTCCATATAGAAGAGCTGAGGTAGACCTCCATCGAAGCCTTCCAAGCACTCCACTTGCAAACCAACAGCACTTTGGTTCGTCACTGAGCAGTTCTGGAGCGGCATTGGCTTACCTATAACAAAGTTTCAATGTAAAACGGTTCCGTTATTTAGATACTGAGAGTCATTTTCATGCCTCCAGTCATTTCTTTCTTTCTTCTTTAAAGGTGACATTCGGATCTCTATAATATACTGCTGCGCTGTTAATTTCCATGATATAATGAGTAACTGGGTCAATTTTCAAATAGGCATTTTTTGCTGTCCCACGGCTAAAACTCGAAGTCCATAGGACTAAAAGACTGGGTATGTATATATTTTCATTCAGTGTATTATAAGCTTTAAAAATCATGTACAACTGTACCAAAAATATTATTTGGTCCTGACAAAATCGCATTTAAAGTTCCAAAAACGGCGTAATTTGCCGTTTTTCGCGTGTCCCAGTGGCAGCATCGCGCAATTAAAAAAATCATAACTTTGGATGTAGGAAACGTATTATAAACAACTTTGTATTTCTATAAAGAGCATTTTCTAGAGAATTGATTAAATCATATTGATAAATTAATGCGTTATTTAATAAAACAAGGGAAGCCTTTTTATCGCTGTCCCGCGCGGCACCTGTTTTGTTATGACTTAAATATACCCCCTATAATCTTCTTTGTCTATTGAATAACGGTTAGATTAAATTTACAACGCAATAGTGCGGTTAGTTGGGCATCAATTGACATCAAATGTAAACCCGGAAACAGTTTAATTTATTTAAAAACAGATAAAAATCTCTTTCGATATATTTTGGTACGACTACAACGACATTTGTATGGACGCTGAATACGTTGGTACATAGTTGGAATAAAAATATTTCTTTTATAATAATAGTTGCAAATATAGTGTTAAAATATATAGTAAAATAAATAAGTGAATCTGTTGTATTGTGTAGGAAATATCGCTAAAAAATATTATTGGCATGTCATTTATTACATGTCGCGACATTTGTATGGCGACATTTATACGGCTATCTTGACCGTATAAATGTCGATTGTGGCATACAAATGTCGACATAGTGCCATACAGATGTCGAGAAGGTGTTATACATATGTCGTCAGGGTCTTATAAATGCAACAAAAATAATAAATAGTGGCATATACATGTTGGTACTGCCATATAATGTCGAAAAAATGCCGTATACATGTCAAAAGCGCCTTACAAATGGCTAAATAGTGTCATACAAATGTCGATCTGTAAACGTCCATATCTAGCTAACTATAAAAAGTACAGAGGTGCCTCCTACAGTATATTTTTTGTTGTTAAGAACCCTTCCTAAAACGATGATTATAAATCAGATATTTCAAAAATAAAAAATTGCCATACAAATGTCGAAAAAACACCCTCTTCAAAAATTGACCCAACTATGACGGATTGAACGTCATAATCGCGGCAGTAACGCGACTACAAACGTCATCGTCACTCATTATATCAAGGAAACAGTGACAACGCCTGCGTCAAGGCCACAGCAGTACCTAATGTCGTAGCAATACTGCAGCTGCAGTTGACATTTGAATGAATTGTTTTAAATGTTTTAGAGCTTCGCTAAAACCATTTTTTTTAATACAAACCCTAAAAGGTAAAAGTGGCGTAGGAATATAACTAACTTTATTTTGATTTCGTTTGCTTTACTTTAAGTACGTTACTTTATTTTACGTACCAGCAGCTACAATCTTGTACACACAAGGGGCTGCCTGGCGTCCAACAATGTTGGTGGCTGTACAGGATATGGTGCCGAAGTCCATGTCTGTAATTGGAGTGTAGCGGAGCGTTGACGTGAACCCCGATTTCGTGTAAGACCTGGTAAAAAGTTTATTAAAATTTAATAACAAACAAGAATATCCGAGACACGGTCAAGGAACATTCATCACATCACATCACATTCTCATTTCATCACAGTGAGAATAGTTAGAAATCCCTAGTGATTTTCATATAATTGTCACGGTGACAAGGTACAAAATGGTAACAAAATAAATAAATAAATATTATAGAACATTTTTACACAAATTGACTAAGCCCCACGGTAAACTCATGAAGGCTTGTATTGTGGGTACTCAGACAAAAACTCAAAAAGGTGAAAAGACCATTTAATATACGAATAACATGACTTATCGGGATTTATAACGGCATTTCTATTCTGCATATTTCAGTATATCCACTCTGTGGTATTGAATCTAGCTGTGTCAAGCCTAATACGCCGGTCAGAATACACAATGCAACATGTAGGTATAAATAAGGGTAAGGTATTTGTAATATGGGCCTTGTTGCCTGAATTAAATTTCTAAATAAATAAATGTTACCTAAGCCGTATGGTGTGTTAGCTAATGATCGTGTCTTCGTAGAGCAGGATTAAAACGTAGCTGTTACATACCTTTAAATTCCAAAAAAACTCCTTATACAGGGTGTTTGGTACATCGTTTGCCAAATTAAAACGGCAGATAGGTTGAGTCATTTGCTATCTGCTCGCAGCTGGCCAACTTTATTGTCACACGTGCAATAGAGTGTTTAAGACTAAGTTCGGTCTGGCCAGCCACATAAGGGCTCACGCTAGACAGCGTCCATGATATTTATCTGGGGTCCCGTCATCGAAAACGATGAGGAGGACTATATATGTCAGAAAAAAAATTGGCCCTGTTTTTTTTTACTACTGCTCAAGTCAAAATTTGAAATTTACGAAAAACTGCCATAGAACTGAAAAAATAAATGTCCGAAAAATTAAAAAAATCTAGGCCTGGGAAGATAGCAAATGACTCAAGCTATCTGCCGTTTTAATTTGGCAAACGATGTACCAAACATCCTGTATAACATGTGTAAATTATGTCAAACCAGTGTCCATATATAGTTACACAATTTTTTTATATTTATTGGTATAATCAAAAAATATATGTATATATACATGCTTATCTGAAACAAGAGTGACATGTACAGTAAGCTGCTGAGATAACTGCACCCCGTGCAAAAGTTTATATTTGAGGGGGTTACACAAATGAGTCTAGCGCGATATAATTTCATTGTTTTAATATGTGTAGCTACAAACCGCGAGAGTTTAAAGTGTTATATTGAAAACCAGTGTCGCCAAACTCACAACATTCATAGTTAAGTTGTAACACTGCATACAATAATAAAAATGGTTTAGATTAGTAGCAACTCCAATATGGTATGTAACCAGTTTGCATTTCTCGAATTTTATTAATGAAATGTAGGTACAGTCAGCAGCAAAAGTTGCTAAGCAGGCCAGGTGTTCAAAATGTCGTGTCAATGTAATTTTGAACATCTCGCCCGCTTAGTAACTTCTGCTGCTGTTTGTACCTAACATATGCAACAGTCTAAATTATTATGTCAAAGTTATACTAACACCAATTGAATAAATCTACTTAATACTGAATAGCGATGTAATAAATTATTGAAAAAATATTTAATTCACTCATTTATCGCCAGCTAAAATTGTGACTAGCGTAGCGTATTTTGCGTCTATATTTAAATTGTGAAAATTAAAACCCTTTAAGGAAAATATTCACATTCAAAATGTCGAGGACTAAACTAATTACAAATGAATAAATTATAAAAAAACAGTATATTTCATAGTTCTGAAAAAGAATTAATCTAGGCTCTAGGCATTTCCAGCAAATGACAGCCACAAAAATGCCACATTCATTAGGTACTTTGAGAGCTCACAGACAAAGGGAATTAATTAATCAGAGTGTAAGTTTCACGCATTTCATTAATTCATAACATTTAATAACGTTCGTCATTGTTAGCCGATTCTGCTCTAACAATTTGTTATTTTTCTTCTTCTTCTTCTTCCTCGCGTTATCCCGGCATTTTGTTACAGCTCAGCATTTTTTTATTTTTTTATCTTGTTTTTTTATGATATAGGAGGCAGACGAATCGCCTGATTGTAAGCGATTACCGTCGCCCATGGACACCCGCAAAACCAGAAGGATTTTAAGTGCGTTGCCGGCCTTTAAGGTACTACGCTCTTTTCTTGAAGGTCGTATCATTCCAGAGTGTGCAAGGCAGGAAGCAAACCATCTAAGACTTCTAAGCGTCACTTGCACCATCCCACTAACCCGGGTTAACCGGTTAAACGGTTCCAGGAGTTCCAGGTTTCACCGGTTAACCCTGGGTTAGTGAATGGTGCAAGTGGCCCAAAGACATCTAAGTGGTGCAAGCGAGATGCACTGCGTTTCAAGCTGCGTAAAATTCAGGGTGACTTAGGGTAAGGGTACTGATAATCGCCCGCCCCAATCAGCGTGGGTTATCGTCAAGTTCGTTCAAAACCAGTAAAATGTTTAACAAAATGTTAAATCAGAATCAGCCTCACGATGAGCTCAGCTCTTCTATTATAGTAGGCTTTATTATTCGATGTGAAATTCATTACAAATGAACAATACAAAATAAATATGAATAATATTTAGTTTAATTAAAATTATGACGTATAAATAACACTTGCTCTGCGTGGATTATCAAAATCGCTGCAGACTTTTCTGGTCTAACTCTACTTATTTTATTTCAATCTTAACATTCTTGACATGGACCCGGGTATGTCCTTAAACTACGTCCAAGACCACCTGTGGACGGGCAGCAGCGTCCCTCAAATTCGGTGTACTCGACTGCGATCGCCAACCCGCCTGCCAAGCGTGGCGATTATGGCATTCACCCCCCCAAAGGGGAGGCCTATGTTCAGCAGTGGACGTCTTGTGGCTGAGATGATGATGATGGTGATGATGATTCTTGACATATGGCTCCTCTTCACCATTGGCCATGATGGGTTATTGCAGGTGATCCCGTAACCGCCATTCTATCGGTTTTCTTCCTTGTCACACTTATGTACTAATTTACACGTACGACAGAGAGGCAATACATCGAACGTGTTTCGCGGTAGACCCTGAGGTCAGTCAATGTCCGAAATGTATCATGCTTAGCGTCCTTACGCGGGCGCTGTCATAATCGCTGCAGTAATGCGACTACAAACGTCATCGCCACTCAAAATATCAAGGGAATTCCCTTCGGGACAGTCGGCTCGATTCGGGAAATGAATTAGAGATTCGCTAGATATGAAATAGTAAAGATATGTGACGTTCTAAGGCAAAAGGTACCTTATGGCGGCTGGCGCCGCGATTCGGGAAATGAATTAGAGATTCACTATAGATATGAAATAGTAAAGTTATGTGACGTTCCACGGAAAAAGGTACCTTATGGCGTCTGACGCTTACGTCGCATAGCACCGCAATAATATTGCAGCGACGTTAATAATAGCGTAAGCGCCAAGCGCGATAAGGTACCTTTACTCGTGGGACGTCACATATCTTTACTATATCGTATCTAGTTAATCTCTAATTCATTTCCCGAATCGCGCCTAGTGACAGCGCCTGCTTAGGCCATAGGCGGCAGCAATATCGTAACAGTACATTTTCAACGTTCATGTAAAATATCTACAAGTTCGGGTAGTTCGAAAAACTCGCGCGTTTAGATGTTGATGTACACTTTAGCCACTTCTCCAAGACCACGGGACAACGCCGTCCTCGGAACGTCGGACGTAAATTTAAAACTTAATTTTAAGCGATTAACTCCCGTGAATAATAATGAATATCTCACCCAGCTGGTATTTGAGTCTGCTCCCCTGAACTGTTGAAGGTCCATGTGAAGCTGATTGGAGCAGGGTTGGAGTCCACCGAGCACAGGAGTTGGACCGTCTCCTGCTTCAGGGCTCCGTACACCTCGCCATCTTCCACCACCTTGCAAACTGGGGCGTCTGTTGGAAAGTCAAAATTTAATGCTAGCGCTAGTGACCTAGCGGTAAGAGCATGCGACTTTAAATCCGGAGGTCGCGGGTTTAAACCCCGGCTCGTACCAAAGAGTTTTTGGGAACTTATGTACGAAATATCATTTGATATTTTAACAGCAGCTTTTCGGTGAAGGAAAACGTCGTGAGGAAACAGGACTAATCCCAATAAGGCGTAGTTTACCCTCTGGGTTGGAAGGTCAGATGCCAGTCGCTTTCGTAAAAACTAGTACCCACGCCAATTCTTGGGATTAGTTGGCAAGCGGACCCCAGGATCCCATGAGCCGTGGCAAAATGCCGGGACAACGCGAGGAATCTGATGATTAATGCAAAGATACGATAATCTCAGTTGGAAAACGGAATTAATACTATGGCCAAAATATTTTTCATTTCGCATAAAAAAGTGAACGTTCTAATTAAGGCAGAGGAACTGAATAAAATCAAAGGGAGACGACTCGATTTGAATAGCATTACTCTGATTTTGCTGTAACAAAATAAAAATTTCTTGATTGGAATGAGGCTAGGAGTGGCTGTTTATAGGAGTAATAACACAAAAACAAAAAGCCGATCTGTATTTTTAATTAGAATCATGTGTACCAAATTTCAACTTAATTGGTCCTGTAAGTAGTTTCCGAGAAAATAGGTTGTGACAGACGGACAAACAGACATACGCACGAGTGATCCTATAAAGGTCCGTTTTTTTCCTTTTGAGGTACGGAACCCTAAAATCCAGGAAAGTTTCACCTTACTGCTGTCTCAACGGTGACGGCACGGAATCGCAGTGACGTGCCGTGCGTACCTACCGTTTTTATCGCATATCGTCCACCCTCCACACCGCCGCTCAAAACACGCTGACGGTGCGAAATCGCAGTGACACGCCGTAAATGTTACAAATTTATCGCATTCCCTCCGATATAACGCACCGCATAATGTACAGAGCCCTAAAGACAGTGGCTACTTAGTTATTTTAGCTGCCATGTACAAGGAAATATTCGTCACTAGAAGAGCAGAGCGTCAAAAGAGCATGGAGATGTTTCAACCGTAATATTAAGGCATTGCGGTCGACATCTATTCATGCACTTTTAAACGCCACTTTACAGCCAAAGAATTAAATTTCAGTACCATTTCGTACCTGTGCCCTGTTTATCAAAAGCTTGTAACTTGTAATACAAGTGGAAGTCCCTTTTTGACAGCTTTTGTTAGAAAGGGACTTCCACTTGTATTACAAGTCACAAGCTTTTGATAAACAGGGCACTGGTCACAATGACAATCAATATGAAAGTCGCTAGGGACCTCATAATAATGTCATAGTGACAAGGCACGAAATGGTACTAAAATTAAATTCCTTGACCGTACTTTTTAGTGCAAGTGGGATGTACAATACATCGCGATATAATATCAAAATAAGATTAGATTTTAGCTTATTCCAAAGTATATCGATGAGTTGTCTGCTCTTTTTAAACTCAACCGAAATGAAACATACAATGAATAATTTAAGAATTCGAGAGATTTATATCGTTGTTTGTTCCATTCTGTCTTGTTATTTCCTTTATTCTTTACACTTTATTCGTATTATTTTATTAAATAAATAAGTTTTTTGCCAATTATTTCATTTGATAGAAGCTTTTATCGTTGACTGTACTTTTTTTAACAAAGTTTCAGCTCAATCAAATACCTACTGTGAAGTGGGTCTTATTTAGTTTGTGGCGTGCTGTAGTGTGTTAGTTTAGTACTAATACTAAACTAACACACTACAGCACGCCACAGTTTGCAAGATTTGACCCGAACGTACCATCACGCTCCGCGATTGTTGAGCCATTTAGGGTCCTGGACCTAGGCGAATTGGTTGTTCAATACTTTTGCTATGGAATATCTAATTTAGAGAAACCTTAATAATGGCATAAAAATCACGGAGCGTGATTACATATAAACGTTTCAAGTTAAAAACAACTGATCTGCAAGACCGAAGTGATCCCATAAATTTAATGTTCCGTGAACAAAGTTTTGCACGGAACACTATATTCAACTCACATCTGACTTGCAGTGACACTGGGTTGCTAGTAGCACTCCCTTCAGTGTTAGAAGCGAGACAGCTATAGTCGCCGGCAGCTGTCCTGTTCACGCTCTGCAGGACCAGACTCTGGTCGCTGAGGATGATACCGGAGCTCGCGTTGTGGGTGATCTCTTTGTCCTGCGCAATGATAGAAGGCCGTTAGTAAGTATAGTATAATATATTTATTATTTATTTATTGGGAGCCCATAGTGGCTAACTCCCGGACAAATGAGCTTCCTGACGTTTTGTTGTCTACTCGAAGAATTCGGGGCGATCCACGTCCACCTGCGGTGGGCTTTTTGCAAACTATTTGTAACTTGGAAAAATTTGGCCAAAAGCAACTAGCTGTAAGCCACGTGTGTTCCGGTCTGCGAGACTATGGGTCCAGCGACAATTTTGTTAGGTATCTAGTTCTTGCCTTTTGCCTATCTTGGCATCACCAAGAACCAGGTTGTATGTGGCCGTATGTTCGTCGCATGATCTACTTTCTCGTCACGGGGGTTTGTTGATGTTGGAGATTATTTTTCTATCTCCCTGAATAAATAATTAAATAAGTATGCAAGTAATATCTAATAATCACTTACCCCTTTATACCAAGTGAGTCGATAGCTCTTCGGGTTGGCCTTGACGCTGCACTCGAAGTACACATCGTCCCCTTCTTTAATATGACCAGGGTTCAGGCTGGAACCCATCCTCAACGTCAGTACGGGAACATCTGCAGATAAATAATATACTAGAAACCTGGTGTAAGTAAATACTACAGCAGTGCCTTTGTGTTCGCGCTAAAAACCGACAGACAATAGATCGGGCACGAGCGTTACATGTATTACTCGTAGGTAGGTGAAATCTATCGGATTATTCGAGCCCACGGTGTATAATAAACCTTCTACTCTAAATCCGATGATAAGGCTCATCTTTAACAATCCACAGACACCAATTATCCTACAAATTAAGAGTATGAAAATAACCCGGAAAAGCGGGCGAATCGATAAGCTTTTAATCCAATCAGAATTCCATCGCTTCCGGAGTAAAAATAAAACTTTGAGGAAAATAAATTTTAATATTTATTGAGGATTCTTCAGAGTAAATTGGTTGTCTGATTTACGATGTATTTTAGAGATTCTTTTGGATTTTAGTAACTAATTTGATTCTACGATAGGCGAGCATTATGCTTAATGCAAACAGAAATAAATTCCTTAAATAGATGTCGAATAAAGAATAAGTTTTCGGTAAAAAATTCATTCTGGTCTAAAATTTTATCGCTGACAAGTTAAGGCTTGTAAAAAGTGACCAGCCCTAAAGGCCAAATTTGACTAACGCCACAACACTAGTCCACTTGATCACGACGGAACCCATTATTTATAAGTATATGCAATCCTTTGGAAGGCTTGGTGCCTTTGATCAACTCCAAACACTCGGTCAATGACATCTATTTCAGTTTATTCAAATTCAATTCAAATTCAAAATTCTTTATTCAACGAAAACGTACAGATGATCAAAGGGATGGAGCCTCCATGTAAGCAAAATAGATGCTTGTGTTCGGAGTCACCGCTCTTCCTTACATAGGTAACTTGAGGCATCTACTTTATTATTATTTACAAGTATACATATCAGGCTATAAACTATAAACGATCACTATTATTGCGGTCACTTAAGTATATCTTAACATATCTCGGGACCATGGAGTCCCGGACCTTTGGGAGGCGTGCGTGCGGCCGAAGTCAACAGCGCAGAGGCCCTTAAGACAAGCTTGATCTCATGTAGAAATATCTATATTATATATATATATATATATATATAAATGCAAGTGTCCTGACTGACTGATTCATCAACGCACAGCCGAAACTACAAAAGCCAGAAAGTTGAAATTTGTACACCAGATTGCATTTATAAAGTGTACAAGAGATAAGAACCGATTTTGAGAAATTCAACCCTTAAGGGGGTTAAAAAGGGGATGAAAGTTTGTATGGGGTTAAAGTTTTCTTTCAAGCTAGGAATTTGAAACTTCGTAAAATGATGTATTATTAAAATACAAGAAAACTAATTTCAGCGTTTTTGAAAATTCATGCCTTAAGGTGGTGAAAAAGGGGTTGAAAGTTTGTATGGATATCAAAAATGTTTTCAAGTGGTGGACTTGAATCTTTGTATTTGGAGATATTATTAAAAGATAAGAAAAGTAATTTCAGCGTTTTGTAAAATTCATCCCCTAACAGGGTTAAAAATTTTAATCCATTACAAATGCTTTGAAACTTCTTAGAAAGGCATAATAGCCGATTACAAAAAAAAATTGATTGCAACGTTTTTGGAAATTCAACCCTTAAGGGGGTTAAAAAGGGGATGAAAGTTCGTCTTCGGGTGCAAATTTTATTTTAAGCTAGAAACTTGAAATTTTGTAAAAAAAGTATCAAATTTAAATACAAGAAAACTAAATTCAGCGTTTTAGAAAATTCATCCCCCAAGGTGGTGAAAAAGGGGTTGAAAGTTTGTATGGATATCAAAAATTCTTTTGAGCACGGGACTTGAATCTTTGTATTTGGGGATATTATTAGAAGACAATAAAAGTAATTTCAGCGTTTTGTAAAATTCATCCCCTAACAGGGTCAAAAAGGGGTTGAAAGTTTGTATGGGGTTAAAGTTTTCTTTTGAGCAAGGAATTGGAAACTTCGTTAAAAGATATATTATTAAAATACAAGAAAACTAATTTCAGCGTTTTTGAAAATTCATCCCCTAAGGTGGTGAAAAAGGGGTGGAAAGTTTGTATGGGATCAGATATTTTGTGAGTGCCGAACTTTGTATAAGGGCATAGGTACCTATTATGAGAATACAAAAAAAGTAATTTCAGCAACCAACATCAAAATCCACTTGACTTAAAACTTCATACAACTTGCATATGAAAATTATAGGTACTAAAGATGTAAAATGTTGAAGATAAGATTCCACGCGGACGAAGTCGCGGGCAAGAGCTAGTATTATTATATAGTCCTCCATGTCGTATCTGACGACGGCGACCTTTACAATTTTCTCTTATGAGCACGTATATGGCTCGCAAACAGTCGCAACACTGCCACTGCCAGCACTCCATCGCTGCAGGACTTTTATATCAGAGTCCAGTAAATTGCAAAGGTCATCTGCGCGTTATGCGATTATAGAGAGTGAAGAGTTGCGGTTCTGCACCACTCTCTCGTTCCTAACCCCCTGGCACCAGTGGACTGTGTGATTAATACTACTGATGTGAGTATGGAATGTAGTGGCTGATCAACGGCTTTTATTTAGATGTGTCACCGGCGAGCGTTTATGAAGAATGTTATGAAAGTGAAAGAAACGAAAAAGGTATTGTCAGGATCGTAGCAAGTGAAAATTCGTGGTCTTTGCCCTCCCTCCGGGAAATAGGCGTGATTATATGTGTGTATGTATGTATGTCACAATAGACGATGACTTACAGTGCACATTGAGCGACCACCTGTCTTCGACGACCGCGTCCGCTATCCGGGGGTTTTCCGCTCGGCAGACCAGCGTGGCCTCGTGGTCTTCCGCCTCTGGCACGAAGTGGAGGATGCTGGTGGTTGCGTTGGATTCTGAAAACTGGAAGAAATAAATTTTTGATTAGACTTCAAGCTGATATACTTGTTGAGAATATAATGGTGGATCGCTGAGTCTTTTTTAGGGTTCCGTACTCCCGTACCCAAACGGTAAAAACGGGTAAAAAGGGTATCACTAAGACAACTGCGTCGTCCGTCTGTCCGTCTGCCTGTCACCAGGCTGTATCTCAGGAACCGTTATTGCTAGACAGTTGAAATTTTCACAGATGATGTATGTATGTTTATGTTATCCGACCCACTGTCCGGTTTTTTTATACTGGGTGGCAAACAAGCATGCGGCCTGGTAAGCGGTCACAGTAGTCTGTCATCATAGGCCTTTCAGTCTAACTA
Source organism: Cydia fagiglandana (assembly GCF_963556715.1). Lineage (NCBI taxonomy): Eukaryota > Metazoa > Arthropoda > Insecta > Lepidoptera > Tortricidae > Cydia > Cydia fagiglandana. The sequence goes on along the minus strand of NC_085949.1, from coordinate 743,025 downwards.
TTGCAGACTATACAAACAGTGTTAGGCAGGGCGACAACGTTTTTCATGGCTGAATAAGCCAATACGGGAGCGGAACCACGACCGCAAAACTGGCAGGTGTAGTGTGCCCGTACCCACCGGGCACCGTAGTCTGTAGACGGATGTAATTTCAGGGGTATTACAATGCACGCTGAGTACTCAAACCCTTTAAAAACATGCTTTTTTTAATAAACTCCTTTTTTTAAATAATCCCATACTTACGCAAGTATGTGAAGTTTCAGCTCAATCGAATAATATGAAGTGGGTCTAATTTAGCTTGCGAAATTTGACCTGAACACACATGCTACATACATACCTTGCAAGTGAACTAAAAGCTTGTAAAATACAAAGAAAGATCACAAAGTTTCATAATTAAACTGCGAACCCCCTACTATAAAACTTTCCTTGAACTTTATACCTTGTTTAGAGCTTGAATTAGATATCTATGCAAATGTTTCAACTTTGGTATCTAAATTTAGTAAACATTCAAATTTCTGAGTCGTGCTTACAAATATTTATAAACTGAGCTTAAAGTTTAATCAAAGATACTTTGTCTGAGTAAACTTTTACAGATGTAAAGTAAGGACGCCAAGCAACGAGGAATTTCGTAGGGTACATTGACCCATCTTTTCCTATCTCTATCGCACGCGCGTAGTTATATTGCTCAGCTGTCTCGCCTATGATGCAGGCGGTCAATGTCATCTCTCTTTTGGTTTGCCTGGGTGGAATCAAATGCTACAACGCGATTGGTTGATGAGATCGCATCACGCGCGCGATTGGTCGCAACTAGTTGCGTTAGAATGCACGATTGGCTCAAATATGTGCGTGACACCCAAAATGACACCGCTGAACTAGCACCATTCTTAGCGCCCGTAAGGCCCGTCTTTACGAAGTAATATATTATTATAACCTGGGATTATTATATTTTATTTTGAGTTTCCTCGTGGAATGTCGCATGTCAGTTCTGACTTTGATATTCTACGTAATATTTTTGTACTTAAGAGGATGAGGGAGCTAAGCCCCTTCTCAGATTTGAGAATTTTTCACGACACCTAACATTGCAGATTAGGTGAAAAATCTCATAAATTGGGGTTTCGTACTCGACGGCTTCCTACTCCAAAACTTAACCAATTGTAACGAAATTTTGAACCTAAATGGTGAAGAAACTATCTATGTCGCACTGTTTTAAATAGCTTTTTAGCAAATTGACAGTTTTGATTACCAGCAGGCTTTTCTATCTATTACGCCGTTTATGCGATGTTTCAAATGCTCTAGTGCTAAAAAAATACGAAAATATCAAAAACAAAACAGTGCGACGCCGATAATGATAATATTAATTTGTGTTGAAAAAATCACGGTCAAAAACCACAGAGAAAAGATTCGAGTAGGTACGTTTGTATGGAAAAATGATATTTTATGACCAGATATTTTTTATGTCTCCCCTCTCCCTTTCCAATCCTTCCTGTGCTGAGCAAGATCCCGCCAATCCCGCTTAAACGGACCCAAGTCGTCCCGCCATTGCTTTTACGTCTAAGCCACGACTAATAGTGGCTATTTTGGCCCATCTGTTATCATTTATCCAGCAGACATGTCCAGCCCAGTCCCACTTTAACGTGGGGTGAACTATAAATATATTCGATATTTATACTGTACCATCCGCCCTCGGATTACCCAACTGGTGTGAAGTGGCGCAGAATAGGGTATTAGAGTGGCGCTCTCTTGTGTCAGAGGCCAAGATCCTTTTTTGCTCACTAAGCCAGTGAGGTATGTATACGTATATATGTATACTATACCATGGTTGCAAGAATAATGAATGATCACTCCCTTATCCTCTTAAAATCTCGGTACCTTCCCATTAAACATGTTTCCTGCTCGTTATGTTTAAACGTGACGTTCCTTTTATAACGACGTCACTGACAGGAATTCGATCAGGGTTCAAACGATTCGGGCCGAATAAGTTAAATTAAACGACTGACAGGGAAGGAATTCTAATGAAGCCAAATGACACCCGGAAATACTACACGAAAATAATTTTAAATTAAACTGATTTAGATATTAATGCAAAAAAATACGAATCGTGATGAATGACGGTTTTTTATCATTTATGTTTTCCATTGCCATTCGATATTGAAAATTCTTTTTTTGATTGAAAGTTGGTACTAATTTTTTCAGAACCCAGTTCTAACCTATTTCTCTATGATGGCGAAGTTTTGCAGGGATTCAGTAGCAATACGGTCGCAAAAAGGCCGCAAGTCGTGGTGCTGACGCTGAGGACACACAACAACTTCATTTTATTTTATTTCAGCGTTCGCACTCAAGAATACTCAACTGGCCACTTTGTACAGAAATATCCATACATTTGGAGGATTCTTTTGTAATTAACCCTTAACCGCAAACGAAGCCATATAAGGCGGATATGATATTCAACTCTGACAGCTATTAAAGTTTAAGTTTAAACAAATATTTTTATTGCATGCAGTAACCCCTTTATCGGTTTTTCCGTGACCACAGCTGTTGCAAGTTGCCCTGATATCCGTAGCCAATGTTAATAACCCCCAATAATAGTAAAAGGGTAGGAAATTAAACGCGGAAAGAAATAAAGGGAAAATCGGAATTTGGAAAAAATGGTCAGGCTGAGTAATGCTGAGTTGGGTCCATTTCGTGATGCACACTTAATGTTCTGAATGTTTCTGCTACTGATGTCTGTACCTGTTCTTAGGGTACATTATGATCGTCACGAATAGATGTATTTTATGTTTATCCTTGGTGATCCACTGCTGGGCAAAGGCCTCCCGTTTTCTCCACTCGATCCTCTCATGACAAGTATGGCATGGTTCAGCAGTGAGACACCAAAGTATGCCAAAAATGATTTATCTTTATTAAATATATGTATAGAGAATCATCCTAACCGCAGAAACTAGAGGGCCATATCGTATGCAATCCTTTCCGTTTACAACGAATGGAATACTGTAACAAACTCAAAGTTCCGCGGCACACGGCGCAGATCCTAGTTTCTAAACGAACCGAAAGAAGAACAAACTCAACTAGTTCGGCGATTCTGGGGTGTAGTTGGGAACATTTAATATAGTCGGGCCAGCCGTTCCTGTTACAAGCTATCGGCTCGATTCGGGAAATGAATTAAAGATTCACTAGATATGAAATCTTCTACAGCGAACTGCAAACTGGTAAGCGAAAGCAAGGCGGACAGTTTCTGCGGTTCAAAGATGTGTTGAAGCGGCATATGAAGAGAGCTCATATAGAGCCATCAACATGGGAGACACTAGCTGGTGACCGTCCACAGTGGAGGCATATTGTGCAGACGCAGGTACGTGAGTTTGAAGCCAGGCGACGCACAGAGCTCGACGCACGTTAAGCGTGACGAGCTAAAGGCCAGACCACCTGTGGCCATCACGTACAATTACGTCGGAGGGGTGCTGACATGCAGCGAATGTGGCCGCACATTTGCTGCAAGGATTGGCTACGTCAGTCACCTGAGAGCGCACCAGCGACGCTCTCAGCTGTAGCATAGCAGTCGCTGTAGCCGAAAACGGCTAGGAGATGATGATGAGATATGAAATAGTAAAGATATTTGACGTTCCACGGCAAAAGGTACCTTATGGCAGCTGGCGCCGCGATTTGGGAAATGAATTAGAGATTCACTAGATATGAAATAGTAATGTTTTGTGACGTGCCACGGCAATAGGTACCTTATGGCGGCTGGCGATTACGTCGCATAGCGCCGCAATAATATTGGAGCGACGTTAATAATAGCGTAAGCGCCAACCGCCATAATGTACCTTTATCCGTGGGACGTCACATATCTCTACTTTATCGTATCTAGTTAATCTCTAATTCATATTCCGAATCGCGCCGTTTGTGAGCAAACACGACAACACACTTTGTGAAATAAATTTTTGGTCAATTTCATTTTTGGTTCAGGTTTTTGTCACCGATGGTGATTTTCTTTCAACCATCATTTATTATATTCACGATTCTAAAAAACCGGGCAAGTGCGAGTCGGACTCGCGCACGAAGGGTTCCGTACCATAATGCAAAAAAAAAAACAAAAAAAAAGCAAAAAAAAAACGGTCACCCATCCAAGTACTGACCACTCCCGACGTTGCTTAACTTTGGTCAAAAATCACGTTTGTTGTATGGGAGCCCCATTTGAATCTTTATTTTATTCTGTTTTTAGTATTTGTTGTTATAGCGGCAACAGAAATACATCATCTGTGAAAATTTCAACTGTCTACGGTTCGTGAGATACAGCCTGGTGACAGACGGACGGACGGACGGACAGCGAAGTCTTAGTAATAGGGTCCCGTTTTACCCTTTGGGTACGGAACCCTAAAAAAAAGATAAAAGCTTGTAAAAAGTAGGAAACAAAAGTTTTTTATTTAGAATATTTGCAGTTTTTTAGGTGAAATTAACTATACTGGTAATAAGATGGAGACTAGTACAGTCAGCTGCAGAGAAAAGGTACCCCCCTCCCTCCTCGATAGAAATTTGTAGATGCCAAGCTAATAGTATTGCTGACTGTACGTGCCGATATGTTAATACCTTGATTGACCCATGTATAAATTTCTTCAGTTTTTTATGGAACAGCTGATTGTTTTTCGCGATTTTTGGGTTGTTTCCATAGTAAAAGTTGGCCAGTACAACCCACATATTTACCCTCAGCCGAGCGTTATGGTCAAATATAACAATTTCACCCTGTATTGAACCTGTATATTATAAACGGCCTAATGAGCCGGACGCCTAGCAAGTGTTTAGTTAGTCATTCACCTAGGTATTCCCTTAATGCACTGTTCTTGCTTGCGTCGGATGTTGGTTAATAATTTAGGAAAGTTACGGCTGGCTTGGGCGCGGTTTCATGTATGTTTATAAAATATACAAACAAAGGTATTTTGCATGAAATATGGTATATGGTACAAACGATGGATTCGATTATAATTGTTTGAAATATTATTGCGTATCGATCGACAATTTATAACACTACAAACCTGTAATGACTGATAAAATAATTATGTCAGTGCGTCGTAGTTCATATTTCGCAACCGTATGTTTTTCTTTTCGCGAGTCTTTAATTGGCGCCCAACGTGGGACCAGAAAAATCGTCCATATTTACAACAACCACGAGACCAATGTAACGTGACTACCATTCATTGATTAAAACAAGAACACACTTGTTACGTTGCTTAGTAAATAAAACCACTAAAATATTCTTCGCATAGCCAAACTGCCATCAAAACGCCGTATCTCCAACAAGTCTAATGATACTTACGGCTTTTTAGTTGGGATGACTAAAACCCCTGACACACCTGGAGGTTGCCATCGCTTGTACTGTGGGCAGCTCGAAAAAGCCAATGTAAGAATGATCTCCGTATACGCGCTGTTGTTATAGAATTCAAGGTCACGTGTTGAGAGCTCAACTCGCGATTGCTAGCTTGAGCAACGATAATAAAGAGCCTGTTCTGAATACAAATACAAGGGCAGTAACAGGTAGAAAGCCCCTTATTATGTATTTGTAAAACCCAAGGGATCATCCCTGAAGTGGTCTTGTAAAAATAAGCAAATATGTTAGAATATAATATGAGGATAGAAAGCACTTGTAAATGTGTGGAGGAAAGATACTTTTATAAGTTATAATATAGGTATATTATAACAAACATAGTGATGATGTGCATAGTTTCCTAAATACTACAAAAAACATTTACTGCAGTAATATTATATATTGTTTGTTAATTAATATCGTTATTGAAATAAATGGTTTCCATATTAATTACTATAATTACGATTTTCGATATAAATATGGTTCGTTGGAAATATTGATGATGAAATACGATGCTGGATAAATCGAGGAATTTCGTCAACTATTATTATAGGCATTGGATTACGAGTAAATTGGGTTGGGTATGTTTTAGTAAATCGATTTCTCTCGGAAAGGGACATTTGGTGAAGTGAAACTGCTGATGAAGAAAATATAGCATACTGTCTTGCTATTATTTATTTACTATTTTCGGCTTGCGGCTCCGTACGCGAAAAAGTGAACTCTAACCTTTCACATACCTATTAAAAATATGACCCAGTTTTCGCCCCTCATAAATAAAGCATCCTAGCATCTTCGTATTTGCGTATATAAATTCATATGACATAATATTATCAGGATTATTCCCAAGATGACATTTCCGATTTGAAATTGCGGATTGAGAAATATAAAATGGGAAGATTTAAAATCCACAAGTCATAACGTAAATAAATATAGAAACGGAGGCCGCAATCAGATGATTGTATCCGTAGATGCTGCATCATACACTAATTTCTCTCAGAATGCCTAATTCCCTGTCACGAAATTATTACGGAGTGTAGTTTTTTGGTAGATACTAAGTAGTCGTTTAAATTAGTAATTATTTAAATATAAATAACACAGTGCCATTTTTATCCGTTTTATAAAACACACAAATTAAACCTTGGTGGCCCGAAACAAGGAAATTAAGAAAAAAGAATAGCGAGAGTGTATAAATAAAAAACAAAATATATCTTTATTACAAGGGAACTAGTGGCCCACAGATACATACATTAAAACATAACAATAAGCATAATGCAAAAAAGCCACTGAGTGTGAGTACCAATGAGTTTTTCGAAAGTTATGTACGATATATATATATTTTTACCAGGCGCTTGAAGGAAACCGGACTAATCCCTGTAAGGCCTAGTTTCCCCTCTGGGTTGAAAGGTCAAATGGCAGTCGCTTTAGTAGAAAACCAGTGCCAACGCCAATTCTTGGGGATAGTTGCTAAGCGAACCGCAGGCTATAGATTTTGATAATTTCATGAAATGCCATTTTAAAATTGATCACTTGATGACATGGTTTGGTTAAGTCAGATTTGTCGTTTTCATGATGTGGCCAGTCGTGTCATGAAACTGGTCACGACCATTGACGTATATTTCAGGACGGGCCTTAGGGGCACTAAAATGGTAGGTACTCACGAATTCGAGCCAATCGGGAAATCTAACGCAGCTAGTAGTTGCGACCAATCGGGCGTGTGATGCTAACTCATCAAGTAATCGTGTTGTAGCGGTGTCACACCGCTGTACTGGCCGAATTCATGCTCCGTTCTTATGCCCGTAAGGCCAGTCCTGAGATCTACGTCAACGGTCATGACATACACAATCTGGTCGTAAGTGATCTACACTCGCAACGCTTTTCAAAGCGACCTCGGGAGCCAGAATGCCGCTGAAGAGATGCTCGGAATTAATCTCGACTTAACGCGTCTTGCCGAGCCTTGGAGTACCAGAAAAATATATTCAAACGTGAATTATACGGAATTTAAAGGAACTAGAAGCTGTGTTCAAGAAATAAAACTATTAAATTTAGAAATGTAAAAACCCCTATTAATTATGCCAAAAACATATTTTATGCATACTAAAAATATCTTACGTCATTTTGGTAAAGGGCTGATAGGTACACTTCAAACTGCTGGATCGATTTTTATCAATTATACTGAAGAGCTACCACAAGGAACCTCGCTTTCACGTAAAAAATAGCATCGAAATTGGTCTGTGGCCTGAATCGGAAACATATATAATTATATGCTACATTGCCAAAGCAAGGTGCTACCATCTTACCGTTCTCGTATGTATAGGTACAATTCATTGTGCACAGACACAGTAGGAGTAGGTTCTGCCATTTTGTGGGCTACATCGGAAGATAAACGTCACATTTACACCTCTCGCCATAAATCTGACTGCTCCTATGCTGCCCCCTATAGTTTACGCACGCTCCCTATAGGTATAACAGTAATGTAAAATGTCAAAAACGACACAATCTGAAAAGTAATAAATCTGTCGTTGCATGACGTCACATTGTAGTGATCGTATCGCTAGCGATTGAAAGGCAAGCGTTCACAATGGAAACTGAAATTTCATTAAATATATGTGACTTACCCCACCCCCATAATATTATTACTATACCTCTCCCTGGTCCTTATGACAGTCCATTTTTATACGAAGAAGTTGTCACGTAAAATGTTTGTAGACATTTTTTTGTTTTGACAATATACGATTAAAACGTTATTCCAAGCGCCGGAAGCTCCGGCCCGAACACGGCCCGGTCTAACGTGAGTCATCCTTTAGTATGGCGACGTGTGACGTTACTGCTGTTAAGTTGGGACACAGACTGTACTACTCCAATCAACTCCGAAAACGTCAAAAAACTCTGCTGTTTCAAACATTTTCAGCGAATAATTCAATGATTCCTATGAAACAGCGAATTATTATATTATTCATCCCTCAGACTATCGTCACACTATACATGTAATATATTTAAGAAGCTAGATCAAATATATTAGACGTTTATCATATCGGGTTTTAGAAGCCAACGCGCTGGCTGCAGCGGCTGGCGTCAGTGTGCTAACAGCCTAAGACTGGAAAGCCCACAAATACCAATGTAACCCTTCAAAGTGTGCTAGTTTCAATTCAGAAGTGGGACGCACGAACACCAAATTAAATTCACATTATCGGGCGACGGAATACTGTTAGAAACCCCAAAATGGCGATCATAATTATATGATAAGGTTATATGTATTAAGGCGCTCTTATATTGGAGTTTTACGTTTCCGAGGGGGTGAAGCAGACGAGTGGTAGAACAGGCGGGCGGCCGCCCCGCGCGCCCCGCCGCACCATTCTCGCGCAGCACGTCTACGTCCTTATTCTGGCGCCATCGGTATTCTGAATATTCTGATTCGTCAGTTCCGGGATTTTTTCCGGCAATTAATATCGAATAAGGTTTATTAGCAAATTCGTATTTTAATGAGTATTTAATGAAATTATATACAATATGAGAGTATACCCCGACAAACTAAGAAACTAATCAAATTATACCCAATTATTATGAGGCAGAAATTAGTACTTACTTACCTTAAAAATATAATAGAGTTAGACCAAGAAAATTCTGCAACGATTTTGATTGCACACGCAGTGCAAGTGTTATTTTGAACGACAAACCTTTATGAAATTATGATTAACACTTGCACTGCGTGTGCAATCAAAATCGTCGTAGACTTGGTCTAATTCCAGAAGTCAATTTCGGGCAAGTAGGTATTGAAAATAAGGAAGAATACTGTAGTTCGTTTTTTTAGCATTAGAAAGTACTTGAAAGAAGGTAAGCGATCTTGACACGTCTTTTAATTGAATAGCGCTTTTTAAAAATCAGTAACTATTACTTATGAAAGCTTATTTTATATATTAGGACTTTTATTTTATATAAAATCAATCAACATTTGCATGATGTGTCGCATCCCCGTAGCTGCAGGCGTCCATAGGCTATGGTGAATGCGGGTCGTATGCTTGCTTGCCACCAGTGTGGTATATAAAAACAGCATTTTTTGGAATAAATTTCCATATAGCACGGTACGGACTTGGCGGAAATAAGGTAGAAGTACCAGTGCTCAACGCTGCACTAGTATTCGACACGGGCACTTTATGTCAAAGTGACAAGAATTAAATTTGAATACAGAAAGATCGTCGCCGTTCAAATTTAACCTATATTACTTTGACATAAAGTATAGTGTGTAGCTTTCAATTAGAGCTCAACGGCTAATCCTATTGTCTATTGTTAAGTAAAACCGCACGTGCTACTTACCTGCAAAAAAGGGTCTTAATTATTTTATTTGGCACCTGAGCGCGGGCTAAGCCAACGCTAAAAAAACCAGTGTAGATGCGCTCTCCGATAACGCGCCTTTGTTACGCATCTCGATGACACATTTTAGACTGGTTCTGTAGCGTTCGACTCGCCGGCATTCAGTAACTGAAGTACGTATTTTTTATGTAGGTGGTGGGATAAGGGCAGGGGAAAGAAGAAGGTTGTAGCACGTGGCATTAGCGGTTTTACTTAACAAAAGGATTAGCCGTCGAGTTCTATTTGAAAGCTACACACTATACCCATGTCGAGTGTCATACTAGTGCAGCGTCGAGCACTAGTACTTCTACCTTACCCAATCATCATTCATCATTCTCTTGCCCTTGTCCCATTCACTTGGGGTCGGCGCAGCATGTCTTTCACTTCCACACCTCTCTGTCGCCCGTCATTTCATCATTCACTTGCATTCGTTTCATATCATCTCTCACACAGTCCATCCATCTTTTCCTCGGTTTTCCTTTCCTCGTACTTCCCTCCACATTCATTCGTAATACCTTTCTCGTCACATGACTTTCATCCCTCCGCATCACATGGCCGTACCACGCTAGGCGATTTGCCCTTACTTTTTCTGTTATGGGTGCAACTTTCAGGCTTCCTCTTATATATTCATTCCTAATCCTATCCATTCTCGTCACGCCACACATCCATCTCATCATTCTCATCTCCGCTACATGCAATCTACCTTACCCAATATTAAACAGAAAACCATTTTAGGCATTTTTCGACCACTTCCCTTAAAACGCATGTAGGTAACTCGGAAACTAAAAGCGGTGAAATGATGGTGGTAACCATACACTAAACACTCCCACATATGTATTTGAAATCCGTACACATATGTTTAAAAATGATTAAATTTGATTAATTTAATAGCCTTTAATAAAATATGTTTACACAATTTATCAATCGTGACTGAATTCCGGATTGGTTAGATGGGTGTGTGCCTTTGCTTCCCAACTTGTTATAAAATGACAATATGATGGGCGAATGTCTGAAATGTCACAGTAATTAAGAATCATTTTGCTTTTCTTCGTAAGCATGTTGAAAAACATTGTGTGTATAACATTATTTGCATATTTATACAGTGATTACCCATTTTATGAAACGTCCACTAAACTAGCATAGGTCCGACGCTGGCAGTGGCCACGGGCGTACTGGCGCGGGGAATGGGCGCAAGGTATTGCCGCGTAGGGTGTAATTTAGTAGGCAAAAGTTGAATTCATAAAATTATGAATGAAAAGATTAACGTATCGATAAAAGGACCAGCAATAACGAAGATTTACTTAAAAGCTATCGAATGAGGTAAGTTTCATATCCATTTTCGTCGTAGTACTTCTAAAATATGGATCAAAAGACAGCTTTAAGCATGTTTTCAACTTAAGATTCTATCGAGAAAATAATGAGCCGTTGTGTTTCTGACAAGCAATAACGTAGTTCAAGGACTAAAGTTATACATACTAGAAAATAAAGCATGAAATCCTTGTAAAAGTCTGTAAATATGTTTACAAAAAAGCGCATTTTACTACACACCGCGCCTTAATTCATCTTAGGGGGTGAAAGCAAAATATGACCCACATTACAGACTACTCCGCTCAAACTTGTTATTCATTTTATTCTACTCGTACTAAACAGAGAATATACTGCATGATTTTTTTTCCAAGAGAAAGATTCTGTGAAACAGTTGGTTACACTTTGCTCGAAGCAGTGTTTTTTAGGGCTCCTTACCCAAAGGGTAAAAACGGAACCCTACTACTAAGACTACCCTGTCTGTCCGTCTGTTACCAGGCTGTATCTCATGAACCGTGATAGACAGTTGAGATTTTTACAGATAATTTATTTCTGTTGCCGCTATAACAAAAAATACTAAAAAGTACAGAACCCTCAGTGGTCGAGTCCGACTTGTACTTGTCCGGTTTTTCCGCTTCATTCTAAGGCCCAGCTTACGATAGTGTGGTCGTAGGTAAACATCTTGTAGGTACCCGTGTTAGCTAATATATACGTTTTTACCCGACTACGGCAACGCAAAAGGAGGGTTATGATTTTGACCGGTATGTATGTGGGTATGTATGTATGTATGTTCATTTGTTCCCTCAGAACTCCTAAAGTACGCATTATAATTTGACAAACGATATGTCATTCGAATCGTCTTAAGCATCCGCTGGTTATAGGCTATATGACGTCACAAAAAAAGGAACACGGCGCTCTCTAGAGGTCATAAAGTCACGAACCAAAAAAATAAAAATAAGTAATGATGGCGTGTTGTATATCATTTGAAAGAGCTCAATTAGCACATTTCAAATATATACATACTGTTAGCTTTTGCACCCGGCTTTACTTACATGAACCCGATAAAACATTAATTTATCGGGTAGGTAATTCGAACTACGAATCTATAAGCGCTCTGAATTCTATCCGCGTATTACCCGATTAAGGCGATACAAGAAGGTTTTTGCAAAAGAAATTTGTTTAGCCACTATATACATGGTGTTTTTTAATGATCTGCAATATTTTATAAAGTGAATAGGTATAGAAGCCCAGATCAGCCAAAATGTAGGAAACAGCCCTACATTCCCTACAACAAGAGACGTACGAGGCACGCTGTACGTACGAGGCTTCGGCGCCCTCATACGAAAAGAGTTGGGCGCAGCCCGACGTACGCGTTCCAATTCCGGGCGCCTTTGGCACCCTCATACTGAGAGTCGCTCAGCTACGCTCGCTGTATGCGTTCCAAAGCCGGGCGCCGAAGGCGCCCTCATACTAAAAGAGTCGGGCGCAGCCCGACGTACGAGGCTCGCTGTACGCGTTCCAAAGCCGGGCGCCTTCGGCGCCCTCACACTAAAAGAGTCGGGCGTAGCCCGACGTACGCGTTCCAAAGCCGGGCGCCGAAGGCGCCCTCATTCTAAAAGAGTCGGGCGCAGCCCGACGTACGAGGCTCGCTGTACGCGTTCCAAAGCCGGGCGCCATCGGCGCCCTCATACTAAAAGAGTCGGGCGTAGCCCGACGTACGCGTTCCAAAGCCGGGCGCCTTCGGCGCCCTCATACTAAAAGAGTCGGGCGTAGCCCGATATATGCGGCTCTCTGCATGCATTTCTGTACTGCGGACGCCCTCGCAAAAGTAATATCAAGTGACTTCAAATAGTTAGTAACGAAATCATGACCCCAAAATTAATTAAATAAAAAATAAGTTCAAAAACTAAAACCCGACTACTGCAAATCGCGCTCTAAAAAGTATGAAACAAGATAGAATTCTTATCTAAAAATTATCGAACAGGGAATATTATAAATGTTACCATTTTTTCAATAAAAAAATACAACGTAATATAATTTACAATTTTTTATATATATGTATTTACAGAGATTCAGAGGATAGCCGTGGTCGTATGCCACTTTACCTTAAAGTTTATAATCGTGGCATACGACCACGGCTATTGTAACTAGACGCACTAGCTGATCTAGTTAACATAAATAATGATTGACACAGCTGATCAATCGATCTATATTATTTTCATAAACTTTAAAACCTCAATTATTATATACAAATGTTAATTAAAATAAATACTTGTAAGTAACTATAATATATGCATTCAGTAAATTAATTTTAAATAACAGCAAAACATTCTCACGAGAAATTCGAAACAACAAACAAAAACTTAACTGAGTCAAGTTTGTAGTGGGCCATTAATCAGAAAAACTGATTCGCTGAATCCAAAGAGAATGGAATGTGTATAGAGAATTACTGTCGGTGAATTTTGTAGTCACGAAGATTATGCTGCCATCTGTTGACGCAGTATTGAAACTAAAGATGAAAATGTATAAAAATATCAATAAAACATATATATTTACATATAGACATAAATGATTTTTATTAATTTTGGAACGCCATGTGTTTTGATCCATGTTTTTTACATTGATGTGCATTAGAATTGTTGAATATCAAGAGAGTGGCGCCATCTGTTAGAGAGTGGCTTTGTCTTGATTTCCGAGGCAAGGGGTTTCTTTTGACTTTGCTTGTCTTATGGGATTCACATCTCTTTGCTAAAACTACTCAAGATTGGAACTCGAGTTTAAAGGAAATAAATAACAAAGTTTTTATTTTGAAGTGCGCCTAACGCGTCAAATGCGTCAAACGCGTTTCGTTAATGTCTTTTATGGTTATAAATACCCCCACGCCAAGCTGGGAACGGTTGATTCTATTTTTGTCCGTCGGATTGTCACGATCTCTGGCTCGCCCGTAGACGTTAAAACAAAGGTGTTATTTTTACGGTTGAATGTTTGACATTACGTAGCTACTATGCTGCTTTTTGTCAGACTGTTCAATTGCTAGTTCAGTGTAAATACTTACGTGTGTTTTGGTGTTTTTGTGTTTTAGAGCCAGATTAGTGTCTGATTGCACGGTCAATCAACCGAAAACGCCTAACCTAGCGGTGATAAGCAGGCTTTTCCGGGAATCCAGTAGAGTGTTAGGTCCAGGTCGCGAGAGGGGCCTGGCGTCAACCTTTTTACCTACACAGGTGACGATTATACCTCTTACGTTATCTTCAAGGTCTGACAGAGGGATGTGAGGATCTCACGTGTGGATCATTAAGAGTAATCTTTACTCACTGAAATCTGTTGGTAATTGAAGAAGCGTGGTCTTGTTATATATATTTATATATTCACATTTTATATTTGGAATAGGGCGCCTTATTCGTCAGTACCCTTGGCTACGGCCTATACTGCGGAGGGAGGCAAATTACACAGACACTAGGGTTTGCAATACCTCGGTTTTGTCGGCCGAACGTTTACAGCTTAAATTAGGGTCCCTCTCACACACTTTCCCCCCCCCCCTGTAATACTAGAGGTTCGCTTCTAGTCTTACACATTAGAATAGGTGAAATTGGGGTAGAGTTAGGGTAGAGTCATTATTTGGGTGTTAGGGTTAATTATTATTTCTTTCTTTATTATTATTTATTCTTTCACATGTATTTTGGTTACATACAGTGTTAAAATCATTAGAGTGTTAATTGTTTTAAAATACAGAATAAATTAAAGTCTAGTTTTAGTAGCATATGGATGGGTTACTGAGGCTCGTATATTAAATATGATTTAAAGGTAATACATTTTTATATTTGGTGAGATAGGGGAACAAAGTTATTTGAGGACATACTAAATAATTTTGTTATAGGGAGCTAGTGACAGGCAAAGCAGTTCACTAGTGACAATTTGAGCTTTTCTATATTGGGTATCTAAGGGTTAAAAAGTCATGTTTATTAGACGATCGCTTCAGTATTCCATACATTTATAGTATATTCAGATAAGTTTCTTGGCGTTTCTTCTTGTCTGAAAATAGGTTCCGAAACGCAGATAAAAGTAAATATTACATAGTGTTTAGGAATACCTATTAAAAACAAAACAAAATAAAATAGGTATTATTTAGTTTAGAGACCCGACTTCATCCGAGGCGTGACAGTAGATAAAGTATGTTTGTACGTATTAATTTTTGCAACATTTACATATACATATTTTCCTTTAGCTAGCTAGATTAGCGAATGGATATAAAAGGAAAATATAATTACAAACAACAAGGGCTTACACTACTGTTCATGGTAACTGGTCACGGTAGGGCTCGGTAGAAGATAAATTCTAAAAAATATAATTTATTATTTAATTTTTTTCATATGATAGTGTTATAATATAGAAATACAGTAGAAATATTTACAATTACATAGGGTATTTTAGGGGTAGTATTTTAAATCCAAATCTAATCAGTCTGCACATAAAAGACGAAGGGTATTAAGGTTCACAACGTATTAATTTCACTAGACGATCACATGGCCAAATTTATTTATTTTTATTTATTTATAATTAATTCTGGATGAGTTTTATTAAAGTAGATTAGCTAATATTGGGTTAAGGTACACTATCCTCTGAATCTGTGTAAATACATATATAAAAAAAATAGTAAATAAAAAATAAGTTCAAAAACTAAAACCCGACTACTGCAAATCGCGCTCTAAAAAGTATGAAACAAGATAGAATTCTTATCTAAAAATTATCGAACAGGGAATATTATAAAAGTCACCATTTTTTCAATAAAAAATACAACGTAATATAATTTACTATTTTTTTATATATTTACAGAGATTCAGAGGATCGCCGTGGTCGTATGCCACGATTATAGACTTTAAGGTAAAGTGGCATACGACCACGGCTATCCTCTGAATCTCTGTAAATACATATATAAAAAAAATAGTAAATTATATTACGTTGTATTTTTTTATTGAAAAAATGGTAACTTTTATAATATTCCCTGTTCGATAATTTTAGATAAGAATTCTATCTTGTTTCATACTTTTTAGAGCGCGATTTGCAGTAGTCGGGTTTTAGTTTTTGAACTTATTTTTTATTACTTGTAGCACCCGAGTTACATTCTGATGTAATTTTTCATTTCCATTTGTCTTGGCAGCTTTTGCTTTGTGGATGGCTAGCAGCAATAATAAATATTAAACAGTGTCGACCTCAGACAATCTAATAATGTACCGATGCAGTGGATAATATGTTCCATCGTATTTTCACCGAAACTTTGTTATTTCAGTCAGTCTCGGTAAAGTACTGAACTAG
Organism: Cydia fagiglandana; assembly: GCF_963556715.1. NCBI lineage: Eukaryota > Metazoa > Arthropoda > Insecta > Lepidoptera > Tortricidae > Cydia > Cydia fagiglandana. The sequence continues at coordinate 726,710 of NC_085949.1, read as the reverse complement.
CGTGACAAATACGAACGTTTCCGAGAAAATACAATGGAAAATAAATTATACACTGCATCTGTATCCCTCTGCAGGCTTATTTGCCTGACGAACACACTGACGCTTCTGTCTCTAATTTAAATTTAGCAGACGTACCATCACCCACACTGTAACTGTACACTTTACATCGGAGGACCTTAGGCCTTTATAGTAAGGTCCACCGATGTACAGTCAGTGGGTCCGATTAGGATTTTGAAACAGACATCTATTAGACATCTTTTAGACATCACCAAGATACGATAACGATATGTTTAAGTTCTAACCTGTCAAATTTGACATTTGTGCGATTCTGGAGATACTCTTGAACGATTTCCACAGGATATGACTTAGAGATCCAATTAACATCTAATAGATATCTTACTCTATCTAACGTAAAAGTGACATTGGTTGCCCGAATTGCGCTGCAAAAGAGAACTAGTTGATATCTAAACTATAACGTATCTAGAATGGATCCAGTACGTGTCGTCTCTTGTGAATATCTTGAAGTTCGAATACGGCAGAGGGTTGCTGTTTGTACCTACCCGCCAAAGAGAGGAATGTTTTATTGAATGGATTCTGAGAACTCTCGATGTAGCAGCTAATCACGCTTTTGTACATAAAGGTACCGTTCAGGTTCAGACTACATCAGCGTTACTGCTGCATTGTGGCGCAAAAATGCCGACAGAAAAAAATCCGAACAGTGCTTTGGACATTTGCGGCAGCAATGCAATCGGCAATATTGCCGCGCGACAATGCCGACTGCATTGCTGGCAAAAATATCACAATTCCGATCAGTATCATCGATTTTGACATTTGAGACAGCAGTAAGCGGTCCCAAGCATCTTTGACGTTAAAAATAACTCCGTTAAAGTTTTAGCTCGATAAACCAGTGATGTGTAGTACCATTTTAAATATATGGTCCATGCCACATGTCAACTAGAATTTGAAAATGTGAAACGATCAATTATAACAACCTCGTAAAAGCCTCATCAATCATACAATAAGCATCTAATAATTAAAACCATCTCACTGTCAAATTTCCATTTCTAAATAGATTACCAGAAATCGATGCCAAAATAATTAAATAAACAAGACACCCTGAGAATCCACGCAATTGTCGCAATAGCTACGCAAATACATAAAGTAGTATCTCCATAACATTATAACAGACATACAGCTTTTTAGTTTACAAGGGCAAGTAGTGATAAGCCTAGGACTCGGGAGTGGGTATGAATAATTAATTTGCCTCAATCTAGAGGATAATAGTTTATAGTCTAAGAGTCTACGGAAATAGGTTTGCAATTCATAGAGCAACGAAATCCCTATAGTTAGTGTGCCATACTATCATTATTAATTAATCCGGGCGCCTGGCAGCTGTTCAGCGGTGGGTGTGACAGTGATTGGGCAACAAAGGGGTTATACAATCAAATTGAAGGTGTGCAATTTATAGAGCTCTGGGTTTGGTATGATATAATAGCTTATTATGTATTGAATTCAAATATAACAATTCCGGGCGAGCGAGGGAAAAGCATTGAGGGAAAAGTAGTGCCAGGTGACGCCCAAGATGCGCGAAAAAGTGTCGATTCATCTCATTTACTGGTTGATACAGCTCTCTGTCTATGAAACCTGGGCGTATATGCTGGATTAGCAGAAAATCTTGAAGTTTCGCGGTTTTATTTGGATGCGGATTATAAGTTGATGTAAGATTATAATTCAATTCAATTTAATCATTTATTTCAGACAGAAGCCCATTTTTTATGATATATTTATAACCAGATTACTAGCGAACCATGGAGTGATAGAAAAAAATGGCTCTTTAAAAATATTTTATTGAACCTGCATCAGTTCTATCTGTAGAGGAGGGCTTTCACCAGTGTGTGGCAATGTACGGCAGAAGCATTTTTATATTAATGCACTTACTGATTCATTTGGTTTAGACGCGAATAATTTATCTTGAAGTACGTCACATTAGATCATAGACTAGGAATCCTTAGTTTAGAGGAATTATTTCATGCAACCGATGATGCAAAAATGCGGGGGTGCGCGGCACGAGGTGAGCGAAGTCCCGTGCCGTCATTGGTCCGTTCAAAGACACGGACGTCACACAAAGACACTTTTGACTCGAACATGGAGTAAAATTACCGTATGCGTGGCAGAGGGGGTAGCGCGACTATGCTAAGTCTGGAGGATGTTTTGTCTGTGCATTAGATGTAGTCCATAATTATTTTATCATATTTTCACAGAAACGTACGAAACGTGTCTTGCTATTTCAGTCAGTATCGGTACAAAAAGTACTGAGGTTGACTGAAATAGCATGAGTGCATGACAAATATTACGAATGTTTCCGAGAAAATACGATGGAAATCAATTATGAAACTACATTTCTAGTTTTTCTTTTTTCTCTTCCGGGCTATTCTTTGAGGAGCTTTGAAAGGAGCTCAACAGCTGCTTTCAAGAGAATATACCGTTCCAGCTACTTAAAGAAAATAATCCTTCGCAAAGAGGATTTACACTTACAGGAAAATTTCAATGTAACATTTGATTGAATTATAAAATACTGACCGTATTTAGCTTGAAACGAAACAATATGATGGATTTCTCGCTAAAAACCCGTAATAAAATACTTTTTTTTTTATACTTCGTCGTCTAGTACCCACAACACAAGCCTTATTGAGCTTACTGTGGGACTAGGTAGATCTGTGTAAAATTGTCCTATAATATTTATTCTATTATTTATTTATTTTATTATGTACTCTAACTCAGTAGCGGAAGGTGCTAGCCCTAAAATACGGTGTTGCATGAACAAGAGATTTCCTTTGGCAGGATTGGTCCTTAGGACCCAAGGATGGATCTAAGCTGTGGAGCCACCGAGATTTTTGATGGAAATTTTTATGGGGCTCTCAACTTGATCTTGATATCTATGTCATTTAAGCTACTAGGCCAAGTTTGGTATCGTTTTTGTATAAATCGGGGATGCCGAATTTATTTATAATATTATCAAAATGACACCATTCCGAAGTAGAAACACATAAAATATTAAAAAAATAGTTTTTTTTAAATTCCGCTTCACGCCTAAACCGCTAGACCAATTTAGTTAAAATTTGGTACAGAGATAGTTCGAGTCCCAGGGAATAACATAGCATACTTTTAATCTCAAAAATCATCCCTAAAGGGTGTGAAAAGGGAGGTGGAAATTTGTATGGGGATCCAATAACCGCTGAACCGATTTAGATAAAATTTGGTATAGATATAGTTTGAGTCCTGGGAAAGAACATAGGATATTTTTTATTAAAAAAATGTCTCAATAGTGAAAAGGAAGGTGTAAGATTGTATGGAGAATCAATAACGGCTGAACCGATTTAGATGAAATCTATGTCTACATCATTGATTTCGTTGAAAATGATACTAAACTTGACATAGAATCTACACTTAAAAAATATTAACCTCAGACGTCACCGACCGATCTGGTTGGCTCCACGTCTTAAATATATTTTAGGAACACAAAGATTAATTCTGCCAAAGGAGATCTCTTATTCTGTGAACGCCGTGGTTGACCTTTTTATGGCCTGAGCTCACTCCACTACAGTACATTAGTGTAACAAAAAGAAATACATGAGCCATGCTTTTGTCTCGTCGGCCAAATCTACTTAGCGCCACTTGCACCATCCCACTAACCCAGGGTTAAGCGGTTAAACCGTTAACCCAGTGTCAAATTGCACAGGTAACCATGGTAACTCCAGGTTTAACCGGTTAACCCGGGATAGTGGGATGGTGCAAGTGGGCCGTAGTGCTTAATTTAAGATTGTATTTTGTTATTTTATTTTATTTTTGTGTTTGTAATTTTATATGTTTTGTAGTTCGCAGTGCTTCTGCTGAAATACTGTCATAGTGTAACGAATTGTATAGGTACCTAATTTAAAAAAAATACTTCATCATCATCATCATCATCATCTCAGCCATAAGACATCCACTGCTGAACATAGGCCTCCCCCTTATAGGCAAATAATAATACATGCTATAAATAGTGTTTAGTTTTGAGTCTTTAAATACATAATATATGTAAATAAGTCTCTAAGGTATTTGTAATGTGTTTGTAATTTGTAAAACTATAAATAAATATATTTACTCTTCATTGTAATCCGTGGTTAATCCTTGTAGTAAGTAATCAATAATGTATGAATTCAAATTGCCCCCAGTAATCCGTCTATTGAAAGCTTTTAAAATTTTCAATTTGGAGATAAAACATTTAGTTTGATTAATGGATTATTTGTTGTACTCGTACCTATGTAAATCATATAAATACAAATCATCACTTTCACCATTTCTGATCCAAAATCAGCCTTATGTCTTGGAATTAAGATTGAAATTACAGAGAGAAAAACGAAATGATACGACTTTTTAAAAGTGACGCGTGTTGGAAATAAAATAACAATGTACCAAAATAATTCATCGTATTGACGCGTTTCCAAATCTACCTTGAAATGTTTGTATTAATTGGGTGTTTTCAACGCCCCTGGCAATCACTGAGTGCATTGCTTTTACCCGACGGGATTAATACTTTTGGAAAGTATTATATATCTTCATTAATAACTGGCCGGAAAATAATCAATAACGGGAGTCGTGGAAATCAAGGAGAGAGGCCTTTGCGCAGCACACTATAACGGGTTATTAAAAAAATTTGGCAATTCAATTATGTGGCAAGTAAATTTTTTTTGCAATAATTCAATATTTCGACGACTGAACTCATATCGATCATCTATTTACTAACCGGTCAATTCAAACGTACACCACAGAATAATATACGTAAATGGTACTACCATGGACATAATAGGTACAGAAGACTCACACTCTAACAAAACGCGTTTGTTACGATCAGGACAGATATGGCCGCTAGGTGGCGACAGCGCCACGCGCGGCTTATGGATAGCTACCAAAATTGGTGTGGAACGGATGTACTTTTAGCTACCTGTAGCAAAGCGACGAAATCGCGGAGTGAGTCACGCCTGCGTACACCGACATCAGAAAGATAACAAAATGATGTAATTTAGTTATCGTGCATTTCGCTCGTACCTGTCTGTCAGTACATGTAATAGTGCGAGCGAGACGCACAATATCTAAATGATATTTGTATACGTACGTAGCTCAGACACTGTTAGAAAGGAAGAGCCTAACTCATTTCCCTAAGCTTCTGTTAGCTTAAGTTACCATCAATGTAATGACCGTGGAGCATTTGGAGGGTCTGCCATCTTGTAACCTAAAACCATATGTGCACATGTAAACATTACCAAAAGCAGTGCTGCCATCTACCGTTCTCGCAGGCACGTTTCCTTGTGCATAGTAGGTGTTGCCATCTTGTGGGCTACATCGGAAGCATAAACCATTTACGCCTCGCGCCAAAAATCTGACGGCTTCTATGCTACCGACTATAGTTCATGCACGCCACATATAAGTGACAGCAAGGTGTCCCCTTGGATAATAATTATGAGCACTAGGACGTTTCCTAAATGGCGAAACCTATCCTGTAGATTTCAAGTTAGATATTTAACCTGAAAGTTGTAGTCATGAATCATGTAGCACATGTTAGAGCGTTTGCACCGTGTGCAAACACAGGAACTACTCTGCAAACACTAGGAACTACTCTGCAAAAGGCGCACCCGACTCACAGGCTAATTCGAAAGTGCAACTGATATCAAAACGATAATATATATTTTGATGCATATTGGAATCATATCAGCAAGTTGTAATTAATATTCATAGAAACTCCGAGATTCAAAAACCGGCCAAGTGCGAGGCGACTATGGAGTGCAGTGGAGGTTCTTGAAAAAAAAAAAGATATAGGTATCGTTTTTAAAGGGTTGGCAACGCGCATTTTATCTCCTCGAGATACGACCCCAGTATCTTGTGGTTAAACAGGCGATTGAAATGATTAATCGCCCTAAGTAGACGCGGATTAAACTGACGAATGAATAGAAATGTTCACAAGCGGTAAGATGCCTATAAAGAGAGAAACGAATTATTAGTCTTAGAAATATTCAACGAATTCCAAGCAAGCTGGCTGCGGTATCTACCTATTTACCAGGCTAGCTGTGCGTTTCTTTGTCGCCGTTGTAATCACGGGCTAAAAGCCAGGGCATCTGTGGCCATTATTTACTAGTTATTATGTCGGTAGGGTGCTGACCTGCAGCGAGTGGCCACACTTGCTGCAAAAATTGGCTGCGTCAGTCACCTGAGAGCGCACCTGCGATGCTCTCAGCAGTAGATCTCAGTCGCTGTCGCCGAAAACTGCTAGGAGATGATGATGTCGACCTAAGTATACAAAAGAGGTGATGATCGAAAGCGCTAAGGTTATTTATCTACTGAGAGGCACTCACGTTTTTCACCCCCCTCTTGATCTGGCGTCCGCCCTTCCACCACGTCAGCACAGCCTCGGGCCTCGATCCCGTGGTGTGGCACTCCACCTCCTGAGGCCGGTCCGCGCGAAGCTGGCCACTCTTGTTCAAAATGGCCACCGTGAGGGGACGCACTGGAACCAACTGGTGTGGTTAGGATGGAATAGTGCTTAAGTTTACTTTTTATATAGGTACTTTTTAGCATTAGAAAAAGGCTCACGATCTTGACGTGTCTTTTTATTGAAATGCGCTTTTAAAACATAGTAATTATTACTTATGAAACCAAAAGAATGTTATTGAGCATATGCTGTAATTATTATATAGTTGCTGTGACATATTTCTCAATAACGAGACCCGTCCAAATTGCGGAGTCTTTTCTAATGCTATAAAAGGTATAGTTAGGTTCACCGCGTATATGTATATATTTGTATAAGTATGTGCTTCAAATCTTGTAACTTATGCACCTAAATGTGAACCGATGTACAAGAAAAACGACGAATTTTAATCAAAAACGTTGTGTTCTGACTTCCGGATAACAGTTCTAATTAATTTTTTTGATAAAAGGAAAACGGAGCGAATACCGAAACCTTTTTTTTAATTGGTTTAAAAATAAAACTTTTGGTAGAATTTTGGTAGTGGAAATTGGGACTACAATTTTTCTCTCTCCCGTGTGAGCTAATCGGTCCGGTCCGTTTTATAGTTGCACCTTTCAAGAGGATAACGGACTGACAATAACGACGTGACAAACCTTTTTTTCACAACTTCCCAAAAAAGGGTAAAAGGCAATATAATCAGGGTTTATGTTTGTACGTAGGTATGTATGTAAGTATGTGAGTTTCTTTATTTTAAAAAATTATGTATTTATATCATTTTAAAGTCATCATCGGCACAAAGTAGACGCTATCATAGAGAAATAACTTAGCTACTCTAAGCCTACTCCAAACATAGCTTTCCTTACTTAACAATATGTAATAAGTTGCGTGGGAGATGCGGTTAAACTTATTATTAACAAGTATTAAACTTGCTTGTAATTGAAAGTTCGAATCTTATCACAAATAAGCTCGCTTACAACTTATTAAAAATGGGGCTTTATCTATATGTGGAATGAAAACGCTTACTTTTTCTACGGCTATATTAAAGTGTGCTTTCCTTGAACGTTTTTGCCATTAAAGCGTAATAAACGTCAGAATAATTTTCTCATATGTTTGCAGCACATTAACCGTCGACAGCGCTTCAGAAGATAGTGCCAGTATAAAGCTGAATTGTTTGCTGAATGACCCTGCCTGCACGGCAAACACGCTGTTTAAATAGGACGGGATTACCAGTACTTTGACTTGGGTTTAGCTACAGTGCTATATAAATTGTAGAAATTTATTGAGGGCGCCACTGAGCTTAAACATACACATGATACTCACATCCTGCTGCATAAGTACGTCTATTATGGTAACATTCCATTTCTAACCGCAGCTGCACTACCGGTACTGAACGCGTCGCTGTCATTGTCAATTTCCATAGTAAAATGAACAGTAATGCAGCTGTCGTTGGAAATGGACTGTCCTGTCACCTTTACGTATGTTGCTTGATATTTGACGTTTGCCGTTGACATATACACCTAACGGATATTTTCATCTAACCTCAAAACTTTACGATAAACAAATTAGACAAAGCGCTGCTCCATACAAATACAGTCCCCATTTTCCTCTCTTAACATTATGGATATTATTTTCAACAAATACACGAAATCATCCCTCCATCAAAAACCCCGATGCAAGGTGGCGGTACTGATGCTCGACGCGGTTCCAGTACGTGTCATCTTGAAACTTAAGTGATTGTCATTGTCAATATAGGTGACAGCAGGGTGTAATATATAGGGCATAGCATGTCGAGCACTAGTACTTAGGGCATACTGAAAATTCCCGGACTGGCCACTCAGAAAAAATAAGTCTTCTTATATCAGGATCCAGAAACTTTCAGTATCGCCCACGTAACACCACCATAAGATAAGATACTGCGCACAACCTAAACGCCGCCATGTGACGGAGATGCACGGAATTGTTTGTGTCTGCTCGTTACTCGCAGTTAATTAAGGAGGCTCCGACAACGCGAAATTAAATTATGGCGCTCGCAGTGGACGGTGTCAGTAAAGCAGTAATTACGGGCCTAGAGCGGAAAATCGCCTTTGTGAGACAGTTGGTAATAAATACGCACGATAGTGAAATGTTTGATAGTGATTCGAGTTGAGAGAGATATCTAAAAACCGGGCAAGTGCGAGTCGGACTCGCGCACGAAGGGTTCCGTACCATAATGCAAAAAAAAAACAAAAAAAAGCAAAAAGAAAACGGTCACCCATCCAAGTACTGACCCCTCCCGACGTTGCTTAACTTTGGTCAAAAATCACGTTTGTTGTATGGGAGCCCCATTTAAATCTTTATTTTATTCTGTTTTTAGTATTTGTTGTTATAGCGGCAACAGAAATACATCATCTGTGAAAATTTCAACTGTCTAGCTATCACGGTTCGTGAGATACAGCCTGGTGACAGACGGACGGACGGACGGACAGCGAAGTCTTAGTAATAGGGTCCCGTTTTACCCTTTGGGTACGGAACCCTAAAAATGAGACTATCGTTTAAACTTTGAAAATGATAATTGAAATTGCTTCAATTATGCAGTCGCGGTGTGAGCTGTAGACTTCGCCATAAAGGACGACTTACGTTAGACCAGGCCGTGTCCGGGCCGGAGCTCCCGGCACTTACTTTTCTATGACATGACAGGCGATCACGTGATGCTTACCATAGAAAACGATGCGCCGGAAGCTTCGGCTCGGACGCGGCCTGGTCTAATGTGAGACATCCTTAACCTCGTGCCGCCCAATGTGCAATACATTGTACAAAGTGACACTCAGCATAACTGCCCAGACTTTAGAAATTAAATTCAGAGCTAAACGCCCAGTGTACAATACGCTGTACATAAAAGTTTATCAGATGTAAGTTTTAAATTTTCGCGCATAATTCGAATTTACCTAGAGGTCGTGAATGGTCGGTTCAGTGGCGATCATTTTGACAGCTGAGGTTTGACAGATATTCATAAACAAGTGTTGTACTTCCGCAATTATTCAAACACGCGCGACACATGGGTATATAATGTTAATTTATTAAATGAATCATGGCTTTTATCGTTTAGAGAGTGACATAAAAATTATCCTAAATGTTTGTTTTATTGAAATATACTGTTATTTTTTTACAAAGGCACAAATAAACTTTTTTTTTTCTTAATCGTAAGATTATGTTCATCATATTGCACATTGGGCACTACTGTTATAAAAATACATAATATAACCTACAACTGAAGGTTCTTTTTTGATAGTTTATTTTAGGTCTGCATGATGATTTACTTCTTGAATACGAGCTGGAAGACTTTTTGCGATCACACAATAAAATTTGTGATCCTGGATACTAACCTTCTGGTGATGAACCAGATATTTACAGTCTTAGTGAAAAATAAAGTTTCGAAGGCAGTGATACTGAAACACAGCAAACATACAATAACTTATATATAATTACGAAGGATATTAAGTTGTATGTTAAGGAAGTTTATTAACTATTTTTCAGCCCTTGTTATAAAGCATTTCGATGTCAAATATGAATGTTAACATACATAAAAAAGTAGCCCAATACTAATTTTTTTTTTTCTAATTATTTTTGACTTACGTGGCTTATTATGTAACTATTTAAGCAGAATAATAATAGTCAGAGGCTACGTTATCGCAATTACGTGCCTTAAAGTTGATTTAAAAAAAAAAAATTTATTACTTTATAACGTCAATCAAAAACCCAATGTGCATTTAAATGAACAAAAGATACGAAGGTGGAATTCAGTTTACTGTATTCATTTTTATTCACTTATACCCAGAAAAAAATAAAAAAAATCCTGCTCGAGTTTTGTGTAAAAAAAAAATGTTTTAAGTGCGTGGGCAGTTACGACTTCAAAATATTATGGCTCATATATTGCACACTGGGCGTTTAGCTGATCTTGCGTTTTTTTTCTTGGGCGGCACGAGGTTAAAATAGAAAATACTTGCTTCTTTGAGTCATTATCACATCTTAAGAATTTAAGAATTAATTTTGTCCGTAATAATATTGTACAATGCTTTTTATTTATTTATTTATTTTGTGCTTTTCATTAATTGACGAGTGTATAGTTTCGGTTTAATTAGTTTTTAGATGTGTGTGTTTTTTTTGTTTTTGACATGTACGTTTACACCATATTAAACGATCTGAATCTGAACTCACAACGGTTTTAAGTGTCATAGACTTTACTGGCTCTTAAGTCCTTTAAATACCATTTATTTTCGAAAAAAATCTAATCAACTGAAAAACTCTATCATAAGGTCATAACTATCGAACCTACTTATTAAATTTGACTAGAATCGATTGACAAATCCGAGCTGCAGAGAACATCTGGACAAACGAAATCATTTTTGGCCTAGCTGAAACGGAGACCTTCGCTAACGCTCGGTCAATCAATTTGACATTTAAAAAGTTTAAGGACGTAACTTTTTACATTGGCAGATCTGATCATGTCCACACTGTTATTACATTCAGAATATGTATCTAGCTTTCCAATGGCTGTTCTTCGTATAGTGGTAATATTTCAGTTTGTTTGAACAGTGAGAAGATACAATAATTATCGTACAAAGCTTATGTACCTACCTAAGGTTTGAAGTGACAGCTTCGGGCTACCAATTAAACTGCGGTAATGTTGCACGTTCTACCGTTATTGTGCACACAACAGTGCCTTGCTCCGAGGGAATAATGTTCAAAATGCCATGATGGGTTAACAACTGGTGAATATTAGGTATTTCTAGTTTACGCGCTGTTATGGCGCTTATTAAAGCAGCGGGTTTGAGGTTCGGGCACACCGTGGCTCAAATCAGTAACTTGGCAGCGGCGCCGTTGGTGTTGGCGGCCTGGCAGACCAGCCGCGCGTTGAGGTGCTGCCGGCCGACGTTGGGGAACGTCAGCGTGTTGACAGTCACGCAGTCCCGCTGCATGTAGGAATCGTCGATCACCGTGTCCTAGAAGTACCAGACCACCCAGGGTCTTGAGAGAAACCGAAAAGGAATTAAAAAGAAAACTCACAATTGATATCCAATATGATCATCTTAGTCTGCGGCGGCGCCAAGTTGGTGTTGGCGGCCTGGCAGACCAGCCGCGCGTTCAGGTGCTGCCGGCCGACGTTGGGGAAAGTCAGCGTGTTGACGGTTACGCCGTCTCGCTGCTCGTAGGAGTCATCGATGACTGTGTTCTCGAGGTACCAGGTGAGGCGGGGACGGGGGTCACCTGCAGGGAGAAGAAAGATTAAGATGACGTTCGGATTCAGACTGCAGGTGCACTACTAAATTACTGCTGCAGTCGACATCATTACTGCAGGAAATGTCATAATGTCAATTTATCCATAAATTGGACGTTTCAGTCAGCACCAAAAGTAGCGGAGCAGACTTCGAGTGAAAAGTCGTCATACTCTAATAACTCGTTTTTCAAATCTCGCACCACCTAACCTCGAACTATACCTAATTGTTCTACTTGCGAGTATAGATTTACTAATATTGTGTCTCAACGAAGTTTCAAGTTCCTCACGCAAAAAATTATCGTAACCGATACAAACTCTAAATGCCTATAACCCCTTCAAGGATGGTTAGATTGTGATATGTTGATCGCGACTGTAGTAATGAAATGAAAATGAAAATGAAAAACCGGCCAAGTGCGAGTTGCCTTTAAAAAACCCGTAGGGGTCGGATCAAAAACTAAGTAATTGGTCCGACTTACGCTTGACTACATATTTCTTATAGGTTTTCCTGTCATCTATAGGTAAAGACCTATTTTATGTATATTTTTCAAAATTTTAGACCCAGTAGTTTCGGAGATAAAGGGGGGTAATGGTCATTTTTTGCCTATTTTCTTGAATTACTTCTAAACTGTTTATTCTAAAATTAAAAAAAAATATGTTTGAGATTCTCACATTGAGCTCTTTCATTTGATATGTAACACGATATAGTTTGAAAAACTTTATTTTTAGATTTTCTCATTTACCCCCCAAAAGTGGCCACCATGTTTAAAATTCACTTATTTACGTTACATGTCCGTCTTTGGGTCACAAACTTACATATGTATACCAAATTTCAACTTAATTGGTTCAGTAGTTTCGGAGAAAATAGGCTGTGACAGACGGACAGACAGACAGACAGACGCACGAGTGATCCTATAAAAGGGTTCCGTTATTTTCCTTTTGAGGTACGGAACCCTAAAAATGAAAAAAAGTTTACTGTATAAAATTTGACATACAGTAAATCAAGTCCCTGAGTCCTGATCTAGGAAACCCTGTGTTACAGGACCCAGTTTCGTTACTTATACTCAGAGAGCGCAACTTTGGTGCCGATGACAGACGTATGACGTAAAGCTAAATACAGAGTGTTGTTATCTCTTAGATTATAGATACTTAAACAAATAACAACTTATTAGCCTCTTTAGTTTACTGATATTGAAACTTGAGTTGAGAGTTTTTATTTTATACGAACTGGCCACGTATAAAAACATAACTAACTGTCTTTGTCATGTTTAAAACAAAATTGTTGGAAATGACAACCAATTACTGTTTACTTATTTTTGTATTAGTAAAATATAACCGAAATATTATTGTTTGAAGTCGCTATGTAGTCTATGCACCCGTATTTGAAGAAATTTCCTTTTCTGATTGTAAAAAATGAAAAAATGTGACCAAAATTTAACAGCAAAAGCAAGCAATATAGAGAAACATTTGAAAACAACAAAGCATATTGAACGAGAAGGAGATCGTTTCGTATCGTTTTTTTAATGTTTACATTATTTTTTTATCATATTTTGTGTAAATTACCAAGCATTTTTTATAAATAAACAATTATATGTATATATATATATATATATATATATATAACTATTTTCTTTATTTATCTTTCTTCTTAGGCTAGGTCATTTATAATATGAATATAAAAGTAAAATATAAAAACACTTACAAAACAATAAAAAATACATATAAACACATTATAAAAAACCTAACCTAGGGTGCCGCCGGCAGCGGGGCAGGGCCCAAGCTGCCGGTGGTCAGGGCCGCAGAGTGAGGAACCGACGTACTATACGCGCCGTGTCCAAAATTACCGCCTTCTGCATCTGACCCTTGATCCAGCCACCCAGCGAGAGTCTCTCTAGGTGTTGGTCGAGACTCTTCGCTATGAGACCGTTCGCTGACACGACTATCGGAACAATATATATATTACTAGCTGTGCCCGCGGCTCCGCCCGCGTGGAATTAGGTCTGTTCTATTTCTCTCCCTCTCCCCTGGAGGCGGAACTTGATGTAAAGTTGACAGATGGATATGCTAGAGGACTGTAGTCCAGATAAAATATTTTACAATTAGGTACCACTAAATAAACCTACATTCCAAAATTAATAGCTTTTTTCGCCCTTATTCAAATTTTACACGTGATTTAAACGACAGAGTAGTAGGTGTATATCGGACGATACAGTAAGGTATACGCGCGCGAGCAAAAGCGAAGCGGCTTGCCTGGCTAAAGCGCCACTCACTGTGGTCTTCTTCAGACTCCTGACGAAAACCACGTGCCCTTTGTAACCTCGATTGTTTTGGGGAAGGCATGGTAATGCGTATAAAATGCGAGTCCCAAATCGTTTGACTCCGCAAACGACCAGTGCCGGATTAAGATATTTTGATGCCCTAAGCATTTCTAGACCATGGTGCCCCCTCTCCCTAGGGTCGTCAAGATTATATTGAATTTTTTTTTGGTCAATTGAGTGACGTTCATTGCCGCATTACAGCTGGATATGGAAATCAGTCACATCATTTTATCACGAAAATTGACAGTCCTGCAGCAGTAACGTTGCAACAGAGTAATGCTGCTGCAGTCGCCACCTGAATATCACCTTAATCATATCTTAGAATGTTATTGTAAACGCGAGCGAAGCGAGCGCGAAAATTTTTCGATATAAAAACGCAATTTGATAGACAGTTGTACATTTTTACTTTAAGTATAGAAATCAGACACATCATTTTATCACGAAAATTGACAGTGCTGCAGCAGTAACGTTGCAACAAAGTACTATTTTCGATATAAAATACGCAATTTGATAGACAGTTGTACATTTCTACTTTTAGTCCCAACCAGGCGCGAATCCAGGATTTCATACAGAGGAGGGATGTGACAGTTTTCTATCAGCCTAGCTTCGCATAGGGCTTGATATTTAAGGGTCGCAGCGTGGTTGTTTTCATACAGAAAAGATGCAAGAAAGCAGAGCTTGGAATTGACCAAGTGAATTGTATTGGCGAAATGTGAGCAAGGCAGAAGGCCCAGCTGCGAAAGAGGAAAGCTTGGATTTGGATCCACGCCCAAGTATAATTAAGGCAGAAGATCAACTTTGCCGTAAGGGGGCATGCCTTGCATAAGACCTCACGCCGAACTGCAAAAGAGTGGCTTGAAATCGAATCTATGCATGTAATCACGACTCTTCTATTGCTCGCTCTTTGGCTTCACTCGAAAGCGCTACTTGATAGGATGCTTTTAGTTTTCGGCTTTCACGGGGCCCCTGAGACCTAACTGCCAAAGTGGTGTCACTTTGACAGTTAGGTCTCAGGATCGCGGCTAAGTAGCAACTCTCCTTGGCCGACAAATCTGCCGTGCAAGAGAGCAAAATTCGCTATAAAATCGGTAACCTATGTCGAAAAAATCGGCTGGCCGCAAGCCCGAAAGCAAGACTTTTTTCCATGACTTTAAGGGCGTCCGCGTAAGGTCAAATCGAATGCCTACGTTGGAAATGTTCATACGTACCCTCACTCTCTTACTTTTAGTATTGAAATCAGTCACATCATTTTATGACGAAAATTGACAGTGCCGCAGCAGTAACGTTACAACAGAGTAATGCTGTTGCAGTTGCCAACCGAATATCACCTTTATCATATGATAGAATGGTTTTGAAAACGCGAGCGAAGCGAGCGCGAAAATTTTTCGATATATAAACGCAATTTGATAGACAGTTGTACTTTTTTATTTTTAGTATGGAAATCAGTCACATCATTTTATCACGAAAATTGACAGTGCTGCAGCAGTAACGTTGCAACAGAGTAATGCTGCTGCAGTTGCCAACCGAATATCATCTTTATCATACCGCAGAATGTTATTGAAAACGCGAGCGAAGCGAGCCCGAAAATGTTTCGATATAAAAAACGCCATTTGATAGACAGTTGTACATTTTTAGGGTTCCGTACCCAAAGGGTAAAACGGGACCCTATTACTAAGATTCTGCTGTCCATCCGTCCGTCTGTCACCCGGCTGTATCTCACGAACCGTGATAGCTAGACAGGTGAAATTTTCACAGATGATGTATTTCTGTTGCCGCTATAACAACAAATACTAAAAACAGAATAAAATAAAGATTTAAGTGGGGCTCCCATACAACAAACGTGATTTTAGACCGTAGTTAAGCAACGTCGGGCGGGGTCAAGTACTTGGATGGGTGACCGTTTTATTTTTGCCTGTTTTTGCATTATGGTACGGAATCCTTCGTGCGCGAGTCCAACTCGCACTTGCCCGGTTTTTTTACTTTTAGTCCCAACCAGGCGCGAAAAAGTTTGCCCCTCCTTCCTAAGTAGCGCCAGGAGATTCAGGGGCAAACTTAAATCAAGCGAGTATTGTGGCTACCCCCCCTTATATGGGTTGAATTTTATAGCCTATAACCTGGCCGGAGATTTTCTCGACAGACTAGTAAAGTTTTCATCAAAATCCGTTCAGCCGTTTTCACGTGATGCGCGTTCAAATAAACAGACAAACAGATAAACAGACAAAAATTTTAAAAACTGTTGGAACGTGTTCTGTTATCGATTCTAAGTATCCCCAGCCAACTTTTTTTCAAATATCTTCCATGTACAGACTTTCGACCGTCTTCAGCTTTATTATATGTATAGAAGATAGATAGATAGATCATTATTAAGAATCATTGAGGTGTTACAATGTTGTTTAAAAAAAAACATCCTATATGCGACTTAACGTCATAATGACGTCATCGGCACCAAAGTTGCGCTCTCTGCATACTAGTTTCTTTAATCTAAGTATATACCTATTGTACAAATTGTACAGAGAGTTACACTGAAACTTACAGATAGCTATGCCTCTTTTAACATGTATATTGTTTTTATTTGTAAACTGCGTGTGTACGAGTGTTTGTTTATTTGTGAGTGTGTGTATATATATATATATATAATGTGTGCGTGTGTGTGTGTGGGTGTGTGTGTTAGTGTGTAAAAATGCATACTATAATATTTATGATAAGGAAGTATTATTTCAATGTTAGTAATATATCCCTATTTGGAAAAGTATTCCAGGATGGCAGATACTTTTGGCGCGTTAAGAGCCAACAGGAGTGGTCCTTTCTCCATACAAACGTACTCGACTGTTTTCTCCGTGGGTTTTGATGCTAGAGCAATGATTTTTTCAACACAGATTAATATTGTCAATATCTGTGTTGGACCGTTTTGCTGTTTTTGCTTTTTTTGATATTTTTGTTTTTTAAGGCGCTAGAGCCCTTCAAAAATGGCCAAAATAGCCTCATTGACTATGCCGCAATGAGAGGCGTAGTATTCAAAACTAATATCAATTAGCCAAAAAAGCAAAACGGTCCGACACAGATAATTTCATAATCATTTAGATTTCCAAAGCCGCTTCCGTTAGCGAGACGGGTGGGTATATTTACCTAAAATATTTAAAACTCAGCTTCTGTTTCGTCTTAATTGTTTCATCTGCTACTGATGCTGTCTGTACCCCATTCGTTTACCTGCCCAATTATAGTAAAACGATATGTCAGAAAGAGTTTTGCGAATCTCCCTAAAGCATCACCGGAATGTCACTCTCAGTTCCTTACCGATGTTATCTTGTGTCAAGGAAATTCCCGCAGAGATTTGTTTTTTGGCTAATGGCTTTACCTTATCTATATCCTTCTGTACAAAGGGCAAAAGTCAATTGGCTGTTTTTGTTTTGTTTTATTCATACAACTTTATTAATAGTTTTTTTTAGATTACAAGGGGGCAAATATTTGGAATCGCTTCTCCATACAAACGTAATCCCCATTTCCCTCTCTGGATACCTATTGAATTCATGTAAAAAATATATAATTAATTATATGTTAAACATAGCTGGATGGTGTTTAGCAAAAATGTGTGAACCCACATTAATTTTGCAATAAGATGTCAACTCAAAAAATGTACGCTTAAAGTTGACATTTTATTGAGAAATTAATGTGGGTTGACACATTTTTGCTAAACACCATCCAGCTATGCCTAAGCTTTTTTAATTGATTCCTATAAAAATTTGTAGCGAAAAACAAATTCCATACAAATTTCCCACTAACCAGTTTATCTTTATGCTGGTCGTAATTTGCGGTTTTAGAACGCATCATAGAGAGTTAATGTCTATGTGTGTAGATAAAATAAGTAAATTCATAATTTATACGTCCTCTTTAAATGTAATAGAGATTTTGACGTAAACCACAACTATTTAGGAAAATGTTTGATGATGGAACCGGAATTTACGATCATAACCACAGAACCTAATTATTAGAACATTTGCAGATTTTCAGCCAGTAATTACAACATTATTAGTGGGAGTAAAGTTTTTTCTATTATACAGGGTGTATTGGGTTCTGATCCAGAACTACTTTTTCCGACTCTGTAAATAATCCACATTATTATATGGTAGTATTTGATTAAAATATAATTATAGTTCGTTTTTTTTAGCATTAGAAATAAGGTAAACAATCTTGATGTGTCTTTTAATTGAAAAAGACATTTTAAAAATAAGTTACGGCAAATATGTAACAATTATGAATCTAATACGATCATTTATATTCTTCTGCTTTCATAAGTAATAGTTTTTGATTTTTAAAAAGCGTTTTTCAATTAAAAGACATGTCAAGATCGCTTACCTTCTTGCAAGTTCTTTCTAATGCTAAAAAAAACGAACTATAGTATACATGGTCACTCCATGACTGACATACGCTGTATGAAGAGCGACAAGACGTCACATTGACGGTGACCAAATTGGATGCATAATGGTAACATTCCATTTCTAACCGCAGCTGCACTACCGGTACTGAACGCGTCGCTGTCATTGTCAATTTCCATAGTAAAATGAACAGCAGTGCACTACTGTTCATCAGTTGCTGTCGTTGGAAATGGACTGTCACCTTTAATGTTTTTTTTTTTCATCATTATTGGTAATAAACAATAATTAACAACATCATTACGCAAATCCTTGAATTCTGTATGATGTTGTTCTCTTGCTCCATGAACCCGAAATCACCCTGTATTTATGACAGTTAATTAACTAAAACTATTTGTTTGGTGTTAATTAAAACTATTGGCTCTGTGAATGTGTTTTAGATCGGTCAATCCTATCCTGTCAATTATTCTAAATTATGTTAATTCATCGCTAAACGATCAGATTAATAATAATCATTAATAATGATTATTAATATTTCATATTTATTTATTTCGTAAATGCACGGATACATTACACGGATTAATATCATTAATATCACATGAATAATTATTCCAACATAAATTTAAACAAAGTTAATATTATATTTACTGTTGAATATTCAATTAGATGTTGTTCACCGTAAGCTTAAGGGTTAAAGAAAATATAAAATGTAAATATTGTAGCCACGAGTTCTAAATTCGCAAGCAAAGCAAATTATACGTATTAGGTACTTATATCGTGTTGTATGTTAAAATTTATTTACCATTAGGCATTAATTCCGCCATATGTACCTACATTATTATATATTTTATGTTTTGTGCAATAAAGTTTATATTTTTTAAAATCTTATCTAATCGTATTAACAAGTTTATTTATAAATAAATATTTTCATGTGTCGTTTAGTTCCAAACGACCAAAAAGAAGAGCAAATAGCTCTATCCTATTAGGTACCTTTTCTTAACAGGTACCAAAATCGCATAACCTGACAGATGGATTTACCCGAGTTTGAAGTTAAGCGACTCAAATATATTTTATATTATAAAAGTTAAGGCCTCTTCCAAACTATACACTGAAATAGATATAATCTACCTAATCCAAGGACGTGGGTTCGAGTCCCACGTGGGCCAGAGTTAATTATCGTTGATTTTTTCATTGTTATTGACATCGGTAATTAATAGATTGTAATAATGAGGTACGGCTCACAATAAAAAAGGAAAAATACCGGGTGTGGCCTATAACATGAGCAAATAATTAAAACATTGATTGTACTGCTCAAACGGTGACACTTTTGTTCTACAACTTTATTTAAAGAATTATGAAGTATTTAGGCTCCCTATTTTTCATACAAAATAAATATTATCTTCAATGGACGCCATCGCCACGCCATATCATTGCGATTGACGTTGCTTGTCACGCCTTAAACGTAACAAAATTCGCAATACATTGCGTCTTAGAATAAACTTTAAAGTGTATTAAAAATCAAATCACAAGTTATTTTTAAAAGTCGCTGAACAAATGTTGGTCAGTATGAGGAGTATAGCCTACAGTTAAATTTTTTGCTCATATTACAGGCCACACCCGGTATAATATTAACATTCGCAATATATTTATTTATTAGCCATGACTGAATTACACTTATAATTGCGACCGACAATTTCAATCGAGATTCCAACCTTTTATTTGTAGTCCAAAATGTACGCAAATAAGTTGTATTTATGTAGTTCTTTGACTGAGGCCTAGTAAAGTTAGGTATCGTAAGAGAAACTATGGGGCAAGAAAAACACTTGAGAAAATAATTAGTAAGATTTATCTTGATCGTGCAAAATAAATACGTTCCTCATACCCCATTTGACTTTACCCGATTTGCAGAAGGAACCCCAAACTGTAGCTACATATTCATGAAAATCTCGGCGAAGTTCATTTCATTACACAGCTGGAGAGTTTACGGCTGAAAATTCCCTGAAAATGTACAGTGCTTGACTATTTACGTCCCAGATTGCGAGGATAAACGTCCTGCGAACGGGTGGTAGAAAGTTGGTGTATCAAACGATTCTTATAAATACTAACTATAAACAAATATTGTTAAATTAATATAAATTGCCTAAAATATTTTCTATAATACCCAGCAAAGAAAACAGCAACTACTTTTCTATAGATAAACGGTCACGTGACTACATCCTTCCTCATAGTACAACAAACCCTTCCACGTGTATATCACTTGCAATAAACATGCTAGTGACATAATAAATTCACGAATACCAAAGCCACTCGTCCGGCACGGGTAGACACTAAAATGTCCATTAGTCGATCCTTGTCACACCTTTTTCGGGCGCGGAGTGGCAACAGGGTTGCCAGGCGTACGGTAATTATCCTACATGTACGATAATTTGCACTCTAAATAAGGTAAGTACCCCTATTAACGACCCCATTAAAATTGGCATTCATTACCGCGGTATGTACAAAATAGCGTTTAATAAGAAAGCTTACTAACTTTCTTTGAATCTAAGAACACAGAAATAAAGCCTTATCTTTTGACTGTCGAATAAGTATAACACTACTACGAAAATATCACACAAACAAGTCGAAAAACGTAAACTAGCGTATCAAGAGCGCAAGATTTGGTTGCCCCATACTAACACGCAACACCTCAAGTAAGTAAACGCGTATTCTATTTAGTGATTAGCGTAATAATGGTAAATATTATGGAAGGATTAAGACTTGAGATTGATTCTTAGTTATTATCTTTATGATTCTCAAATACTTTATTTGCGATATTTGCTCGCCAATAGGGAAAAAAATAGGAAATTAAAAACCTCGGTGTTAGGTTCCATTTTCTTTGTGTGACACCTAATTTCGAGGTATACCTCGGTAATAACGGAAACGGTATTTTAGATTCGAGCGATCTTATATTCATATATAAATGCACATTTCCTTGACTTTTGATGTTATTGAATTATTTAACCACCTATAAAACTAAAGAGGTATTAACGTGATATGAAATCTATGCAAGAACTCTTAATTTTGATTACAATTTTAGACACCTTCTCAGACGTTTTCTTAGAAACCCTTATATGAGAAACTCGTTCAAGTATTGATATAAAAACAGAAGTATGGTTATAAAGTTTATTTTAACCTAATTGTTTTGTAATATTTGGAATCATCCATATTGATCGTTTAAAAAAATACAAGATAACTATTTATTTTGATTAGTCGTAAATGAGTTTTAAAATTATTTGAATTGAACCGTTTAACGATGGTTAGAAAAGACATCGCTCGGTAATAAGCTGTATGAGAACCTAATACAGACCCACCCAAAACTTTAATGGCTTCGAAATTAATAGGTTCTTAAAATACTTTAAAGTACTTTTGATACTCTTTTGTATACCAAGTACATAATAAAAGGGTTCTTAAAATTCAAGGGCCGAAGACAGGCCCGAGAATTTTCAGACCTAATGTATTACCGTTGCACACAATATTTTTTATAAGGCACAAACATAAAATGATATATAAATTCAAAGTAAATATTGGTTTTTAGATCTTTGCCTAGAAGATAGTTTTTTTTTTTAAAAACAACTCTTGACTATTACTATTGTAATATTTGTGATCATATAGACAAAGGACACGGCCCTCTACGCACTGCGCTTCAAATGTAGCTGGTTTAGATATCACTGGCAATCATTTAATCGACAAATACAAGTGCTGGAGTAGAAAATAAAATATTTTATGTTATATATATAAAATAGATACACAACACAAACATACAACATTAACATTAACTTACACAGATCTTGTATCTGTATTGTGTAGAATATAATTGTGATAGCTTGAACGTTTTGGCGCAATTTGTCCTCCACGTCCGATTGAAATAATTAAGTACCTATTTATTTAACGTAGATAGGTAATAAATAAATTAAACAAGAATAATTTCGACAGCATCACCCTTGCTCGTAAAGGGTACCCCACGATGTTTTTAGCGTTAAAGGAACCAACTATTTCTATTTTAAATTCAATAATTAACTAAGTCTTATAATATGAAAAACGTAGGTAAGTATTGAATATACCATATTTTATCCATTATTGTCAAATAAATAATATTTATCGTAATTATGGAACTAAAAATGTAACGAGTTATCTACCCTCGTAAAAAGGAACCCACATCCGCGGTATTTGGGTAACAGTGGTCCATTACCACGGTAATAGGCGATTTCGACATTTTGGTTTTGATAATTATTTTTTCCTTTATAATTTTCTAAAACAAGGTCAGAAACTAAAATAATATAAACTTTAATTAATAAACTAACATAAAAAAATATATCTTGGTCCATATACCGCCGGTTTATGCTTAATGTTTGGCTCTTTTTGGGAAACTTGCTTAACCCCCTCGTTAATAGGGGTACTTACCTTAGTAGGCCTATTATGGATGGCTTTATCCATGTGACAAAATATCCGTCACTTTTTAACAGAGCGAGATTGAAAGGGATACCGTTTTATCACGCTGTCACGTAGACAAGAACGACCATCATAATATATATCCGTACAGGAGACCTATAGTTCGTTTTTTTACATTAGAAATAAGGTAAACAATCTTGATGTGTCTTTTAATTGAAAAACACATTTTAAAAATAAGTTACGGCAAATATGTAACAATTATTATTATTTTTTTTTTTTTTTTAATTAATAAATCTTACAGCTATCATAACAGTTTCCCAATGCGATAGTGTAGGCAGGCTATTATTAGGTATATACTATAAGTACTATAACTAAGCTAAGAATAACACAACACAAACAATGTAACCTTTACAAATTCACTTTCAGAACAATTAAATACGTCAGTTCGATTGGCAACTTGGTTAAATGTGCGCAAGGCTCTCGTCCAAGGGGCCGTGCGCATCAATCCGGTGCGCGCGTGCGGCTCAACCAGTAGAGGCGGTCTGCGCCTCCGCCACACGTACTGTGGCGGCGCATAAACACCTATCGTCTCTAGTAACTCTGGGTTACTGATTTTTCCTCGCACTAGCTTAAATATATAAGAGGCTAGTGCCAATTCCCTTCTAACCTCTAGCTGGTCATATTCCACCATTCCGAGCACAAACAGGGTTGGGTACATTCGAGGATAGAAGGGATACACTCCATACAACTTTAGGTACAAGAACCTGATGAATTTATTTTGGATTCGTTCTAGAATAAACTTGTATTTCGCCTCATTTGGGCTCCAGACACAAGAACTGCTCTCCATGTGGCTTCTGACCAGGGCTTCGTACAGTGCGCGTATAGCTCTTATGTTGGAAAACCCGTGACACTGCCGCAGAACGAATCCCAAGTTTCTATAAGCCTTCTTGCAAATAGTGCTAATGTGGTGCCTAAAGGAAAGATCTGCGGTAAAGTGCACCCCCAAATCTCGCACTTCCGTCAAACGCTCCATCGGCGCCCCTTCTACTAGGTATTGATGATGTATCGGGCTGTAGGATCTGCTGAAGGACATCGACGAGCATTTAGCCACATTAAAGTGCAATTTATTGTCGTGACTCCATTGGACCACTCGATCAATGTCATTTTGCAACTCGACGCAGTCCGATACATCCTCGATTTGACGCACCAGTTTCAGGTCATCAGCAAAGAGCAAACAGTCCGCGTTTTTGACTACACTAGGCAGATCATTGATCATTAGTACAAAGTGTAACGGACCCAGATTGACTTGACTGACCCCGGACCTAGTATAGTATGGCTTTGACCTGCCTTATTATGAATCTGATACGATCATTTATATTCTTCTGCTTTGATAAGTAATAGTTTTTGATTTAAAAAAAGTGTTTTTCAATTAAAAGACATGTCAAGATCGCTTACCTTCTTGCAAGTTCTTTCTAATGCTAAAAAAAACGAACTATAATAAGATGACAATTATTATTTGCGCCGTAGCGAACGAAACGCATCTCTTTCTCTATCGCAATAATATGGAATATCAATGAATACTGTTTATAGTTCGTTTTTTTTAGCATTAGAAATAACTCCACAGAAGGAAGCGTGCAGTTTTTATCAGGCTCTTTAATTGTTAATAATTATTTAATTATCTAATGTAGCATGATCAATACATATTATTTACTTCAAATTATTACCGCTAAAAGTGCCGGATCTGGAACCACAAGCTTACTTCTGCGAAGTTCTTTCTAATGCAAAAAAAAACGGACTGTAGTTCCCCACCGCGCAAACGATTGGAATCTTGGCTTTGCTCTCTGTTTGAGATACGATCCAATGAGCATTATTAATAATATGCATAAAAAATACAATTTGAGGCGAAACATGACACTTTCACTAGGAAATAAGTAGAAAATAGGCTAATTTCTGGATGTTACGGTCTTTAGGGCAAGTTTGTAGCATCAAAACTTGTAAACTTTTCCTGTAGAACCGTTGATACTAGCACAAAATGCACAAATTTAATCAGCTTTTTACGAAATAGAGATAAACAATTGTGTTGTCTTTTAATTACTATCACATTTAAATGATTTAATATTATTTTGCAAGTAATTTTAGGGATAGTGCCTTTTTGATACACGTATAGTAGGTATTTATTTCTTTCTTCATTAATCATTACAATAGGTAATTTTGGTACTCAAATACGATAAATTCTCTTCCACTATCCTGGCAACCCTGGCAAGGCAACGGCAGTGACTTGTGAATTTCCCATGGGCAGACGTGTTTGACATATTCACAAAATTCAAAGCACATTCACAAAATTGTCCGCATTATCCTACAGATGGCGTTGACACGTTGAAACATTTTTCTGCATCACGCTATTGAATTCTTTGGTCAGTGGTTTAGTCACGTATATAACCCCGGCGGGATCTATGTGGCTACCACCAGCCTGGCACTGATATAAACGCTACCGAGAACATAACAACTTACGGCTCGATTCGGAAAATGAATTAAGTAGATTTCTACTAGACTTCAACAAGTTACGATACGGATAATTTAAAGACATTTGTAAGATAGATATGTCAAATCCTCTTGAACGATTTCGACAAGTTATGACTTAGATATCCAAGTCACATCTAGTCGATATCTAATGTAGATGTAGTTGATCTCTAAATCGTCTCAAGATCTTGTGATTATCTCGAAATCCGAATAGGCATGTTACATATCCAAGTCACATCTAGTCGATATCTAATGTAGATCTAGTTGATCTCTAAATCGTCTCAAGATCTTGTGATTATCCCGAAATCCGAATAGGCCTGTCACTGTCAGTCTCTATTCCATGCATTTCGCTTGTACTTGCATATTAGTGCGAGCGAGTTCTATAGAAAATAAATTACGTAGACGTTAGCGTATAATATCAGTTTTGACCGTGACAGTCCGACCCATGGTACGGATACTATGGTTTTATTTGAAAACGAATGCTGTTAGTCGGTTTTATCAAATAGACGGCCGGACACTTTGCTCGTACTGCGTTGGTTTACGATACTGAACAAATAGACAGCGTGTGCCTGAAGTACTTTCAGTATATTTTTTCCGATACCTATTTTCAAAAGGGAAAAATTCTTTGAATTTCATTGCGTAGCTAAACGGAAACGCAGTGAAATAGACAGAATGGTGTGTTAATTTGTTATCTGATCTATTCTTGTTTCTATTTGATGACATTTGCTAAAAAATTGTTGAAATGACGCTAGAATGAAATTCTTCATTTAAAGTTTCCGAGTAAACCTATTATAGGTTTTCTCGGAAACTTTTGTATAAAAAGAATAAATATTTTTATACATCGGTACCTTTATATTTTTATTAGAAATACGAAAACAACCTTTGTCTATAGCTATATACTCTTTTATTTCTAAGAAAATAACCCAAACGAAAATACTTAAATTTTCTAACAGCTGAGTTGCGCAACGTGTCTAACATTTTAATTCCAACTTTCCATTCATTTCATTTTCTTTATATTTCAACCACGTAATGGAAACATTGCATTAAGTTAGGCAAAGTGATTGATCAGTTCCAAGATTAAATAACTTACTCATGTGGTGACGTTTTATTTTCACACGTGTTCAGCTAAGCCCAAAGGAGTGAGCATTTTAGCCTATGCGTAGGTGGAGGTAAAGTTACTGAACTGATTATGATGGATGACTGCCGTAAGGCCAAAAAAATACGATGACAATTTTTATAGGAGTACTCATATTATATAAAAATGTAGTTTGCATTTGTGTATTAAAGATCAAGGGGAATATTGTGAAGATATCTAATATGTTTTTGATTCAGTAGTTGAATAATTGTAGAATTTTTAATGACAAAGAAAAACTTGCAAACATGATAAACATACTAAGTATGTATAAACAAAAACCTAATTTATTAATAACATTTTGTAAAACACTTAGATGTGATTAAGAAAAATATTCCTTAATATTCTTTGTCAACGTATTTTTGGGACAACCTGAAATAGAAAACCAAAACGAAAAGGTACCTATTTGGAAAACAATTGAGTTAATCCTACTGTCTCCTCCATATATTGGTATATTTTTTACGTCGAAATAAATCGTTATACGATTGAGTTAAGGTTAATTTTTAATAAATAAAAATTATCTACTTGTTACAAAATAATATTTCAGTTTCATTTCCTGATTGTTTTCGATCAATTCCCCTTTTTCGTATATCAGGTAAAAACGGATAGAATATATGTATTATAATCAAGCCCGCCTATATGTAAACGAAATTACCACATTCGTGCAGCGCTGTATTGAAACCTAGAATTTTAATATTTTATGTTTGCCTCCATATTGTCGGGCAATCAAAATATCGTTTCGGTTTTTTCGATACAAAGATACTTATTGATATTTTATTCATAGCGTTTAAACAAGTTATCTAAGTGAGAAATTTTAATAATGCAATTTTGCACAGGAAATCCATAGATTGGAGGAAGCGTAAATGAATAGTAATTATGTAGATGTAAAAGCTTAATCACTACATGAATGCACGAGGAAGGCGGCTATCAGAGAAGAGTGGCGACGTGTTGTGAAGCTTGCCACCAACACCTGAAGTGATGACCACGACCTCTCTGTCAAGAGTGATACCGACGAAGAAGAAGAAAAGCTTAATTAATGTTTTCAACGGGTCTAAGGCGATTAGATTTCTTTATCTTACCTTTGTTCCGACGTTTCAGCCAGGTTGCACTAGATGTGACCACGGAAGACTGACATTCCCAGCATGGTATAATAATATACTCCGCCTGGTACTCTCTTCCCGTCTTTTCGTGGTCACGTGACTGACACAAGCCTACGTCATCATGCGACAGCGCTATATGATAATATGCGATAGCGCTATATATAGCGGCCATGTTATTGTGACGTAGTCTTGTGTCACTCTGGGAAGAGAAGACCATGTTTTATTAGACTATGCATCCCAGCAAAATATCAATGGAGACATGATAAACAACACTAAGCTACCCGATATTAGTTAACATAAATTTTCGGGGTAGACAAATAAATTGATTTAACCGTTTTTGTTAATGTTTATTCAACATCAACTCGAACAATATCCGGACACTGGTCAGAAAATACATATATTCCTTGGTTTCAACATGGGAATTACTGGTCCCCAAGTTGACGATAATTTAAACAATTTGTACCCGACTTCCCCGAACTAAATTTCAAACACTAACGAAATATAACATTATAATATCGATGTTTTTAAATAACTATGTAAGGATAACGTTATAAAGGTCTGATTAGTTCTAAATTATGGTCTGTGCCTGTAACTGTTACCCTTACTTCAGGTAACTAACTAACTATTATGGCTCAGCGACCCAAAGAGGGTCTTGGCACCCGAAACGAGAGCACGCCACTTTTCCCGATCCTGTGCCGTTTTCTGCTAATTATTGGCTTGAAGCTGACGCAGATCCGCTTCCACACTGTCTCGCCAGCGGTATCTTGGACCCAGATTCTGGGCCGACCTCCCGGACGGCCACCAGTCGGTCTCCCCAGGTACGCACTCTTGGCAGCCCGATTCTACATAGGTAAATTAAAATAAATGTCAAAAAGTCAAACGTCAATATTACCTCCATAGGTTTCACAACTGAGTTCCAAGGTGTCACCCTCGTTGTACGGCTGAAGCAGTCGCGTCTGGTCTTTTGTTTTGGTATCCACTATAGTTGGCCGATTTGGAGGAGCTGCGGACAAAAAAGTTAATCAATACTTAATCACATTGGTTTTAAGTAAATAATTAGAGTTAGATCTAGCAGCAGCAGCGATTTTGATAGCCCACGCAGTGGAAGTGTTATTTTTAACCTCAAACTTCTATAAAACTATGACATGTAAATAACACTTGCGCTACGTGGGCTATCTAAATCGCTACAGACTTTTCTTGGTACAACTCTATGTACAATCTTGGACTCTGGTTTCGAAGGGAAAGCAGCTTCAATCAAACACCTTGTTTTTATAAACAGAAAGTATGTTTAATCTGGCACACAAATTGTCTCAATATACAAAAATAAATTAAGAAATCTTACGTATCCCACGACAGACAACCGTTCGCTAGTTCGAAACATAAAGAGCGACATCTATCGGGAAATTCAGTAAATAAAGTAAATAAGGCGTTTTATATACTCTATCTTAGCTTATTTTAATCGTTATTCAGTCGTTTGATCTCAACTTTAACTCCGACCAACAATAATTAGTTAGTTAACCAGCCAAATTCTAATTTGTAAGTCCGTCAAAACAGTCAATAGGTAATTTAAGTAACTGTCAAATGTTCTCAAATTATTCTCATATTCTTTGATCTTTGATTTTCTTAATCATACGGAAATTGTCTAAAATTGCCTTGACTGCAAATTAATTTCTTTGAGCTTTGTCCTTGGTTTCCCGGAATATCAAATTGATTTCCAGCAAAGATGAATCATTAAAATATAATAAAATAGGTATAATTTATTCGAGAACACAAACTCAAAATAGATAATCATACAAAAGAGAAAAACAAAAAAAGGAGAAAGTACTACCAAATGGTCCCATCTCAGCATGTTGCTGCCTACTTTCAGCGCTGATCTTCCGATAGAATAGTTAAGTGTTAATGAAATAAAATCGATTTCATGTAATAAAGACAGTTATTTTTAACAATCAAAGTTATACTTTATTATATACCTAGTCTTCGTAAACATAAATTTGAAATTAACTTTTTCAGATTTCATTGTTGCTTTCAGCTTTTCTCGCCGACTGTACTTTCTTTCAAAATTATCATTTCTAGAGACAATTCTAACAAAATAAACTCAAAGAGGTTGCGCTGTTTAACAAAGTTCCCACGACCACCACCTCCCGGCCAAAATCACATAACAATTATCTTTCATCACGGCTTCAAACAGGCGCGGATCCAGCCCTCAAAAAAGGTTGTGGTCACAGCCACTCCAAAATCGGCCAAGTGTGAGTCGAGGGTACCTGATGATTCCCCGACCAATAAATTCGCAGAGGGATCGCAAGCGATTTATTTCAGTCTATACACACTTAGCGCCACTTGCACCATCCCAATAACCCGGGGTTAACCCGTTAAACCGTTAACCCAGTGTCAAATTGTACTGGTAACCATGGTAACTCCAGGTTTAACCGGTTAACCCCGGGTTAGTGTGATGATGCAAGTGATGGCGCTTAGATCTATAGATAACTACACTAAAAAACTCCTTCGGCTGTAAATTAAACGCTGGCAATAAGCTGGAAATAATTGCCCCTGTTAGTAAATAATCTATATTCTTGCAAATAATTAGGGCTCTGTATTCAGCTGGGGTGCCTACCCTGATTCTCCGACCAATTTTTAGCAGATTGTCTATTCGCGAAAAACGGTCCGACACAGATAATTTCATAATCATTTAGTTTTCCAAGTTTGGTTAGGATTGGTTAAGTTTTGGAGGAGGAAACATTCGAGTACGAAACCTCTATTTTTGAGATTTATACGCAGGATTTTTCGACTTATCCTTATCGCACTAGTTTTAGGAGCCGCTTCCGTTAGCGAGACGGGTATACTTACCTAAAATATTTAAAACTCAGCTCCTGTTTCGTCTTAACGTTTCGCCAAAAATGGTTTCGTAGAGTCAATTATTCGTAGATGTAACTTTTGGTAGACTCTTGATTCACATATCATTCAGTTCGCTTCTGTGTAAATTAGCAGACCAATCATTAGAAGAATTTCATTTGGTAGAGTAATCTTTTCATCAAGCAACCTTCAGTCGAGTAATGTTTTATAACTTTTTTAAAGTTTTTGTCAAGTGGCACTCTGAACCCTGCCTAATATCATACAAAAATATCAATTTTAACATTTATTTTATATCTCTGGTTCCTATTTAGCTAACGTGATAAAACTAGTCTGCAATAATAGACTATTTAATAACTGTTCAAAAGAAATAAATAAGTTTTTGACATTATCAATAGTTTATGATTTATGAACAAAATAAGGCCAAAATCTGGAAAATGTCCACATGTAGAGCACTTGCCCCTACCCTTAAGTAGTCGGAATTTTACCAAAAATGGCATGCGATTTTTTTGTAAGGTCTATGGAGCCTTTTCCATACCCATATAGACCTGCGCTCTGAAACTCCTATGACAGTCAATTTTAACCTTTTGGCCGCCGGACCTAGTCCGCAAAGACGCTCACTCACACGCCAGAGCAAATTTTAAGTAAACAACTAATAACAAGTTTAGGGATTGCAAATAGTGATATCGATATTTACAATTTATGGTAAAAATCTTTTTAATTTAGCTTTGTTCTTATCCTGTTTTAATTTCATTCCAAATTTCCAAAATTAAACATATGTTTTACACCCGAAAATGTTTAAAATATAGGGATTTAACATAAAAAACAACCACTAAACAATGTCGATTCAAGACGTGATATCGCCGCACTAGGCTGTACGAGAAGTCTTTTATACAAGACAACGGCGCCCATGGACTGCCCGCAGTGCAGACCGACAAGGACTGTTTCCGCGCGGATCAAGTAATAATAGTCTCTAGGTCAACGGCGTAAGCGCTTGTCGGTACGTAAACTTTATTGGCGTAACGTTAAAGCTGCGCATCATATGTCGATAAAGTCAATATACCGGAACTGTTTTAGTGAAAATTACACGTGGGTTGAATTTTTAATGAGTGAAGATATTATTCCGGAATTAGAATCTATCATTATAATTTCAGTTTGGTTTACATTAATCTATAGGTAAACTCTTATCAAAAAAACGTTCAACGACTTGTTATAAAAAAATTACACATTAACTTCAATGTTATAGCAATAAAAGTAAAGTCTGATAAACAGGTATGTCCACAGGGACCACACTTGTGCGAAGCGGTCGCTGCGGTGTATCCCTTCCCACTAAGCTATAAAATAACATCAATTATTTTTTTTATTTATCTCTTCTGCAATTAAATAGTCCACAATCTACAAGGGCAAATTTACTTGTCTGACTCTACTTTATAGAGCTAAAGAAGCTACCTGAACTTTAAATATAGTTATGCCTATCTGACTCTCGTTCTACGTATTCTAGTAAGTAGTTACCTACTATTCGTTGAAAAAAATTGGCGATTAACAAGTGCTCAAATACTTAGATAAAAACATATTTCTGACTTTATATTTACTTTAAAAATTCCCATATCGAGTAAACATTCCCATCCCTAGCTGTCTTTTATACAAGACAACGGCGACGAGGAACATGAAAAATGTTGAAAATTGGAGCAATTTTTTTAAATCCCTTATTATAAAAGAAGGGATTTATATAGCGGCTTAAAAAGCAAATAAATGAAAAAACAAAGACCTTAAATATGAACACGAGTGTAAATGAAATTGCAATTGTTATTATTTTCACATTAACTCAGTGGTTGAATTTGTGTCTTGTATACAAGACGACGGCGCCAGCGTATCGTTCTATCGTTGTCTTCTATACCGGACAACGGCGGTCAAAGGGTTAAAAGCTGGAATTATTATAAGAAATTGTACAAAAAATTCTGAATGTTTAAATTTAAGACTCCATAAGTTAATAATTTAATAAATTGCTGTTTATTCTGTATCACTAATAATTTGAGTTGTCAGCTGATATAAATACAGCAAGGAGTTCTATTTCACTAAGTACCTATAGTATTATATAATTGTGTTATTCAATTTATTTATTAGGTAAGTTGACATTGTTTATATGGTAATTTTATGTTGTACTATTTTGTGAGCGTTTTGGGGCCACCTGTAACTCGGGCAGTTTTGACGTTCATCAAACGATAATTCTACGAAAAGTAAATCTGCGTATCGATCAACTGACTACTCTGCGTACTTATACCTAATGAAATTCTGCCAAAGCGTCTGCGATACAAAAATCGGCGTAATTCTACCCGGGGAATCAATAGGGCACCCTATTAGGGTTGTGGGCATGCCCACCGTGCCCACAACGGTGGATCCGCGCCTGGCTTCAAATTATCGGAAAGTATGTATGTTTCACGAGTATTTACCTATCGCTTTATAGGATGTTAATGGCCGCCATCTTGAATATCTCAGTTTCCAGCAAAATTTCAATGTGCAACCAGCAAATTCGAATTCAGCCGAGTCTAATTTAAAAAACTTGGTTGCCGAAAAGTAATATAATTTTGCCAGTCGCATCAAGAAAAAGAGCGATTTCGATTTTTTTTTGTATAGACTAGGATAGGGAAAAATCTCAAAACGATAAATTTGTAAAAAAATAAGGTAAATTTATACGGAACGAGTCCAACTCGCACTTGTCCGATTTCTTTTAAATAATGTACCTAAACTTATATTATATACGAACGGCATGTAGCAAAAATATATAATTTCTAAGACCACCAGGTAATAAGTTTAGTATTTCTTGTAATGTAGATATTAGTTACCTATTTTTGCAGATACAAAATAACTTTCCCTCAATATCTTGCCCAATCTTCCAAACACGCTTTTTCCTCAAAGCAATGTTGATGTATTTATTATTTGTAATGTTTTATTATTCGCCCATTTTCTCATTCCGGAGGCGGATGTACGGAGATTACTTGACGTCCAATGGAAGAAAAACAATGAATTATTTATCTGAAGCAGTAATGATGTTGGTAGGCCGTTATTAGGTTACTTTACGAATAACTTTTTCAATCAATCAGACAAAAATATATGAAAAATAAGTTTTTGGCAAAAATTAAATTTTTGGTACAAGCTTTTATCGCTGACTGTACTTTTCATTCCACAGGCAACTAATACTCATCGAGACAATTCTAAAAACCCCAAACACAATTAGGTTTCGTTATTTTATCACCGAGTTCCTATGGCCACCTCCGGTCTCCATCATCAGATCAGCTCCATGACACCATAATATTGCATTGTCACTCGACTTACGTATGTATGCAAAATTTCAGCTCAATCGGAAACCGGGAAGTGGATCAGATTTAACTTGCAAGATTTGATTACAGACAGACAGACAGACAGACAACGGTCAGGTGAAACTAAATAAAAGCTTGTAATTATAGCGCTTTTTTAGATCAAAATACGGTTGCCAAAAAAATTATTATCTTAAGGCCTTTATCTAATATATTCATTACTTTTGTTCGCTAGAAAAAAAACACGAACATAGGTCTTACTAAGCGCACCTTAAAAATATATAAAAGATTTTGCACAAAAGCTAATTGGAATTGCTACTAAAAATGTGCATAATTTTTTTGATTAAAAGGCAACATGGTATTTTTAATTTATGTTTGCTAAAATATAGTTAACAATAGAATCTAAATTGGGAACGGCGGCAAGCAAAAACTGTTTAAATAAAATGAATCATGCATTGAATCTGTAAACGCCCTTGGCGCTCTTTGAAATAAAATCCCAAGAGACTTTAACCTACGCCCTTTAGATACTAGAGGTCAAACTCCTAACTCGGCAAACTAGCAAAAAAATGTCCCCAAACTTGTCAAAACTAGTTTTAAATGAGAGACCCTTCCAACAGTCCGCCGGGGACTTTGACGCGATAACGCGAAGATACTATCAACGGAGTTTGTCAGCTTCAACGAAGTGTATGGAAGACAGTTTGTCCGTCTTTGAAGTCAGCTTTAAAGCAAGATAAATGAAAGCTTAGAATAAATTTAAAAGTGGAAATTTTTACCGGCTTGGGTGAGGCTTGAACTCACGCCACTGTATCGCTATAGCCCATTGCTCTGCCATATGCTGAGCTAAGACCTAACCCAAAGCAAAGACATAATATATGTAATTTCGTATAAGATGAATAAAGTCTAAGAAAAAAACGTGCCCCGGAAATCAAGAAAAAGTCATTCTCGGATAGATGGCGCACACACCTTTGGCCTATTCTCGGCTAGATGGCGTTGACGACACCGTTTGATATTTAACAATTTTAACACATATCAGTGAAAGAACATGGGTCAGTATGGAACAATAAAAATTAAAAATCATTTATCCGTAAACATATTTTGATTAATTTTTACATTTTCAATTTTATTTTAAGTTTTAATCGTGTGTCGATAGATGTGGCAGTAAATGTACCGTGACTACAAAATTTACTTTGGCAGTAGCCCTCTATACTATCTATTCTCTTTACCCAAAGTCAGCAAATATTCACCATATGGGCTTTTAGTGTGCCACTCTGGTGACATCTACCGTAAGAGTGTTACATTTCTTAAACGGCTAGCGGCTACCGGAGTTCAAAGTCATATTGGACATTCAGCAGTAATGATGCGCCACCTATATTAATTTAGGGTAAATGCTCATGTCGATTTGTAGAACTTTGATTAGATTTTCTATCGGGAGATGTTTTTCGTAATCGAATATTTTCAGGATACTTACAATTTACATGTTGCATGGTCATAAAAATGAGTCATCTGTTTTATATAAAAAACTGAGGACACTGAGCAGAAATAAAACCACCCAGGTTAGTTTTCGGAAAAAAGTAGTCACTTTTTTCTTCACGCAATGTCACAATCGACGAACCTTTAGTTAGTAATGCCCTGTCCTGAAACCAGCCTCCCTCTACCCTAAAAGGATTTATTACTGCTATAATAAATAACGTTGCAAAAGACTGAAACGTAAATCAAAAAACACTTCTATGTTTTCAATCCCAATAAAGGACCAAAAAAGGTGCGCAACGAAAAGTAGTACCCTATTTATACCTTTAAAAAACAATTCGATACAGACAGTAAACCCTATTAAAATTTAATTAGGAACGCAAAAGAATATTTGATTTTAAATATAAAAAGCAGAGTTGATTGGCCGTTTACGCCACGGTGCCTTTTTGGGCGGCTGTTTAATGAAAATTTGATTTCTACCTTTTAGGGGAGGTAGGAGGGAACAATTTATTTCAAGCTGTAATGAATTGAGAACGAGGGTAAGTAAGATGGATGGAGAACTTGATAATAATTTAAAAATGTTGAAATGCAAGTTCGGTTGTGGATGTTTGCATAAAATTTTAGCAAATTTTGAGATTTCGCTTACAATAGGCCTCATATAATATATTTTACCTTTACCAAGCTAACGGCTCGATTCTGAAAATGTATTAAATCTCTACTAGACCTCAACAAGTTACGATATGGATAATTTAAAGATATTTGTAAGATAGATATGTCAAATTTGACGTTTCCGCGATTCTGGAGGTCCTCTTGAACGATTTCGACAAGTTATGACTTAGATATCCAAGTCACATCTAGTCGATATCTAATGTAAATCTAGTTGATCTCTATATCGTTTCTAGATCTTGTGATTATCTCGTTTCCCGAATACGCGTGTAAGGGATATATATTTCCCACATACGGCAGTTCAAACATGTGTTCTATTTTCACTGTGTAAGTCTGACATTCGATTGTCATTTTTGAAATGTCAGCCTGGTGAAGGGTTAAGAAGCGAAGTCACTCAAAAGGGCAAAGTAGCGAGACGATGCATGCCACAGTGCTAAATTGCAATACAGCATCCTAAATTGTATGATGATCCAACAAACAACAAAACAACGAATGATCGTTGTCACGTTCATGTTGTCATGTTTTCGTTATCGCTCACTCTGCTTTCAGTAGGTACATTACGTCTCTGATAAACAAGTTCAATTCGTTTAAAATGGCCGGAAGGCAATCCCATTTCCGAAAAGGTTAATTTGATCTTACTTAATTAAGTTTATAATTCTTTGATGTGTGCTCGAATTAATGAATTTAATTAAATTATGGCACGCGTAGAGGAAGTGTTTTGTGACATTACAAAAGGGGGATGGATTGTTTTTTAGTAAAATCGTGTCTGGGAAAGTATAATAGGGTTCGAATTTAACAAGAAAATGACAAAGAAAAGTAGAAAAGCAATTTTTCTAGAACAGCATTAGCTATCAGCATCATATAGGTATTAACCTATACGGTATAGGTAGATATTTAAGGTACTGTAATTAATTCACGTGTAAATACCTACTTAGTTAATTGCCTAAAATATAATTGCGCGTTATGATTAGAGGTACTGCCTATAATTTTAAATACTTCCTCTATAATCATAATTTAGAGCAAATAACAGTAAAATGTTATTAGAGTCAATATTGGTTTTACCACAGAATAAGTTAGTGTTTTACCACGTACTATAATTAGCGTGTAATTTGTTCATGGAATATGATTTGTTTAGATACCTACATTTACTGATGTGGCGTTGGAAAATTTCCAATTTTGCATGATTTCAAGAGAATATTTCGGAAACCTCTTATAAATTATTTTGATTCTGGTGAATACGTGTATAGATTAATTTTATAAAAAAATTTACTCACGTAGTTTATTGATGTATAAGATAATTTTCTGCTATTAGCCGCCGTTTAGGTACGAGTTATTTACGAAAAACAAAAAAAGGGACCTTTACGTATTTAAGCATTAATAGATACTTACATCAAAGATATCATCGTCTAGTAAACAACACAAGCCTTGTATATCTTGCTGTGGAACTAGGACGATTTGTGTAAGATGTCCCATAATATTAATTGTTAAGACAATAAGGGTTTAAGTACTTTGGGGTCGTGCACAAATCACGCGAGGTTCGATGGGGGGAGGGGGGGTCACGAAAAACTCACGATAGATCACGTTGGGGGAGAGGGGGTATCACCGAATCAGGAAACCTCACGTGTATTTTTCTACAGTAACCAAAACTAAGAAAAAAAACCAACCACATGAGTAAATACCTTTTCTCGGTTTCGTTAAACATAAATCTTCACTCTGTACTTCAAAATAGCGAATTTATTTAACGAAAATAGAAAAATAAACAATATTTTCTAAATACAACACTATTTATCTTAAAATTAGGTCGAATGAAAAAGAATCAAAAAAATACACGTGAGGTTGCGCGGGGGGAGGGGGGATAGCCAAAAACCTCACCAAATATCACCAAGGGGGGTCAAAAAGTAGCCAAAAATACCTCGCGTGATTTAATTAAATTTGACTTTAATTATGTAGCGTAAATACTGTACAACCAAAACTTCAGTCATAAATTTAAAAGGTATATATAAGAATTCTACTATTCAGAGAGGAACGAAAAACATAAAATAGAGCTCAGTTTCTTATAAAAGACTTAATTACGAAAATATTGCTCTCATTCAACTTTTCTCAATTAAAACTAATTTCTTTCTATCGCCGCTAATTTCAGTTTTAATTAAGTTAAAACTATGAAAGGAGAAACTATAAATTATTTTCAATATCGAAGTTCAAATTAGCAATGAAATTGAACATTTGAATAGAAATGTTCGAAGCTTTCTGACGCTAATTTCTATTATATTATACATTTTATAGAACGCTGGCTTTGAAATAACTGACTTGAAAATACAAAAAAACTTTTTCTACTCCAGCACTTCTATCTGTCAATTAATTAGCTGCCATTAAAATTGCTGCTTGTCTTTAGAAAGGATCGTAATAGCCATGCTGTGTATATGTCGGCGGCCGATCGTTAGATCAGGCATATCGTGAAATTCCTAGGCATATCGTGAAACGTGAAAATCTTTGACTCGGTCCCTGAGTCGACGGAGCCCCGCTACGGCGGGCTCCTTTTTCTGGGCAGTTTGCCCTTCGGGCATCTGAAGCAACCTAACGAACCTATCCTACCTATAATAATATATTCATAAGAGCTTGTTGCTAGGCCTACATGAATAAAGTATATTTTGATTTTTTGATTTTTTTTGATATACCTATTGGTTTAATGAGACTATCGTCAAAATATTACACAGGAACATTACGATCTGCCTGATCTTACGATCGGCCGCCGACATATATAGTACTGTTGTATTTTTTCACTGAGAAATATCTTCAAACCAAATTGATTTATTTTTGATTATATTTTTCCTAGTCACATGCCTAGTGGTCAGCGGCGTGAGCCCCGTAATCTAAAGCACACACCTGCACCTTTCCGCAACGGCTGACAATGTGGTGGAATATGTTTGCAAGAAGATCCGTTACGAGCTGAAAGTGTTCCAGCTGCGATCGCGCCATTACGTGCACTTCAGCTCTTTCGTCGTGCGCGTGCCGCGGCCGCTGCTGGAAACCATCGCGAGCGCGGACTTCTGGCCGAAGGGTGTGGTGTTTCGGCGGTTCCGTGGGGATCTGCCAAATCCTACACCGGATAATGCGACACGACTGAAAACCACCGCGTCGCCGAAATAATTTTTAGCTTGTAAGATTGTATATTGTATGTATGTTAGTTTGTAAGGTATGTATCTTTGGGCCTTAGTTGCCTGATAATAAATGATATTTGATTTGATTTGATTTAAAGACTCCGGTTTAATTCTGGCCTCGGCCACCACAGGTCTTGATCACTTTTTCTTTATGATATCTATTTCAATGTATTTATCATTTTGAGTACTATACATGATATATAATTTAAAAAATTAACTTTATATTTATAAATCTCTGTTGTTTGTAATTAAATAACTGGAACACATAACGATTCATTGCTCAAGAGACTGTATTTCCCTCTTTTCCTCCTTATATCCTTACTAAAGTGACTTTCTAGAAAAACGTTAAAACATCACAAAAAAAGAAATTCCTAACAAATTAAATTTAAATGCAGTATTTGAACGTACGAATGGTATTAAATGTTTTAATGAAATGAATAAAGGGTAAGTATATTGTTATGCCGATTGCGACAGCAGCGTTCTGCAGCGTTGCAGTGACGATGTCACTGTCATTTCCTTGATATTAGAGTTGCTGTCATTACCGCATTAGGGTAACATTCCATTTCCAACGACAGCTGCACTACTGTCAATTTTACTATGGAAATTGACAATGACAGCGACGCGATCAGTACCGGTAGTGCAGCTGCGGTTAGAAATGGAATGTTACCATTAACCTCGTGATCAAAACATCAACCTTGAGGAAGGTAGCTACTACACTACTAATACATACATACACAAAAAATGGGTATAACACCGAATACAGGATTACAAATACGGAATTCCTTTTTAACGTTCACATTCTTTAAAAATATCCTCCAATTCAACCTTGTTCAAGTCATGTAGTTACGTAGTTATTAAATGAAGTGCAATATAAGCGATAGTTGAAATGTGAGTAGATAAGTAGGTTTATGATATCTTGGAAAATACTATTAAGTGATTCGTTCGGTACTGCGATTACTGATGGAAATCTTATTAGAAATTATATTTTTCAATGGTTGTTTGGTTGATTTGAATAGTTTGTGAGTTTCTTTAAGTATACAACAACTTTCTAAGTGATTATTATCGTGTAATTCGGGAGAAAAGTGTGATAATGTCTTCGAGAAGAGTTTGTTTACATCATAGGACAAGTAAGGATGAAAACACTTTTATTTACTCAATAACATATTATTTCTGAATTCAATACTTCCAATGACACTTTAATATCATTCCTATTGTCGTCTCACCATTGATATTTGACAGGTCATCAAAGTGAAAGTCAAATTCAAATGATTTATTTGTAAACATAGGTAACAGTGTTGGTACAAAAAGTGTGAGAACGCTATGTTTCGCCGATAGGCATACAAATTTGAGATTAGGTATACACATACCAATTAAAATACATTATTTCATGCATCTTGCATATCTTGCACATCATGCAGCTCTGTGGCGGCAACGCTGTACAAGTAATGCTTTCACAACCTGAATCTAACCTTAAGGAATGAAGATTTGTGTTTGTGGAAGCGAGATCGTTTTTTATGAAGCATAAAGCAATTGATTTAAAACATTTTACTTCGATTACTCTTGATAAGTGCTTGGTCTGACGATATCGCTCTTCTGAAATTAAAAATTCTAATATTATTGAACAATAGTATTGTATTGGTTCATGAGAATTCATTGGCTCGTGAAATAAGAGGTATTTCTAGTATTTCTAGGAATACCTAGTAGTTAGGAATTAAAATATTAATAAAGTATATTTTTGACATTGATACGCAGGTGTTAGCAAAAAATGTAGGCACGTCTAAAGGTGCTCAATAAATGCGAGTATCTATTATCACTATGATTTCAGTATGTTTCATTGTAACTCGTTCTTTAATTTACTGACTATGAAGGCTGTATAATCATAATCATAATCATCATCATAATCATCATTTATTAATAATATAAAATTACATGTCAAATAGGTACTACAATATGTAGGAAGGTATTACATAATTATTCTTATTCTATGACAGGTTTACTTATAAATAGCTCTTTGTGGTCATAGAACGTCTGCTCGAGGAGCCAGTGTTTCAGTTTAGTTTTGAACATTGACGCACTTTTTGCAGTAACAATTTCACGCGGAAGGCAATTGTACACTTTTCGACCCATTACATGACTTAGCTTTTTGGTTTTCGCGAGTCTGTGCGACACGAGTGGCAGCATTCCAGCGCGCGCGCTGCGCGCTGCGTACCTACGCGGGGCTTCGATTATTGGATTGGAGTCTACTTCATCACGTGTATTTATTGCCATTTGCATTATTAGAAGCGAGGGAAGCGTGAGTATTCCCAACGACTTGAACAGTGGCCTCGCGGAGTCACATTGAGGGACGCGACCTATCGCGCGAAGGGCGCGCTTTTGAAGCCGGAAGACTCTCTCCCAATCGGCGGCCCCGGCCCACAGTTCGACTCCGTACTGCAGGAGAGCGTGGACTGAGGCGAAATAGCACGCTCGAACCATTTCAAATGGAAGTACTCGAGCCAGCCGCTTTAACGCAAAGCATGCCGTTGCGAGTTTCTTGCACATTTGATCTATATGGCCACTCCAGGTGAGGCAGCTGTCTAGCTCAAAGCCAAGAAATTTGGAGTTCATTACTTGGTTGATTACAGTGCCATTCGCTATTACTGACAGCTGCCTAACCTGCCGCCCAGACAGATCAAAGCTGATGTAATGCGTTTTGCTCGTGTTTAGGATAAGTCCATTAATGCCAAACCAATTAGCGAGTGATGCGGCGATCGAGTTAAGTTTGAGTTCAAGCTCATCGTATGTAGGAGCGGACACAACAACAGCCACGTCGTCGGCATACATGAAGGTCTCTCCGCCGGTGACCGCCATATAAATATGTCGGGAATTGTGGGCGTATCATACTATCGGCAGCACATTAGAACCTTCAATCGTGGATGACGAGGGCCTTCAATGAAATACGATGTCCAACTCACAAACTTTACTGCACAAGACTCATTATACTACGACGTTACATCCTCAAGATTTATTGTCACTCTGTAGTTCACTCTCAATGTATCAGGCATTGCACATAGTTTAAAGCTAGAAAATAGAATAAAAAGTACTAAAATGACTACTTTCCCCCACTCCTGCCCCACCGTCACCCGGTTCTTGCGCCCGAGTTCGTGTCATTCTCTTTCTTTGTGCGGGCATTGCAACATCGTGTTACGTAACTTTGTCATTCCGAAATATCGTATCCTTTTCTTTGGATCGCACAAAGTAGTGATAATGGGAAAACGTAAACGTAAGGATAAAAATCGTCATTTAAAAGAAAAAATTAGGCGATTAGAAGATCGACTCAACCGTTGTTCATCATCAGATTCGGCAACAGACGAAGGTTAGTGTCTTTTTTGTTTAAATAGAACAATAGTAAGTACCTAAGGAATACAAACTATCATACATTATGTTTCACTACGACAAAATGCTGTGGAATGCGTAATAAATTGAATCTACCCTCCTAAATTGAAGAAAAAATTAATGCTTCGATTCAAACTCGAACAAACATATATAAACAAAGATTCTTTTTTTATGTCTTTTGTACTGTTACCGGATCATCAAGGTTCGTTGTTTACTTTATTAAAATTAACATTTTAGGTAGTAATGGTTATGTAAACGAAAGACTTTCATCGAATAACATGAATATCAGATATTATGACATTACTTATTAAAAGTATTAAAAGGCTAGGTATACACTCGAGCGATTCTAAGCCTAGGTATGCCAACTAAGCAGTCCCGCGTCATAGC
The DNA here is from genome assembly GCF_963556715.1 of Cydia fagiglandana. Classification (NCBI taxonomy): domain Eukaryota; kingdom Metazoa; phylum Arthropoda; class Insecta; order Lepidoptera; family Tortricidae; genus Cydia; species Cydia fagiglandana. The sequence continues at coordinate 683,875 of NC_085949.1, read as the reverse complement.
GTGCCTATGCCCAGTGACTCAAAACTTTCAGTCCAGCGATATAGCGAGCCTATACCCAGTGACTTAAAAACACTAGTCCAGCAGCTTAGCGAGCCTATGTTCAGAGACTTAAAAATTGTTTTTTATCGTCTTTACAGAATACAATGATTATGATCGGTACTACCCAGAACAGTACGATTACCCTCACAATCCAGGTAGTGAGGACGAAGTGCCCCTAATACCGTGGTCTGATTCGGAACACTCGATTCCTGATACAACGCCTAAATCGGTGATCATGCAACCTACACCGATAGCGGACCCAGTTCTTAATTCCGCCGTACCCAGTAACGTCAATGAAACGGTATCGGCTGATCCCGGTATCAGCACCGAGACCGATACATCACAAACATTGCCGTCTGATATATTAGAGGCCCTCGGGGACCCGAAGGGAAAAGAAGAAATATATGGGCCAAAAATAACTGATGAAATCTCTAAACGTTGGGGCCGGGTACTCGTTGATGGCCTAGAGAAAGATGTAAAGCAAAAACTGCCTGAAAAGCACCTGATACCAGATAACTTTCGTTTAGCTAAAGCCCCTATTTTAAATCCTGAGATTATATCGGTGCTCAACGAATCAGTCAGATATCGTGACAAATTATTAGAAAAAGAGCAAAACCAACTGGGTCTAGGCATTTCTGAGCTCACAAATCTAGCTTCAGCGGTAATCAAAGAAAACTTAGATAAAGTCGAAATACTAAAGAAACTTTCTGAAGCTAGCCAGATTTTCCTAGACCTTCATCACGATCAGACCACTAGGAGAAGAAAGCTCATAACCACAACTCTTGACAAAAAGTTTGTCAATATAATATCGGACGTAAAAAGGGATACCTACCTGTTTGGCGAAAACCTAGGAGAAAAAATAAAAGCCACAAAAACAGCGGAAACATCAGGGCTACAAGTGAAGCGTAAAGAGGTCAACGCTATCGCATCTACGTCTAGGAAATATCCCAACCAGGGAAACTGGAGGGGCCCACCCCGAACATACTACCAATACCAATTACAACATTTTCAACGAGCACCGAGACAGGGTGGGCCGAGACCGCGCTACCCTCACCAGCAATACCGGTACCGTCCGCCAGTTCCCGATCGTCAAGCCCAATCGACGCGCAAGCCGCCCAACAAGACCCCAAAAGCCTAATAGAGGTAAATGTACCCCATGCGGGTAGACTAAAATATTTCCATAAAAAATGGCGTAATATTACTGACGATCAGGTAGTTTTGAGCTATGTGAAAGGACTAGTCATACCTTTTAATAGTCCAGTCATGCAAAATGTATTTCCAGCAAATAACAATTTTAGTCCTCTAGAAATTGAGCAAATCAATTGCGAGATTAAAAAATTAAAGGACTTAGGCGCATTGATAGACTGTAAAGATATACCTGGACAGTTTTTATCTAGTATCTTCCTTACTCCAAAACCAGATGGCTCTAATCGTTTCATACTTAATCTTAAAAACCTAAATAAACACATTGCACATCAACATTTTAAAATGGAAGATGTGCGAACGGTGACAAAGCTCATGACCAAAAACTGTTTTATGTCCACCATAGACCTAAAAGACGCATATTTTTTGATCCCAATGAATAATAAGAGCAAAATGTTTCTGAGGTTCAAATTTCAGGGAAATACCTTCGAATTTCAGTGTTTACCTTTCGGTCTCTCCTTGGCGCCATACATATTTACCAAGTTACTCAAACCAGTGACGGCGGTTCTAAGAAGCAAAGGCTACATACTAGCTATTTACCTAGATGATATAATATGTTTAGGCGGTACTTATAATGAATGCCTAACTTGCGCTACGGAAACCGTTAACACGTTCGCGGACGCTCAGTCACACCAGTTGGACACCTAAATTTTGTATGGAAATATTGGGACTGTTATAGCATTCCTGTCACTACAAATATATCTTTTAGGTTTGTATATGACGCGTAATGCTATGCAAGGCGAATGCTATGCAATCCGCGTCAATATGAAGTATATTTTTTATACGCTATGTGACAACAAATGCTATACAATTCGGATGCATAAGCATGTCTGTCACATGACGTAGTCAAGATGGGATTTTATATGACATCGCATGTTATAGCATTCATACATCGTGCTCGATGGACTTGATGGCTGAGACTTCTGACTTCCTAAGGGCGCGATTTTTGCTCTAAAGACTCATTTGCTGACCTCTTCAAACAATTTTCTTCTTCTGTTTTGTTCCCTCTTTGCTTATCATTGTAATATTGAGTCCATCTCATACATGCCCCATGCCAAGCACGTTCGCTCTTCATTCGACCTCAAATTATGTGATACTACCTACAAATTATGCGTTGGAGACCGGCTCTAATCTAAAGGCCCAGTCATGGGTCTCATAGCATGTTGTAGAGAGCCGAGTTGCAATGTTGAGCTCTCTTAAAATGAGAGGTTTGTTCTTCTAGCTGTCCAAGGTATACGCAGCATTTTACGCCAACACTACTTCTCAAAAGTTTCAATATGTACCGCATTACACTTTTTCAGTTCCCTGTAACGCACCGCCGCGTTAAGTTCTGGACGTAAAGCGTCCACCACTTTTCCTGCCAAGCGATGATTCACCCAACTTTATATTCTTTTTCGGATGCATCTGCACCAAATACAAGGCATGAAATATACACAGAATGATACCACAAATGCGTGTCATAAGGTGCTTACCTTGTGGGAGGTGATCATCGAGCGCCAACAGGCTATAATTCACAATTATATGACCAAAACTATGACTAGTAACGTAATTATTTCAATAATAGGTATACACATTCATGCCTCACTTTTTCACATTAATCGTTATCAAAATTTTACTGTAGTGTAATTAACAGCAAGTAAACACGTTTGTTTATTAAAACACAATGAAAAACTTAAAGAAATTGTAAGAAAAACATTAATTACGATTTTATAAAAATACGTCAAAATCGCTATCGCGCACGAAATTGACCCAAATTACATGTGTCCACTCCCAGACGCACCTGCCGGGCTACTAAGGGAGCTGCCATACAAAGACGAATGCTATAGCATCCGCGTCACAGAAAGGGGGGCCAATTTGGAGACGTCACAGGATAATTTTTAACTTCGATAAAACTATGTAATATGGCAGTACGCATTATTTGACTCTGGTGACTGGTAGAGGAAAAGTTGATGAATAATATTATACTGTGGTTAAGCGGATTGATAAGCATTTCAACGAAGAAATTTAAAAAGAATAACGGATGCAATAGCAGGCGCGTCACCAGGAGGAGTACAAAAACGGATGCTATGCAATCCGCGTCCGCGAACGTGTTATACTAAAAAATCTAGGTTTTGTAATAAACCAGACTAAAAGTAAATTAATACCTAGTCAAGTTCAGACTTATCTCGGTTTTGAGTTAGACTCTGTTAATATGCGTCTAGGCTTACCAGAAAAGAAAAGACAAAAAATTTTAGACTGCCTCAAATATATCCACAATAAAAAATCAATCACGATACGTGATTTCGCCAAGCTTTTAGGTCAATTATGCTCAGCCTGTCCAGCGATTGCTTATGGGTGGGTTTATACCAAACCCTTAGAGCGTGAAAAATTTCTTGCTTTACAACAATCGGGAGACAACTATGATAGTCTTATTAGTATTGGTGCTCACCTTAATCCTGACTTTACATGGTGGAAAAATAAAATTTTAACTTCATATAACCAAATCCGAGAAGGCAAATATATTTTAGAAATTTTCTCAGACGCATCCTTGACAGGCTGGGGAGCATATTGTAACGGTGAAAGAACCGGAGGTTTTTGGAGCCCACAGGAGGCTAAAAGACACATAAATTTCCTCGAGCTGCTTGCAGCTTTTAATGGATTAAAATGTTTTGCTCGGAATCTTAACAACGTAGAAATATTACTACGCATTGACAATACCACTGCCATATCATACATAAACAAATTTGGCGGGGTGCAGTATATTCACCTAAATAATATTACTCGAAAGATATGGCAGTGGTGCGAGTCACGCCAGTTATACATATATGCGTCATACATTAAATCCAAAGACAACGTTGAGGCAGACGAAGAATCTCGTCATCGCAATATTGATACCGAATGGAGCTTATCTCCCTTAGCATTTCAAAAAATTACACGATGCTTTGGATTTCCTGAAATTGACCTGTTTGCGTCCAGATTAAATAATAAATGCCTCAAGTACATTTCCTGGAAACGCGACCCTGAGGCATTTGATATTGACGCATTTACGCAAAACTGGGCTAACTTTTTCTTTTATGCTTTTCCGCCTTTCTCACTTATCCTCAAAAGTCTGAGAAAAATCATAAATGAAAAAGCTACAGGTGTAATGGTCGTTCCTGACTGGCCCAGTCAACCCTGGTACCCAATTTTCATGAAGCTCTCCAAACAAAAACCGATATATTTCAATCCTGAGCCTCAGTTGCTTCTTTCTCCTTTCAGGAAGAGACACCCTCTCTGGAGTCGCCTTTCCCTGGTGGCATCACTATTATCCGGGAAGCATTTAGAAGACAAAATCTAAATCTAGACACAATAGATATTTTAATATCATCTTTATCAAAGAACTCTTTAAATCAGTATAATGGCGGATACAAAAAGTGGTGGACGTTTTGTTCAAAACATAACATAAGTATCTACTCCACCAACATTCCCGATATTCTTGCGTTTTTTACGGCTGAATATAACGCCGGTGCAAGTTACTCCACTTTAAATACACTTCGTTCTGCACTTTCCTTGATATTGGGCAAACAATTCAGTAATGACGAAAGGGTCGCTAGGTTCCTAAAAGGTGTTTTTAAAACAAAACCTGCGTTACCAAAATATCAGTCAACCTGGGACCCTAATCTAGTATTAGACCAAGTCAGTAATTGGCATCCGAATGAGGACTTGCCTCTAGAAAAAATTACAAAAAAGTTGGTAGCTCTTCTTGCGTTGTCTACAGGACAACGTATGCAGACGCTAGCCCTTATTAGCTTATCCAATATCAAGATAAATGAAAAGAATATTGAAATTGTAATTAATGACCTAATTAAAACTTCAGCTCCGGGTAGATCTATGCCCCGGCTAATTATTCCATTTTTTCCTCATAAGGTCGAGATATGTCCCGCTAAATGCCTAATTGCATATATGGAAAAGACCACTCAATTTAGACATTTAACCAAAACAGACAAGTTGATTTTAACAACAAAAAGTCCAGTCCACAACGCGAGCCCTTCGACCATTAGCCGTTGGATAAAGTCTGTATTGGTAGCAAGCGGAATAGATACCTCAGTTTTTTCGGCCTACAGTTGTCGTCATGCTTCTACATCAGCAGCTAGTCGAAAAGGGGTATCTGTAGACCTTATCAAGAAGTCAGCTGGCTGGTCAAAGAATTCTCTGGTATTCGCAAAGTTTTATAATAGGCCGGTAATTGAAGAAGATAGCAACATTTTTGCAGAGGCCGTATGTAATAGGGACAATGATTAAAATAGCATTTAAATACTGTAAATCGTTGATTAGTAAATACCTAGTATTAGCTTACTATAATAGGCACAGTATGTAATTTAACGAATTAATGCCAAATTCGAAAATACAATTTTTGATTACACATATACATTTATTTTATTCGGTCTTGCTACTTTCCCTTAAGTGCCAGTTTTGCTTGGCGCTAAACATCTACAGAGTGACAATAAATCTTGAGGATGTAACGTCGTAGTATAATTTAAGGTTAAACAAACTTACCTGAAGTGAAGTTTGACCATAATTATACGAGACGTTACATCCGAAAAGATTTATCACCCGCCCTGCCCTGCATTTTTTTCTCCGAGTCTCAAAAAATGATACCCAAAACTGTCGCAAAATGGCACTTAAGTATCTCTAAAACAATGACACGAACTCGGGCGCAAGAACCGGGTGACGGTGGGGCAGGAGTGGGGGAAAGTAGTCATTTTAGTACTTTTTATTCTATTTTCTAGCTTTAAACTATGTGCAATGCCTGATACATTGAGAGTGAACTACAGAGTGACAATAAATCTTTTCGGATGTAACGTCTCGTATAATTATGGTCAAACTTCACTTCAGGTAAGTTTGTTTAACCTTAAATTACAAATCACAGCACGCGATACGTTTCTTATCTTAAGCAAACCAGTGGATTTGACCCAGGAGCCGCCACAGACGTCATCTTCTCCCGTTTGTTCTCATCGTGCTTCTCCTGAAGATTGATTGACAGCATAACTTCAATTGTTCTCGACTTCAATTGTTTTAATAGCGCACTCTATGACGTCTTAGCGGAACTGCGTCGAACGCCACTTAGGTGTACGTAACACCCTAGTTTGCTCTATTTGTCAAGGTTTGCATGATAAAACGCCTCTTGAAGGCGACAGATGGCACATTTTAGCCATTCTCCGACGAATATATTTATCGTGATCATAAAAGTGGTTTTTGAATTCTGATTTTCGTTCAAAAATAAACTTTTGGTAGCATGAAATACAGGTACAATGGACGTCAAAGATATGTTTCCACTTTTGCACGCGGGACTCTTTCACAATTATTCAAATATTAGAAACAGTATACCTTTGACATTGGACTTCATTATTGTCCTAAAGATCAAAATAAGATAAGTTATTCGCCTTTGTACTTCCTTTTGTGCCATATTTGTGATAAATTTGTACAATAAAGAGTTTATATACATACAAAATGGGTATTACACAAAATACAGGTTAACAAGTAGGAAAATCCTATTTTAACGTTTATACAAGGAAATAAATCTCTTATTTCCTTTTTTGGGTTTAGTGCCTTAAGACGATAGTGGACCACCGCTTCTCAATACATTCGTAGACCCCATTTTCCTCTCTAGATATATGTATTACTACCGACCCGCTTCAGCTATGCACGGGTTAATAAATACACCTGAACCTTCCTTAAAAATCACTCTATTGATAGGTGAAAACTGCATGAAAATCCGTTCAGTAGTCTATGAGTTTATCGCTAACATACAAACAGACAGACGCGGCGGGGGACTTTGTTTTATAAGGTTTGGTGATTAACATTATGGAAACTATTTTTTACATGATGTTTATTAATTATAGCTATTAGGATATTATGTATATCTACATATGGTGGAATGTGTGTCTAAGTAGGTATGTGTGTAGTATGGCCATTGTGTTTCGTCTTTAGTTCTATTTCATTTAATTTCTACAATTAAATTTAATTAAAAAAAAACTTAAAAACCAAATCTAAAAATAAGTAAAACTAAACTTAAAATAACTAAAAACTATTGCTCTGCGGCATGGTGCCGTAGATGCTGGCAGCATTTCCACCTATTTCCATGCAATTATAGGTGTGTTGCACCATATAGCGAACATATATTTGTAATACGAAGTAGGTAAACAAAACCAAGAAATAACTGATCCAATTAAATCAAACAAGATGGTAACATGACGTTGACATAGCAAAAACAGATATTACGACCCGATAAAATTACAGTCAACGACGATGAGGAAAAATATTTCTCACATCGAAGGAATATTTGCTTTTGGTTATTATACAGTACCAATGTATTTACGTTTACAACTGACATTTTAAATACTTATGAAATGTCGTAGGATCTTTTTGGATGTGAGATATAGGTTAGCACTTAGAACAGAACAGAAGAAAAAATACCACCATATTTTTAGGTTCCGTAGTCATCTAGGAACCCTTACAGTTTGACAGAGTCCGTCCGTCTGTCCATCCGAGGCTTTGCTCCGTGATCTGATCTGAACTGACCCCTGCTCGCGCTTGTGCTTGTTTATCTCGTAATAGACGCGTTTTATTAGAGAGTGAATCTTCTGTACCTAATACCTCGGCCAGACTATGCTCTGTTGCCCGCTCCGGTCACACACTGCCCTACTCATGCGATTAATGGCGACGCTCCTTGCCGGTCCTTTGACTCGCGCCAAAAAACCGAAAAAATAGCGAGAGAGGCATGACGAGTGGCGAATCTGTGCCTACTTCCTTCGCTACTTCCCATGCCACTCGTCGAGTATGTGACCGTGGAATTATACTATTATCTTATTCTCAGGCGTATTCGGGAAACGAGATAATTGCAACATTAGAGACGAACTAGAGATTTTTGGGATAGTCTACATTAGATATCGACTAGATGTGACTTGGATATCCAAGTCATAACTTGTGGAAATCGTTCAAGAGGACGTCCAGAATCGCGGAAACGTGAAATTTGACATATCTACCTTACAAATATCTTTTCTCAAACATGCAATGAAATATTGATGTTATGTTCCTTAAAATAGGCTGCGAAGTATGACGTTTCAGGTGCGGCTAGGACAAAAGGTCGTTAATGGAATTTCATACAAATCTTGCAGGCCTAGGCCGGCAAAGTCCTCTTTTTTAATTTTCATTTCACAGATATTTGTGACACAGCATCGCGGCATTCATCCATTAAAAAAAAACCAGAGGCAGTATTTGCTTTATGGTTCGTAATGACACTCTGCCACTACGCCTATAAAAAAAAACAAAAAGCAATGTTTGCTATAATTTGCAGTTTTATTTGTATAAAATCAACATGAACTTAATAAATAATACATTATTAACCAAATTCTATAATTTTAAATTATAAATTTAACTACACAAATAAAAACATTTAAAATATTTCATCTATACGTTAGCGGTAAAAAGGTCTACTCAAACACGCGTAGTTATTTTTTTTTAATTGTTATGGAGGTAAGGTTGAAAAATTGTCATTCTGTTTTATTGGATTTATGGTGCGTTGTTGATTTTTTACTTTAATATGAGTTCCGAAGAAATAATGAAATTAATATTAATTGTAATCGTAGGTGTTGGAATTGGCAGCGTAAGCAGAATTGATTTTAAATAACTTGCTGCCTCTGCCGCCAAGTCAAAGACGAAGTATGTATATGGTTGCTTATGGCAATTTTATTATTTGAGAAAATAAGAAAAATGGCTTACAGTTTATTAAAAACAGTTTAGTGGCATATTTTAAATGAATGTAACTACAAATTCGTCAACACTGTGGAAATTATACTTATTTACTCCATGCATAAAGCAACGATGTAAGTGAAACATGATATCAACATGAAAGACTATGAAAACTTATGTGACGAAAATGACAGTCAGACGGATACAAGGCGAAAAAATCAAAGATACATGAAAATATACGGGTAGTAAAAATACACGACTCGTGTAAAACATACGCGTGATAATGATATAGGTACGTGTTGGTTATACTTTGGGTGTAGTTTACTTTTAGTTTTTTCTATAAATAAAACTTGGGTTTCGTGGATTTTTTATTTTATTTATTTCATTGCATGTTTGAGAAAAGCACTATACATACCTCGGCGGGAAATGGGGTTGCCCGCGCTCAGACCTATCCGGCCTCGCTTCGCTCGGCCGTCTATATGTCTTCGGCCGGCAACCCCTTTCGTCCCGGCCTCTGTAGTAATGTACTATTAAATTATCAATATCGTAACTTATTGATGTATAATAGATATCTAATCGCCTTTCGGATGCATGCGATAGACGTGGCCGGCCCATTTCCACTTATTTAATCAAAGTTTTGGAATAAAGCCTCTGGGACTAAGGAGGTAGGATTAAAATAATATCATAAATAAGCTATTATTAAATAGACTAATAGGTGTACTTTAAAGGGAATATCACAAATTGAATCATGATTCAATATATACAGTCAGGTTTTTTAACCTAGTAAATATCATCCAAAGTAGTACTTTTAGTATTCAAATAGTTCGGTACGCCATACAATATACATATTATATTAATCATATGCCTTATGGGAATATAGTTCAGAGCCGGAAACCGCTACCAACTTTTAGTATGTTGTTGGGCATGGCATTGGGTCTCCAAAACTGCCGGGAGACGGCGGCGCCGGCCATCTACTTCAGCGGAATGACGTCATCAAAATGACTCCCGCTTCGTTGCGAATATTGCACACTGCACCCAAACTATGCATAGCACATACACGTGTGGGGTATTAAATGAAAGCCAATTAAATAATCTATATTTTATTTATACAAAGTGTATCAAAATATGCGACAGTTTCAGAGAAATTTACAAAATAATAAAAATTACGTAAAAACATATTCGATTATTTGGGTTTTACAACCAAACCAAAAGTCGGACGATAAAGCAATGTACTACAACATTAAAGATGACGTCTCAATCCATACACTGATATCAATAAAATCAAAATTGGACCAAATATGTGGAAATTATGCATCAAAATGTAGATATTTGCCCATACAAATGCATAAAAGTTAATAAAATCCAAATTGGTCATTTTCAGGATAATCCGCATAAGCTTCTAGTATGTTATTAGCAAGATGACCTGGATTCTAAAACTGCCGGGAGACCATCTTTATTGTCCCCCAGTCACGAATTATGACGTCATACAAATAATCACTGCCGAATTTCGTAAAATGTAAATTATATCTATACTATGAGTCACACATACATGTGTGTTACATGTAATAAAAGGTTATTAAATTTAGTATGATTCGCCTAAACATTATTTGTAAAAAAAATGTACGGTTTAAGAGCTAGAAACAAATAAATACCACTTTTTATGGAAAAAGTAGATGTATATCAATTTTATAGCTAAACTAAAGTCGTCAATAAAACGTTGCATATAACATTTAAAAAACCAGTTATTCAACTATACATCACAGTTTAAATTTTACATTTTCGATAAAAACTGTGGAAGTTGTGGAAAAAAAACTAAAGCGCGCCAACAATTCTACCTTAATGCGCTCATATTATGCAAAGAATAGTTCTAATTATCGAGTATTAAATGAATTAACATTACATAAAATACATGAAAACGACATTTTTGAATGGAACCATAATTAAAAAAATAATAATTTACTTGATAAGTAAGCAAAATACTGTTTCTTTAAGTACATAATCTCCTCCATTCAAAGTCGGTTTAAATGTGGTTTTTGTGACCTGGGCTACAAAGACAAATAAATTGACACCTCATTTATCAGATCAGTTGTTTCATGTAAAAAATACATAATTACATACGTAGACAGCAGTTCCTGCTGTAGTCGCGGTAAATATTAATATGAAATAGACTCTTACGCTACATTATTAGAGAAATGTAAAGTTACATGCCAGTAAGTAGGTACATGCCTAATACAAAATGCCTTATCGAGGTAAATGCCATATCAGTTCACTTGATGCGATACATAATTATATATTTAAGCCTCGATTAGCCTTATACATACATACATCAATGGCTCAGTGACCCAAAGCAAAGAGGATCTTGGCCTCTGACACAAAAGAGCGTCACTCTGCCCTATTCTGCGCCACTTCGCGCCAGTTGGGTATTCTTATAAAAGTGGAATCTTGAGTGGTGCAAGGCTTTCAAGGCTGAGCTGAGAAGGCTGGCAGAATTTTCCCTCTGATCCTCCGAAATACAGGTCACCCCTCTGGTCCTTCGAAGCCTCCATAAGGCATCTTGCTAACTCATCGAGGCGACGCCCGCTAGGCCTGCTAACATCTACGGCCTGAGGGTTTCAACGTTTGATGCCAAGCCACGCCAGGCCATAATAGTAAAGGTCTAATTATTGAATTTTAATTTTTTGTCCGACTACGGCTGAATTTGCTATCTATGCGTGCATGTGTAGGTACCGTTTGCATGAAACTACTGAACTGATTTTGATAAATTAGGTGTCAATTTGTGTCAAAACAGGGCGATCCGCTATCTCCAAAATTGTTCACCAGTTGTCTCGAAGAGATATTTCAAAAGCTAGCGGTCTCATGGGAGACGATGGGCATTGAAGTCGGCGGCAAGAGGTTAACAAACCTGCGCTTTGCTGACGACATAGTCCTCTTCTCCCATACGTCCTCACATCTGCAACAAATGCTACAAGACCTTAGCACGGCGAGCCTTGAGGTTGGACTTACAATGAATAGAGCGAAAACTCAGTTGATGACCAATCAAGCTAAACATAGCATTGTGGTGGATGGACAGGATATACAATATGTCGACGAGTACGTTTACTTGGGCCAGATAGCATCCTTCGAGAACAGGCGGTCTATCGAAATCGATAGACGTATCGAGAACGCCTGGAAGAGCTTCTGGTCCATGAAAGCGCTAATGAAGGGCGACCTTCCCTTGTGTCTCAAGCGCAAACTCCTTGACATGTGCATCCTGCCCATTCTAACCTACGGTGCACAAACTTGGTCATTAACTGAGGCTCTAAAATCTAAACTCAAGGTTTGCCAGCGTGCGATGGAGCGTAGTATATTAGGTGTTCGCAGAACTGATCGGATCAGAAACACGGAACTACGCTCCAGAACTAGAGTTGTAGATGTAGGCGTCAAGACCGCTAAGCTTAAGTGGGACTGGGCCGGACATGTCTGCCGCATGCACCCAGAAAGGTGGGCCAAAATGGTTACTGAGTGGGACCCACGGAATACAGTAGACGGTGCAGGCCGGAGTTTAGGCAGACCGAAAAGGAGATGGCGGGACGACTTGGACACATTCTACCCCAAATGGTGGGAAAATGCCGATGACAGGGTCGAGTGGAAAAAACGAGGGGAGGCCTTTGCCCTGCAGTGGGACACCAAGTAGGCTAGAAAAAAAAAAAAAAAAAAAAAAAGGTGTCAATTTATTTGTCTTTGTAGCCCAGGTCACAAAAACCACATTTAAACCGACTTTGAAAGGAGGAGATTATGCACTTAAAGAAACAGTATTTTGCTTACTTATCAAGTAAATTATTATTTTTTTAATTATGGTTCCATTCGGAAATGTCGTTTTCATGTATTTTATGTAATGTTCATTCATTTAATACTCGATCAATAGAACTATTCTTTGCATAATATGAGCGCATTAAGGTAGAATTGTTGGCGCGCTTTAGTTTTTTTTCCACAACTTCCAGTTTTTATCGAAAATGTAAAATTTAAACTGTGATGTATAGTTGAATAACTGGTTTTTTAAATGTTTTATGCAACGTTTTATTGACGATTTTAGTTTAGCTATAAAATTGATATATGTACATCTACTTTTTCCATAAAAAGTGGTATTTCTTTGTTTCTAGCTCTTAAACCGTACATTTTTTTTTACAAATAATGTTTAGGCGAATCATACTAAATTTAATAACCTTTCATTACATGTAACACACATGTATGTGTGACTCATAGTATAGCTATAATTTACATTTTACGAAATTCGGCAGTGATTATTTGTATGACGTCATAATTCGTGACTGGGGGATAGAGATGGGCGGCGGGTAAATACCCGGGGTAGATATCGGGTATTTATCGGGTATTTACCCAATCTACCCGGTATTTACCTTTTCTACCCAAATAAGTGGGTATAAATAAAAGTTGGAAACGGAGTAATAAATTGAATTGAGATAATGTAAATAACAGTTTTTTTGATACTCATGTAGTTCTATAAAACGTATAATATATGTATTGACTAAAAAAATTGACAAATGTTTAATATCTTAATACATACGTTCTACAATACGTGTGTTTGTCACTCTACTCCTCCTAAACGGCTGGAACGATTAGGATGAGATTTTGTGTGTATATTTCAATGGGTTCCTAAAGGGTTGGGAAAAACAATTAAACCCGGTAGGTGGCGCTGCTATAGGTATATAGCCAAATTCGATTTACTGAAACCGATTAGGGTGAAATTTTGTGTATATGACTATTATATATATGTATATATATATTTCAACGGGTATCTGGATTGTTTAAAAAAACTATTGGACCCGGTAGGTGGCGCTGCTGTCGGTATATCACCTAATTTTATTTACTGAAACCGATTTGGATGAAATTTTAAGTATATATTTCAACCGGTACCTGGATTGTTTGAAAACTCTATTGGACCCGGTAGGTGGCGCTGCTGTCGGTTTATCACCTAATTTTATTTACTGAAACCGATTTGGATGAAATTTTGAGTATATATTTCAACCGGTACCTGGATTGTTTGAAAACTCTATTGGACCCGGTAGGTGGCGCTGCTGTCGGTTTATCACCTAATTTTATTTACTGAAACCGATTTGGATGAAATTTTGTGTAAGTATATTTCAACCGGTACCTGGATTGTTTAAAAACACTATTGGCTATATATATACCGATAGCAGTGCCACCTACTGGGTCATATTGTGTTTTCAAACAATCTCATCATCATCATCAGCCTACTCTCGTCCACTGTTGGACGTAGGCCTCTCCTATTGCATGCAATGGCGTGCAATAGGCGTGCAATAGGAGAGGCCTACGTCCCACGCAATGCGTGTGTGTTGCACGCAATGTGGCTCAATGGAGCACGATTTGCGGCAACTTTGATCCAGCTCTTGCCAGCCGCCTTGCGAAGACTGAGGGCGTCCTACTCTACGTTTGCCGATGCGCGGTCTCCATTCGAGAACTCGTCTACCCCAACGGTTATCGGTTCTACGGCTAATATGTCCGGCCCACTGCCACTTCAGCTTGCTAATCCGGTGGACTATGTCGACGACTTTAGTTCTCTGACGGATGACTTCATTTCGAATACGATCCCTCAGAGAGACTCCCGAGCATAGCCCTTTCCATAGCTCGCTGAGTGACTTTGAATTTATGGACCGGTCCTACCGTGAGTGTCCACGTTTCGGCTCCGTATGCCATCACGAGTAGGACGCACTGATTGAAGACTTTTGTCTTCAGACTCTGTGGGATTGACGACGTGAAGACTAGACGCAGCTTCCCATATGCTGCCCAGACCAACTGTATCCTTCTATTCGACTCTTTCTCGTAGTTGTTCCTTCCTAACTGCAGTATTTGCCCGAGGTAGACGTATTCCTGAACAACCTCGAGAACAGCCCCTTGTAGTGTAATAGGTTCCGGAGCAACACATTCGTTGAACATAACTTTCATGTTGTCCAAATTCATCCGGAGACCTATGCGTTGAGAAGAATCAGCTAGACCGGTCAGCATATGCTCTAAATCCTGCAACGTCTCAGCTATGAAGACGATGTCGTCCGCAAATCGCAAGTGTGAGATGTATTCGCCATTAATGTTAATACCATGTTCCTTCCAGTCGAGCGTTTTAAACATATCCTCCAATGCATTTGTGAACAATTTGGGGGAAATCACATCCCCTTCTCTCACACCACGATGCATGGGGATAGGCTTAGTCTGCTGGTTTTGGACTTGGACGGCTATGGTAGCTGCGTTGTACAGACATCTCAACACTTGGATATATTATGCCAGGATGCCAGTCGACTTGGCATCGCTGCAGGGAATCCAGAACAGCCCAGACTTCAAAGGAGTCAAATCTTTCTCATAGTCCACAAATGCTAAGCACAGGGGCCGGTTATACTCTTCAGTCTTCTGTATAATCTGCCGCACTGTGAAGATGTGGTCTATGGTGCCGTATTCTCCTCGAAATCCGGCCTGCTCCGGTGGCTGAAATTCGCCGAGTCTTCGTGCTAGGCGGTTCGTTATGACCCTCGAAAACAGTTTGTAGATGTGGCTTAGGAGCGAAATGGGCCGGTAGTTCTTCAATAGAGCCTTATTTCCCTTTTTAAAGAACAGCACGACAACACTCCTACTCCACACCTCTGGAGATCGAAGAGAACGGCGTTAAAGATGTTCTGGAGCTCCTTTAGTGCAGGTTTGCCTCCCGCTTTCAGAAGCTCAGTTGTAACGCCGTCCTCGCCTGGGGCTCTTCCATTTTTAAGCTGTCTGAGGGCCATCTCGATTTCGTCAGTGCTGATTTCTGGCAAGTTTTCGGTAAAGTGGTGGATTAATTTGGCTCTCGAATCCTCATTTTCGGGATCTGGATGAGATCAAACAATCTAGATACACACAATATTTAATCCAAACTGGTTTCAGTAAATCAAATTTGGCCATATATCTAACGAAAAAATTACTGTATTAAACAATAAATAAAATAAAATGTAGAAATATCAAAACCAAAATATGACAACAACTAAAAAAATATATAGGTATAAAATAAAATAAAAATTAACGAAATATATATATATATATATATATGTGTATATAATATATGTATGTAGATAAAATAGTTATACACAAATTAACAAAGAATGTAAATACTACGATATAAAATAGCTTAATTAAATTAATATTCCTACACCACAAATCAGTGAACAAAATGCACTCGTCGAAAATTTTTTTTATTGTGTACAAAAAAGTTGTGAGATTGTGATTTGCATACTTTATTTTAACTTATTTTCATATTTATATGATAATAATATTGATATATCTTAGTTATATAATGAATTTCTTCAATTATACGAACAAATTTTAAATACCCAACAATTTGGGTAGATACGGGTAAATATCGGGTAGATTGGGTAGTTTTGGGTATTTTCCCGGTATTTACCCGCCGGCGCCCATCTCTACTGGGGGACAATAAAGATGGTCTCCCGGCAGTTTTAGAATCCAGGTCATCTTGCTAATAACATACTAGAAGCTTATGCGGATTATCCTGAAAATGACCAATTTGGATTTTATTAACTTTTATGCATTTGTATGGGCAAATATCTACATTTTGATGCATAATTTCCACATATTTGGTCCAATTTTGATTTTATTGATATCAGTGTATGGCTTGAGACGTCATCTTTAATGTTGTAGTACATTGCTTTATCGTCCGTATTTTGGTTTGGTTGTAAAACCCAAATATTCGAATATTTTTTTACGTAATTTTTATTATTTTGTAAATTTCTCTGAAACTGTTGCATATTTTGATACACTTTGTATAAATAAAATATAGATTATTTAATTGGCTTTCATTTAATACCCCACACGTGTATGTGCTATGCATAGTTTGGGTGCAGTATGCAATATTCGCAACGAAGCGGGAGTCATTTTGATGACGTCATTCCGCTGAAGTAGATGGCCGGCGCCGCCGTCTCCCGGCAGTTTTGGAGACCCAATGTCATGCCCAACAACATACTAAAAGTTGGTAGCGGTTTCCGGCTCTGAACTATCTCTGCGATCGTTTCCCATAAGGCATGGCACTATATGGTGTATCGAACTATTTGAATAGGTACTTTGGAAGCTACCTACTATATTATTATGACGCTCACTGTACTCGTATGTCACCGTTTCGACTACGTTTTCACTAAGGCAATAAGGAAAACAAGTTTTAGGGAAAACGCGGTTTGACATAAATAACATAATAAGTATAGGTACATAACAATAGTTATTATTTCGCCTTTGTAGGTATATACTAATGATCTATGTTGTTTCCTGTTTGGTATTTCTTTCTTGTACAATTAAGTTCTTGTAAGTGCTACTACTAGGTACTACTAATATTTACTAAATAACTCAAGAACAAAATATACTAGTGATGAACGCACATATAAATGCCCTTACCAGGATTTGAATCTGGGACCTCCAGCTTCGCAGGCAGGGTCACTATCATTTATATCGTTTCGATGGCCTTGCTTTACAGGCCTATTTGAACGTACACTGATATGAGAATGATATATGAATGATGTCATTTACTTATCGCTCGTGCCAATACATGTGCTGACAAATACGAGCGAAATGCACACTGATGACATCATTCTAATGTCAGTTACTGACATTAGAATTATGTCATTTGTATACGTTCGAATAAGGCCCACTTGCACTATTCCACGAACCCGGGGTTAACCGGTAAAACCTAGAGTTACCATGGTTACCAGTACAATTTAGGTGAGGTTTCAAATCGCCTCAATATTGAGACTAATGGAGATCCAACAGCTATAGTTCTTTCCGATTTCGTCGCTCTAACTGGTGTTAGCCAATATAACAATTGTTCTAATATAAATGGACGTGTGTTGGATTTAGTAATGGCCAATGTAGATTGCACGGTTGGTGCCTGCTCGTCACCGCTTACGCAAGAGGATCCGCAGCACAAAGCGTTGAATATTTCACTAGCGCTAAACTTAATGAGTTATTTGCCGCGCTTACTGCCCAATCAATGTACTAGGCCGATTTTTTACCGCGGCAACTATGACCTTATCCGCAAGGAATTATCTGAGACCGATTGGTCGTGTATGAATAACATGAATGTTGAGGAGTCAGTTACGTATTTTTATTCGGTTCTTAGAACACTTATTCTCAGGCATGTTCCACATAAAAGCGTTAGTAGTAATACTGGATACCCTCCTTGGTTTTCTCGTGCACTAATAAAAGTTCGCAAACAAAAACTATCTGTCCATAAAAGGTGGAAAATATATGGTAATCCCCTGGATAGGGCGGAGTTTAATTTACTGAGAAAAAGAGAACACAAATTAGCCACCGAGTGCTATAACAATTTTATTTCGTTGGCTGAGGATAGAATACACAGTGATCCTACTTATTTTTGGTCGTTTATGAAGTCAAAATTCCCTAGTAATTGTGTACCCGACCAAATGTCTTACCTTGGGGAAGTTTCTAAAGACGGTAACATAATTAGTAATTTTTTTAATAGATATTTTAACTCTGTGTTTGTTACTGATTCTTCTACCTTACCCGATTATTTGCATGTAGCTAATGACTCCTTGATTGATCTTAATACCGTTGAAATCTCCGAGGATTGCGTTTTTAAGTTTTTAGAGAAAGTAGATATTAAGAAGGGTAGTGGTGCCGATTTGATTCATCCCCTTTTCATCAAAATGTGCGCCCGTGAATTGACAGTGCCTTTAACTCGAATCTTTATTAAGTCCTTTTCTCATGGTCAGTTTCCCTCTTCTTGGAAAAAAGCCTTGATAACACCAATTTACAAAAGTGGTGATGCGAACCTAGTCACTAATTACAGGCCCATTAGTAAATTGAACATATTTGCTAAAATCTTTGAGAAGATCGTTTACAACAAGATTACTTCTGCTTTCTCTCAGCACATTGCCCCTAGCCAACACGGTTTTTGTCAAGGTCGTAGCGTGGATACAAATCTCCTGACCTTTACCGATTTTATTATCAATAGGATATCTTCTGGCTGTCAGGTGGACGTCGTGTATACCGATTTTTCGAAATGTTTTGACAAAATTAACCATAATAATTTAATCAAGAAACTCTTTGAGCTCGGTATACACGGCGACCTCCTTAGATGGATAAAGTCTTACCTGTCAAATCGCAGTCAGGCGGTTGCCTTGAAGGGTTATACTTCTTGCTTTCTTCCTATACCTTCCGGAGTACCCCAAGGATCACATCTTGTCCCTTACTATTTATCTTATATGTCAATGACATGGCAACCTGTTTTCGAAACTCTGAGCACCTCGTCTATGCAGATGACACTAAAATCTACAAAGCTGTGTCATCGGAAGCAGATTGTCGTGCATTACAGCATGATTTGGATAACTTTTCCCTCTATTGTTCAGATAATCATCTTTTCTTGAATAATGAAAAATGTTTCATAATCAGCTTTAATCGTAAAAATGATCCGTTAATTTTCAATTACACCTTAGCTGGGAAAAATATAGCCCGGGTATCTTCCATTAGGGACTTAGGTGTTACTTTAGACTCACAATTAAATTTTAGTTTACATATTGATAATATATGTAAGCGGGCTTATAAGAAGTTAGGGATGATTCTCAGGATCGGACAGCCTTTTAGGCGCCCTAATACTTATAAACTATTATTCTATTCCTTTGTTAGGAGTATACTTGAATTTGGTTGTGTTGTGTGGACACCTCAGTATCAAGTTCATATTGATCGCCTGGAAAGGATCCAAAATATTTTTCTAAAATCTCTCTGTTACAGAACGGGCAATTATTTCGAACGTACTTCGTTAGCAGCGAGGCATTTTTGTGTTCCTTCCCTTTATAAACGAAGACACTATTTAGATGTAATGTTCTTATTTAAAATTCTTAATGGAATAATAAAATGTCCGAATCTCTTAGAATTAGTCACTTTTAGTTGTCCGCACCTCCCCCTACGTTCCAGATCTCTATTTCATATCAGCTTTGCTCGTCAGAATTACTCTCGGCACACTTTTTTCAGACGAGTCCCTAGTTATGTTAATAGGCACTTACATGACATTGATCCTTTTCACTCTTCCTTGTCTAGTCTCAAAATTGAACTTAAGCGTAAATTGTTTTAGTTTTAAGTATTAAAAATCGTTTTAAATGACAAAATGTATAAATGTAACTTTCAGATTGTCCTACCTACCAACTAGTAAAATAAATTGATGACAACTTATCCGATAATACTAAAATAGATATTGATCTTGAACTTATTTACCAATTTTCTACTTACCTACCCTACTATAATCTAAAACAATATTGATTTTGTTTGGAAGACTGGTAAATACAGTTTAAGTAGATATGGCTCATAATTACAATTTTATTTTTTCTTTCTGCGGTTATTATGTATGTTAACATTATATACCTACTCATTAATGAACCTCCAGGTCTGTTTCTTAAGTATGTTACGTACACTACATTGTACTAAAAATCCATTTGTATTATGTGACTGTTTGTGTTCTAAATAAATAAAAAAAAAAAAAAATTTGACACTAGGTTAACGGTTTAACCGCTTAACTACGGGTTAGTGGGATGGTGCAAGTGGGCCTTGGTCTGTTAGTGCGTGAGATTTAATATTGTAGCCATGAAAGTATTATATAACCACCCCTGCACGCCTGGATGCCTGATCGATACGCATCGTAGATAGTGTAGGGCCGATATGTGTGAGATAAAATCATAAAATCCTGATGTATGAGGGTACTTTAACGATGTTGGTATTCGGTAAGATTCAGCGTCCATACTCATTTTTGGAAAGTCTCAAGCGGGCTCCTGATAGATGTATTGCATTTGCTCGGGTATCCTTTTTAACATAATAGGTCAGGAAATGAATGCTCAAAAAACGTTGTAGAGGGAAATGCTAGGAACACAATTTTTGACCCCGTAACTTTGTTTGGACTAGTTAGGAGGTGAACATATCAAAAGTCCCCGGCTGTAGCCCCGGTGCTGGGGGGTAGAGGGGGGAAAGAAGGTCTAATTTTTCGGTTTTTCACTTATATCTTGGAAACTTTGCGTCTTAGCGACATGACTACTAAGACAAACCAAAAGCTGATAAAATTTGTTACAAGTTTTATTCAGTCAAGTTAGTTCAGAAAATAAATATTTTGCGGTTTATTCGATTTTTGACAAAGTTGCGTTCGGCGCTCGAGGTCACAAACTTGGATTATTCATTGGGCCAACATCATAAACAAGCCTGCAAAAAATCAGAACTACCGGATTTGACGCAAAAGAGCCAGGTTACAAAATTCGACAAAGTTACTGGATTATTTCCCTCTATAACTTCTTATTGCTTGGCCTAATAAGTATTGTCACGGAAATGTGTAGGTGTATGAACGTGTCATGCTATAGTCAAACCGTAAAAAGTCTGCAGCGATTTTGATAGCCCACGCAGTGACGTTGACGTTGAGATGACGTTTACATAACACTTACACTGCGTGGGCTATCAAATCCGCTGCAGACTTTGTTTGGTGCGACTATATTCCAGTTAGTCTCAGTACAAAAAGTACTGAGGTTGACTAAAGTAGCATGACAAATACGAACATTTACGAGAAAATACGCGATGTTAAAGGATTATGCACTACATCTTCATAGTAAACTATTTTTCATCACACCAGCTGGTAAAAGCTCTAAAGATTGTTAAAAAATTGTTGAGAAAGTTGCATTTTATCCACATGTGAGGCAAAGTAATCAAATGCAAATTTTGAGTTGCTCAATGGTGGCTGGTCGAATTGACTTTAAAATGATGATTTTGAATAATAGGTATAAGTATATTTAAAAACATTCATTTTGAATCGATTTGCTTTGATTTTATTTGACATTTACAGTTACCTAGTATTTTCTTTGTGTTGGCGTGGTGAAAAATTGTGTGTTTCACTTGATGGCAGCATTTGTTTAACCTTCGTACCTTGAAACCCTCGCAACGCTCAAGATTAAAGTTTTCGAACCAATTCCATGGTGGTTCAATTTTGGAATCTTTTGCTTGCTCGGGTATCAACATCATCACGAGAGGATAAACAACAACTTTGCCCCCTTGTAAAACAATAGTACATTGTGCAACATGGGGCGTAAGTTGAATATTGCAAACGAGAGTAAATTAAATCGCGAAGGCTTGCCGGAGCGATTTATAGACTCGAGTTTGCAATATTATTACGCCCCGAGTTACACACAATGTTTTTCATCACACTTGCGATACAAAAATTAAGTATAAAGACAAAAAACTGTTAATTACGGCACTAGAAACATCATAACTCTCTAGGGAGAACGCTTTTTCTATAACTCCCGCTAAACCTGCGTGCAATTCCACATTTACTGAGCGAGTATGATGAAAATAACTATTTCCCTGCCGAGGCAACTGCTCGCTATGGCCGCATGCGATAGCATTACGCGCAGGATCGGTCATATTGGATTTGCCGGAAGGGTTTAATCGAATCTTTATTTATTTATTTATTTATTTCTTTATTTAACCAACTTACATTTACAGCAAATTGCCAAACATGAAAGTTATAGGTCACAGTACAAAAATATAAAATGATTAATTACATAAATAGCATTTTGTTAAATTATAAGATAAACACGTATACATTTCAGTTTATAGGTAGGTCAATTTAAATTTTAATATACTTACATTAATTTTGATACACATATTGAGCACATATTACACCTAACATGACATGCACAGGTAAAAAGTAATCTAATACTGTATTGTGGTAGGAGTGTTAATTGACTCCAAATAGCGAGCGGCTGTGGCCAGAAATCTCGACTCTGACTGCGAGAACAAGTCCAGTGTTGGGTCAAAGAGCAGAATATTGTTGATGTGGTTCAAGGCCACATACAGAGGAGAGTTGCTCAGATTTGTCGTGGCGTGCGGGACCAGGAATAGCGGCCGTTGGCGTGGACGGAGGGAACCTCTAATGTGTAGTGGTACTTTAAACGATACAAATTGTAATAAGGAAGGGTTAGACAATGTGCCTCGTATCAGTTTAAAGAAATATTTTACCATAGCAAGTCGTCTACGCATTTCAAGGCTTTGGTATGATACCATTCCTAGTACAAACAGTGTTGGGTACATGTAAGGGTAGAAGCCATGAATTTTATAATAGAGGTAACGGACAAATGATTTTTGAACTCTTTCAATTAAGGTAACATGTTTTTGATAATGTGGATTCCATATGATGCAGTTACTCTCAAGCACACTACGGACATAGGCGTTATAAAGTAATGAAATGACATGGTGCCTATTAAAAAGTTTGGACTGCCTTAAGACGAACCCAAGAGACTTACGCGCTTTGTTACAGATTTGCACTATGTTTTGATCGAATTTTAGTTGGGTATCGAAGCACGTGCCGAGGTCTCGCATAGTTTGTACATTTTGGAGGACCTCGCCATTCAGCGTGTATAACCGTGAGGCCGGTATGGTTGTCTTCGAATATGACATGCTTGCACATTTAGCGGTATTTAGGTGTAGACTATTATTTAAACCCCACCGATGAACGGCATCTATGTCCGACTGGAGTTTACTAGCATCGGTCGTATCCTGGATTGATTTTGCCAGTTTGACATCATCCGCAAACATCAGTACGGTAGAATGCTTAACAATTTCGGGCAGGTCATTAATTATGATTAAAAATAAGAGGGGACCAAGGCTGCTACCCTGACCTATACCTGACGTTACTGGATACGCCGTAGAATGGGCTTTATTGTAAATTACATATTGCGTACGGCCAGAAAAATAGTCAGCAAAAAATTCTAACAACATTCTCGAGAAACCTGCTTCCGCCATTTTTCGCAATAGGTTATCACAGTTGATCCGGTCAAATGCCTTTTGAAAGTCCAGGTAAACCACATCAGTTTGCTTTCTTTCCTCTATATTGTGAGCTATCAATGTTACGAGATCTATCGCGATCTCATTTGCCTGAAATGATTAACCTTTTAAATAGCATTATTCACCGAGCGTACTCGTGTCGCCGGCGGTGCGAAATAACATGAAGTTTTGTTTTATTTATCAGACTGCGGCTAAATGAGCCCGATTTTATATCAGTCTACGGCGGTTGAAAGGTTAAAGCACTGATATTTAATGGTTTTCAGTTAGTGTTTTAGTCTTAGCGGATATTTTGCTATAATAATGCTCGAAGGGTACACTCACCTGCGCTCGCGGTATTCCTTAGGGATCGCCCTAAGGAACGGGTATCGACCCGTTTGACCGCTTGCAGGTTAGTAAGGATTAAGGCAATTTTTTCTAAACTGATGAACACCACGAGCGCAGGCGCGTGTACATTGTGCTAAGTTGGTCATTATACACGAGGCGATATTGTGCGATTTTTTTTTCAAACTACATATTTTCATTAGTTAAAGTTACCAACTTATCTATTTGTATATCTGGGAACAATCTTACATCATCCTAGGCAAAGCTATGCGTACTAGACGACGACAGTCATACTTATATGAATAGATAAATACATACTTAGATACATTGAAAACATCCATAAAGAACTTAGGAACAAGTATTCGCATATCATAAACACATAAATAAATTCCCTGACCGGGATTCCAATTAACCCGGGACCTCCTACTTCATAGACAAGGTCACTACCTACTAGGCCGTTACGTTACATTATAATTAATATAACATTATAAATAACAGGATGCCGACTCCATCAAGTCAAGCCTGTATTTGTTCATAAATATCCTACATATACCTATTCTTCTGAAAGTAACGTTAATGAAATAAAATTATACTCCGAAGAGCTTTTATTGTTCTTCACTTGAAGTTACTTCGCAAATTGGCTGCGCTTGTGTTACGCGTACAGTCGAACGTAATTGAAATTATTCTGTATTACTTTTAAGAGGAAATGGGGCGACGTCACGTGGCTTCTTCTACGTTTCCTCAAAAAGGAAACGCACATAATACATAAAGACAGAGGTAGGCAACAGGAGGACATATCGCTAAAGAGCGATATCTTCCAGAAAACCTTGAGCTCCTGGTTGGTGGTGGTCCTAGATAAGGTTTTACGTACTGGTGCTCGACGCGGTCCAAGTTCACTGAGAGAAAAGTACAACAAAAATACACTCAGAATCACAAAAAAAAACTTAATCCGAGGACAAGGAGAGTTATACATAATAGGGACAAATTGACTTTTGCAATTTCTATTAGTTCTTGCAATTTCTATTATCTGTTTGTTGAAATTATATTTGGGATTACTGACCTGTTTGTAGAAATAAATAAACTTTACAGAAATAGTGAAACGTCCATAATTATTACTAAAACTTCATTTTGTCCCCCAGTACCTACAGAACTGTTTTTTAATTCCTGGTGATGATTTTTCTCTTAGTGTACATGTCATCTTGAAACTTAAGTCATTGTCAATAGAGGTGACAGCAGGGTGTCATCTATTGGGCATTAGCATGTCGAGCACTAGCACGTTTACCTTATTAAAGTTATAAGAAAATATTTTTAAGTTAAGTGTGGGTACCATACCATATAATATAGAGACACGTTCTCATTTTAAAACGACTAAGAGTGGTTTCGCACTACGTCCGATCCG
This sequence comes from Cydia fagiglandana, assembly GCF_963556715.1. Lineage (NCBI taxonomy): Eukaryota > Metazoa > Arthropoda > Insecta > Lepidoptera > Tortricidae > Cydia > Cydia fagiglandana. The sequence goes on along the minus strand of NC_085949.1, from coordinate 658,338 downwards.
AATCCGATCCGAACCCGTGAAAATATAAACCCATAGAAATAGTTCTACGGCTACTACGGACCATATTTTCACGGGTTCGGATTGGATTCGGATAGGACGTACTGCGAAACCGCTCTAACTAGATTGCTCTTAAACTTTGTACCTACTTGTAATAGGATAAGGTAGGTATATTATATGCACCTAATTAGTTTATGTAGGTTCAGATGAGCTTTAGATACCATAGTTAAAATAAAATACAGTGAATTGACCATCTCGGACAAAGAAAAGCCAGTAGAGGGTCCGAAATGTAGGCATTTATAAATTCATTATATTATTATGAAACATAATCCGTTAACATATTTTTTTAATATATAAGTAGGTAATAACAAACACAAAATTTATTCAATTTTACATATGTATTATGTATGTATAAAACTTAAGAAACTAAAACCCGTTCTGAGCCATGCCGGGTCCAAAGGTCCCCATCACACTAGCAGCGTTACCCCGCTGTATGGCGATGGAGACCTGTTGGACAAGCCATGACTCAGAACGGGGATCATTCCCCTTTTCTCTGAAGCGCTTTCCAAGCTCCCTGAAAAGCTCTCGTGCCTGCCGTCCCCAGGGCCCAGCTGTCTCGACCAGTAGGTAATTAAAATTAAAGATTGACTGCCAAAAACAGATCCTCGTGTAGAATCTATTTTTGGCACAAAGTATAGCCTATCTAACCTAACTCTGCTGTCAAAATGACTAACAGAATTTAGAGTAAGGCAAGCTAATACCGAAATTCTTGGTAAACTGTTGGCATTCCACATTCAAAATCACGGAGGCCAATTCAAACTTACCTACATTTTGACATCAAAATGATTTATAATCTAACACCCTTTTTCTGTTAATTATCTATTATAATGATATTTAAGGTACTTTCCGTTGATGTCCCATAGTCTTGGGACGCCAATCTTAGCATGTACAGTCAGCTATACTTATATTTGATAAAGAAAATACTTATATTGGATACAATATTAAAACTAAAGTTAAAACTAGAAATAAAATAAAAATACAAACTTAAAATATACTTACCTACAAAAAACCAAACTATAAAAAGAACTATATATATATATATATATATATATAATAATATATATATTATATAATGATTATTTCACGATCCTTATCATTATCACCTTAATTACCTCCTCCCAGTTGAATGAGTGAGAAGACAGATAATGTGGTACCAAAGAGTATAGATATAAGTATCTATACTAGTAGGTACTTAAAATCGGCCCCCGTGTTCGTGTTTTTTTTACCGAGCGAAAATTGTTAAATCTAGTGTGGAATCGATAAAGTTAGCAGAGAAAGGCCTCAAGATTGCACTTTATATTTTTCTCAACCGTCTTATGATCTAAAAAAGCGCTACATATTTAAAAACTCTACTGGCTTCATTGCACTTTTGCGGATATTTCAGCCAAACGAGTCCGACTTGAACTAGCAGTGTTGCCAACTCGGATTTTGAAAAAATGCTAGACTAATGTCTAATTATGCCAAAGATTTTTGAAACACCTATGCTAAAAAAATGCTAAAATATCACTTGAAATTAGACACTTAAAACACATACATTTTTCAAATTTATCGCCTTTTTCTACTGACAAGATCTGCTTGACCAACTTTATATAGTCCGTTGACGTCCATCCGTCCACAAAAGTCAAAATTCATATGAAAATATGAACCACATAAGGCAATGGCGCATATTGTTGCTGCCAAGTTGGTGCAAACTTGGCTTAGACTAAATTATGCTAAAAAATATGCCAGATGCTAAATGGAAAATTTTGGTGCCAAAGCGAGTGAAAATATGCCAGATCTGGCATCATTTATGCCAAGTTGGCAACACTGTGAACTAGGCGTGGCTCACTCCGCGATTTCATCGCGTCGCTACAAGTACATGCGGCGTACACCAATTTTGGTGTCTAACAGCAGCAGTTGTTTCGCACCGCCGCTACGGAAGGGACGCCTGCTCGCGCTTGCGCCACCTTGCGGTCATATCTGTCTCATACGCGTTTTGTTAGAGGAACCTACATATGAACCTAGTACTGTTATTTATTCTGCGCCGGAGCAGGTGATGCATGACAGCTGAGGACAGCTACTCGCATACGAGTACGCATACATGAGTTTGCCGCTGCCAAGCTGTGCCATCTTAAATATGAACTGTAACTCCAGTGTATAAAGCCCCATTTTACACGGCGCGAGAACTTGCATACAATATTCGATGCATTGATAACTACAGAGTATAATGAATTCAGTAGATCGACCAAATACAGCAATGTAACGAAAACCGCATGCAAGTTCTTGAACTGTCTAAATGGGGCTTTAGTTTTAGATTCCTTTGACATCTAACATATAGGTAACATTGATATTTATGTTATAGCGATCGGGTCTGACCTCGCCTCGGTCGGTGTAAATACTAAAATCTTGCGGAATATCTTAGCCTAGGGGCGCCAGGTTAAAAGGTACCTTAAGAAGAAAAAAATGGCGTTCAAAGCTTCCTATATTCGAAGGTCAAATCGATTTCCTCTTGAGCGAATATTATGTAATCGTGTAGCCAAATTAGTCTTGTTTGAAACTAATTATTTATGAAACAAAAAACCTTTTATGAATAACAGAAAAACGCTTCCATTTCGCTCCGCTGTACAAATAAAAGTTCTGTCTTCATATCGGTTATGTAAAAGCCAGCGACCATTCTTACGAGTAGCAAATATATTTTTCACCACACCAGCTAGGAAAGGCTGACTTTGCACTTCAAAAACTGATAGCAAAGTTGCATTTTATTCACATGTGAGGCAAAGTAATCAGATGCAAATGTAGAGATGTTTTCTTATGTTTGCTGGTAGAATTGACTTTTAAATGATGATTTTGGATGATAAATATTTAATAACATTCATTTGGATTTGATTTGGTTTCATTTAATATGATATTTTACGTTTAATATTTGCTTCGGGTTGGTGTGGTGAAAAATTTTGTGTTTCACTCGGGGGCAAATTTTGTTTAACCGTCGTGCTTTGGAACCCCCGCAACGCTCAAGATTCCATTTTTCGAACCACTCGCTACGTTCACGGTTCAATTTTGGAATCTTTCGCCTGCTCGGGTATCAATATTAGCACGAGCGGTTAAACAACAACTTGTAAAACAAATACTTAACTATTAAAATACTCACTTATAACTGTAAAGTTAAGCCTCATGTTCCTCGTAGGCGAGTTCTTGAAGTCCACCCTGCAGCGGTACATTCCAGCGTCCGAGGCCGCCACGGCCTCAACCAGGAGTACGGCCGTCGAGGCCGCACGGAAGTACGCGCGGGACCCAAAGCCGGCGGGCGAGGACCAGAGCTTGGGCTGCGAGGCCAGGCGACCGCGCACGTCGTAGCTGGGGACAAAAGAACGAATTAAACAGACTGCCGTATTCGAACTTCAAGATATTCACAAGAGACGACACGTACTAGATCCATTTTAGATACGTAATAGTTTAGATATCAACTAGTTCTCTTTTGCAGCGCAATTCGGGCAACTAATATCACTTTTACGTTAGACAGAGTAAGATATCTATTAGATGTGAATTGGATCTCTAAGTCGTTCAAGAGTATCTCCAGAATCGCGCAAATGTCAAATTTGACAGGTTAGATCTTAAACATATCGTTATCGTATCTTGGTGATGTCTAAAAGATATCTAATACATGTCTATTTCAAAATCCGAATCGGGCCCAGAGAAGTGTATAAGAATGCACCTGAAGTGAGATGATCTTGTTCAAACTTGTTTGAGAGAACGGCTCACTTTATATTTCGTCAAACTTACCTACTTTGATATAGGTACAGCAGCTAACTACCAACTGAATGTTAAGAGGATAGTCGACGACCGCTTCACCATACAAACGTAGTCCCCATTTTCCTCTCTGGATAATTGACATTAAGAAAAATATTTTTACACAATTTTTCGTGTATTAGATACAGCTATGCCTTTCGTTTGACTTTCTTAAATGTTATGAATATTATATGAAGCGATACAGATCCACACAAATTAATAAATGTTATGTTTTATAATAATTGAAATTCGAAAATAAAATCAAACAAACAAAGGTGCATACCTATATGATAGCTGCTGTGACGTATCCTGCTCTTGTAAAGAGGTTTTATACTGTGTTTTATATTCATAATTTTATATTTGGATTTAGAACCCTGTCGCTTTACAAGAATTGGAATTATACGTTACCATAGCAGTCTAACAAACAGCCTCGTCTTAACAAGACCCTATGTCGTGTAATTTTCTCCTGTAAATAAAATTGTGTTTCGTTTTAAAAGGTGTTTCCGTTATCAGCGCGACCATAACATCTGGCGACCGTGCATAATAATTAATATGGAAGCGTGGAAACGAAAACGGACCCAATACAGACGGGAATTCACAATACTCGCAGACAAGGCGGCGAAGGCGGTAGAGAGCAAGGACCCTGCCTCACCGCAGATTTTCGACCTCTTGTCCGATGCGGCATCGACATTGTTCGAAGCGGAAGCCGCATTGAGGGATTTATGGGTTGAGGAAAAAGAATTTGATGAGGAACTGTATCAAGCAGACCAGGAAAAGGCGATGCAATACAAGATACGTTGGCATCAAATAAAAGCCCTCTTTCCAAAATCTCTTCCTCGCATCAGTAGTGCGTCGTCGCTACATTCAGCGCAATCTACAGACCTGGAGCCTGGCAAACAGCGAAGACTCAAGTTGCCTAAGTTAGAGCTAGTCAAGTTCGACGGGAACGTCAAGTCATGGCTGTCATTTTGGGGCCAATTCAAGAAAATACACGAAGATACACTCATGGATAATACAGATAAGTACCAGTATCTTCTACAATCAATGACTCCTAACAGCAGTGCACGCCAGCTTGTAGAAAGCTATCCGCCTTGCGCGGAAAACTACAGCAAGGCAATAGAGGCATTGAAGGCTAGATTCGCTAGAGACGACATCCTGATAGAAACGTACGTAAGAGGACTACTTACTATGATGCAACAAAGAGGAGAACAGAAACAATTATCGAATTTATACGATAACCTGCAAACGCACCTGCAAGCATTGGAGACATTAGGCGTAACAAAAGACAAATTCGCCTCAATGCTATTCCCTATGATAGAGTCGGCACTACCTGAAAGTGTACTTCGTGCGTGGCACCGCAGTCGATCTGACTCCAGGGACCTAGCCAACCTGATGCAGTTCCTGAGACAAGAGGTGGAATCAGAGGAAAGGATCAAGCTAGCCAGAACTAAAATAGAAGAGGCTACCCTGGCAGAGCCAAAGCCACCCACCGCTTGTTTTGTGCAGTTGACAGAAGCCAATAAGCGTAAGAAAGAAGCTTCAGGGAGACAAGGCGAGACATCTACGTCGTGCATATGGTGTAGCAAGGATAACCACTTTGCCGTCGAGTGCTACAAAGCGGCCAAAATGACAGTGAGTGATCGTATTGAATTCATCAAAGATAAGAAAGCCTGTTTAATTTGCTTGAAAGGCAACCATATTGCAAAGAAATGCAAGTCTTTCCCAAAATGTCTTTTCTGCAAAAAGCGTCATTTTACAATTATGTGCGCAGACATTCCAGCGGAGCAAAGCAGCAACAATAACCAGTCGGAGACATCCAACAACATGGCGTGTTTACAAGAATCGGCAAGTACAACTATACTGCAAACCGTGATGGTGAAACTTGTGCACGACAAGAAGGAGGTCTGTGTAAGAGCATTTATTGACAATGGTTCACAAAGGTCTCACATAAGGAAAGACCTAGTACAGAAGCTCGGATTAAAATCTACCAGAAAAGAGGCAATTACAAACTGTTTGTTCGGCGGGTTCGTAACGAAAAAAGAAGTCTACGACGTGTTTGACATATGCGTCAAAAATGTCGAAAACAACTTTTCTATGAATTTATCTGTTGTACAACAATCAAATATTTGTAATCTTTTACCTAAAATAAGATCTTCAGTATTATTAGAGCAACTACGTCAACAAAATATAAATTTGAACGACTCAATGACCGATTCTCCTGACGAGGTAGGTTTACTGATTGGTGCTGACTATTCCGGTTTATTACTTACAGGCGACATAATACAGTTAGAAAATAACTTGACTGCTATAAAGACGAAATTTGGGTGGACCATTCAAGGTCCAATAACAGGGGTTTACAGTTCCATGACAAACTCGACGACGACCTTCCATTGCTTAACAAAGGTTGATCTTTCAGATTTATGGTCTTTGGAGGCGATAGGTATCAACGATCCCGCGGTACAAGCAACCAAGGTAGCGATGAAGAAGTCCTCAGATCCTTCGAAGAGAACATCAAGATCAACGAAGAAGGCCGTTACGAGGGACGAGTACATAAGTTCACTCATACAAAAGCGTGAGCGGAATGGACCTGTACAACTTCAGCCTGGAGACGTCGTCTTGGTGGAGACTGAAGACAAGTATGTGGCATGGCCACTGGCCATAATTGAAGAGGTTTACCCTGGTGCTGATGGCGTTAGTAGAGTGGTTCATGTTAGAACTGCAGCCGGAACAAAGGTAAGACCTGTTCAACGCATTTTTCCACTGGAGTTAAACTCGGATGACAGACTTGACTCGTCTTTTAGGCTAGTTGATACTGACTCTACTGAACAAAAAATACAAACTGAGACAAATGAGAGCAATGAGCGTAATGTGACCAATGAGGTACGATCAACACGAGCCAGAAGGTTGCCACAACACCTGTTTGATTATATCTTGGACTAATAGGAGTAGCTTAACCTTCCGGTTCTTCCCGCTCGGGAGTGTGACGTATCCTGCTCTTGTAAAGAGGTTTTATACTGTGTTTTATATTCATAATTTTATATTTGGATTTAGAACCCTGTCGCTTTACAAGAATTGGAATTATACGTTACCATAGCAGTCTAACAAACAGCCTCGTCTTAACAAGACCCTATGTCGTGTAATTTTCTCCTGTAAATAAAATTGTGTTTCGTTTTAAAAGGTGTTTCCGTTATCAGCGCGACCATAACAGCTGCCGTGAACATTAGCTCTACTATGAGTTCCGTGTATGACAGTGAGAAGTGAAGATAGTGAGAAAGTTAAGGAAAATGTATGGAGTAATTGTACAGTGCCTCTACCGGTCACGTAAAGAACTAAAAATTTCAATTTGTACCATGAGTTACAAACGTTTTTACGCGAGTTTTCCATACTTGCCTAACTTCACACCTAAAACGCTCTCTTTCTAATTATATAATGAAAACTGAGCCAGAATTATTCTGCGTAAATACTTTACGCGAGTAAACGTGACAGATGTTATGGAAAAATACGTGCGTTTCCAACGTGACATTTCTGTCAACTTGTAAACACAACAAATACGCAGATTTTTCACGAATATCAATGCAATTTTCAACGTAATATGTATAAATTTATAACAGTATGTGAACTTCAAGCAAAACTTTAAGGGATAAATCAATTAATAGTTCGATAAAAGGCTGATTTAGTACAAAGGTAATGAGTTATACTTGACATCATATTTTCCTATTTCTACTGCTACATTTGCGAAAATCACATTGCTTACGAGCAGTTTTTGGTTTTAGGCAAGAAGCTGATTGAAAACAACATTTCCATGAAAACCCGGATTGCATCATGTATGCATGCGTATGCATGTAGAAGTTACATATGTATTAAGAATTAAGGCTCAATACAAGGAGCGGTACATAGACATGTTGCTGTTTTTGTTGCTGGGTGCACATAACACATAGTAAGAATAAGACATACCGCAAGACCTATTATAATATTTACACAAGAATTGCTACGTATTTTATTAAGAATTATTATCTTATATAAAATAAAACATACAAATGTTCTGTGGGTTTATTTATTTTTCTTTACTAAGTAAGTATTATTTTATTTTCCGTTGTTCAAATTATTGTGTTTGGTACCTAGGTAATCGTTTTTCATGTCAACTTGGTAACAGGAAATATAAAACTTTCTTCAAAAACTTTTGCTGGTGGTTCTGAATCTGAAAATTTAAATAAGATTTAAACACATTTATTGCCAAAAACCCGCTGCGTGGGTTCATTTTGTATTGGAAATGGGGCGCTTGGCACTGAAATATACTCGAGATCATATAGGTACTATAAAATTAAAATCGCTATTAAGGTCATACGGTCTGATATAGGGTCTGTGCGGAAAGAGAAGAGTCGTAGGTATAATGTATGGGCTCCCCTAAATTTCACGACTTTTCTCTTTCCGGACACTCTATTAGATAATGTTACTTAGCAGTAGGAGACGGCCGCTGTCATGATGCGGACTGAAGCGGACCATTATAATACATACCTATTTTAATATTTTAAGATTTCTTCTCATGTGTGTATTATTTTCATCATAGGTAATAAATATGTAGCCAAAAGTAGCCTGTATAATCGCGCCGTATACTTTGCTTCCTATTTTTTAACACGCAATGTCATAATTTTAACTCGATTATTAATGATGTTTACGTAATTATCATATTTTGCAATTTTTGTCTTGAATACAATTATATTTTAATTTATACACTGTTTACTAATATTGATGTGTTTATTATTTTCGTAACTATGGCAACGTCAAATCTTTAAAAAATTGTAGAATGAAGGTTGAGTCAGTAACAAAGGGACAAAACTGGTCTTAGAGCATTTAATAACTGGAGTGGCCATTGAGTGCTTACTGTTAGGATTTAGGATTAGGGTTCCAAGCAGGAAAGAAAAGCTTGTTTTAACACCATATAGGTAATGTTTATTAATCTCAAGCAAGACTACATAGTAATGGCGTCTCATACGAGAAGAAAGAACACCTACATTTGTTTTATATTGACAACCGAATAAATCAAATATCATAGTCGTAGTAGTATCGAAGGTATACTCTTTATTTTTTTGTTGACATTATTACTTACCCCTCTGCCGAAAAACTTGCACAATTGTGCAAACTTTTGTATGGACCGACATGGCTATTTGTACGATACGTACAAATCATGTAGAAATAGCAATACATTTGACGTCCCCTCCCCCGCAAAAATCGGCGGACTGTTTTGTAAAGAAAATGACAGCGATGACATCTCCCTTCTAAATGCTCTTAGTGGATGGTAGAGGTAAGGAATACAATCTCCGTGTAATTAATAATGAAAAAGTGTCCGTCAAAAACCTTAAGAGGGAAGTATACGTAGGTAATCGTCCATACAAAAAGAGAAAACGTTTTTCCACTTGTATATAAATACGAGTATCTTCCATTCTCCATGATTTTTAGTACGGTATTGATACAACATACAATGAGAAACTAGGTTTATGGGTTTTCCTTTTTTCGCTACTCTGGAGAGATTTAGAAAAATTATAATAGCTGACAGCGTGCCCAGTTTTTGCAAATATTCTCCCTTAAAGGAGTTTTCTCATAAAGTCATAAAGGATTCTCCTTACCTCTAACCTCTATATTCACGGCTACCATCAGTATATGTAACATTACTTTCTGTGCATCTCACTTGCACTAATATGCGAGAGCGAGATGCATAGATAGTAAATTACGTAGACGTGAGAAAATGTGTCAATTTTGTTAGTTAGTTCCTTAGGTGAATCCTAGAGGCGCTGTATAAAACTCCGATAACTCTTGCTCTGTTTTTTAGTATACTTAGAAAGGGACAGCATCGTTTGGAGTGGAGTGAAGTTAGGTACATAAGACCGTAAAGAAACGTAAAACGTGACTCACGGCACGTTTATTCACTGAAAGTAAGTGAAAAATACTCTGCCAACTGATAGTAGAGCTACATATGTCAAATTGTGTAAAAATATTTTCTTTAATGTTAATATCCAGAGAGGAAAATTGTGACTACATTTGTAAGGGAAAGCGTTTTAGCGCGATCTCCTTTCGTCTTAATTAAATGGACTGCCGCAGCGAACGTGTTAACTTTGTACGACGAACCATCTGTTAATGAAATCACAATATTTGAAATAAAGGAAAAATGGAACGTTTTTCCACCTCGGGCGAGCTTCGAGCTCGTGACTCTATAAAGGTGACAGTTCATTTCCAACGACAGCAGCACTACCATTCATTTTACTATGGAAATTGAGAATAAAGCCGACGCGTTCGTACTAGTAGTGCAGCGGCGGCACAGAATAAATAATAGTACTAGGTACAGAAGACTAGTGAGTCTTCTGATCCTTGTCGTGTGTTGTCTGTCCACGATCAGGACAGATATGGCCGCTAGGAGGCGCCACGCGTGGCTTATGGCTTTCCCCAAAATTGGTGTGGAACGAATGTAGTTTTAGCTACCTGTAGCAAAGCGACGAAATCGCGGAGTGAGCGAAGCCTGGCTGCGGTCAGAAATGGAATGCTACCCTAAGTAATCACAGTTGATCTCGTACCTCGGTAGAGGGGAAATAGTGCAAAAGGCGACTCCCTTCGGTGTTGCTCGAAAGTACCAATTTATAATAAATAAATAAAACAAAAGTAAAATACTTTTTGACATCTCGAAAACTTATTAATATTTGAATAAATATCTTTCAAGCAGATGTGACAGCCGATATTACTTCTTTTTGTCTCAGACGGCAGAAAACCTCAAATATTTATTACGAGAGTTCATTTAGGGAACGAACTTTTGCTGAATTCACACGCAATTCGTATTTCATGCCAATATTAATAAAAAGAGATTTGATTAGGTTATTAATATTGAAAAGTTTAGGACCCGATTCGGATTATGAAATAGACATCTATTAGACATCTTTTAGACATCACCAAGATACGATAATGATATGTTTAAGATCTAACCTGTCAAATTTGACATTTGCACGATGCTGGAGATACTCTTGAACGATTTCCATAGGATATATTATGACTAAGACTATGAGATCTAATTCACATCTAATAGACATCTTACTCTATTTAACGTAAAAGTGACATTAGTTGCCCGAATTGTGCTGCAAAAGAGAACTAGTTGACATCTAAACTATAACGTATCTAGAACGTGTCGTCTCTTGTGAATATCTTGAAGTTAGAATAGTTACAGCAGTTAATCTTTTTGTATTCAACAGCGGCTCTGGTTACTATATTTTTAAAATGATAAATATTGAAGGAGGGTTTAAATGCTTTAAATATTTTCAGTGATTGATCGGCGCGCAAGTCACGTACAACTTTCATTGCTTTTCGCATGCACCAATCACTGTGACAGATCTTCAAAGTCGCATCAAAACAAGATAAATTTATTATTCTCTTCAAATAAAAAAAGATAAACCTTAACGAATATTGGCCTATTTTTATTTCGATGTCTAATTTAAGGTTCCGTACCCAAAGGGAAAAAACGGGACCCTATTACTAAGATTCCGCTGTCCGTCCGGTCACCAGTAGGGCTACCGCCAATACCGAAAATCGTCAATTGCGGGGATTTTTCCCTGTCACTCTAATTACGCCTTCATTGGAGTAAAAGAGAAAGATCCCCGCAATTTGCGAATTTCGGTTTTCGCGGTAGCCGCCCAGGCTGTGGTATATCTGTGCCTGTAATTAGTTTATATAGCTTCAGATACCATAGTTATAAAAATACAGTTAATTTAAGTTTTTACAGTAGGTACAATTCAGTTAATACAAAACTTGTTTTGCTCTATTTCGGTTGTTTTATAAAGTACAGCTATATGAACTAATTACAAGCATAGATATACTTCATGTCATTGTATGTCCAAAGTTTCATTACAATCCAACACGAAGTTTAACGAGAACGAAACTCCGTTTGTATGGGAAGGTGAAATTCGGCCAATAATGCTGGGGACTTTTACATATGTAAATTGGTTGACAAATTGTCTACCTTGGGCCTAAGGCCGTGGCTTTGTCTGCAGCGGACAGCCAAGCGATTATAAATCTTGTTTTGGTTGGAATGAAAAAAGGAACGGAAAATTATGTAGTTATCAATTATGTAGCCAGCCTGATGGGCACCCTTCCGCAGGGGACAGAATTGGGGGACCTTTCATAGGTACTATGCATCTTTCTTTTCTTATTTTATGTGTAACTAGCGACCCGCCTCGGGTTACATAAAACCATAACAACTTGTTTAAACCTTCCTCAAGAATCTTTCTATGGTAGGTAGGTTAAACTGCATGAAAGTCCGTTGAGTAGTTTTCGAGTTTACCTCGAACATACATACACACAAACAGACATACGCGGCGGGAGACTTTGCTTAAATGTGTAAGTAACAAGCATCACTACGTTTCCTGTTTCAAATTTCTTTTTTGTATTCAACAACAACAACACAATAGTCTTTTCTGATTAACTGGCTTAAGTCAGAAACGCAGCCTTTTATGTGAAAAAAATTATCGCTACGTCTAAGACGGGTCCTTATGTGACTTTTTTCTATAAGTACCTTAACAAGACGAACTCCTTACCTTTTGTATCGACACGTGTAAACTGATACAGAATTGACGTGACACGGGTCTGGTAATCATTAAACTGTCAATAGTTTCTTCTGTTCTAACGTGAATTCAAGTGTTTGAACTTGGGAAGGGTAAATAATAACATCTTTGTGCCCAATCTTGTCTCGCCTGCACGTGGTACTCTTGCCGTTTAACGAAAGAGATAGCAACAGGGAAGGAAAGCTTGAAACAAACGCGGCTCAGTACCATCCTGCACCTGCAACTGATCCGACTACGCGCGTATCGACTTGTCTTTTCTGCGAACCCAGTTGGTGAGATCGAAAGAGCCACAGATCTTGGGCAACCCTGTGTGTGTTCTTTTGTGTACCAGGCAATGAAGTGTCTGTGGGGTCTTTACCCACGATGGCTTTGCCACGTTGAAAACAATACGGGGAGTGCCAGTGACTAAATAGCGTCATCAGCACGACATCCGCTCACCACGGTCACGTTTGTGGTCACACGTCGCCTACCTGACACTGCTTGGTCTGCAATAGACTCAAAGACCAATGAATGTACCTGTACAGTGGCTCTCCGTCGCTCTCCTTGAACCACAGCACCATGGAGACCTGGTCGCCAGCCGCGAGGGGCTGGATGTCGCACGGCAGCCTTTCTTCGTACCCCACTGTTGGTGCTGTGACATAATGTACCTGTACAGTGGCTCCCCGTCGCTCTCCTTGAACCACAGCACCATGGAGACCTGGTCTCCAGCCGCGAGGGGCTGGATGTCGCACGGCAGCCTTTCTTCGTACCCCACTGTTGGTGCTGTGACATAATGTACCTGTACAGTGGCTCCCCGTCGCTCTCCTTGAACCACAGCACCATGGAGACCTGGTCTCCAGCCGCGAGGGGCTGGATGTCACTCGGCAGCCTTTCTTCGTACCCCACTGTTGGTGCGGTGACATAATGTACCTGTACAGTGGCTCCTCGTCGCTCTCCTTGAACCACAGCACCACGGAGACCTGGTCTCCAGCCGCGAGGGGCTGGATGTCACTCGGCAGCCTTTTTTCGTACCCCACTGTTAGTGCTGTGACATAATGTACCTGTACAGTGGCTCCCCGTCGCTCTCCTTGAACCACAGCACCATGGAGACCTGGTCCCCAGCAGCGAGGGGCTGGATGTCACTCGGCAGCCTTTCTTCGTACTCCACTGTTGGTGCTGTGACATAATGTACCTGTACAGCGGCTCCCCGTCGCTCTACTTGAACCACAGCACCATGGAGACCTGGTCTCCAGCGGCGAGGGGCTGGATGTCACTCGGCAGCCTTCTTCGTACTCCACTGTTGGTGCTGTGATATAATGTACCTGTACAGCGGCTCCCCGTCGCTCTCCTTGAACCACAGCACCATGGAGACCTGGTCTCCAGCCGCGAGGGGCTGGATGTCACTCGGTAGCCTTTCTTCGTACCTCACTGTTGGTGCTGTGACATAATGTACCTGTACAGTGGCTCCCCGTCGCTCTCCTTGAACCACAGCACCACGGAGACCTGGTCTCCAGACGCGAGGGGCTGGATGTCACTCGGCAGCCTTTCTTCGTACCCCACTGTTGGTGCTGTGACATAATGTACCTGTACAGTGGCTCCCCGTCGCTCTCCTTGAACCACAGCACCATGGAGACCTGGTCCCCAGCAGCGAGGGGCTGGATGTCACTCGGCAGCCTTTCTTCGTACTCCACTGTTGGTGCTGTGACATAATGTACCTGTACAGCGGCTCCCCGTCGCTCTACTTGAACCACAGCACCATGGAGACCTGGTCTCCAGCGGCGAGGGGCTGGATGTCACTCGGCAGCCTTCTTCGTACTCCACTGTTGGTGCTGTGATATAATGTACCTGTACAGCGGCTCCCGGTCGCTCTCCTTGAACCACAGCACCATGGAGACCTGGTCGCCAGCCGCGAGGGGCTGGATGTCGCACGGCAGCCTTTCTTCGTACTCCACTGTTGGTGCTGTGACATAATGTACCTGTACAGCGGCTCCCCGTCGCTCTCCTTGAACCACAGCACCATGGAGACCTGGTCTCCAGCTGCGAGGGGCTGGATGTCGCAAGGCAGCGCCGCTTTCTTCCCCAATACTCCTTGGACGTTCGCTGTTGGTACTGAAACAAGAGAAGCCCAGTGTATAAAATGAATAAAACTTTATTTTAAGGTAATTCACTAGTTAGCTGAATAATAATGTACCTACAGCGGGGAAATTACCTATAGGGGGTACCTCTGCCCATACATAAATGCCATAGGAGGAAGGGGGATGACCGCTTCTTCATACAAACGTAAATCTCATTCTCATCTCTGAATATTGACAATTATAGTAAATATTTTTATGAATGTTTAATTGCATAACTATAGCTTTGCCCCTTCCTTTTTTATAATTAGTATAAGAGTCGAAAAAAATCCGAACAATTTTTTTCAAAGCTCCTAACTTCAATAGATAGGTTTAAAAAGAATCAAACGAAGGCACATGTGAACATACAATAAAGTATGTAAAAATATTTTCGACCGCATCAATATCCAGGGCGGACAATGAGTCGGTCGTCCCCTTCCTCTTCACTACGCTAAAGCAGACAGCCTTTGACAAATTATGTTCGCATTGCGTTGCGATAGCTCGTTCGTCGCTCAGCAAACAGCGGCTAACGAGCTGACATACAACAGACAAAGCATTTAATAAACGTTCCCGAGATAAAGTTGTGTGATTAGGTTGTTACACCAGGCAACAAAGACAGTTCGATAAAAAAAAGTTTTTTGAGGAACCTCTCGTACTAATATTGATACCCGAGCAAGCGAAAGATACCAAAATTGAATAATTTTACGATTTAGACGCACTTGTTTTAAGTCACTCGCGCGACATGTTTCGGAGCAAAACTGGGATCAATTAGCCAAAAAAGAAAAACGATTCGACACAGATAATTTCATAATCATTTAGATTTTCAAATTTGGTTACGATTGGTTAAGTTTTGGAGGAGGAAACAGTCGAGTACGAAACCTCGATTTTTGAGATTTTTACGCAGGATTTTTCGCCTTGTCCTTATCGCAATAGTTTTAGGAGCCGCTTCCGTTAGCGAGACGGGTATATTTACCTAAAATATTTAAAACTCAGCTCCTGTTTTGTCTTAAACGAATTTCGCCACCGAATAAAACACAAAAATTTTCACCACATCCATACAAGGAAAATACTTACTGTAAAATATCGAACAAAATCAAAGCAAATCTATTCAAAATTAATGTTATTAAATATTTATCTACAGCGAAACATCCAAAAATACCTTTTATAAATGCAGCATTTAGTAACAAACGGTTTTCTCTGCCCAGTCATACAGGCAACGTAATTTTAGGTAGGCGTTAGACCGATCAAATGAGCTATCGTCCAACTAAAATTTGACTGACATCGTTCGTCGTACGTTCGTGTTAGATATTTCTCGTAAAACATCGTGATTAAACCAATCTAACCCTATTAAAAGTCAAGTTTATCCTCTGGACTTAGACAAAAGGCAGCCACTTTCAAACAAAAAATTGAATTAGGTTCCCAGAATTGCCCATCAAACCACGAAAGAAAAATAAGAAAGAATCTCTCAGAAAGAGCTAGTATTATACTATCCCTCAACCAAAATGACGACCGGTGTCGTAAAACTTCTCATTCATGCTTACGTGGTCATGCCAAGAGTAAGAGAGATAGTAAAGTTATATGACCTCGGTCATCAGTTTGGTTGACGTATAGTGTGAAAATCACAGGAGGAAGGAGTCGAATGCTTGGGACGCAATAATATAGCAGACCCCTCAACAAAAGGTAATTTGCTAACGAGTTTTTTTAGCTGCATTTAGCGAAGTGTTTCGTATTTTTCACCAAAAGGGAATGCGAAAGTGAAAGCTCAAAAGTTGTTTATTAGTAGGTAAGTAAGTTTATGCAATTAGTGCGAACGGTGTGAACTAACTAAATGATTCGCCGGTATTTATTTAAATAGGTACTAGCGACTTTGTCTGCGTGGAATTAGTAACAGCATGCAGTAGAGTAAGTATAGCGCCTGGATAAATTCTAATGGCAATCATTCAATTTGAGCAATGCTTAAATTCCACCCCCCCCCCCCCCCCATTGTCTCCCTCTGTACTTACTTTCGTCATAAAAACTATCCTTTGTCCTTCCTCGGAACTGAATCAATCTCTTTGTCAAATTTCGACTAAATCAATTCAGCGGTTTTAACATGAAGAAGTAATCGACATACAGACACACTTTCGAATTTTATAATATTGATGATTTACAAAATAGCTGTGTGTGTGTGCTGTTGACGACCGGTCTGGCCTAGTGGGTAGTGACCCTGCCTATGAAGCCGATGGTCCCGGGTTCAAATCCTGGTAAAGGCATTAATTTGTATGATGATATAGATATTTGTTCCTGAGTAGTGCGAACGGTGTGAACTAACTAAATGATTCGCCGGTATTTATTTAAATAGGTACTAGCGACTTTGTCTGCGTGGAATTAGTAACAGCATGCAGTAGAGTAAGTATAGCGCCTGGATAAATTCTAATGGCAATCATTCAATTTGAGCAATGCTTAAATTCCACCCCCCCCCCCCCCCCCCATTGTCTCCCTCTGTACTTACTTTCGTCATAAAAACTATCCTTTGTCCTTCCTCGGAACTGAATCAATCTCTTTGTCAAATTTCGACTAAATCAATTCAGCGGTTTTAACATGAAGAAGTAATCGACATACAGACACACTTTCGAATTTTATAATATTGATGATTTACAAAATAGCTGTGTGTGTGTGCTGTTGACGACCGGTCTGGCCTAGTGGGTAGAGTGACCCTGCCTATGAAGCCGATGGTCCCGGGTTCAAATCCTGGTAAGGGCATTTATTATACAGATATTTGTTCCTCATGGTCATGGTTGTTTTCTATGTGTTTAAGTATATATTATATATATCGTTGTCTGAGTACCCACAACACAAGCTTTCTTGAGCTTACCTGGGACTTAGTGAATTTGTGTAAAAATGTCCTATAATATTTATTTATTTATTGGTACCTAATTACCTAATATTTTATTATGATGCAGTAGGTTCAACCAGTAGTTTTTGAAAATAGCGCTTTATTAGATCACAATTATATACGTTCACCATTTGAAACCTGATTTTTTGAAACTGGGTCTTTTTAAGACGAGCACAGAAAAAAAAGTAACATTTTTGCACAAAAGCTAAAAACAAATGAAAATTGCTTCTAAATATACTGTGCCATTTTATATTTGGTCGAACATGATTCCGATTACTTTTTTGCTAAAAACTTAATAAAACAACAATTCAAAAATATGATATCTAAGATCCCGGGCACGCAGCCGTCTCGCTCAAGCTTACGCTCAGTGAGAGTGAGAGAAGAACCTGAACCCACGGGGCCTTAATGGAAAGACGGCCCTATTCGAAATTTAAGATACCTACGTCAAATATTTATGCTAGATAAGATACGAATTAGATATGTCAGTGTCAAATGTGACGTTTATTTTGACACTGACATATCTAATACATATCGTATCTAGCCGTAATATTTGACGTATCTTAAAGTTCGCATCGGGCAGAGAATCGCGACTTAAATATTAACCCCCTTATTCATAAACGTTTACTAAAGTTGACAAGCCGATAATAATCGTTTGTCCCTTTCCGACGTATTGGTATGATGGAAAGGGACAAACGATTATTATCGGCTTGCTAAACGTTTATGAATAAGGGGTAAGACAATAAGAACTGTTTTGCAAAAACTGAGCATTTTTTTAAGCACACTTTACTTTAGGCTATGATAGGCAAGTTTACAGTGCTGGAAAATAACAAATCAATTTGAAATTCAAATTCGAATGCCGCTGACAGCCCGTCACCATCTCGACACGCACGACACTTGACACCTGTCACGACAGGCTCCACTGGATGGGAGAATCGGCAGGGTGTCGGGTGTCGGTCAGATTTTATTATTTCTATCTAGATATTAATATGGCCTTAGCTTGCATATTGACATTGGGAGTAAATCCAGAAAAATAGAACGAAAATTTGCGTCTTACTTTCTTTAGGGGCTATTCATAAATTACGTCATTTCAAATTAGGAGGCCCCCTGGACATCGGATGATGGTAGCATAACGTAGGAGGGAACGGTGTCATTCGAAGCATGATTTTTGGATGATTTTAGGAGGGGGGGGGAGAATCGTCAAAAATCGATGACTTAATTTATGGACAGCTCCTTGGCTAATATCACTAGGTAGCTTTCACATTTAGAAAAATGATTAACTAATAATTACCAGTCATACCTAATTTTGATAGTAAATAATTATTATAATGATAATTTAATCAATTTATTAACATAAGTAAATCTGTGCAAACAGTTTCATTGATGAGATTGATAATTACAATTGTGCAATGGAAACCAAACAGCAAAAATTACAAATAAATTTCGTTATTTTGTGTAGGTTTCATAGCGAAGAAGTAAATAACGAAATTTCCTTCCCGTCCCCTTTCCCTCTGTTTTCCTTTGACTGTACTAATATGAACGAATAACTTTAAGTACTCCGAGACTTCTGAGACTGACTGTACATTTCGCAATCTAATTTAGAACAAACAAGGAAGTTGAATCAAACCCTATTACAAGACGGCCGATTCTGCTGTGACTATTTGATATAGTTTCCATCTTATTTTGATACGACCTTGTCATGTCATTAAGCATCTTACTCACACTAATAAGTGCGAGCGAGATGCCTGCACTTGAATCTCTTGATTGCATTTCGTAAGCACTGTCAACGAGGTTTTCTAAGCAAAACTAGAGATAAATAGCACGTCCGAATTGTAAATGCCTGTATTGTAAATAAGTGTGTAATTTTGGCGCCAGCGTCGCGTGCTTATTGACTGTCGTTCATGCATAAAGTGTCATTCTATAGAACTTGCAAACTATGAAAACAAGCCGCCATATTGAAAGTCACTGAATGATTTTTTTTTCTTTATTACGAGCATCAATTGGCAACTGGCAACTCGGTCATCAGTATGGCGGTTTGTTTACAAACGTATAGTTAGCAAGTTCCATGGAATGACACTTTACGTTTGACCCACTACTGCAAGCGAAAAAAAACACCAATCAGCGTGACTAACATTCGTTGAATCACGACTTTCAAAAGAAAGAAAAAGAGAAAGAAAAAAAAAAGAAAAAAAAGAAAAAGAGAAGAAGAGAGTTGAAGGTCGTATCAAAATAAAATTAAAATCACATCAAATTATTGCAACATAATCGGCCTCAACCAAACGCAACTTTTTCCAAGTCTCAACGAAAACGATTTTAGCAGTGTTTGGAACCAGAAGGTCGTCCCTGGTGTTCACTTTGAACTTTAGTCCTTGACGTTTTTGAACTTTTGGAAACATTTTACTGATTCATGTAGGTAGCTTAAGTTTTCAGAGCAGAGCAGGCACTTGATGAATTGATGAAAAAAAACATTAATGGAAGGCTCTTGTATATGCGTCACATACACACAGAAAGAACTTCGCAGAAGTAAGCTTGTGGTTCCAAATCCGGTAATAATTTGAAGTAAATTATATGTATTGACCATGCTACATTAGATAATTCAATAATTATTAACAATTAAAGAGCCTGATAAAAACTGCACGCTTGCTTCTATGGAGTTTTTTCTAATGCTAAAAAAACGAACTATAGGAAGGATCACTTTTCTTCCTCGCTAGGAGGGATCAAAGCAACACTTTTCTGTTCTAGGACACAATTTTTTTTCTACTTTTTTAGCTAAATAATATTTTGTAACCTAATAATTTGCTTACGAGTGATGTGAAAATTACTGAAAGAGGCCTCGCCGCGCAACTCCCGGCGCAAAGGTGCCCATCACACTTCCTGCGTTACCGTATTGAATTGCAATGGATGATAGTCTTTGCATTAGGAATGACCCGGAGCGCGGGTCAAGGCCCCTTTTTTGCAGGCGACGCTACTACTTAGGACCTTATGGCTCCTCTACACGATGGGCCAACGTCGGCCACTCCAAGGGACGCATTTATGCGTTAGAGTGAGCAAGCGATATTGCTATCTCATTCTACCGCATGGCTGCGTCCCTTGGAGTGGCCGGCGTTGGCCCATCGTGTAGAGGAGAAATTA
Source organism: Cydia fagiglandana (assembly GCF_963556715.1). Taxonomy (NCBI): domain Eukaryota; kingdom Metazoa; phylum Arthropoda; class Insecta; order Lepidoptera; family Tortricidae; genus Cydia; species Cydia fagiglandana. The sequence continues at coordinate 637,825 of NC_085949.1, read as the reverse complement.
CTTAATTTTTGAAGAATTGTTTATATTACGGCTGTTTTCTGTGAAATTGAATATTCTAAAATAAGCTGTACCGGTCATTGGAGCAGAACCAAAGTATACGGTGAATGAGCGCGGGCCATTTGATACTTAAACTTTTAAAGCAGGGAGCGGCATAACAACTTTACAAATTGATCTCTACTTGATTTCATTATGTTATCATTCGCATTTCGCTCATACAAACAACTGCAATAATTATTAATAATAGGTACAGTCGCCATCATATATATTGGAGCGGCCAAGGTGTTCACAATATCACAACACGTACTCTAACGCCGTGATAATAGAGGCGTGTTCAGATATTTGTGAGCACCTTGGCCGCTCCGATATATCTGATGGCGACTGTACTTACCGTAGGTAATGTGCTTGTGCTGGGGTCCCTTTGTTTCCCATAAAGTTTTAAGTCATAATGTATTGTTTGTCATATTATCGTTAGTCATAAAACTGAAACCGTTAACTTTTCAGGATTTTCGTAAGGTTATTCTATAGATTGGTTAGGTTAGGTTAGGTTTGTTTTATGGCAATCCTGAAAAGTTATGCGTTTCTGAGAAAAACCAATTATGACTAACGAAAATTCGGACAAACAATACATTATGACTTCAAACTATTTGGGAAACAATAGAGACCCGCTTGTGCTCCAACAGTTTTTATATAATGTATACGTACTATATATATTATGTATGTATCTCTGGAACCTCAAGGCATCAATTTAACCCTAAAATGATTTTTTTTAACCTCAAAATGTATGAAGGGGACAAATATTAAATTTTTCATTAAACGTACTCGGAAAATATATAAAAAATTAAAAAAATAAACCATCCTTTAAGTATAACAATTTAGGCTGATGTTTAAAGGTACTTATACCATTTTTGTGAAATCAATGCTAACTAGGTACCTACAGTCAACTGCAAAAATATGTCTCATAGCTCTTAAATATGTCGGCGAATTAAGTAAGAACTATGGGACATATTTTTGAATAAGTTGGCTACACCCATATTTTTACAGTTGACTGTATCCTTTGTGAATTATATACCTACGTATTTGGGTAAAGGGTAAATTCGTAAACACTATCTCGGATCAAATCCGTATACCCATACTTAAAATATTAGGGTAAATTCTATAACGCTAAAATATGAGAAGCCTTTGAGGTGTCCGCAAAATTGTGGTCCGATACCGGAATGTGAGCGGGCCAGGAAGTGCGCCATTGTTATCTTTGAACGGCCAAAGCTACGGAGAAGGATGTTTACTTTGCAGTCTCCAGAAATATTGCATTTTCAATGCCAGATATTGTTTGTTTTTGAAGTGAAAACTTCTTTAGCGGCGCTGTGCTCTTTTTGTGATGGGGAAAAGATGTTAAACAAGACAGGTCACGTGACCGTAAGATTCGTAAGACGTAAGACGGGCAGACAAGTGACCTGATCGAAAAACTGTTACAATGTCACTGAGTTTTCACTTCTGCCGGCACTCCCGGAGTGCAACCCGTTGTTTTTTTTTTACTTAGTTCAGTGAAGCGTTTTTGAAAATCCAAACATCTGTAGGTAATTGATACTAAAATATTTTTACTTGTGTATTTTTTATCACTCGCGCGACATTCTAACTAAATGTTCATAAGACTCACGACAGTTTAAATTGTATGATATTACTCGTAGCGGGGATAGTAGGTAAGTAGGTACTTAAAAGTACAAGCTTTGCTTTAGGCTAGTATTAATGAACCCGTTTGAATCCCTCGCTATGCTCTCGTTCCATCTCCAGCTTGTTGACACAGCGGCTCTTTCTCAGTCGTGTTGACACGGCACAGTGCTCAGAGCAGACTATAATTTAATGTTTATTTGTGTTTCCTAAGCCTTCTTTCCTTAACCTCGTAAGTCCCCGCGTACTTGTACAAGTACAAATTAAGGATAGCACTTCAGACCTGACATTTTAACCACGTAGATGGCGTAACTGCCTAATGTACTTACTCAAGTACAAATTTTTCATTTCCCATTTACCGGGTAGTTTTTTTACAACGGCAACACTGACACGGTCATTCTCATTCTATATTCTATGGTCAATATCGCCATGTTAGACAGGTAAAATCAACTGTCAGTGTCAGTGTCATTTTTTCGCAAGATGGTCAGGTCATAGTCAGGTCGCTGGCCAGCACGAGGTAAAATAATCGGTTTATATTCAAGTAATCACTTATTTTTTCTGTTGTCATACGAATGTATTAGTATATTTAAATAATAAATATTGTAAAATAAACAATATTTCAAAGAAACCTGTATATTTAAGGGGGTTCGTGATTGGTCAAAATAATTTGTACTTACGGTAGTACGTTCGGTCTAACTTACAAGTTTTTTTTTCTTATTCTAGCGTTTGATGAAAAGCAAATATTTCAATTTCTCAATGACTATGACTTCAAGGACTCTGATAATGAAGATATGTTTATACCTGAACCCGACCAAGTATCATTTTCGTTCAGTGTGTTTAGATGGCCTCCTGGGTAGCGGTAGCTGACATTTATTGACAGTTATTGTTAATAACATTACAGTATCATTGTACTGGTTTAACGCTTGGCAGGGTTTCCAATAACATTCTGTGTACTGCGGAAACATTGTCTTGAGCACTCGATTTCAAACCCGTCTGTTCTGGATGGTCTTCTATTTCAAGATCTCTGCGATTGTCTCCATAGCGGAAATAAAATCTATAGTTTTTACGGTTCCGTATCCAAAGGGAAAAAACAGAACCCTATTACTAAGACTCCACTGTCCATCTGTCTATCTGTCACTAGGCTGTATCTAATGAACCGTGATAGCTAGACAGTTGAAATTTTCACAGATCATAGTAGGTATCTATTTCTGTTGCCGCTACAACAACAAATACTAAAAGAAAAATAAAATAAATATTTAAGTGGGGCTTCCCCGGCTTCCCATAGAAAAAACGTGATTTTTGTCGTTTTTTGCGTAATGGTCTTCGTGCGTGAGTCCGACTCGCACTTGGCCGGTTTTTACGTTTACTATTCGGTAGGAATCGTCTTGTCGTCAAATACTAGGGTACCTACTTCGCCCCGAGACAATATTTTGTTCACACCTTTGTTCTATTTTTGGTACACTGAGCAAAAGAAAGTTTCATTATTTTTATTAAAGTCTGAACTGTATTAGATAGGTAGATACCTATTATGTAAGTTAAATAAGAACTTATACTATATCATCGCAACTCAATTTGCTCTTGTTTTTATAACTCTTCGACTTTCATTTGACCAAACTCTTCGCTGACTCAAATAACTTAAAAACACATTGTTCAGATAAAACTAACTTGACAAATAAAATAGGAATCTTGCAGAATTTAATTAAAAAGCTTTAATCAAGTTCCAGAACCACTACTTTAACTAAAGCATTTTGTTTAACCTCGAATATCTTTGATTAAAATATAATACCCGCTTAAAACATCAAGCAAATATTTTTGGTATTAGTGCATAGTTAGGAACTTTTAGAATAATAAATCTAATTCTATAATTTAAATATCACAGATTGAAACTTCTCTTTTCGAAGATTGGTTTTAAATAATTAAAATTTAGAGTTAGGCAAAAAATATATTAGAAATGTACGTTTTTCCAAGTGATTTAACTATAGGTATCCTCGTAAGACCCAGCATAGAAAGTATTCCAATTTTTAGGGTTCCGTACCTCAAAAGGAAAAAACGGAACCCTTATAGGATCACTCGTGCGTCTGTCTGTCCGTCTGTCACAGCCTATTTTTTCCGAAACTACTGGACCATTTAAGTTGAAATTTGATACAGATATGTAACTTCGTGACCCAAAGACGGACATATAACGTAAACATATGAATTTTAAACATGGGGCTATTTTTGGGGGGTAAATGAGAAAATTAAAAAATAAAGTTTTTCTAACTATATCGTGTTACATATCAAATGAAAGTGCTCATTGTGAGAATTTCAAATATATATTTTTTATAATTTTAGAATAAACAGTTTAGAAGTAATTCAAGAAAATAAACTAATACTACTAGTTAACATAAAAATGACCATTCCGCCCCCTTTATCTCCGAAACTACTAGTTTAATTTGAACCTTGTTTTATAAGTAAATTGGCAATATACCGGTATTCGGTCCCTGCGGTCAAGGAAGTTAATTTCAGTAGTGACTTTCATATTAACTGTCACATATGTGGCAAGGTACGAAATGGTGTTGAAATAAATTCTTTGGACTGTACCAACTGCGGTTCCAATCAACACTCATGAACCTAATTATATGTACAATCAGCAACACTGTTAACTGTCCATCGGTGGACCTTATGCCTTTTGTAATAAGATTTACGAACCGTCAGTTAACAGTGTGGGCGATGGTACGCATCCATTCAAAACTTATGGCTCCTCTACATGATGGGCCAACGCCGGCCACTCCAAGGGACGCATTTATGCGTTAAGGCTCCTCTTCACGTTGGGCCAACGCCAACGCCAACGAGGGACGCAGCCATGCGGTAGAATGAGATAGCAATATCACTTGCTCCCTCTAACGCATAAATGCGTCCCTCGTTGGCGTTGGGGTTGGCCCAACGTGAAGAGGAGCCTTTAGAGGACTAGTGATATTGCTATCTTATTCTACCGCACGGCTGCGCCCCTTGGAGTGGCCGGCGTTGGCCCATCGTGTAGAGGAGCCCTTAGACGCAGGGTGGTTTAAAACTAAACAAATGCTTATTTACATACTGAAGTAGGCATGCATGCTGATAATGATGACATGTTGATCTGGAGGCCAATTCAAAGTTACATTGTGACATCAGAATGACGTCATTTAGTTATCATTCGCCCGTGCCAATCCACGTACAGACATGGTGTTAGAGTTAATTTTCGATATTTTAATTAGTTATTACTAAAATAATTATTCTGAGAACGCCTAAAAAAAGCAATTAAAATGTCAAAGTCAGACATTTATTACGTGGGTTGAAAGTTTTTAGAATGTGACTAGCTATAGCTACATTAACATAGCAATTAATTTATATTAAATACTTTTCTAGACTATGTCTCACCACGCGTAGGTATAAAATGTTCAGGTAATTATTTAGATATTTAATTAGTTTGTACTTGTTACGTTCACCAAGATAAAGTAATTAAAATATGGAAAACTGTTAAGTAAGAATCTATTTTATATTTGCTAGGCTCTTTCTGAACACGTGTACATAGTAGGGATAGGTACAGTGGCGTTGAAAAGTGCATGGATAGATGTCGACCGTAATGCCTTAATATTACGGTTGAAACATCTCCATACTCTTTTGAACGCCAGTGTACATACATAATTACCATAATCAATGTAGCCCACCATGGCCATCATATTTGTCTACCAAACTTGACAACCACAATCTTTTGTTACCTTATTACTCGTATTTCTCTTAAGGGCGTCCGCTGGCTGGCGAGGGTGCACGGTAGAGATGCCCCGAATAGCGAATTTGGCCGAATACCAAATATTCGGCCCCTCTCTCGGCCAAATACCAGATATTCGGCGACCGAATATTCGGCATGACATGCGAACATTTTGAGTCACAATGATTATGAAAACTGTTCGCTAACAAAGCACAAATGTTTGCTAAGATATATTTTTATGTTCAACAGGATCAATTGATGTAGAAAAATATTTTGGAATCAACAAATGCTCAAAAACGTGCCTTCGTATTTACCTAGTTTCCAAGAATATACATTTTAAATATTAAATATATACTCTCCCGGCCGGTTTCGACCACGGCGACTGTTTCAGCTCCGTTGTTGTATACGTTCGTGTGCTCGCATGTGGCTCGCGTAGCCGATTTTATTTGCGAAGGCGAGGTATATTAAATATTAGTAGATTTTAATTATATTTTTGTGTATTTTTTCTTTTTAGTTAGGAGCAACAGATATTCGGTATTCAGCCGAATAGTAGGCAACATTCGGCCGAATACCGAATATTCGGCAAAGTGGCCGAATACCGAATAGTTACCGAATAGTTATTCGTGGCATCTCTAGTGCACGGAGCGGGCGCACGCACGCAGCAGTGCTAGCTAAAAACAAGGTAAAGGGGCCCACTGATTAACAGTCCGCCGGACGGTATCGGCCTGTCAGAACAAAATTTTGACACTTTCGAACAACTGACAGGCCGATACCGTGCGGCGGACTGTTAATCAGTGGGTCCCTTAAAATCCGTCGCACGCGTCCGCGCCAGTGCGCTCATACTATTTTTCATTAACCCGCTCACCCGCTCCGTGCAACCGCGCCACCTAGCGGACGCCCTAAGAGGATTGATGTTACCAAGATGGCGGCGAATGCTCTCAGTCAGATAAGAATACGGTCCCAGGAATCAATTGTTATAAACACAAACCATATGTGTACAGATGGAGGATTCATCGATCCGGTAATGTTACTTGAAAACGAACCATGAGGCTTTAGAAATACAGTTACTTTTAATATTCAAATGCGATTCAGTGTTGATTCTGGTTATTGTGGTGTTGTTTAAGTTACTTTAACTTAATGTAATTTGGTCTTTATGTCCACACAGCCACGGAATATTATAAAGAAGAAGCTCAGTACACTTTTACTTTGAGAAATGGGCTATACGACTAACACTAAAGTCTGACGTTTTTGGTGGAAAAAATTACTGTTAATGACTCTGACTGACTGAATGAATGACAGATCAGTATCGTATCGCTGTGTCATCTTATAACCATTATTCGAATCGGGCCGTATAGCATCTCCGACAATTCCATCCGAATGATGCCCGTGAGGGTCTCCCGTTATCCATTGTCCAAATGAGGACTCATTTCCTTTTTAGGGTTCCGTATCCTAAGGGTAAAAACGAGATCCAATTACTAAGACTCCACTGTCCGTCTGTCTGTCACCAGGCTGTATCTCATGAACCGTGATAGCTGAAACCGTGACAGTTAAAATTTTCACAGATGAAGTATTTCTGTTGCCGCTATAACAACAAATACTAAAAACAGAATAAAGTCAATATTTAACCGGGGCTCCCATAAAATAAACGTGATGTTGTGCTCGATATTACGGAATGGTACGGAACCCTTTGTGTGCGAGTCCGATTCGCACTTGGCCGGTTTTTAAGTCTTTTTAAAAAGGCTAATAAATACATTGCAAGCATCCACATTTCGACAATGTTGATACAAGCCGCCTATAAGCCAAAAATGAGGGTCTAGTGACCCCGTTATCCTCATCTCAAAAACACTGTTTTCTTTTTAACCCTTATAATACTGTATATGACCCAACTGAATAAGGGGGATAAATAAACTTAGCACAAACATTTATATAATTATCCGCCCTTAAATCCTGAAATAAACTTAAGCGACCCTCACATAATAAAACTGAACTGGGGCGTTACTCCCCTACTTACCGAGATCTAGCGAGTGTTTTTAACACCCGACGCAAAATGAGGAATGAATTTATGCAAATCTCGGTCTTCCTCTGCCTCTCTCTTTTTCTATTCTGCCTTCAATTATAGGCTTTATGTAAGTATCGTGCCGTATCAGGTGCCCCAACATGTTTCCCCTTCTGTTTTCAATTGTTGTTAGCAGAGATCTCTTCTCACCTACCAAATGTAATACTTCCGTATTTGTTTTCCTCTCTTTCCATTTTAAGCCGACCACTGACTAACAGGCCGCCGGACGACATCGGCCTGTCAGTTAGAACAAAAATTTGACAGCTCCGAACAACTGACAGGCCGATATCGTCCGGCGGACTGATAATCAGTGGGCCCCTTTAGTTTTACCGGGTACTATTTAGTAAGCGGTGGGAATAGCTTCCCTAAACTGCACAGCGAAACTTTACCAAGATTACCGACGACCCTTCAAACTTGGAGGCCAATTCCAACTTATTATTGTGACATCAAAATTATGTCAATCGCCCGGCGGTCCCGCTCAAGCCAATACATGTCAGCTGCAATAATATGTTACACAACGAAGGCCGCAAAAATATCTGACACGATTTTATTTCTAGAGCCATAATAGTGTGTCACATATTTTTGCGGCCTTCGAAAAGTAACATATTATTACAGGTGACTGTACAAACACGAGACTGTACAAAAGGCGAACTAAATGCCATAAGGCATTATCTACCTTTAGATAAAGCAGATAAGTTGTAGGCGGTGTACATTTATTTAGATATGTTATAAGTTTGATGTCAAAATATAGGTTCGAATTGGCCTCTTGGTTTAGCTGGTTTTCTATACGAAACTGGCATAAAGATTAAATAGAAGGATCAGCGGTAATGCGGGGCACGCTAACGAGGGGGGGGGAGGGGGGAACCCCCGTTTAGGCTTAGCGCCACTTGTTCATTCTATTATACAGTATGTTTCTGACCTTGGGGCTTTAAATCCAGGGCTTGATTATACTCGCTATTCTGACCTACTTTTACTATGGGACCAACCCTAAAGTCGGGGAAAATTTTTTGGCTTTTCCATAGAAAACGTCGACATCTGATCAGCCAAAATGTATGAAAAAGTAAAAAAATTTTTCGGGATTTCGGGGTTGGTGCCATCATAAAAGTAGCTCAGTTTGGCGAGTAGAATCGAGCCCTGGATTTAAACGCCATGGTCAGACACACCCTGTATAGCTACATTCTACAAAAAGCGGGGCTTAACAACCGGTGTAAAGTTTAGACGGCCGGGAATGAAAATAGTAAACTACAGAGCAGGTACAGTCACCTGCAATAATATGTTACACAACGAAGGCAGCAAAAATATCTGACACGATCTTATTTGTAGAGCCATAAGAGCGTGTCACTTATTTTTGCGGCCTTCGAAGAGTAACATAATATTGCAGGTAGTCGCCTGTACGTACACTGTGCTTTAGGTTCAGTCGTACTACCCACGTCATGTATATGTATAATATTATAATATATAATTATGTTAACAATAAACAACTACCTACACAAACACAAATAAATGTCCTTACCAGGATTCGAACCCGGAACCTCCTGCTTCGTAAGCAGGGTCACTACCGACTAGGCTAGGAGGTCGTTATCCGTCTTATTGACCGAGCGTTAGCGAACTCCGTTTCAGATTGGGCAATGTCGGATGTTCTCCTCTACAAGTCGAAATTCTTAATCGAATTTCGTGAAAATTTATGAGCATGTCGATTAGTGATTTTTTTTTTGTCGATTTATTTTTTAATATAATTCCTAATCTCTCTATTTCCATAGTACAGTCAACTGCAATAATATGTTACACAACGAAGGCCGCGTGTCACATATTTTTGCGGCCTTCGAAGATTATTATTGTAGGTTTATATTATTGTAGGTGACTGTACACAGACCAACACACGATGGTTTACGAGTGCAATAGCGCTTTGTGTCCCGCATACCACTAGATTCTCGTTTGATCTGACGGAACCCGATATTGGGGCATTCCATGAACTGCCCGTATATATGTACCTATTTTATTCCTGTATATTATTTACCTACTAGGCTTGTGTCTACTTCTTAGTACATGTCTACTTCTTCCTCGCGCTATCCCGGCATTTTGTCACGGCTCACATAGGAGCCTGGGGTCCGCTTGACAACTAATCCCATGATTTGACGTAGGGGAAACTAGGTCTTATTGGGATTAGTCCGGTTTCCTCACGATGTTTTCCTTCACCGAAAAGCGACTAGTAAATATCAAATGATGTTTCGTACATAAGTTCCGAAAAACTCATTTGTACGAGCCGGGGTTTGAACCCGCCGCGCCGCCGGGCTTTGTGTAGTACATGTACGAAAGTCAAAAAGACGCAATTCCAATGAGGGTTTCCGCGATCGCGATTTTCACTAGATGGCGACGATGACGACGCGATGGATGGGATGGCGGCGATCTTGAAGCGACATTATTGTTAATAGAATAAGAGCGCGTCAAGGTAATTTTGAACTCCTCGCCCGCTTACCAACTTCTGCTGCTGACTGTACCTTCATCAAACATCAAACATCAACATTTATTCAGCAAATAGGCCACAAGGGCACTTTTACACGTCAACATTGAATTTACATAAAAGCAAAAATGATAACATCAACAATTTTATAAAATAAAGCTAACAATTCAATCTAGCCTATTACAATTACTAAGAGATACTAAGAGAATTAATAAGAGCCTTCGAGCAAAATACACGGTGTGCGACAAAATATAATTACCCGACTACGGCAACGCAAAAGGAGGGTTATCATTTTAGATATCATGTTGATATCACAATGTAAGTCCGAATTGGCGTCCATTTAAAAGTGTTGCTAATAGTTTTCGAAACATCTTTCTTCCATCTGGCTAGTACAAACGGCAACACTTTTTACTGTACATCGTGGACCTTATTACAAAAGGCATAAGGTCCACCGATGGACAGTTAACAGTGTGTGCGATGGTACAAAGTAAACAAACGCAATGACTAATTTACTGGAAAAGGTCTTGTTTGGAATCAATAAAGTAAACAATTAATGTTAGAGGATAGTGTGGACAGTCTCCATACACAAGTAGTTCCCATTTTCCTCTATGGATATTGACAGAAAGGAAAAAGACTACTTCTAAAGGGCCCACTGATTGTCAGTTCGCCGGGCGATAACAGCCTGTCAGTTAAACGCAAAATTTAACAGTTCCGAATAACTGACAGGCTGATATATCGACCGGCGAACTGGTAATATATTTTTACGCAATTTGATGTAGAGTAACCACAGCTTGGTCATTCTACTCTCATTCCCCTGTCTATACCTATTCGCAAATTCCCAAGAGATTCCGCTCAGCTGTTGTGATTGTAGATGGAACTTGGCAAAACGTAAATTTTCTGCAAACCTAAAGCTAATACCACCTAACCCTAATATAAAACAAATAATACTTCGGTATTTTTGTAATAATAAAGTGTCCAGTTAAGATTCAGCTCAGGTGGCAGCTTTCTCTGCCAAAAATATGGGAGGTCGTGCCGCTCACGCATCGGCCTCCACAGTCACCAAACCCGTTGTCTAAAAAGCAATGCATAAATCGTCTGCAATAGATGGAAAGGCCTGTAATGAGTTAAAAATAATGATAATTGATAATAGTCAAATCGAAATAATAATGCTAAAAATTTTAATAAATCAACGTCTGCGTTTATTTATTTTTTTACTCCCTACAACTAACATCCACATTTAAATGGCCGCTTGTCCACATCGGAGCGTTCATTCCAGATTGATTTCACTCCCGTCAAATACATATCAGCTCTGCACTATACGTGACTGTAACACCCAACAATCTAACCGGCGCGATTCGGGAAATGAATTAGAGATTAACTAGATACGATATAGTAAAGATATGTGACGTCCCACGGTAAAGGTACCTTATGGCGGATTACCTTATCTAGAGAATCTCTAATCATTTCCCGAATCGCGGCGCCGCCGCCATAATGTACCTTTTGCAGTGGAACGTCACATATCTTTACTATTTCATATCTAGTGTGTCTCTAAATTCATTTCCCGAATCGAGCCGAACATGTCCGCACGTTCTCTACAGAATACTGTAAATTAGTCAATGCCCCGAGGTTTGTTTATGTTATAATTACGGACAGACTGACGCACGCAGAGATAACATTAGGGAGGCCAAGGATAACACTCGCTTAGGTAAATAAATCATAACATGCTCTGGGCTGTTTGTACAGTGGAAGTTCTGGATTGCTCGATCCGCACAAAGGAGTACATTATTGACTGAACGATGGCGAAGGTCTTCGTTTCAGCTTGGTCAGAAATGCCTTCGTACATCTGGATGTTCGCCTCTACAGGTCGCATTTATTAACCGACTCTACAAGACTACTTATAATTTTCAAGTTCATTGGTTTTTTGGAAACTATTTATAATGGAGGCAATTGGCATAAAGAACATAAGCGCCAGAAGGGTTTATAGCACTTAAGACTACTGTGAGTTCGCTTTGAAAATGACTCAACGAAGTAAGTGTTTTTTTTTACGTTTTACATTTTCTAAGCTAATCGCGAGGTCTGCAGCTCACAGAGCTACTAGTATCATAAAAACCAGCTTTTATATGTCCCATATTGCTGAGCACAGACTTCCTTAAAATCCTGTAAAAAAGAGGTTTGGTTTACTACACTCACATTACATGTTTATTTCTTAATATAGGCATATTTACTCTCGATGTTTTCCTTCACGGAAGAGCGACTGGTAAATATCAATTGATATTTCCTACTTCATTTCCGAGAAATGCCTTAAATAAATAATAAATAACCTTTCAGGACCCGTCTCACTGAAACTGTCTAGGAAATATTGTGACACTAATCCAGCGACAAAAAAAACATAAATAAATAAATAAGTAAGATACGCGAAACGCTATTTTTCTCATCGTTTAAAGGTCGTATCGGTCTGGGAATAGCGCAGGTGACAGTTCATTCCACAGTTGAGAGGGGGAAAACATTTATTACATTAAATAATACAATTTTAAACGTATTTACGTACGGTACGGTACGGTAGAAAGAAGAGAAATCTAATCTTCAAGGATGGGTATTCCACAGCCGTCTTCAGATCTAAATCTTTCTATCTTTCTTCTCGTTCAGTTATCTCTTCCATAGTTTAGTTGTATTAGGCAGGAAGTTTATAGAGAAACACAGCCCAACCATATGAGCTTCGCGCTTACATTTTACGTGACGTTCGGAAGCCCACTGCAGCAGCATTACTGTTGCGGTATCATTGTTGCCACCACTATATCTATCAATTCCTTTGATAAATTTAGTGAAGGAATGAAAGCCTTAATCGAGGCAGTAATGAGGCGGTGAATGTCACACATTTTATTAAGAGAATTGACAGATAAATCGGCGGCAACAACATCG